>NC_090927.1:218753001-219387283 GCF_040938575.1 Ambystoma mexicanum | reverse complement strand
TCGGAGGGTTCCTACATGTGTCGAGCACTCTGGCGGCCCTCTCCTCCTCTGTGGAGACTATGCACCAGTCGTTCTCCCTGCCGTCTTCTGGCCCAGATTCCCACAGGACCCCCTGTGGACCTGGCCCGACCAACACAGCCAGCTTGGTGAAGATCACATCCCTGCCACAGTCGGGAGTTGGAGGTCCAGCAGGGGTGGACACCCCACCAACTGGAGACCAGCAGATGGAGGATGTGCCGGCATCATCGGGCAGGGCACATGGACAGCAGCAACAGGCTCAAGGTGGGAGCGATGATGGCTCGGGGCCATCAACATCAGAGGGGCAAGCATCGGCCAGAGGGCAGGAGGACCCTGGAATGGGAGTGTCTTCCATGTGGCAGCGGTTGGGCCAGCGGATAGATGCGGAAGGCGGAAGAGGCACTGCTCACCATGGTCAGGGCTGAGTTCTCCAGGTGCAGGGCTATGAGGCGGGCTGAGTGCCTCGAGGCAACTCGCAGGGAGTTGGAACAGGCCATGACTGCATCCCTGTGAGACCTCGGGGCCAGGGCAGAGGCCCGCCTCCAGGACATCGACATGGATTTCGATGATGCCCAGGACATCACAGAGTGAGCCGTATGACTTGCCCGCTGCCATTGTATATAGTTAGTTAGTGTTAGGTGTCCTTTCTGTTTTTATTTCACTTGGGGCGCTTGGACAATGCCCCACCTTTATGTATATAGTTCTTCATTAAGTAGTGTTTTTTGTAGGTTTAATTTCAATGATTGGGCTCATGGACCCTGGATTTGTACTTTGTAAATAGTTCTTCACTGGATTTCACTTCTTATTTTTGATTTTTCCATGGAGCAATGGTTTTATCTTCTTTTTTCACTTTGGATTTGTTTTGACAGACTGACACTTTGGACATGTGCTTTTGGATTGATTTGGATTCTGCTTTCCTACATTTTTATTTTATATTTTGGACATGCAGCTTTTTAATCATTATTTGCATTCTTGTGTGTTTCATTTCATTCCCTTGCTTTTGTGTTTAATACATTTTTATTTCCTACTTCATTGTGTGGTATTCTCTCTTTGGTGTCATGCATGTCACAATGTGTGTTTTCTCAATCACATGCACCCATTGTGTGGGTGTGACGGAAATATGTTGATGTGCATACTTGCCATTTGGGATGTATCATGTGATGGGGATTTCATTGTGGGGTGTATGTAATACCTGGTTGTGTGTTTGGACTGGGGTGGCGTGGGGTGTGATTTGGGTGGCCATAAGGCCCATGATTGTGGATCGTCATGAGGTGTTGGGGGGACATGAGTCGGGCCTGCTGGCAGGTGCCTGTCACTGCTTTTGAGTGGGTGGGGGGGACATGAGTCGGGGCCTGCTGGCAGGTGCCTGTCACTGCTGGGTGGGTGGGGGGACATGAGTCGGGGCCTGCTGGCAGATGCCCGTCACTGCTGGGTGGGTGAGTGGGGGGGACATGAGTCAGGGCCTGCTGGCAGGTGCCCGTCACTGCTGGGTGGGTGAGTGGGTGGGGGGACATGAGTCGGGGCCTGCTGGCAGGTGTCTGTCACTGCTGGGTGGACGAGGGTGCAGGGGGACATGTGTCGGTGCTCACTTGTGCATGGTGACATGTGGGCTGGCTGGGGGGGCATGGCCAGGGTGGATGGGCTGCCTGCGGGGAATGGCCAGGGTTGCAGGGTAGTCCCCTGTGTTGTGGGCTGCCTGCAGGGCCTGGAGAGGGGGGAGAGGGCACACCTTCAGCAACCCCTTCAGCAACCAATAAGAATGAGTCTAAACCTAGCATCCACTAGTTACAAAGAAGCCATCCTTACTGCTAAAAAAGACACCTACAACAAAAGGATTACGCAAGCGGAATCCAACACAAAATAACTTTTTAAGATTCTAAAAGAACTAGAATCCCCTACTGCCCCTATTGACAAATGTGTTACGAACGCACTTTGGTGTAGTAACATTCAGAAGGCCTTATTAGATCAAATAGCTCGCCTACAATCTAAAATCAATGCGAAAAAATCCCTGCTACTAGCTGACCCTGACTACAAACAATTACCTAACAAATCACCTACCTTTAAGTCAACTTGTAAGCCATTCAGTTTCTCACCCCTCTCAATTTGAGAAGTTGAAAACATCATTAGGAAACTTAAACCATCAAACTGCCAAGGTGATGCCTGCCCTGCCCCGATCATCAAAGCAGCAGCACACGATCTGGCACCATTTATTACCAACCTCATCAATGCCTCCTTCAAATCCGGAGTAGTGCCTGATAACCCAAAAGACGCGTGGGTCATTCCACTACTCAAAAAACCTACTCTTGACCCAGCCAACCCGTCTAACTATAGGCCGATAACAACCGTACCTTTCTTATTAAAAATATTGGACAGAGCAGCCTATCTACAAATACATGCCTACCTAGAATCGAACAATCTCTTGGGACTAAGGCAATCCGGCTTCCGACCCAGACACGGCACGGAAACTCCATTAATAGATCTCACTACCCAGATCCAAATCCTAAAAGACAATGGCAAACTTGCACTCCTCTTACTGCTTGACCTGTCAGCAGCTTTTGATTTGGTTAACCACCAAACACTTTGTCACCATTTGAAAACTGCAGCAAACTTTTCAGACGCAGCCACTGCTTGGATCAGTTCCTTCTTGGCAAACAGAACCATGAGGGTCTTTTCTCCCACTGATTCAGCTGAACCCTCACCAGTACTATGTGGAGTCCCGCAAGGCTCTTGTGTGTCCCTGACACTTTATAATGTATTCACAAAGCCCCTCTTTGATATCCTTGACTATCTGGGTGTCACGTATACTAATTATGCGGATGACACCCAGATACTCATTCCTATCGCGGGTAACTATGAAACAGACAGCAAAACCCTCAATGAAATATACTCAGTAATTCAAGCATGGATGGCAGATCATGGACTTTGTCTCAATGACGAAAAAACTGAGCTGATTGTTTAAAGCAGGTTCCAAGCTCTTCAGATTAACTTCATGTAAGTTTATTTCCAGCTTAATAGTTACAATCCACATGAAGACATAAAGGACATAGGTAGTGGACAAACACCGGCTCCCATCACCCAGGGCCAGCCAGCTGTAACTGCCACTACACAGAACACTCACTCAGAACTTTCCATCATCCACTCATAAACATTCCACGTGACATCACACACTACCTCACCTCAGACAGGCACAATACAACACTGATCATCCTTGGCACTCACGCCAAACAAAAAAATCTTAACTCCGCTTTTAAATCTTTCACTACAGTTGGTAATCTCATCCCCGTTTCAAACAACACTAAAACCCTTGGTATCTACATTGATGCCACCTTATCCTTTTCCAAACAAACCAATGCAGTAGCATCATCAGCCGCCTACACTTGCAAATTGATCACTGCATATAGGCCGTTCATCTCCTCACCCAACTGCATTACTCTTGCTAGAGCATTAGTCCTGTCCAAAATAGACTATTGTAATGCCCTTTACTTAGGCACTAGCCACAAAAATATCAACAAACTACAAGTAATTCAAAATAATGCCATCAGGGCTGCCCTCAACATCCCTAAAAAGTCTCATATTTCTGAGACTAGATGCAATCTACACTGGCTCCCAGTAGAGCATAGAATATCCCTCAAAACACTGGCCCCCAGACACAAAGCCAAGGCGAACCTTGCACCAGCCTACCTCACCAACCAACTTACACCTCATACAGCATCAAGACCTCTTAGAGCAGCTCAAGCTAACACTATGTCCATACCGAGATTCAAACTCCATAACTCGGGTGGAACTAGCTTCCCCGTACAAGCTTCGAAACTATGGAGCACACTTCCCACGCTTCTTAGGTCAGAACCCTCATTTAACCTATTCAAACGCAACACGAAGCGTTGGCTTCACAACATGGACTCTATGACAGCCTAACCTTCCAGATCCCAGAACGTCGGACTGCCGACGGTACATTTTGTAATCTATGGATTTATTTCAGATTATGTATGTATGTTTCTGTAATACTAAGTATTCACATATCTGTATCTGTAACTGTAACATAACCCTTGTTTACTGCACTCAAATGTAACTGTAACCAGATCTAACTTACGCGCCCGTATGCCCCCAGGCCTGGCTGCGCTTTATAAATAAAACAAATACAAATACAAAATACCTGGGAGGACACACACTGCCAATTTGCGTTGGGGCACACCAGGAATACACGTACCCCTCCCGTGGCAGCAAAAACGTGTGTAAAACTCCCCGCGCACCCCCTGAAATACACGTACCCCGCTCGCACAAGGCCTATCACGTGTGATTCTCCCTGCGCACCCCCGAAATACACGTACTCCGCTCGCACAAGGCCTATCGCGTGTGATTCTCCCCGCGCACCCCCAAAATACATGTACCCCGCTCGCACAAGGCCTATCGCATGTGATTCTTCCCGTGCACCCCCAAAATACACGTATTCCGCTTGCACAAGGCCTATCACGTGTGATTCTACCCACGCACCCCTCGTAATACACGTACACTGCTAGCCCAAGCCCTATCGCCTGTGATACTTCACACGCACCCCCGAAATACACGTACCCCGCTACCACAAGGCCTATTGCGTGTGATACTTCATGCGCACCTCCGAAATACACGTACCCGCTTGCACAAGACCTATCGCGTGTGACACTTCACGCACACCCCTGAAATCCACGTATCCTGCTCGCACAAGGCCTATCCCGTGTGATTCTCCCCGCGCACCACCGAAATACACGTACCCCGCTTGCACAAGGCCTATCGTGTGTGATTCTACCCGCGCACCCCGAAATACTTGTATCCTGCTAGCACAACGCCTATCGCGTGTGATTCTTCCCACGCACCCCCGAAATACACATACCCTGCTCGCACAAGGCCTATCGTGTGTGATTCTCCCCGCGCACCCCCGAAATACATGTACCCCTCTAGCACAAGGCCTATCGCGTGTGATTCTCCCCGCGCACCCCTCGAAATACACGTAGCCCATTAGCCCAAGCCTTATCGCGTGTGATACATCACGCGCACCCCCGAAATATACGTACCCCACTAGCACAAGGCCTATCGCGTGTGATACTTCACGCGCACCCCCGAAATACACGTACCCCGCTCGCACAAGGCCTATCACTTGTGATTCTCCCTGCGTTAGTCCTTTGGCTTGCTTTTTGGTGTGTGCAGGGTCATTTTGTAGGTGTTCCTCGCACAGCTTGTTGTCACTTGCATGATCGCTAGTAATGCGTCTTGGAATCCAATCCGTGCAATATGTTTTCTGCACCATGGCTGGTGCAGGATCCTTCTCGGTGCACAGACCATGCGTCATTTCTGCACCCCATTCCATGAATCAGGCCCTATGTATTTAAAAAAATAAAGGGTTTATTTAAATACAAGCAGATCAAGATAATTCTTGGGTAAGTAAGTACTATAACATCATATAAACATAATCATAAAAGCCAATACAGTACCTTTTGTATGCTAACCAAGGTATGCCCTCATTTAGAGGAGCAAGAAGCAAGTCAAGGTGAGTCAAACCTAAGGTCATACATTCAGGATAGTAATCTAATATACTTAGGGAATATGACCAGGTAGATATACGTTTAGAATACAATCAGTAAGGGTAGTAGACCCTGACAATCATGCATTGACACTCAGTTATAGAAATCACATAATACATCAACCCAGTTACAAGTATATATCTTGCAAAATTACTTTTTAGAACTCAGATCAGAGCTAGTAAAACAACTCATATACTTTCTGGAGGGGCCTGAAGCTGCTCACAGATAGGTATGAACACTGAATAACTATTTTAGAATGCACTAAGCAAAGCAGGGAAAGCAAAACCCAATTATGCTTTAAGAAAAACACAATGGGCCACATTTTGAGTGTGGCGGTCCGGAAACAAGGGTGCTGGTAAGCTTACCGGCACCATTGTTTCTGGATGGTCACAATACGCGTCTGCGTGCAGGGGCTGTTGCACCTGGCAGGGTCAAACCTGCCAGACGCAATGTCCCCTGCAGGCAGACTTTTTACGGAAGGACCGGCACCGTTAGCAACAGTGCCGTTGCTTCCGTCTCCGCACTCCCATGGAGTCCTATGGGACTTCACGGGATTGGGGAGTTACCGAATCTGCTGCATGACTTCCCTCACCACCGGGACTTGTAATGTTCCAGCGCCTAGCGGCACCGGGAAGTCAGGTGGCGGATTCAGTGTTTCAGGGTCAGCAGCAACCTGCCGGTGGCACCGACGGGTTACCGCCAACCTCGGAATGAGGCCTAATGTATTTCAAGGTAAGTAATTGACCTATTGGTGCATAACTATCTGCTATCTGATAGCTAGTTAAAGCCAGTATACTTTTAATAAGTGTATAATACAGTTTCTAAAGTAAGTAAGAACTTTTTTAAACTATTGTAGAATAGCACCAAAGCAATTCAGTGGAGCACAACCCAGGGTTACAAGTTTAGAAGAGCAGCAGCTATTCAAGGATCGTAGGGCCTACCAGCAACTCAAATAAAAATATTTACGAAAAGACTGTTTAGCTCTGTATAAAGCAGACCAGGGAAAGCAACGCCCAATGTTACACTTTAGGAATGGCCCAATGTTATTCAAGGCAGGTATACCCTATTGGTAAGCTTTTACACTTATTCAGTTAAGCAATAATAAAACTGTACCAGTACTCATTACTTTTTAGAAGGGGGAAACACCATTAAAAGTTAGTAAAGCAACGTATACACGTTTTAGAGGGGCAGAATGCAACTCAAAGGCAAGCATACACTTAATGACACTTTGTAACTTCTTCTTTCACAGCGATGCTTCTTTAGAAAATAAGTACTTTTAAACTTGTTATACTTTCAAGGCAATATCATTTTCTAATCCAATCCTTCCCTTGTCTATTGCATGAGTTCTCTCAGTGGCAGAAGAGGGACCTATTGGTCTAGGTGCCAGCTGTAGGCAGGTTGAGATAGGGTTCAGGTGCAGGAAAGTCAAAATTCCATAGGAGATCTTCTTAAACAAGTAAGTATTCACTTTCAGAGTTAGTTAAAGTTTCCAGGGACTTGACAAAAGGCTCCCTATATGCGCACCAGCATTACGCCTGCGCAAGTGGTAGGGGAAAACTTCCAACCACACAAATCCGCCACTCAGCCTCACAGGATGCACACCAGACATAATGTAAGTATTACCCAAGCTCACATAGTACCTTAGGAGAAAAGAAGAGCTTCTGGGTGGATGCCATCAGGATGCAGCAGCACCATGGACCCGGTCCCTGGATTCTTGGTCTGGAAATTAAAGAACTGGACATTGGATGGGAACTTGCAGCAACAGTCATCAGAGGAGGCTTCCAGCAAAGGTTTCTTCACAGATTCTCACAGCTATGTGGAGTTGGCGCCTTTTTACAGCAGCCATATGAAGAATGAATATTGCTGGTAGAATTCTCTTCAATCTCTCACTCCTGCACTCTGATGAGGGGACCTCAGGGATTCGAATTGTGTCTCTGGAGGTCCAGGAGGAGTCCACCAAAGTTTCAGCTGGATTCGGACTTCAGGAGACCATGCACCGCACTCACACTTGAGGTTCTAGGGTATTGGCGGTTTGTAGCCCAGCAAGCACACAGCACTTTGTGGGATGGCTCAAAATGTAGGTCTTCTTGAGACTAGTGATCTCAGCAGCCTCTGGGTTGGAGTCGCTGCATTCGAGACCCCCAGGTCGATTGGAAGGAAGGGATTGCATCAGGGTCCGGTGGTATCACTACATATTATCCCCACCAAAAATATCCCTGAATATATGGTCGCCTGGAACGGCCATAGGCAATATTTTTTGGGGGGGATCATTTAGGGGATTTTTGGGAGTGGGGGTCGCGGGGGTGTACCCTGCTCCTTTAAAAATAATGCAGGGGTTGTGGGGTGTCCCCTGCAGGTTCCATGCCTTAATATCGGTGCAGAAATATGGTGATATTTTTGTATGGCAATATTTTGGCAGGGATATTAACACATGGAACCGGTTTGGTTACACCGCTGGCTCTCCGGTCGCTGGAAATCACTACTGGTGTCTTTTCTTCATCTTCAGCAGCTTCCAGATTAGGAGTATTTATCAGGGACTACAGCACAACTTTTGAAATCTCTCCCTGCAGTTTGCAGAAAGGGCGGTCTGGCTGTCCTACAAGGACAGCCAGCTCACCACTGGGAATTGGATCCTGTCAGGCAAGGAGAAAGACAAAGGGCTGCAGAGGTTTGAACTCCTCCCTTGCTTCTTACCTTCTCAGACACTCTGGAGCCTGGGCGTGGAATACAAAGGATTCCCGCCAAAGACAGGACTTCCACTGAGGTTGTCCCCACCTAAAATAGCAGGGGAAGACCTCAGAAACAACAAGCAAATGATAAATGGCAAAAAAAGAAGGATCCAACCATTCTAGCAGAATGGTGGCTCTTCTGTGCATAACCGAGGCTGATTAAAAGCCTGCGAGTAATAAGACTAAAAGGTCACTCAGGTAAAAACACTGCCACCAGCCATTCAAGTAAACTTACAATTGTAAAAAGAATGTTACCAGCTAAGTAAGAAAGAGGATACATTGTAACCCCCTGCACTCCTCATAAGGTGGGGTGTGCTGGCTCAACATATAAAATGTAAAGAGGACGAAAATCCCTCTTTACACCTTGAGAACAGTAGTTCGCCCAAGTACATTAAAAGCAAATGAACAGAGAAGCCCAAAGAACCAACCCACCCAAAGCACAAAGGTTATAGGAGACTATGGTAAAACCGGCAAGCTGCCGCCAGACCCGTGGGGATTTTCTGGCTCCGAACTTGCTGGAATTAACGGGGCATTACAGCCCCAGTGATCCAGTAATTCTGGAGCTGGCATTCTGTAAAGCCCCATTCCCTGGAGTCTCATAGGACTCCACGGGAATGGGGAAGTGGAAACACTGGCACCGTACAGGTCAGGAAGATTTATCACAAATATGAAAATCTTACCTAACAGTAACACATTGTGTCTCATTTCGGCACGTGGTTGCAGATATGAATGGCAGATTTATTTTGATTTCTTCAAGAAGAATAACAATTATCATAGGATTTTATAGATGGATATCTAATTTAATAAGCTTCAATCTTCCTTGAATCTCCACTTCGTAACTTTTTCTGGGATGATAGAATCACAGTTCAGCTTCTAACCATGGGTCCCACGGTCATATTTTGATGAGAGTTATATCATCGGATATATCTTTTCATAATCATTTCAGAAATATTTGAAACATTTCAGTATGGATTATGGTTCCTGAGATAATTAACAATTATGATTTCCCCAAAGCACCTATGGTAATCTCAAGTCCTATACATCATTTTAACATCAATTACACATCACATTTCTTTTGCACACTTATATGTAGATCAAGCCATCTGTTTCTTTGTTGACCCTGCCTGCTATAAAGTCATTTACATTGTTTCTCCCAGGGCTAATGGACCACCTGTTCCCTTATCTTTTGAGAGCAAAGAGGATAGCTCTTCCTCCTGTCATCATGTATTGGTCTTCTGTTGCATGTCATCTGTCAGTCAGTCCAGGGAAGGACCACAAATTGACTTGAAGTTTGGTGGATTATTCAGAGTTCATATTTATTAGCTGGGTCATTGTTTATCCTGTGCTGGTCTGTTTTTTTGTTAATTGTGGGTTCCACCCCCAGAGTCCTCTTTCATGCCCCTTCCCCCCTGAACCGCACCACTTTCCCTTCATACATTAACACCATTCATATATTTTAACTAGCACCCCACCCCTTCCTATTCCCACCACAAACATTCACCCACCTCTCGCTCACATGTACACACACATGCACACACCAAAACAAACACTTACCTTACTTCCACAATGTCCTTCACCTGCCCGCGCCTGCCCGCGCCTGTAAGCCCATGCGCATAGTCATGTGAAAATGTATTTTCTATAATACCGCCTGATAGTAAATGTTGGCCTAAGCACATTCGCATCATACTGTAATATTGCATTGAATGAACCTGAAACAGGCTGACTACGCCCCCATTTTGAGTTGTCCACCATTTTGATCGCCTCCTGCTTTCTGTTCCATGTTCAAAACTTTTGTTTTCAGCTTCAACAGAGCAAGATGACAGGAAGTGAATACCATTAAGCAATCAATTCCAGATATTAGGAAGAATCCAACAGGATTTTACAAGGAAATAGAATCTGTCTTGCATTTGTCCGTTTTTACACTGGGTGATATTGATTTGTTGTTTTCTGTGATCCTTCCTGCTGATTTATGGAAGCAAATTAGAACAATGATCAGACAGGGATGGGTGATACATGGGATGCTTTAGTGCAAGCAGATGGGAAAAGGAAAGCCTGCGAGAAACCGCCACAGGTGATACTGATGTTGCCAAATAGAATAGTGACTAAATTAAAAACTCTGGTACCTCAAAAGAGAATTATATGGGATAAGCTTACAGCTTGCAAGAAAGGAAAGTCAGAGGGTGCTACAGAGTATTTTAACAGATTTGAGCAAGTATTTTCAGATTTTAGTGGTCAAGATTTAAGTACGGAGCCAGGAAAGGGGTTGTTTGTTTACAAGTTTGTGCGTGGATTGTTGTCTGGAATCCAATCACAGATTATGATTTCTGAGAGTGCATGGTAAGCGAAATCACAATCTGAAGTGTTATATATGGCCCAGTATTATGGAAACAGGGTTAATATGGAGAAAGAGCAGATGGAAAAGAAGAAGGGTGATTTGAAGACTAGAGCGTTATTACAGCAAATAACAAGAGGAGCGAGAGGTGGGAATACACAGTCTATAATGCCCGTCCCGTCAGCAGAGATCGAATAGCATGTATGGCGCCATGGGTAGACGATCCAGAGGCTGCCCTGGGATAGGGGGTTCTAGTAGAAATCAATTTTCACAGAGCCAACAGGCACCACCACAAGATAAATCAGCAACAGAATGTTAATAGTGGGAATATTTTTGATAATCCTTCGAATGCCTACTTTTCTGAAGATTTTCTATCTGACAATATACTGTTCCGTTAGGACAGCCGAAACAGGGTCTGTAACCAATACCTATTACCATCCATCGCAAAGGGTCCTACATTGAAATGGCTGTGTGGAATACGGAGCATATCTCCTTGATAGATACAGGAGCACAGAAGTGTTCTATTGATCATCCGCGGGTTTCAGATATTCCACTGTCAGGGCAGAGCAACATTTCTGTAGGGTTCTCTGGTACGCCAGTGGTTAGTCCAGTCTCTCGGCTGGTACCAATTTCACTGGGACCATTCATTGATTCTTGCCCATTTCTATTGATGTAAAATTGTGGTGAAACTTGTTGGGATTGAATTTATTGAAGAAATTGAATGCTGTGATTTACTGTTCTCCAGATGGAGTGTACTTCACGATTTCGCCCCAACAAACTTTCATTCCACAATTTTTGTCTATGCTTTTACCACCTGAATTGCATAAGGTTCCCTCATGTTTATGGGCAGTCAATGACAATGACGTCGGAAATTTTACAGGTTGAGCCAGTTAAGATTGTTTTGAAACCAGATGTTAAATTACTGCGTATCCCGCAGTATAAGATTTTGGTCGAAGGTGAACAGGCCTTGAAAATAATTATTTCAGATTTCATACACCGAGGTGTGATTGAAGAAATTGCGGGGAGCGTGTGTAATAGCCTGATTTTGCCAGTTTACAAGAAACGGGATAATGCGCTCCCTTTTGGTTTCATTATTGATTTGCTCGCAATTAATACGATGGTTGCTCCACAGTTCCCAATTGTGCCCGATGTCACCACTATTCCGCCTATCATTCCAGTCAGGACTACATATTTTAGTGTTGTGGATTTGAAAAACGCTTTCGTTAGTAATCCTGTGCATGTTGACAGCAGATAATTGTTTGTGTTCACCCTATGGGGACGCTCGTTCTCGTTCACTCATGTTCTGCAAGGATACACTGAGAGTTCAAGTATTTACAGAAGAGCATTGAAAGAATAGCTTGATATGCTTGAATTGCCTTCCACATGCCCGTTGTTGCAATACGTAGACAATCCACTATCAGCTGCTGATTCTGAAGATGCTTGCAAGGAGGGCACCGTGTTGCTGCTCATCCATTTAGCAGAGCATGGGCATAAGGCTTCATTGAAGAAATGTCAGTATTGTCGACAGGAGGTTGCCTATCTGGGCTATCTCCTGTCGAAAGAGGGGAGAAGGCTGATACCTGAACAGCTACAAAGCATCTCTGATATGTCTGTTCCAAATACACAGAAGGAGGTCAGAGCTTTAATTGGCATGACTTCATATTGTAGACAGTGGATTCCGAATTTTTCATTGTTGATAAAACCTATGTTGGCATTGACAAAGAAGGACATTTCTTTGCCTTTACCGTGGAACATGGATTGCCAGAACACTTTTGAGTTGCTTAAGGCTGCGTTGTGTTCAGTACCAGTTTTGGGCACACCAAATTACGAAAAGGGCTTTGTTTTGTATGTACATGAACGTGACAGGTGTGCTTTGGCTGTTTTGACACAGGAACATGGGGGTAATAATAGGCAGTGCAGCTATTTTTCATCCATGTTAGACCCTGTTTCATGCGTTTTGCCAAGATGTTTGAGAGCTGTAGCTGCTGCTGCTGCATCTGTAAAACAAAGTGAGCGTATGGTTTTAGGTCACTCTTTAACTTTGATGGTACCCCACTCCGTAGACGTTCTATTAAACAGAACGCAGACTCAACATCTCATATCAGCTCGAGTAACAAGGTACGAGCTCATTATATATGCACCGCATATCCAAATTAAGAGATGTTGTTCATCGAATCAGGCTGAACTATTGCCTTCTCCAGAAGAGACAGACTGCAGTGACAAGATGTCACATGATTGCGTTTATGTTACAAAACAAGAAACCAAAGGCAGAATTGATTTAACTGATACACCCTTAAAGAGACCACAAGGGGAGCTATTTTGTGATGGCTCCTGTTTTAAGCTACCAGATGGTACATCCACCGCTGCTTATGCGATAACCACGCTAAACACTGTTGTAGAGAGCAAACGAATCCCGCACAATTCTGCGCATGCTGCAGTGATTATTGCATTAACTAGAGCTTGTGAAATTTCTGAAGGGCTTAGTGTAAACATATATACAGATAGCCAGTATGCGTTTGGGGTGGTTCATAATTTTGGAAAACTATGGGCTGAAAGGGTATTCTTGACATCACATGGGACTAAAATTCAACATGGTACTCTGATAGTCTAATTGCTATCAGCACTTGCGCTTCCTACACAACTAGCAATACTGAAGTGCGCCACACACCAGAAAGTGACGGACGATGTGGGAAAAGGAAATGCTTTTGCTGATAGAATAGCCGAACAGACCGCTACTGATCTGTACTCAAAGATGTATGTGCTTGATTCAGCGAGATGGGTCACTGAGACTTGCACGATAGAGGAAGGGATTAGCAGTGTAAAAGAAATTCAGGCTGAAGCTACTCCAGAAAAAATCAAACAGTGGGCTGAGGGTCCAGCGAGTCTAGATGATGAGAGTTGTTGGGTGGACAATGAGAAACAGAGATGGATGCTGCCCAACACCCATGTTACTGTTATTGTCACCATGGCTCATGGCCCAACACACATATATGCTAGGAAGATTTGTCAACAGTTAGATTACGACCGCACAGTCAAGAACAGGGCTCTGCCCCTATGAGATTGTCATGGGGAGATCAGCCTATGTATGGAATGCACCAAGACCAAAACGATTGAGGGACATCGAATATCCGCTTTTGTCTGATTATTGTGATCAGTTGACTCAAAACTTGCGTTTGATTCAGCAACAGGTACTAGCAGCCCTCTGTGTAAAATATGAGGGCCCAGATCACTCACTCCAACCCGGCGAGTGGGTCTTGGTGAAGAATTTTGAGAGGGGCACCTGTCTTGCATCTCGCTGAAAGGGGCCCTACCAGATCCTATTAGCTACGCAAACAGCTGTACGAGTGAACGGCAAGTGACACTGGATTCACACGACACATGTGAAAAGAGTTCCTTTTCCTTTACTGTATGATAAAGGGGATGAGAAGGAAATTGATGATCCCGACGCTCCAAGTGAGCCAGCTCTGATCAATACCAAGGAGATCGAGTGTGCTACAAAATTGCTTCCTGAGCCCGTGGGGCCTGGGGAGTCTGCAGCTTCTTCTTCATTTTCTTCTTCATCATTGACCGACGTTGCAACTTCATCCTTTTTAGAGAGCAACGACCCGTTGTTTTCTCACCATACTGTACTTGAAGTTTCAAGATACAACTTGCGACCATGAAACAGGATTTAAATTTAGGTCTTGACATTACATTAATGTAATAGAATAGGAAAGTGTGGCTAGGATTTTGCACCCACAAGAAACCAACATTGAGCCAGTCCCTCGTCATGCCTCTTCTGCATACGATAATAGGCAGGGACCGGAAAATGTATCTTCAAGCAAGATTGGCCACATAGTGAAGTGCCACCAACGGATGAACTGAAAAGAAAAAGCCTAGCAGTGAGGCTCCTTGACGGACACTGAGAAACTATGCCTGTGTTTGGGGCCGCTCGTAATAATGATGACATTGACTGTTTTGCTGACAATAGGCCTGTCCATCAAAGGCCATGGTCCCATAGGACCAAATGGATACTGATCACAATAACAGCTTGTATTGTAATTACAATGACACTCGTATTTTGGTATTTGGAAAGTATGCGTCCACCTGATATTCTGTTGCCGACAGCAAGTTTATCTACCATATCTCCACCAAATGTGCATTCGCATACTCTTGGTTCTTGGGACCTCCGACATAGAGGGGGTTATCATAACAACACACTCTTGATGATTATGAGCGCCACACATGCCATTCTGAATAAGACAGACTGATGGGTTGGCACATGGTTCTGGGACCTGGTACGAACTTGGGGCTGGAAAATATTTGCAGGTCTGATGGTGATCCTTGGCATTGTACTGTTTTGTTGCTGTTGCATACAGTGTCTTCCTGCCATTTTGTTCCATGATAGGGGGAAGCTGTGCACACACCATTGGTAAACTAGAAACTAATACACATCCGCAGGAAAATGTTACTAATGCCTTGGTAATGCAGGATGTCACCATAAAGGAATTCATGGCAATCAATGTTTATGAAAATGACGATTCAGGATGTTCTGAGGATGATACGTGGTCTTTGGATGATGTAATGTTTGAATAATGCTCCTGGCTTAGACAAAAGGAGGGTTTGTGAAAATGTATTTTCTATAATACCGCCTGATAGAAAATGTTGGCCTACGCACATTCTCACCCCACTGTAATCTTGCATTGAATGAACCTGAAACAGGCCGACTACGCCGCCATTTTGAGTTGTCCACCATTTTGATCGCCTTCTGCTTTCTGTTCCATGTTCAGAACTTTTGTTTTCAGCTTCAACAGACCAAGATGAACTTTGTGTTGCTTTATGATGTTAACTTAGATAAGAATGTTGAAGCTGCTAAGGTGGATTGTTTATCCTACACAGAAGAACCTTGCAGCTAAACAAAAGCTGTGCTAATCAGTAATTTAGATGCCATCTGTCCCAACAGTGCCTGCCCTGTTCAAACAGTAAAGTAGAATAATGAATAGCTGAATGTGCTTTTTGCAGAAATCCTTGTTTTCTCTCCTTGGAACTAACTGACTTTCAGCTCAAGAAGAAATGGTAGACAAACATAAGCGAGTAAAATGAGGACTGTTACCTTGTGTCTTGTATTTGGAAAACATGTGAATTGTATGATGGAAAACAGCAAACTGTGCAATGATGTTTAAATATGAATTAGGTATGTAGTTAGGTCACAAACCCTTGGTTATGTATTATATGAAGAGGGGCTGGACGATGTGTCCAAGGCTGTTAAGAATTTATATAAATATGTGTACTTGTGGAATGTTCAGTAGTCCCTGATCTCACAGTGTCTGCTTGCACACATTGTGGTGTGTTGAGAACCAAGTGGCCATTTGCTAATAAATACAATTGTAACTTTGACCTTGTGACTGTCATATTTCTATTATGTAGTAGTAAGCCTTGATATTTTTAATCTTTCAGTCATGCGCGTCGCAGGGAACAACTGTTATTTCTAAGATGGATGTGCACAGAGAGGAAGACAGTGTCGAATGGAACAAGGTAAGTGCTAAGAGGGGAGCAGTGAGGAGGGCGTTTGATTATGGGTTAGGGAGGTGGGTGACTGGGGTTTTAACGATCGATTTAGAGAGACCGAATTATCGATTTTAATTGGTCTTACTAAATCAATTTCTTTTTCTTTCGAGCCATAATATATAAAACTATATTTTAACCTAATACTGATTTTCCAGATGTGAGAAAGGTGGGGCTTTGTAAATGATGGGGGAATGGGATCAGTTTTTAGCCTTTGCATCTCACGGTTAAAGATCTTCTGTTGCTAAGTCCAGTTTTTAGCTTAATTCCTAGGATAAGCAAAATACATGATGCTTTTACATTCTACATTTGTAGACATTGCATCTGCTTTACATATCACAATAAAGACAATACATCTCTTAATTTTTCTTGTGCTGCTTGTGTCAGTATTTTCCCATATGTTAAAAAGTTACCACCTTCATTAAAGTGGACCCTCACATTTCTCCAGTCAATGCAGTGTCCTATTTAAAATGTTAATTGCTTCCAAGCTGCAGAATGTACACATTTCCATGGTAGCACTTTGTGCTGGCAAAGCTGCACTGAAAGGTTTCAGTCATATGTAATGGAAAGTAGTTTCAAACCTCTGACATAGTCAATTGAATACAGGCCCATTTAGTGCTGGTATCTTTCATTCTCTGAAAGCATTTTGATGTTTAGCAGTTATGAGTGAAATGTTGCCTTTTTGTCTGTCAATCAACAGTGTGCCTTCAATATTCTGGACTTTTAGGCCTCAGTCTGCCAGACACAGTTTCCTTTTATCTTGGGGCTGAATGTACTCCACAGATTCCCTCCTGCTCTTTTTTCACACGTAGAACTCCTGTGAAAGAGCAGGGGAGAGTGGGGTTTGAATAGTTTGTTCTCCATTGTCGCCCTTATTAGTGTGTGGTCGGGCTTCCATCTAATCTGGGTTCACACAGCATGGAAGGATCTCCCTTCCTTCTTTTTTCTCATCTTGCCCCTTCCTTTCTTGGTTTCCATGATTCTCTTTTGACTCCTCTTCTTCCGGTCCCCAGCCTGGAAAGAATTGGTGTTATTTTTCTAAAGAGAGGAGTAAAAAGAGTTGTTAAGCATTTTTGTTTAAACCTTATATCCCAGGATAACGTTTCAGAACCAGAACATTACTTTTTAATAACTGACAATATTCACTGACAATCATAGATCATAGATTACCATTTTAATGTAATTACTCACTGGTTATATATTTTAGTTTCCATCTGTGGTTCTAATTTTACATGTCACTCCTCCGATGGTTCCTCAGCCCGAACTCCAGTGGGCTCCTTTATCGTGCTGAAAGCTAGTTTGGGATGATGGCTTTTTAACTGATTGATATGGAGCCATTTCTCTTCTGTCTGTTCTCCCTTTAGGATGCAGATCTTATAGCTAACAGGTGCTATTTTATCTGCAATCTCAAAACTGCTGCGACAAGATGAAAGAAGCTTCAGTTCCTTGGTTTGGTTTCTCTGAAAGTTGTAGAGATAAACCTTATCACCTACCTCATACTCCTTTTTCATGGACTTCAAATAATATTATGATTTCATCTCTTCAGACAACTTCTCCAAGTTGCGCTGGGCATACGCAAAAGTGTGCTGGAGGTGTTTCCTTATATTCTCAATGTACTCATGAGTGGTGGACGCATTTATCAGCGTCTGCTCTTGAGTTCTATAGAGCAGATGCTGAGATAACACCATTTCCCTTCCGGTCCCAAGTGCAGATGGAGACATCGAGGTTGCAGAAGATGGTGTAGACCTAATAGTCATTAGGATAAGCAGTAATCAAATGTCCAAACTGGGCCCAGAGTCAGCCATGAACTTCTTCAGCATAAAAACAATGGTCTTATTACAATGGTACAATGGTATCTTTCAATCCCTCTGCTCAATGCCAGGTGGTAGATAATGTGGAGTTTTCTTTTTGCCCTAGTATCTCCCACATGTTGGTCATCATCTCACTGGTAAAATGACTTCCTCTGTCCGACTCGATCCTTTGTGCGAGGTTGAAACTCGAGAATATTTGGTTGACCATTCCTGCAGCAGCTGTCTCTCTCTTACAATTTGGGGCAGGAAGATATTCTACCCACTTTGTAAACAGGAATGTTACAGTCAACATGTACTTGTTTCCTCGAGCAGAGCGAATCACTAGCCCGATAAAATCCACTTGCAAATCTGACTAGGGAAGAGTCATTCCCCTTTTTTATAGGGGCGCTCGTGTGTGGTGGAATTTGGCTAGAAACGAGCACACACAAGATAACCCTTTAGATAAATGTTGAGGTCCTGGCCAATGTGTGGCCAGTATGCAACCTCTCGCAAGATTCTAATGACTTTTGAAAAACCCTATGACCGGCAGTGGCCACGTCATAGAGCGTGATTCAACATCAGGCTCTGGAATGAGGTAGGTACCACCCACTGGTCACTTCCAGAT
Organism: Ambystoma mexicanum; assembly: GCF_040938575.1. Lineage (NCBI taxonomy): Eukaryota > Metazoa > Chordata > Amphibia > Caudata > Ambystomatidae > Ambystoma > Ambystoma mexicanum. Next base: position 219,368,690 of record NC_090927.1, on the reverse strand, counting down.
AAGATCTCCTAACCAACAAACCGTCTTGAATTCTGAACATTTTGGAAAATTTCATCAACATGCTGAGATCCTCGTTCCCGGTATAATCTGATTCTGTTAGAGGAAAACTCACAGGGTTTTCAACATTTTGTTATGATTTTCTAATCATGGGCACTTCTTTTTGCGCAGTGATGAAATCTGCATCTGAGGCATCTTTACTACAAGGAGCAGCTGAGTGTTCAGAGTTGGCATGAGACCAGGCCACAGCTTTGACTTGGACCTCACCCAGCAGCGATTCTGTATCTATGAAATCCATCTGCAGAGATCCTGTTTTAGCCAGTTAGTTGCCCAAACCGTTGCCAGTTTTTTACGGACCCTTTATTGAATGGCCCCTAATCTTTTTCCAATAGATGGTCCTCTCATCAGATGCCACCAGATAATCAATGGACTATATCAATGTTCCATGTTTTAAGGGTTTATTGTTAGCACAAAGCATGCCTCTATTCTTGCAGTTGATAAGGTGTTCCACAAACCCATTCCTAACATAGTCAGTGATAATCACCAGTTCTTTGAGTTGGTGTAGTGCCGCAGTGAGGATGGCTTGATAAACGACTATCAACTCTGCTACCTGACTACTTTGTGGTCCTATTTTGTAACCAGCTGAGGGGTATGGTGTATCATTCACTCTTTTCCCCAATTATTGGCAACATGGAAAGAGCACCCATCCTCATAAACTGTGGGTTTCCCCTGACAGGTATCTTCTTCATAGACCTTGTGTGGGGAAGTTAGGTTTGCCTCCATTTTGTCTTTGGTTATTAGATTTTGATCCTCGAGACAGTTTTTTTTATCACAATCATGCAAGTCCACCAGTCCTTGTGCTAGTGGACTCTTCTTGGTTTGGCCATACCTGACCTCCACAGGAAAGCCACAGGAAAGCCTTTGTTAGGGATCAGAAGTAGGACTCAGACACAATGGTGGCATGGCTTTCTGTATAAACATTTAATAATCATAAGAGGGTTAGAAAAATGCATTTCTATCCCTAAAACTAAGAGGTATTATCCTGCCTGAAAAGAAAACTAGTGAAACTGTCAGGAGGTCCGTAACTGAAAGAATGTCACAGTCGTATCCAAATACCTACCACTGTCCCTAACACACAAGAAATGTGCAAGGATGGATTCTTCTAAATAATCAATGTACTTTGTGGTTCAATCCCCAGAAAGGTTCCCAGCTTTGCTGTTGATAAAGTGCTGCAAAATGATAAGATCCAATATTTCCTCTGAAGATGGAGTTTCTTTTTTTTTATTTTTATATTTTTATTGGTTTAAAAAAAAAAAACCTTTAAAAAATTTTTTTTACAAACATCAATTCCTTCACAATAACTTATTAAATATTCCCAGTCCTGCCAGGCCCAAGTTAGCTGTTGCATCTTTCTATCAACCAGTCATTAAGATTGAGGTAAGTCCGATTTCAACAAGCTCACAATCACTGTTAAGAAAGATGTGAATGGGAGTATCAGTTTCATGTCAGTCCCATTAAACATTTTCTCCCACCATTCGTCAGCGCATAATGAAGGATGTTCCCAGCCCATGAGCCCAGGTGAATTGATCGCGCATCTCTCAATTTGGTACAGAACAGTACCAAATGTTTGAGAGTCTCCACATCACATGCACAGTCTGCAAGGTGTGTCTAAGGATGTATTACAATCCCATACTTTAAGGCGCTCTTTAGTTTTGAAGGCGTTCAATCTAAACAGCATAAACACTCTCCTTGCGTTCGCACTCGGGAACAGGCCTATGTACCTTTGAAGTTCATTAAGCGCCCTTGCTTCGGTCGGTGCAGTGGCCATCAGAGTGTTGGCAGATCTTTGTGCACATGTCGCCGCCCAGTCAGCATGCCAGATTTTTTACTTTGCAGCATCAGGATTGTCGTGTAATGTTTCTAAATTAATATCGAACTCCGCGAGAAGATCTTCACAGCGTTTGGCCCACATTGATACCATGTTATTTTCCTCAGAGGATACGTCATGTAGGATCTGAAACTGCGGAATGTTCTCGTGTTTTTGTGCTTTGCGAAATAGGGACAAGAGGTTCCAACAAATTCTAATGAGGTTAGTGCCAGTTCATACCTTATACATGTCGTGGACAGTCCCTTTGGCAGGCTCAATGCTTTGGACCAGAACGTATTCTCCAATGTGGACCACAAGGACTCGGGACATCCCAACGCTTTTTCAGCTCCATACGTTAGAATTGGAGAGACCTTTTGTTGGTAAAAGTTTCGAACTGGAATTAGAGAAAACCTTCCACATTTTTTATTTAGAAGAAGTGCTTGATTGGCAAGTTGGTGACATTTCCTCCTGATTTCAGTGATCCACGGGCCCGTCGTTTATATTAGAGCTTATCCGCATGCCTAGATATTTTACGCTGCTTGATAAGCCTAACGAATCATGGCCCAGCTTCCATGTAACTTTGCTTTTGGTTTTGTTTCGAGCTGTTCTCAAGTTGTTAAGCACCATGATTTCGCATTTGGAGGTATTAATCTCCAGTTGATTCTTGGTCACATATTTTTGTACTGCATCTAACTTTCTCTGGAGGCCAATAGCTGTTATATCTAGTACAATCAAATCATCTGTGTATAACAGCCAACTGATGTGAGACATGTGAAGTTTGGGAGGAAAAGATCGCACAGAATTTATGGCGTCCCCAATGTCTGATATAATGAGGCTAAAGATGGCGGCAGCCAATGGGCATCCCTGCTTCACACCCTTATGCATCTTGATCTCTTTGGAGAGCGTTCCTGCTTGGTCTAGTCGGATACGGATCGATGTTTCTGTGTGTATATCTTTAATTGCATTTGCCAAACCAGCTAGACAGCCCCATAGTCGCAACTTGTCCCACAGAATTTCACGATTAATAGTGTCGAACACATGGGAGAAGTCGATAAAAGCAAGGTAAACTTCAGTGTTGGTACGTATGGCCTCCATCTTCAGCAAGTGTAGAATAAGTAGATTCAGCGAGCATCCAACGTATTTAAGAAATCCAGCTTGTCTTATGTCTACCTGATTAGCCTTTATGGACCATTCAATCAGTTTTCTTTGTAGCACTGTAGCATAGATTTTGCCAAGAACATCCAGCAGTGCCACTGGACGGTAGTTATTAGGACAGGCTCTATTTCCCTTCTTGAAAATAGATACAATTATAGCCGATTTCCAGTACCATGGAGTCTGCTGTTGTACTCTTATCCTTTCAAACTATTCCAGACACATGTCTGCCCAGATATCGGGATGTTGCTTGATTGTGAAGTTCGTTAGACCATCTGGTCCGGGTGCCCTGGAATTGTTTGCTTTTTTTATTATGGCCCTGATGTCTTCTTTTGAAGAGTATTATGGGCCTCATTACACGGACGGCGGTAAGGGTTAACGATCACCGTTAATGGCAACGGTGACCGTTAACCCTTACCGCCGTACTACGAGGTCCCTTTGCGGGTTGGAGGATTTAACGCCTGCTTCTTGCAGGCGTTAAAATCCAACCCGCTAAGTGACCTCGGAGCTAATTACGGCACCGCAAAATTGCAGTGGCGTAATTAGCGCCTTCCCCATTTCCATAGAGCCCTATGGGGCAGAAATGGGAATGGGGAAGGGCAATGGCAGAAAGGGGATTTACCGCCCCTCCAACCTTGGAATGGGGCGGTAAATCCCCTTTCCGCCAAGGCGGTGCGGTATTTTACCGCCTACCGTGTAATGAGGCCCTATGTATCCCAAGATGATTCAGTTGGGACAGATGGAATTGGGGAGAATTAGGTTTACTGTAAAGGATGTCATAATGTGTCTGCCATTCAGCTTCCATCACCTTGCAGGCTTGGAGTGACATTTGAGGTGCTTCAAGGTTATTAATAATGCGCCAAAAATCTCCACTGTTTTCGTTTTTTAAACACATCAGCATCTTCTCTGTGTCATGCTGTAACAGAAGGTGCCTGTGACCTTTGAGCCAGTTTTTGTAGTTTTGTTTCGCCAGCTGATTTTTCACTTTTCTTACTTGGCTCGGGCACATTTTGTTTTTACGGATTGTTGAACGCATCAGACATTTCCTCTTCAGCACTTCTAAATTGAAGCAATGGGTCTTTTTGAATGACTGATTTTTAAGCCCTATGTTTTTTTGCTTTAAACTCAGATAGCAGTGGTGCATATTCCACTGTTGAGCCTCCTTTGTGAAATTGTTCAGATAAATACGCAACCTCATTTGTATCTAGCCGCAATCTGAATCTACTAGCTTCCACCACTACCTGTGTTGACCACTCTGAACCAGGCTTGTTACTAAAAGTTGAGAACTCCATTTTTAGCATCTCATGGTCGCTGTTGTGCATTTGAACAACCTCTAGAGATTTGACTCGTGAGTGAAGGGCGTCCGATGCAAACATATAGTCAATGGTGGATGTAAGCTCGCCTCGTTGCCACGTTGAACCAGGTGGAATGTCTCCACGGGTACATCCATTTAGCATCATGAGGTCCCGAGCTTTTAATTCTTCCAACCATTCTTTTGCAAGGCTTGCTTTTTGTGATATTTGCGGCTTAAATTAATCTATGTTGATATCACCGCAGATTATTATGTTTATTGGTCGTGTGGATTCCATCAAGTCATCAATAATTATGGAAATTTGATTTATGAAGGAAAACGTGCCAGCCCTCTCATGGTTCCAATATATGTTTATAATATATATACGATCCAAACAAAGATGGAGTTTATCCCCACAAACCACAGTTTCCAGTTTAGGAAATCAACATCAGAAGATAACTCGCTTCTTAACTTCCTTCTTTTATAAAGATTTTCTCTTCGTTTCTCCAGTCAATAATGTCTCCTGTTAGGGTACTATTTCCTTTCCCCTCTTGTCATGCTGCTTCTCCTGGTAAACTTTGTGTACTCTCCTGCCAAGTATTACCTGTTGCTTTCACATCCACTGGGACACGGAAGAGTGGCACTCTTCTCGTGCCTTTCTTTATTTCTCTGTCAAGCTGGGTTTACTCTCTTGCCCAGCGTTCAGTGTTGTATGTTTTATTGGGTTCCCCTGCGATGTGGGATTTTTAACCACATCTCTTCAGAGATTGTCTTACCCCTTTCTCATCCCCATATAGTGCTGCCCACAGTTCCCAATGTTCACTCCATGCCCAGCCAGTACCTTTCTGTCCTGGCTTCTAAACTCTTCTGGGTGCCTGTCAAATGGGCGTGGGAGGATGGGACGGGCACAACAACTCTGCTGCGCCTCCTCCTGCTGATGCTTACACCAGTCAGCAAAGTTCTGCTTGGAAGGTCTCTCCTTCCGGTGGTCGTCTGTTGGTCTTGTGAACCAGTTAATTATCTGTTAGTTCGTTCTGCTGGATATCATTTTCTCCAGCGCCTTGCTTTCCTTTGATTACTTGGTCCGCTTCCACTACTCCAACTACTGGTACTATGGCTACTGCTGCTCTCCTGGCTGCGCCTCTGTTCTTCTTTTGTATGCGGTCCTCCTTCCATTGTTGGTGGATATCTAGACCATCCATTCCGGTTGTCGTGGCTACTCCTTGCCTCCACATGGGGCCGCCTCGTCCCAGTACTGTCCATGTAGGGACATGGTTCTCTAATGTCTAAATACATTTGTCTATGTGAATCTTGGCTGTCAGTGAATGGAGAAGCTGTGGGAATGTCCCTGCAATGTTTTACCTTTTCCAATAACTTCCGCCCAGCATCAGATGTCATTTTCCCTGGGTGATCTCCTCTCATGCCATTACTAAAAGGGGGAGTATTCAGTAACTGCAATAATTTCCCAACCTGACTGCAAGAGGTTTCACCCTTTAGGGAATTGTCAGTATCTGTGCACCGTCATACCCTGCATGGGCAGAATCCAGGAGTTAATTCTGGAATCACTTACATTCCCGCCCGGATCCTGTCACTTTGTAAATAGTGCAAGGGTTGGTGAGGAGTCTCTACAATGATGTGTCCTCTGAATACATGGGGGCGGTGGTTTTTCAATGCTCATACCAATGTCAGGAGTGCCTTCCCACAGTATTCTCCACAGAGGACAGAGTGTTGCTTGCGTAAGAGATAGTTTTGTTGACTATGTCGTACTTTTGGTACAATCCCGCTGTCAGGCAGAACTCTGAAAACCCTGTCTCTAAGAAAAACTCTTTATTCTTAATGGGGTAATACAAGCAAGGAGCTTGAGAAAGGCTTCTTTTCAGTTGTACTGGTCATCACTACTCACAGGTACTGTTGAGTAACCATTGGTCACATCAATAGCTGTGTACACTTTTTGACCCTTGGATCTGTGCCAGCCCTTGATCGATGTAGGGAAGTGGCCATCTAGACATGTGGATCCATTGGTTTACCTCCTTCAGGTCTGCACAGAGTCCATTGGGTTTGAGTATCCCAATACCAGGTTGTTAAAGCTACTGTGGATCGGACAAATTATCCCACAGGATTCCAAATTCTTGATAATCTCCGTGACTCCATGGACGCGAGAGGAAACCAGTATTGTTTAACATATAGTGGAGCCATCTCTGGGTCCGTGGGTATGGTGGTTGAGTAAATAGAGGTACGTCAACAGTCATAAGAATCCACTGAAAAGATATCCTGGGAGTCCTGGAATATCTGTTTCAGCTGCTGTCTTTGCTCCTCAGTCTCACAGGCATCAGCGAGATTGATCAGTCACTCGACCTTCTGCCTGAAACCTCGAAAGACCTCAGGCATGCAAACCTCAGGAGTATCCTCCATTTGTGTGGGTGGAGAGAACTCTTTATGGTGTTTCCCTGGGCATGAGGTTCCTTGGATTCAAGGTAGCTGTGGTTGACTCTAAATAACACCTCATCCTTCCTGATGTTACAGGTTACCTCTTTCACCCCATAAGGTAATTAAGAGTATGAAAGAGAGTAAGAAATTCCCCCCAAGGAGGGTATAAATCTATTCTGGAGGGATACCGTCGCTAATGTCAAAACAGTTGTTGGCGATTGGTCAGATGATTTAATTCCTTAACTCTATAGAATTCTGTTGGGCATCAACCGCCATTCCAATAGAGTTGTCCGCACCCAAAGTGATACTTTGAGGGTCGCTGTTATCCATCCTGCAGTATTCGAATGGTGTTGTGTTCTAGATCCACTAAAGGTGTTGGATGTAAATATAAACATTGTCCAACAGAAAAACCGAGGATTTTTATGCCCCACGCTCAAACCCTAATGACATATAGAGTCCAAATAATGGCATTATAGCCCCAAAAAATAACTCCAAAAGAAGTTCCAATGTCACAGGGACTCTTCAATTTTCTTATATTGTGGACAGCCAACAAGTATTTCGACCACTGGTCATCTTCAAGGCTGTATTATGTGTTTGGCCATACATATGAGTGTACAATATACACAAAGAAACGCAAAAATTGCATTTGGTCATTTACAAATTAAAGAAAAATTGTCCAGTGTATAATATATGCATACCAACAGAAATCAATTCATCAAAAAATTATTAAGAATGGAGATCATACCATATTTTCTCTTTTTCTTTCCACCACCCCGAAAATTAAAGAGTCTCTGTGACGTTGGAACTTCTTTTGGAGTTATTTTTCGGTGCTATAACGTCATTATTTAGCGTGGGTCATGAAAACCCTCCCTTTTTCTGTTGGACATTTACCATTTGCAGAACATTGTGGTAAGCTCTGTGGGAGTGGAATTACCCGCAGCCACCAGTTTTTCTCTCTTTTTTATTTTTTCTGAAAATTTGAGAGTAGTTACTAGTGCACAGTTTATATATGATCCACATTCTATATTTACAGATAAATATAAACATTGGTGTTTGAGGTTAGATTGCAAATGCATGTAGGCATCCTTATGTTTGAGGTTCTGTCCTTGCTTAATTTAGAGGAGAATGGTGAATTGTATCACCTGTCCTGCGATAATAACCTCTTCTCCCACTTGAAATGTAACCACATAAGGCAGCAATTGAGCTGATTGACATCGCTTAAAGAGCATTTCCAAGTCCATGGAGATACCCCCCAGTCATGACCATACTTTGTGGTTAATTAGATCTAAGCTAATTGCAAATTGATTTAGAACGTCACTACCCAAATAATGGAATGAATCAACATTTGGAAATCATGTGTGCAGTAGGAAGATCCTCTTTCTCCCCAGATTTTGTCTGTCCCTGGGTATTTAAAGATATGCAAGAAAAAGGCAAAGTCCCAACAAATATTTGTTTTCGGGGGGCCAATTCTCAAAAAGGGACGTTAATCAAGAGCAAAAAATAGGTGCAAGGAGCACAGAGAATTGGAAAACCCCTCACTACTAAGACCCAGGGGGGGTAGAGATTGGTCGATTATTGTCACATACAAATCAACACCAAAAGTCTGTCACAAAAACAATGCATTGCAAACGAACTCATTAAGAAAGGAACAACATCAAGCAAACTGGGAGAAAAAGAAAAAGAAAAAAATATGTATAAATCTTATTTTAATCATAAATATTAAAAACAATATATCTTTATACAATAATAAAACACGAAAAAAAACACAAAAGACAAATGTCTATATGATAGAACATACAATAAGGGGAAAGGGGGGGATTTTATCAGTCCTCCTTTCACAATTAAAGAAATTAACTATAGCAAATGGACTTAAACGCTATTCGAGAAAAAGAGTGTCGACATGTTTCGGCCAAATATCAAATTGGATGCGTTCTCAGGTATCCATTCAAAAATAGGTGAAAGGGCCATCTTCAGGACAACAAATTTCTTTAAGATGAGGCTGATGTGTGGTTGCGGAAAGACAACGTGAACTAAAAAGGTATATGCATAATTAGTTCATTAAACACCGTGCATGTTTTATTGCAGTAGTCATCTATTGGTGATGTTCACATCGTTTGCAATGTATGAAAAGATTAAGAGGGCAGTATCAGAAAACTGTCACCTATACACAATGGGACAAAAGTTGTACACTTTAAAAATCACTTTAAAAGTCAGACAACATAAAAAACATACGGATAACTCATAGTTGAGTGACAATTGAATCAGAACAATCTCTTACTTAATTACACAGGGTCAAGTGTGTTGGAGTGGATGCAGACGTTCATCCGTCTCAGAATTATTTTATATATGTTTGAAGGCACATTAGTGGCACAAATTGTAGAACCTATAGCAAGGTATACCACATCCTATTCTCTTAAATAAAAAGAGAAAAGAGGGGGGAAGGGACATATAGAATTATGTTCACATATTTTAAGTGATATCAAAAGTTTGTACTCATATAATGCAGGCAATCGTCTCGCGTTTTTTAAAGAAGTTTAAAAAAGTTTTAGAAAGCTAATTTGAAGAATAGCTTAGATAATCATATTCAAAAATGTGCTGGATGGGGACTTACATGTGGTTAAGTCACCGGCGTTCCTTCCACTGTCCTTTAACGCTGCATCTTTTCATTATACAGAGGAACTGCATTTAGGAATCGGAGAAGGGTGCAAAACCAGGTAGTGAGTGTATGCCTTTCTGTGGATAAGAACATTAAAGTGGATCAGAACATTCAAGTCAAGGGTCCAATAATTTGCTTATATGGACCGCAAGAATAAACTTTAGATGGAAAACAAGTTAAGATGTAGAAAGGATGCCTATTGGATGTATCCTCAATAAATTACATCTACTACCTCGAGCGACTCCCATAAATAGCTCCGGGAAGAAATCTTATACAAATCATATTGGGAATGGGCATACAAATGTCCCATTGACAGGTTAGTTCAAAAATACGGCATCCATCGGGATCTAGCAAATATGGAGGGCAATAGGCAGCCGATGAATCTATACGGTATTAACAAAGTGCTTGCCTAATGAACTAAGTTCAAAAATGCAGACCCCTCTAAACTAGTTTTGAAAGGGTTGTTCGAAAAAAAGGGGGGAGGTTACCTAAGGCGCCAGGGAGCCCGGATCAGTCGTGCGCTTCGAATGTTAATCACCAGAGAGCCAGGGTCCGTCGTCCGCTTAGGGTATTGACTAGCCGCGAAGTGGAGTCAGTCCTAGCCGGAGGGCTGCATAAAATCTGACACGCTACCTCATAATTCCTTTCAATCTCTTTTGACTTTGTCAAGCGTTTTATGATAATTACAATACTAGACCCGTCTTCCCTTGACGGCACGGTCTTTATAATACACCTTGCCATAGCATGCGCTGCCCAACACCAACCACCATGGGTGCCTCTGCATATAGGTAATACACCTTTAAACTAGACTACACCTCTAGTTACTGATAACCATGTGACTCAGATCACATGCACGCAAGGCGCCGATCATGACACAAGACACACGTCATTTGTACGTTCTTCTACGGACTTTCCATCTAAAGTTTATTCTTGCGGTCCATATAAGCAAATTATTGGACCCTTGACTTGAATGTTCTGATCCACTTTAATGTTCTTATCCACAGAAAGGCATACACTCACTACCTGGTTTTGCACCCTTCTCCGATTCCTAAATGCAGTTCCTCTGTATAATGAAAAGATGCAGCGTTAAAGGACAGTGGAAGGAACGCCGGTGACTTAACCACATGTAAGTCCCCATCCAGCACATTTTTGAATATGATTATCTAAGCTATTCTTCAAATTAGCTTTCTAAAACTTTTTTAAACTTCTTTAAAAAACGCGAGACGATTGCCTGCATTATATGAGTACAAACTTTTGATATCACTTAAAATATGTGAACATAATTCTATATGTCCCTTCCCCCCTATTTTCTCTTTTTATTTAAGAGAATAGGATGTGGTATACCTTGCTATAGGTTCTACAATTTGTGCCACTAATGTGCCTTCAAACATATATAAAATAATTCTGAGACGGATGAACGTCTGCATCCACTCCAACACACTTGACCCTGTGGAATTAAGTAAGAGATTGTTCTGATTCAATTGTCACTCAACTATGAGTTATTCGTATGTTTTTTATGTTGTCTGACTTTTAAAGTGATTTTTAAAGTGTACAACTTTTGTCCCATTGTGTATAGGTGACAGTTTTCTGATACTGCCCTCTTAATCTTTTCATACATTGCAAACGATGTGAACATCACCAATAGATGACTACTGCAATAAAACATGCACAGTGTTTAATGAACTAATTATGCATATACCTTTTTAGATCACGTTGTCTTTCCGCAACCACACATCAGCCTCATCTTAAAGAAATTTGTTGTCCTGAAGATGGCCCTTTCACCTATTTTTGAATGGATACCTGAGAACGCATCCAATTTGATATTTGGCCGAAACATGTCGACACTCTTTTTCTCGAATAGCGTTTAAGTCCATTTGCTATAGTTAATTTCTTTAAATGTGAAAGGAGGACTGATAAAATCCCCCCCTTTCCCCTTATTGTATGTTCTATCATATAGACATTTGTCTTTTGTGTTTTTTTTCGTGATTTATTATTGTATAAAGATATATTGTTTTTAATATTTATGATTAAAATAAGATTTATACATATTTTTTTCTTTTTCTTTTTCTCCCAGTTTGCTTGATGTTGTTCCTTTCTTAATGAGTTCGTTTGCAATGCATTGTTTTTGTGACAGACTTTTGGTGTTGATTTGTATGTGACAATAATCGACCAATCTCTACCCCCCCTGGGTCTTAGTAGTGAGGGGTTTTCCAATTCTCTGTGCTCCTTGCACCTGGGTATTTAAAGACAGTTCTCAGAACCTGTTTGTGGGAAGGAGACCTCTAACTCGACGGTCTTTGTATGATCTGGCTCACACGGTTGGGGTCTAGGAATTTCGCAATCTGGGTCTGTCTCTATACCTACACCTTCAGACTCACGGTCTCCTGGGACCCATTTATCTTTGGGCTGAACCCCCATCCCTGAAATTGAAGATTTCCTTTCCTGAATCCCCTGTGGATTCTTCTCTTTCCCAGGGTATTATCTTGTTTTCCTTCTCCACAAAGTGAGTTTTTCTTTGGCCTTCTCTACTTACCATCTGTTCTTTGGGTTCTAGCTTCCTGGGGGGTAGAGGATTTAGTATCAGGCTGAGAGGTCTCCAGGGTTTTGTTCTGGAAAGAAAGGAAGCTTCCTCAAGGGCTTGGCCTTTGACCAGGGCCCCATCTTCAGGACCTGTTGATTGTTGGGACTTTCATTCAGTAATTTCCCCCATGACATCAGACCCAGGTGGTGGAGCGTTCTGAGAGGCATGGTCAGGTTGAGAGTTTGACTGAGCCCTCAACATGCGTCCCAGGTCTGCTGTCAATTGTTGTATCTGGTGCTCCATTTGAGTAACTTTCTCTTGGTTTTAGGTAGGTATCTGTTCATACCTCTGATCCTCCCTAAAAGGGTATCTATCCCTTCTAGAAAAGTAACTTGGGTATGAGAAATGTTCCCCATAATTGTCAGTCCTGATTCTCCCTTCTCCTTGGTTCAGGGATCTATTGTCCTGGAACCAGGGAGAAGGAGGAGGATTGCTTTGAAAATTAGGCTTTGCAGGGTACCTGTTTGAGAAATTCAGGTTTCAAGGTGGTGTGGTACTTCTTTCCTGTGGGACATTTTGAACTGTTTTCTGGGGTTACCTGGTCCTCCCCATTTTGCCAGGGGAGACTACACATTCCCTACTTGTACCCTTATATCAAGGACTTACATAGGTGGCAGGGTCAGAGGGGTAATTGTTCAGATACCCTGTTTGCCTCCCATTTTATTGGGCATGGGTGGAGAACCTCTTCTGCCTCTCATTCTGATTATCTGTTGGAGGAGTATTTTTAGGCCCCCTGTCTCCAGGTCCAAAGGTGGGGGAGTTTTCACCATCGCAGCGTCAGGTGTGGTAGATGGTTTTGTGGTTTTAGGGTTGTTTTTTATTATCAGTGTGTTTCTGGACCTCATATCTGGTGGCTCGCTCTATTACCCAATCCAGTGTCCTGCGCTCGTGGAAATCGCAAACTAATTGGGTAATTATTTATTTGGGGAGTGCATGGATGTATGTGGTCAAAATTTCTCTGCTATTGGTATTCACCTTTCTAGTCATAACTCGTTTCCATGGCACTCCTTTTGAAACAGATGGAGGAGAATACATGGGATTTTACCTTCCCCTACCAAGCTGGAGCCTGTTGTGCCACATGAAGGTCTAGTTCCTCTCCACAATACTTTCACATTCCTGTTTCCGTTCCATATTTCCGGTACGAGATATATGCTGCTGCGACATGGAACTTAACACGTTGCTACTCCACTTTTACAGACACTTGGTAAATTCGAGATTCTATTCTATCTTGTTTCCTTGCCTTACTGTTTTCTGCATTCCTATCCTTTGATTTTCTTTTAATTTCCGTTAACCTGCAGCAATGCCATTTCGGAACAAGCTTAGGGAGCCTTTCTTTCACGCCTGATATGCACTTTTGAAAGACTTCACTGGTACGTCTTTTTCCTGCATGCTTCCCATCCTGACCAACTGCTACAAAACATGCTACCACTGATAGCTGTTCTATCTTTTCATCGTAGCATGAAAACATTAGGTACCCTATTCCAGTCTACAATGCTGCAGCTACCTTTAAGGAGAACCAGGAATGCGGGGTACCAGGTAAGTTCACGCTTGGGCACAACAGACAGCAATCAGATAGATACAAAAGGTAAGACTGCTGCAAACCAATGGAACTAGTAGTTGACCTCAACGTAATCTAGAAATGCAGAACAAGCTAGCCTTCCATGGAAGATGTACTGTCTCATAGGCTCAGGTTGAAGAAAAGAATAGATTACACAGTTGACAATCACATGTTTAATCACAAATTGTCCGTTATGATTGGTACATTGTTTGCCAAAGTTTGCTTATGCCGTCTTTGCCAACACGTGTTTTGACCCTCTTTGGGTCTTCCTCAGGGCACGGCTCATTCCAAAACAACACTAACATAATGGCAATACAGAAACAACAATAATTAAAACAAAAGAGAAAAAGGCAAATTCATTGCATTAAAAAGGGAGAGGGAAGTACAAAACACACTCAAAACACAACCCATGAGAATGACAATATTAACAAGTAGGTTAATTAACCACATCGGGAGAGAAACCAAATTTGTAGAGAGATAAGGAAGAAAAACAAAAATGAGTAGAATTAGTAATCTTGGTAGGCATCTCTGGTATCATTCTTGTTCTAATAATGTAACATGCTCATAGAAAAAACAGCTGTATAGCAAGCTATAGTGCATTGAGAATGCGGTTACATGCAAATTTACTTGATAAAAGAGGCATGTGGGTGTCTTGCCATGGTCATGCTTAACCTGGATACATTGCAAAATATCAAACTTAAAAATGAAAATATCCAACAAACTGTTCAAATCCAAATTGTAAAATCTTGGAGTAGTCAAATGACAGAAACGTGTTTGAGACTTGGGGTGGATGATGGTCTCCAATGCAGAAAACACCTGGTGCGCTCCAAAATCTCTGTTATCAAGCATTTGCAAATGGGCCTCCTATATGAAATGTGCCTATGTTAGGTGCAATTGTAGTTTGTAAACTGGTGGGTGCTGAACAGTCCCGACAGAATCCAGTAATAAGGGTGCTCCCAAAAAGAGATATGTGCCAGGGACTGGCATGCATTGAGTACATAAGTTAAACTCCCGTTTGGAGTACATAAAAGGAGGGCCAAAATACCCTGGAATAACAAGAAAAACAAGAGAAACAACAATCAGGAGGGTGGCTATAGTCACTTTTCACAGAAAAATGTTGGGTCGTAAGACTGTGATCAAAAGGAAAAGAACATTTTGTGCGACCTGTTCCTGAAAAAGAGAGAAGGCCAGGTTGCAACATCTTAAAGTGATGTCAGGGTGATTTCCCGGGGGCCAGCAGAGCCGTCCATGGACCTCTGTGGCTGGGGAGGCCCCAACTCCTCCCGTGTCCCAAAAGGAGCATGAGACACACACAAGAGCAAAGTAATTACTGCTGTTTATTATAGTAACGGCAGGGATTGTTCTCGGCCTGTATGCATCCGGGGAGACGCTCTGGCTGTTAGAGGGGCTCGCAGGCCCTTTTTACCGTAGTATGATACGCTATTCGCGTCACCTGGGAAAATTGTCACAAAACCTAACGCCTGCTTGGGTTGGCTCCCCGAGTGGTAGGGTTAGTATAGTTACCTATAGGAGGGAATATAAGTGGATGAAGACGGGTCAGGTGGTACACTTGGGCTGTCCCTAACACTTGCTACAACAAATTAGTTACAAGGGGACACTTGGTGATTGGCTAACTAAAATGGCGTCAGTGAGGAGCCCCTCGTACTCTGATTGGTTCCTTCACGAGCCCCCAAGCCTGGGACCATTGCCGTTCCCAGCTCACAATGTACCTGGTGCTGGCAACAATGTGCAACTATGTGTTAGTGGTGGATAATGGGCAGGTCTTGCTAGTGGCTGATGATCATGCCTTTCCCACCGGTGAAGGGGTCTAACTTGTTGCTTCATTGTTGCAACCTGTGTCCCAGACGTGGGACCCCAACGACTTTCTGTCTCGTGAGCTTGGCATTTTGTCAGTTCGGCTTGGTCATGTGTGGAGAGACCGTAGCTGGAATACAATTATGAGCATTTGATTTGTATTTTGACTCTGAGGGGTGCTTGGCGGTGGCAGGTGTAACCTTGGCGCTGGGAGCGCGGCATGTGGGTTGCAACATCGCAGCCTTGGCTGTGGGCTCTCGTTGGGGCTTGTTCTGCGTGGTCAGCGCTTTGCTTTTCGTCTTGGGAGGATTTTCGTCTGAGAGGCTCCTGCCTGGGGACTCTTGCTTGTGGCCTACTCGGGCCTAGTTTCTGGGTGGCGGTACATAATCCATAATATGGGTGTCGCGGGACAACAGAGTGTCACAAGCAGCAGTATATATATATATGTTGACATCTCTATAGGGATAGGGTAGCGAGAAAGCATCTGCAAGCATATACACAAGCTCTTCAGGCATCTTGCATTTCTGGGGTGCTGTAGAAGGCCTATGTGAAAAATAACAACAATGTATGTCTGTGGGTGTGCCAGTCCGCTACGTCATAGCACTGAGTATGTTCTTTGTGTAGGTTGGTGTGTGAGTGACCAGTGTGCATGGTGGCACATGTGTTCTTGTCTGTTGGCTATGTCTTCATGGTATCTCTAACGATGATGGTATTTGTGGTTGTTGTCTAATCAAGCTAGTCCATGAGGCAGGCGTCAGCTTGACCAGGACGTGCTAGTGGGCAGGCTCCCCGGCGTGTGGGCCGCGAGGGGATGAATTGGTCAAACTCCTCTCACGGAGGGTGCTTGGGCCGTGATCCCCTGGGCCATGGTTTGGATAAGAATGGGGGGAGGGTGTTTTCCCATTTTCCCACTTCAGTCTCCCCTCTGATCGACTTGTCCACCACAAAATTATCTGCTCTCTTCTCTCCGCGTACTCTCCATACTTTTGTTATTCCAGCTAGGTGTCCATACTGGTTCACATGGTCTTCAAATGACCAGTACATGTACACGCATCAACCACCGGGTTTGCAGTAGACCCACTTTCCAACATAAGTCTTCGGGTTCCTTGGGTTCTCTACCTTCACTGATGGTGGGTGCAAGTCTGCTTCTAATATTTGCTTGCGCAACCTCTCTCGTTCCTTTATGATGATGTCTGTGTGTTTGTCGTCTTCAGCTGGCATCAGGGAGTGCATGCCGAACATTTCCATCATTTCATCCGTTGTGCGTGCTGTTCTTGCTTTCCACAATCTCAGTCCTAACAGAGCGGCCATCCCCAATATTATGCATCCAGCTATTATTTTAAGGCCATCTGACAGCCATGATGGCATCCATGACTATAAGTATGAAAACCAATTACCATCTCTCTTCACTCCCCTTGCTTCCTCTTCCATCTTGGCGTGCATCTTGGCAAGTTGTGATACTGCCTCAGAAAGTGTGCCATTGTCTGCATCGTTGGCAGGGATAAATGTGCAACACGAGCTTCCAATTTTTGCACAAAATCCTCCTTCCATTGCTGTTAGGAGATCCAACACATATCTTTTCTGGAGTGCCCCCATTCATACTGCCCTCAGTTCTTCTTTTATCCCGTTTAATCCATTGACGGTGGAGTTTATCATCAGTTCCCATCTTGTGATCTGAATCCATTTTGCATTTGCATACGCCTGCATTCCTGGATGTATTATGGAGGAAAAGAACATTGCCGCTCTACTGAACACTATGTGTTCTGGTGGGATGTCACTAAGAACTGTTTCCGATCTTCCCCACAGGTAGTTCCCTGTCAGTGGTTCTCCTTGTCATTTACTCTTGACAATATTGTCTTGCCGTTCTTCTCCTGCCCCCTTCCAATCGTTACTGATCTTTTCTTCCTTTTATTCCCTTCGTCCATCTTAGGGAAGTTCCCCAAGTTGGCATGCTTCTGTGGTACTACTAGGGATGGTACGTTGATGTGTACCATAGTACATATTCAGTTCCAAGATGGCGACAAGCTGTGGTATGCCTTTTCTCCACAGGCCCAATAGTGATCCATTATAACTGCAGTACCGGCACCCTCCTCAGTTATCATTACTGTTCTTTTGCAGTTGCTGTTCCTTCCAACATCAACATCCCCGTCATGTTGATAACATAGTGTAGGTGCAGTTAGCTGGAGTATTGTTATTGGGTCCTCATCCTTCTCTAGCCATGTTACCAGTGCTGCGCTCCTTATCCATCCGTTGTAACATTTGTTGTTTTCTTCAGTCATTGTTACCACAGTTGCTTTTGTCGAAGTTGCCATATTGGGTGGGGAGTCATAATGTCGAAAAATAAATGTCGACAGACAAAAATGTCGACAAAATAATGTCGAAAAAAAAAATGTCGACTTTCGTTTTTTTTAATTATATATTTATTTTAGGGGTTCGGGAGTAAAAAAAAGGGAAAAAAATAAATAAATAAAAAAAAGGGGGGCTGGGGGGAACCCCCCCATTTCGAAAAAAAATGCATTGAAAAAAAAAGTCGACATTTTTTTTTTCGACATTTTTTTTTCTACTTTTTGACTATCGACATTTTTGTTGTCGACATTATGACTATAAACCGCCATATTGCTCCCCACAACCCCATCTGTCCATCCTTCTTTCGTGTACACCTTTCCATATATTAATATCAGTGGTCTTTCCCAGCACCCTAGTACCCCATGAGCTTCTTTTGCACGCCATTCACATGGTAGGTAATTCAATGTTACTTCCTTCGTTTCCCCTTTGTCTGGTCCATCCGTCACATATTGGAGCCCTTGCGTATGTTGCCAGTAGTTATTGTACATGGGAAATGTTTTGATGAAGTTATTCGCATACGGGTATGTGTCCCTCGTCTTCCACTGCAATATTGCTAGTCTCCCTTGAAATCGTCCGTTCGTTTGGAACAGGGCCAGGTATATCAGGCACTCTACTGATGTTGCAGGTACCTCAGTAGCCACAAATGTATTGGATGCGCGCATGGCGTATGGGATCAGTGAGCACACATAGCAGTTGTCCTTAGTTGTCCCCTTACCAATTTTGGACATGTGCTGGTACCAAATGTTGTTTGAGACGTGTGCGGACTGTGTAAAATATGTGTCTAACCCGTTGTTATCAATGGATGTACTACGTTTAATCCTCTTCCCGTTTACTCTTGGGTTACTTGTACCACCTGACACCGTACCTGTTGCAGCCGTGGTGGGGGGTACATTAGTAGGAGTTGCAGCCATGACATAGGAAGCATGGTGTGCCTGCCCGACAGTGGCAGCAAGTAGACCAGTGATAAACAACAGGCCTACAATTTTTATTACAATAGCTAATATCACTGCCATTTTCCTCTTACCTTTGCTGCGGTCCTGCAGCTTTTTACCTGTGGCGATATAGATTCCCGCTGAAAATTTCTAAAAATAAGCATTCATTTTATTAGTTTTGTTTATTCAAGCTCTCCCTATCATGTAGTCGTTTAATGCCCAGGCGAAAAGCTGCTCCCACACTTTCCTTAGCGTCCTATCTCTCAGGGCTGGTAAGTGCTCGTGGAGATGTGGGAATGATTGCTCTATGATCAAAATGAATGTGTTGTAATACACACATATTCTTCTTTTCTTTAGATATTTTGGTCTTTTTATAGCGTATACAAATTGGTGTGACAGTGCTTCTGGGGTATTGTCATCCGTGGGCAGCATTTACCCCTGGGCAAAGACGTATGGGTTAGTATCTTTATTCAATTCTTCTATATGATATTTTGACAATGTTCTTTATTCAGGTAGTTGCTGGGGCGGGGCTTGTCTGGTCGGGGCTTGTTGGGGCAGTGTTTTTCTTACTCTGGGATCTCGTGACCATGGGGTGGGCTATGGGCAATTGTTCACTTGTCTCCTTGGGGTGCTTGGGGTTTGGGAGGGGTCAGGGGCTGTGTTGCCATTGTCGTTGGTTGCTGTTGCTGCTGCGTTGGCCCTGTCGTCGATGCAAGGGCAGGTCTGATCTTTGTAGGGCTTGATGTGGTGCAAATACATCCAGACGTTCTTGTCTTGGAGTTTCACGACTCTAAGAGCTGTTTTTTCCACCAGGTGGGGTCCGGTGAAACGAGGGCTGTTCCACCGGCGGTTAAAGTTGCGCTGGAGGACGTGGTCCCCCTCACTTACTGTCCACTGTGCTGCTTGTTCCTGCTCTTCGTTTGGTCTCTCTTCTTGTTGGGTGTTCTTCGACCCGCCCCGCGTTTGCTCGATCTGTTGAGAGATAAAGGCGACACTAGTAACCAAGGAAAAGACGTATTCGTACATTTCTTCACCAAAGATAGTCTGAGATGCATGACAATCTGTTATAGCACTTGATGGTGGTGTCAGTGGGAGGTGCATTTGGCGTCCAGTCACCACCTCGTGGGGTGTGAGGTGGTGGTCTGGCCCTGGCCTGTTTATTAACCTAAATAGGGCTAAGGAGAGGCAGTAGTGCCAGCTTTTCTTAGTTGATTGCTGTATTTTTGCTATCTCTTCTTTTAGGAGGCAGTTGAGGCGTTCACAAATGCCATTCGCCAGTGGGTGGTACGTGCATGCAAACTTGTGCTTGATACCAAGGAGAGCAGTGATATGTTGGAACAGTTCATTGGCAAAGTGTGGGCCATTGTCAGACCGCAACACTTTGCACACCCCCCACCTCGGGAACACCTCACTCACTAGGAAATTTGCTGCTCTGAAGGCGTCAGCATGGAAGCATGGACCGGCCTCGATCCACCTTGAAAATGGGCACACTACCACAATCATGTATCTGTATCCTTGACATACATTGATCATGTCAACGTAGTCAATATGAAGGTGCAGGAAGGGTCCTTCCGGCCGGGGTATAATACCTTTGATCACTTGCAGCGTGTAACTGGCCGTGAATTGTTGCCAAGTGAGACAATTACTAATGAAGTTTGCAACATGTGAATTTATTTATTTCTCTCCCCTCTAGGGCATTTTCCTCAACCTTTCTGGTGCTAGAGTAGGTGTCAATGGTCTGTGTGCAGTCATGAGTGTAGTTGCCATCTTCTACTAGCTCTGCTATAAACCTTGCTGGGTTCATGTTGCTGCACCTTACAATTGTTAACTCTGGCCTGGACAAAATTACTTCGTACCCTGATGCCCTTTGAGTTGTCAAAGTTGATTTTGGTTTGTTCAGTATTGCAAAAAGGGCATGTTCCACGTACAGTGTGGTTGGGCAGCCCATTGTTATTGAGGATGATTTTTCTACCGCAAAAGCTGCGGCGGCCAAACTCTGTTCGCACGGGAAGTGGCCTAACATTACAGGGTCCAGGTGTCCACTGTAGAATGCTACTGGTTTGTGTCCCATGCTAGTTTTTTGTGTCAGCACTGCCCTCATCTCTGCTGAGCTACAATTTGAAAAGATGAAAAATTGTGCTTCATAATTTGGGGTGGCCAGTACTGGTGCTGTGGATATGGCATGTTTTAGTTCCTGAAATGCCTCTGTCATTTCTGTGGTCCACATCAACTTCTTCTCCCCCCTCTGTGCTTCTCTGAGGTCCTCAAGCAGTGGTCCTATGTATGAGCTGTAATCGAAAACCTAGGCCCTGCAGTAGTTGCATAGGCCCAAGAACTGCTGCAGTTCTCTCACTGTCTGTGGCGTGTTGGTTATGGCTTTTGCCCTTTGTGGAATATTTTGTGAAAATGACTGGCCTATGTAGAGCACTTGTTCTTGGCAGTACTGCAGCTTTTCCTTGTCTACCTTGTACCCTTTTTCTGCTAACACTGTGAGCATTTTGATGGAGTCTCTCCTGCACTTCTCTTCTGTGGTGCTACAGATGATGATGTCATCTACATATTGCAGCACCGTGCTTTCCATCTCAATGTTACCCAAATCCATTTGTATCATCCTGTTAAAGATGGATGGTGACTCGCAGTACCCTTGTGGCAGCCTAGTGTGTTTCCATTTTTTGTTGCAGTATGTGAAACTTGTCAGGTCTTGTGAGTCAGGGTGCAGGGGTTTTGAGAAAAATGTGTTTTTGAGGTCAATCACGGTAAATCGTAACGCCTCTGCTGGTATTCCACATAGTATAGTGGCTGGATTAGCCGCTATAGGGTATTCTGCTTCTACAATGTGGTTGAGGGGTCTTAAATCCTGGATGAAACACCAAGACCTTCCCTTAGCCTTGCGCACTGGGTACACAGCAGTGTTACATGGAGACTCTGATGCTAATAGTATACCTCTGTTTATTAGTGCTATTATTGTTTCATATATCTCCTCATCTGCCTCCTTTGATAGTGGGTACTGCTTTATTCGTGGCAGCATTGCTCCTTTTTTCAACTTTATTTTCACTCCTCCAATGCTTTTGATGCAGCCGACGTCATATGGACTGGTGGTCCATAGAGATGCAGGTACTGCTGTCAGATCCTCTTCGTAATATGGTACAGCGGTAGTGACTGGTGCCTCTAGCGCCAGTGCCAGCTTCTGTGCTACGTCTCTGTATGTCATCGTCACCCAGATGTGGACGCTCATTTCAAACACCATCTCCTCCTCACCATTATCGTCCGAGAAGAGCTCCTCATCAGATAGCTGGGTTAGTCGGCACCCCTCTGCTAGTGCTATTACTGCTCTCCAGGCTCTCCCTTCCCTGCCTTGGGCATGTACTGCAATGTAGTCTGGTGTTGCTACAATGCTCTCAATGCTAAGTGATATCCTTGTCCCTTCCTTCTCGCTGGTTTGTGTTTCAGGTCTAAAAAGGTAAGCTGCTGGCCTCCTCCAAATTTTCCCTTCAATTCCTGGTAGCCATGCTATTGCCATGTCTGTCCCATATTGGAAGAGGTCTCCATCTACTGGTTCTGCTCTGGCTACTGTTTTGCCGCAATAAGCCTGTAGTATTTTTCGTGCTGTGAGCATGTTGATGCCTGGTGTGGAGCATATTATTCCCTTTTCAGTAAAGGAGATGGTCATATTCAATCTGCTCATGATGTCTCTACCTAGTATGTTTACTGGTGACTGTTTTTAGTATAGCAGTGGGAGAGACATATTGTGATCTCCTACAGATAAGGAGACATTATCAGTGAAGGGAACCAACCCTCGAGCTCCAGAGAATCCTTGAGTGTTCATAGCTTCACCTGACAGTTTAAACCTTCCCTCCCTTATGCATGACCTAGTGGCCCCTGTGTCAACTAGGAAGGACAAATGTTTGTCACCTATCGTCACCTGTATGCGTGGTTCCTCCGCAGGGTTAGGTGTTACTGATAGGATGGGACACATCAAAGACATCTGTGAGCTGTCCTATTGTGGGTATAGTGACTGTCCACTCCTCGTGTAGGGGTTCTGACCCAAAATTGTTACCTTCCCCAGCTGTGCCTGCTGTATAGGTAGGTCAGAGGTTGACACTTCCTTGCCCTGTATCAATGTGAGCTGCTGTACTGTTTGTACCTGTTGTTGTTGTGTTGCTGTTACCTGTTGCTGTGTTGAGTGTGGCATCTGTTGTTGTGGTGTGTATGTTTGTGTCTGTAGCTGTGATTGTTGCCAGTTGTTGCATTTGTGATGGTTGTGTGTACACCTGTGTTTGTAGCTGGGGTTGTTGTTGTTGGGGTGCTTGTTGCTGTGGTAGGGGTTGCTGCTGTGTTCCTTGCTGTTGGTAAACTTGTTGTTCCCCCATAGGCCCTTGCTGTCCTTGCTCCCCCCAAGCTGCCTGTGCTGGTATCATTCTGCATGTTTGTGACATGTGTACCACCATCCCACATATCCAGCATGTAGGTGGTTCCTGTGCTTGCCATTGAAGTCCCCCCATGTTGTCTTGGTACCCCTGCTGTCCTTGTTGATTGTAACCCCGGAACCATCCCCCTTGTTGTTGTGTGGGTGGGCCATATCCTCTCCCTCTCATTTGTCCTCCCCTCCCTCTGTGGTTATTCCAGTACCTGTTTCCCATTTGCATATAACCCCATCCTGCGTGCGCTGTGTACGGTGGGGGTGGAGGCATTTGTTGTGTTACTACCTGTGCTTGCTGCATTGGCAGTACCTGTTGTTGTGTTGTGTCTTGTGTCACTGTGGTCTGTGTGGGTGCCGTTATCAGTGCTCCCTCCATGGCATATTTTGATAACTTCTTTTGGACCAATTTCGCTTCCTCTGTTTTTCTATCTTCTTCCTTCTGTTTCATTTTTTCCTGCTACATCCTGCAGTAGTGCACTATTGTCAGTTGTATTTCTGGCCATGCTTTTGCTTCCATCCCCACCAACTTATTCAACTGTCTTTGTACTTGCTCCGGGAGCCCTTGTATTAGTATGTGGTAGAAAATTGCTAGTGTTTTGTCCCACGGTTCCCGCGTTTCCAAGCGCCACTTCTCCTGAATCTCCTGGATGTAATCAACAGGATCTTCATTCTCACGCATCTTGCGTGAGGTGATTGCTCCTATGTCTGATGTGTCTGGGTATTGTACTCTCAATGCCTGCCAGAGCGCATGTCTGCAGTTGGCGAATGGTGCTCCATCATGTGACGTGTCGTTTATTGTTACCCCTGGGAATCCCGCCCTTTTCCAGATGTCATCAGCGGCATCCCCCAGTATGGAAATTAGGAGCCCCTTCACGTCTACTACCTCTAATGTTTGCCCCGCAGTTTGTTTTTCCATCTCATATATCCACTTCCAGCTCCTCCACTTAGTGATGGGAGTCTGCATTTTATACTTTCCTTATCGGCATGTTTCCAAGAAATATATTGTGGTCTGGCTCCTCCCCTCTCTAGTAGTGGCATTAGATTGTACTCCCTCTCCTCCCCCTTAGTCCGCCTGTATGTGGTTATGTGAGTATATTCATCATCTTCCTCCATATCTGGTAACTCTTCAATGCTGTCAATGTTACAGGAGTGTATCCTTTCACCTCCTACATCCTTCCTCCCCCTCTTGTTACCTTCTTGTCCTATCGTTGGCGTGTTTGCTCATTCTTCCTGCCTGCATCTTGGGAAGTCTCTAATTCTGCCAACATATGGGGTGCGCACGGGGTTTGGTGTCAGTGGGCGTGGTGTTGGTGCAGGTGTGGGTGTTAGGGGGTGTGGCGTTTTCCTGGTTGCTCCCCTTACCCTTGTTTCTCCTGCATTTTGTTCTCCCCGTCTCTCGCATGCCCATGGTGACTCGCAGTTAGTACGCGTTATGTATAGTTTGTCTAAACTCTCCCTATTGCCATCTCTGCCACTGGTGCTCGAACCTTCCTCTTCCTCACTGCAGTATCCCTCTCGAAATGTCAATCCCCACTCCGTGTGTTTCCCCCCCACTGTCACTGTCCTTAAATCTATTAAGTCCACATCTGTGTACTCGCCTCCTTTAATCGCAGCCGTCTGTGTTGATGTTGATGAAACCTCCTTGTCCTGGCGTGTGTACTTTTTTGCTCCATGTTCCACCCTCCTATCTCCTCTCTCCTCTTGCTTCTCCTCCAGTACTTCACCACCTATTTCCGCTAGTTTCCTTTAGAGTTCTTCCAATACCTCTACACTCACCTTTGCTAATATCCTCTCTTCATCTTCCTTTCTTCCCCATATTCCTCCTTCCCTCTTTAGTATGCTTTCTATAACCTTCCCTTCTTCATACTTATGGGCGCTTTCAGATATAATCTTCTTTTTCCACAGTCCCATTTCCCTATCATTCTCTTCCCTCTCTTCCGCCTTCCTTCTCATCTCTCTGTTTTCTGCGCGTGCAATTCTTTCTGCTATTGCCCTTATGCACTCATCCTCCTTCTTCCTTTCTTCCGCCTGTTCCTTCTTTCTCGCCATCTTTTCCTCATGAGCCTTCTTTTCCTCTTGTCTCTTCCGTGTTTCCTTCTCAAACTGCCTAATCAGCGCGCTTCGTACATTCCTCAAGTCCACCAACATTTCCTCCAATATCTCTTCCTCCTCATGTGAAAGTCACCCTTCTCTCCTTTTACTTACCTCGTGCCCTGTTTGTGTTCTATCCATCTCTTCCTTATTTACCTTTCTCACTGCGTCCTCCTCTTCCTCTGTTAGTGTTCCCCGGAGCTTCAGAAGCACCTGTGCTGCTACCCACTCATCCGGCCCTACGTTTGCAAAATTCCCCAGGGCCCTCCTGTCACCCCCCTTTCCTGTCGGTGTTGTGGTTGAATCTACCATACCTGCCGCCCCCATCCTTTTTTGACAATCGTCTGGGGGTGCGTATGGTGGGGGGCTGTATGTGGGGTTGGAGTATCCCTCAGCAGCCGTTAGTTGTTGTTGGGCAGCTTCTCTAAGTTCTGTTACTGGATACAACCCCCCTCCCTCCTCCTTCACCACCTTAGCCATTGGCATGTCCTCTGCCCTTCTTTTTTAACCTTTGCCTCTGCTGTCGCAAATGATCCTTCTGCCTCCTCCTCACTTTCTTCAGTGCTGGGCGAGTTCTTGTTTGTGTCACCCCCACCCCCTCTTTTCACCTTCTCTTCTTTTACCAGTTTTTCCTCCCTTATCCCCTTTCGCCCTTTACTCCCTGTACTGTGAACATATCCGGGTCTCCAGGTTTAGTTCCCTGGAACATCTTCCAAAGGTCAAAAACTTCTAAGTGGTTTGCTAACTTCTTCCCCTTGTATGTATTGTGAAGATATGTTAGCAGATAGTGTTGAGTAAACGTATCGAAGCTGCCGTTGGGCGGCCACGGTACCCCTATCTTATTGTCCGTTCCTTGTGTCCATTCAATGCTATACTTTATTATTTTCTCCTTGTGTGGTGACAATGTCGTGCAGATGTGCTGGAGTGGTGTAGTTAAAGCGCTTCCCATGTATCTACACCCTGCTCCTGCCCCCGATCCATAGTACATGGCCATGTTACAATTTTACTTTTCTCAACGTCAACCTTTTACCTGGCCCCGTAAACTGGGGACTTTCAACTGTCTGCTGAAAGAGAAAGCAATTTTTATTTTACACTATTATTTAGTTTTGTTATTCCTTTCTTCCCGATGCTACAACTATGGCCCCCTTCAGCCGTGGCGCACAAAGCCCCCTGCGGTTATGTGTCCTGTGCAGCGTGCCTCTGGGCTGCCCCCCTTCCAGTGCTGCCTGTACTTTGCACACCTTCAACTTAGCTCCTTATCCACCCCATCCCCGCTGTCGCTTAGCCCGCTCCCTCTTCTTGTGCAACCCCTTGTCGAGCACGGCCGGCGTTCTCCGTGTGCGGCCGCCTCTCCCCCCTTGGCTCCTCCCCTTTCGAGCGTGGCCGCCGTTCTCCGTGCACGGCCGCCTCTCACCCTTTCCCCCTACCCTTTCGTACCCCCTGTCCCCGACCACCCCGGTATTGACGCGAGATGGTTGCGGTGTCCTATACAAGCCCGATGGGTGACGTCACCAACCCTACAAGATACTGTAAGTATGTACAATTTTTGAACCTTATCTTTTTACACTTGTAACCCCACAGCTGTCTTCTCCACTTCATCTGGAGTGGAGGAATCATCAATTTACTTAGTATAATCGGACTACGCACTCTGCGTCGCCTCGCGTGTGACACACCCCCTCTCCAGAAGAGCTTAACCAGCCAAGTATCTTCCGCATTCGGTAAACAATCCAGCTACCCCCTGCGGGAAAACGGCATCTACTTAACGAGCTTCAACACTCAATCAGTAGGGATCCTCATCTACTCATTGATCTACAATGTCAACTCATAGGGAAGCTACATCCCCCTCTTATACAGGTGTCCGCGATCTTGAACCAATCCGCACCCTCTAACAGTCGCACGTGGGTGCCTGAGGCCCCACCCATATCACTTTGTGACGCTGTAGGGGACGGCCCTCGTGCCTTTTACGCTACACTTCACACCTCTATCGCCGCTGATCAGTCAAAACCTATTTCCACACACTGCTACAACCGCCCGCCTCCCTCTTTACAATTCCTCTTCCCTCCCGCAACAACATTACGTTGCTGGTTGGGTGTGCCATACTCACCAAGTCCTCGTGAACCGGGGCCGCTCGACCGTGGGCACCCCTCCAAAGCGGCTCGCCACCTCCCCTCTTCTGGACCACGTCTGGACACTCGTCAACCGCGGGCGGGATACTTCTCAAGTCGGTTCCCGACAGCCAATGTCCGGATTGCGCTGTCCGGTCTTCTTGCAGTTCCGCAATGGTCCTGTAGTCCTCAAAAGGGGGCAATGGCAGAGGGGGCCGCGCTGCCGGGTTGCCTCGTTGCAAGAGGCCTGGTAGTGATGCCCTTAGGTTAGGTAGACCTCAAACAGATCTCAGCAGTGCCTCCAACTTGTCGGGGTGATTTCCTGGGGGCTGGCAGAGCCGTCCGTGGACCTCCGGGGCTGGGGAGGCCCCAACTCCTCCCGCGTTCCAAAAGGAGTATGAGACACACACTAGAGCAAAGTAATTACTGCTGTTTATTATAGTAAGGGCAGGGATTGTTCTCGGCCTGTATGCATCCGGGAGACGTTCTCGCTGTTAGAGGGGCTCGCAGGCCCTTTTTACCATAGTATGACGCGCTATACGCGTCACCTGGGAAGTTGTCACAAAACCTAATGCCAGCTCGGGTTGGCTCCCCGAGTGGTAGGGTTAGTATAGTTACCTATAGGAGGGAATATAAGTGGATGAAGACGGGTCAGGTGGTACACTTGGGCTGTCCCTAACACTTGCTACAACAAATTAGTTACAAGGGGACACTTGGTTATTGGCTAACTAAAATGGTGTCAGTGAGGAGCCCCTCGTACTCTGATTGGTTCCCTCGCGAGCCCCCAAGCCTGGGACCATCGCCGTTCCTAGCTTGCGATGTACCTGGTGCTGGCAAAAATGTGCAACTATGTGTTAGTGCTGGACAATGGACAGGTCTTGCTAGTGGCTGATGATCATGCCTTTCCCACCGTTATAGGGGTCCAACTTGTCGCTTCGTTGTTGCAACCTGTGTCCCAGATGTGGGACCCCAGCAACTTCTGTCTCGTGAGCTTGGCATTTTGTCAGTTCGGCTTGGTCACGTGTGGAGAGACCGTAGCTGGAATACTGTTATGAGCATTTGATTTGTATTTCGACTCTGAGGGACGCTTGGCGGTAGCAGGTGTAACCTTGGCGCTGGGAGCGCGGCATGTGGGTTGCAACATCACGGCCTTGGCTGTGGCCTCTCGTTGGGGCTCGTTCAGCGTGGTCAGCGCTTTACTTTTCGTCTTGGGAGGATTTTCGTCTGAGAGGCTCCTGCCTGGGGACTCTTGCTTGCGGCCTACTCAGGCCTAGTTTCTGGGTGGCGGTACATAATCCATAATATGGGTGTTGCGGGACGACAGAGTGTCACAAGCAGCAGTATATATATATATGTTGACATCTCTATAGGGATAGGGTAGCGAGAAAGCATCTGCAAGCAAATACACGCATCTTGCGCTTCTGCAGTGCTGTAGAAGGCCTATGTGAAAAATAACAACGATGTATGTCTGTGGGTGTGTCAGTCTGCTACGTCATAGCACTGAGTATGTTCTTCATGTAGGTTGGTGTGTGAGTGACCAGTGTGCATGGTGGCACATGTGTTCTTGTCTGTTGGCTATCTCGTCATGGCATCTCTAATGATGATGGTAGTTTAGGTTATTGTCTAATCGAGCTGGTCCATGAGACAGGCGTCGGCTTGACCAGGACGTGCTAATGGGCAGGCTCCCCGGGCGTGTGGGCCGTGGATACAGGGGACCTGGGCATCCGGTGAGGGGATGAATTGGTCGAACTCTTCTTGCGGGGGGTGCTTGGACCGTGATCCCCTGGGCCATGGTTTGGATGAGAATGGGGGGAGGGTGTTTTCCCATTTTCCCACTTCAGTGATACTACGAGAGATGAGAGTTCGATGATTGTGATTAATAATCATTAAAACTATACCTCAGGATTTTGGAACAAGGTCCTGCGCAATGTTCATAAGCGTAAGAAACTGATATTGCGTCTGATTCTCAAATTGGCGTCCCAGAAATATATCACGTGGGCATAGTTCCTATATATGGACAATAGAGGTGGTAAATAGGTTTTTAGATTGGGACACAAAGGACTCACAGGAAAGCCCCGATACAAAGCCCCACACATAGTAATGTTACCGTGTGATGTCTGCGCATTCCCCAGGTATTCCAGTGATGTACTATGCGAAATTTGGAAGCTCGGTTCCCATTTGTTGCTCTAGTCGCCAGAAAGTACCTGTGTTTGCAAAGATATGTGGGCATTGTCTCATTTTACAGGCCCAGCACGATGTCACAATTCAAAACACGTAAATATGTGTAAAAATAACATTCTGGGTAAGTTACCGTAAAACTACTTGGGGTTACGCCTATGACGTTTCCTCTCACTGCCTCGTAAGTAGCATTTTATTTATGTATTTATTTATTCGTATTTTTAAAGCGCACATCATCCCAAGGGTATCGTGTCGCTGTTACAGATATTCGTTGCTGGTTACAAAGTAAGGCTCAGTAGTTACACTGCAAAGTCTCGTGTTTCCGCTGCTATAAGGTCCTCGCAAACTATGGTCTTATACTAGATAAATACAAGCTGTGCCGGGTCATGTGCTCCAACCGCGGTCACATGACACACGGCACGGCGTCAGTGGAAAGGTACCTTTAAACAATAAAAAGTAGGTTTTGATTTTAGAAAGGATCCACCGCTGGCCGCAGTACTTCATAAATTGATGTTTTTGAGTGGTGCTACATATAACTGATAATGGCCTTACCTAACACCTACTGGAAGAGCAAAGTGCAGAGTCAAAAGGCGATCCCTCTCATAGACACACAGGAGGTGCAGACCGGCTACTTAAGTCACCAGTCGGCCGTAGTAATAGCTTCCTCACTGGGCTATGCACTCGTTGTAATATCTGCATTAATTTATTCGTTGAGAGATTTACAATCTAGCCGCTCTATGGCCTCTCTCAGCATGACAGAGTACCAGCAGTTCACATCCGGCTGTTTCCTATCCCGCTGCAGTTTTCGAATGATCAACAAGGCGGGGCACATCACCATGCCGTTTTTGGACTACGACAGCCATCTTTTTTACAGAGTGTCCATTTCGCTGCTAAATCAGGTATGCTACGCTTAATATTTGCCACTGTTGCCTACCCTACACTCCTAATATACAACCAGGCCTAAAGTGATCCTCTTTGTTTCCAGACATCTTCTACACCCTTATGAAAGAGGCTGTTTCCTGCCTGTATGCAAGACAGCATTAAATTACTGCTTCTCAAGATGCCACCACACTACCTTAGGTAGGTCACCATCTACAGACTTCTCCCTACCATATGCGCTAGGGGCTTGTTCACATTTTAAAACTATTTTATTCTTTATGAAAAAAAGAGATTATGAGGCGCGCACTCTGGTGCCCAGTCATGTTTACCTGCTTCAACACAGTTTGTCTTCTCCTCCAAACGTTTTATTGACTCTATCAATCATCAGGGAGGCTGTTTTCCTTTTCAGGTGTGTCTAATTAATTTTCATTAAAGTCTCTAAGGATTCTGGTAGCTGTAGTGCACAAGTCTTTCAATGCAGGTGGAGGAGAGTTCGTTCCTAGTCACCTGCATTGACGAAATCGTGCGACTACATGTACCAGAATCCTTAGAGACTTTAATGAGAATTAACCAGGCACACCTGAAAAGGAAAGGGAAAACAGCCTCCCTGATGATCGAAAGAGTCAAGAAAACGTTTGGAGGAGAAGACTAACTGTTGCTTTAGCAGGTAAATCTGACTGGGAAACAGAGTGTGCCCCTCATCTCCATTAATTTGACAGTGTTTCAAGTGTCCCGGGCTCAAGAGGCAGCATCACCAGGGTCATCATGCCTTACTATGGAGAGCCATAAACATGGTTTTCCCCCTCCCCTATCAAGGGGGAGATTTGTGCTTTGGAGGAGAGTTGGTTCCTAGTCACCTGCATTGAAGAAATCGTGCGACTACATGTACCAGAATCCTTAGAGACTTTAATGAGAATTAACCAGACACACCTGAAAAGGAAAAGGAAAACAGCCTCATAGAGTCAGGAAAACGTTTGGAGGAGAAGAATAAATGTTGCTTTAGCAGGTAAATCTGACTGGGAACCAGAGTGCGCGCCTCATCTCCATTAATTTTACAGTATTTTATTCTTTAACCTTTTAGATAAACGGAGCAATCTACTGCAACAGCTGTCCATGCTGACAACACTTCTTATTGTCCTGACGACAGTTCGGAACATCAGATAACCCATGTTACACTGTAACTTTGATGTTAAAATCACCACCCGAACCAGAAACCCCTACTAGGTGGGTCAACAGTAATTACGTACTGTTACTGGTCTAGCAGTACATGCAATTTCACCTCCGTTGTTACTAACCCACACAACGTACAGAATTGATTGCTTTTTCTTTGTGCAAAACCAATGGTTCAGACGAGACTGCTAGGGGGCGCGGAGCATGAAGGACCTGTGAGCTCGTGCTCCGTCAGCACCGCAGGGCCTAGTGCGCTTTTAGGATCCACTGCCGGGATTTCTAAGCGGCCCCTGAGGAGACCCTTGTCCTGGGACCGAGCCCCGCCAGCCGAGCAGCCCAAGAAGCCAGCCTCCCCCAGCGCAACCCCGGAGGGAGCCATTGTGAGGAGGAGAGACATAGCCCGCCTAGCGTGTCTGGCGTTCAAGGCTGGGGAGACACTTTCGCGCCCTTTTCGGGCTCCGGAGACCCACAGGAGCCGCCGGCGAGGCAAGAACCACCACCCCCGGCATATAACAAATTAGCGAGACAACCGGGCGTTAGGAAAGGCACCCCCACCTCCGTTGCCTGCGGGGCGCCAGCATCTGGCACTCAGGACCCCGCAACGCGGAGAGAAAAGTCGAGGCCGTCCCGGACCTACAGCAGCCCCCCTGGCCAGAGAAGATGGGCCCACCCCGCGCCATCCCAGGCGCTCCTCGTCTGTCCCCCGCGTGAGCGCCCAGGTGCCCAGACCAGAACCCAATGTAAGCTGTCCCCGCAGGGCCGCGCACATGGGGAGACCCGCTCCAGCTGAACCCGGCGCACAGACGGTGGGGCCCAGTGGCAGAGACAGCAAGGCGAGGGAGCGCGGAAGTAGAGGCGGTAGGGGAGAAGCACAATACCGGACGCCCAGGCTTTGGTGCCTCGCCAGGGCCCTTGAAAAGAAAGCCCCGGCTCTGACCACAGAATCCCCGTGGAGTCCCGGAGTTAACACTGCCTAAAGCCTCGACTTGAGCCTTTGGATCTACACCGGGGGAACCGACACAGAGACACTGCCTCCTGGGTGCCGGGCCTGGCCTCGATCCTGGAGCAGTCCTCACTCCCCAGAGTGATCAGCTCCCTGCAGCAGTTCCACCGTCGTCCCCCACCCCAGTCCGAGGCCCCTGGAGCCACTATGCCTGCCGTAGGGGACCCACCCCCAACCGCACTCACTAAGGACAACCTCAAAGATATCCTCCAAGAGATTAAGGCGATCCGCACAGACATACAAACCTCCATTGTAGACCTCAAGGGGAGAGTGGAAACCCTGGAAGACAAAATGGAGGTGATGGAAAACAATCATCTCCAGGTGGACCTCCTAGACATAAAGTACGAGGCCAGGCTGACAGACCTGGAAATGAGAGAGGAGGACATTATTCTCAAGATGGACGACTTAGAGAACAGGGAACGTCGAAACAACCTGCGCATTATGGGGGTGTCCCAGGAAAGGTGGAGACACCAGCGGATGTGAGGAGGAAAGTCCAGGGCCTGATTAACCAATTATTCTCACTGGAGGGGGGCAAGGAGGTCCAGCTGGAAAGGGCGCACCGCGGTGAAGGAGGCGCTGGGGGTGGCCGAAGGTCCATCATTGTGAGGTTTCTCCGCTACAGGGAGAAAATGGAGGTCTTGGAGAAGGCAAAAAGGTTGGGGAGTTTCATCTTTGAAGGTGACACCATTAAGATATACCAAGATCTCTCTGCTCTAACGCTCACACGCAGGAGAGAATGATGCCCACTCACACAGTGGCTAACAAGCCAGGACATTAGATACAGATGGTCTTTCCCGTTCGCCCTATCCTTCGAACGAGCGGGGGTGGACTACAGGGTGATTAGCGGCAAGGAGGCTACACAAGTCTTACAGGTGCTCAAGGGAGACCTTCCGGAGGAGTGAGTAGGAGAGGTAACACAGCCCACCACAGAAGCTGTTCGGGGACCAGTGGGCCCCTGGTCGATGAAAAAGAAAACGAAGGGCAGAAGAAAAATTAAAAAACCCAACACCCCTCTGCCGGAAGCGGGAGGTGACTGACGGAACGAGAACGAGTGGCTGGGACGTACCAGGACTCTAGTGACACAACACCGGCCGTGGACATGATCTTCAACTAGGAGAACTGCAGTGCACAATCATGTTTTTGCCCTGGCAGCTTGCTGGTTGGCAGGCGTCACCAACAGGGGGGGGGAGGATGGGTTGGGGGAAAAAGGAATTCTCTGTCTCTCCTCGCATCCAGCATTAATGGGGGACAGGGCAGCCCCCGCCGAATCAGGAAATTAATGAACACCATGCACAGGGGTGATGGCAGTCAGTGAAAGAAAGGGCCGGGTCGAGACGATCAGACTTGGTTCACTCAACGTTAAAGGACTTAACTCCCCGACCAAGCGCTCCATCCTGGGGCGAGAAATGAAAAACTCAGGGGCAGATGTCCTCTCACTGGGAGAGGGAGGATGGGAGGGTGCTGGTAGTGTCCGGCAATCTCCACAATTCCAGGGTCTCCCTAGTATCCATTTACTGCCCCAACGTAGGTCAGAAGGAATTTATGGGAGAGGTGATGTCCAGAGTGGAAGGTCTCCTGATACTGTGTAGACCTCAACACGTGGGCTGACCGGGATTTAGACCATAGCGGGGGGGTTTCTCGACCAGGTAGTGCGGGGGGAAGTCAGGGATGGGGCCTCAGTGACTTGATGTGGGAAAAGGGGCTGGTGGACATCTGGAGGGAACGCCACCCGAGGGCAAAGGGGTACACATTTTATTCAGCAGCCCACGGAACTAGGACAAGAATAGACTATCTCTTCACAGGCCACCAATTTATGAGTAGAATAGACACGTGTGATATCCGTCCCGTCAGTTGGTCAGACTACGATATGGTCTGGTCAGACCTAAAACTCTCCGGCTTAAGGGCCAGGGAATCCTTGTGGAAGTGCAACGATTATTTGTTGAGGGATTCTGTCTTTAGAGAAGAAATGTCATCAGCAATTAGAGAATTCTTCGAGCTAAATGACACGGGCGAAGTGGCACAGGAAACTGTATGGGAGGCGGCGAATGCTACCTGGAGGGGCAGGCTGATAAGTGAAGGTGCTTCCAAAAAAGGGTACGGACCCTCCTAGCTCACAGGTTGAGGTCAGACATACTCGCCCTAGAAAGATCTAAGGGGAAGGGGGAAGGAGAGAACGGGAGAGACCTAGTCTTGGCGAGAGAGAAGAGACAGGAACTCAGGTACCTAGAATTGGGCAAAATAGTATCCGGACTCCAACACCTGCGTCAGAGGTACTATGAAAAAGGGGATAAGGCCGACGCCATGCTGGTGGCCAAACTCCGAGGCCAGAGAGCGGACAGATGGGTCCAACGAATTGGTAATGATAGCGAGGAGGAGAGAACAGACCCGGAAGTCATAGCAGAGAAATTCGCTAGTTTTTATGAGACCCTATATGGGAGGGAGGAAGGTGTGGAGAGGGAGGCGCGGGAGGTATACCTTGGGGGGGCCCTCTCCCGACCCTGGGAACGTTGGAGTCCGCAGCCCTCGATGCCCCCATAACAGAGGAGGAGGTGCTGCAAGCCATTTCGGGCCTGAAGGTGGGAAGGGCCCCGGGGGAGGATGGATTCACCGCAGGCTTCTATAAAACCTTCCCGGGCCTACTTGCGGGCTTCCTAGCAGGCCTATTTACGAACATTATGAAGATAGGGAAGGCACCCCCGTCATTTGGTAAAGCACTGATCACTGTGATCCCGAAGGAAGGGAAGGACCCAGCGGACTGCTGCTCTTATAGACCCAGCTCCCTCCTCAATGTGGATGCGAAGCTATTCACGAGGATTATAGCAACGAGGCTGGACGGCCATATGTCGAACCTGATCCATTCGGATCAGGTGGGGTTTATACAGGGGAGACAGGGGGCCGACACCCTGCGTAAAACCCTACACCTCATGTGGATTGCGGCTCCTAAGGGTGAGAACCCAGTCTTAGTGTCCATCGATGCCGAGAAGGCATTTGACCGGGTCGATTGGGAGTTCCTACATGGTTTCCTAGAAAAGTTCGGCTTTGGAATAGAGATCAGACAGGCCATTAAGGCCCTATATGTGTCACCATCCGCCAGAGTCACAGTCAATGGTCGCTTATCACGTACCTTCGGCCTCCAGAGAGGGACGAGGCAGGGTTGTCCCCTCTCCCCCTTCTCTTCGCTATGACCATGGAGATCCTCGCAGAGTACCTCAGGCGTTCCCCCATGGTGAGGGGAGACTGCACCTTTAAACTCAGCCTGTATGCAGATGACATCCTGCTACACCTGAGGGAACCCACACGCTCAGTCCCGGCGGCCCTTCAGATAATCGACCAGTTTGGTCATTTCTCGGGCTTCAAGGTTAATGTAGACAAGTCAATGATTTTCCCATTTGCTTCAGACGCCGATAGGTGCGTAGCGGAATTGCCCCCGCTGGGCCTCCAGGTCTGTGAGAGTGGGATGAAATACCTGGGGATCAACATTGTAAGACCCGATGAAGACTTGAGCCAGGCAAACTATCCCCCCCTCTTTGAGAAATTGTTCAGGGAAATGAAGGGTTGGGGGAGGGGGCAAATCTCATGGATGGGCAGAATAAATGCGATAAAGATGAACCTGCTCCCTAGAGTGCTCTACCTCTTCCAGATGCTTCCACTGGAGGCCCCTGAGGCATACCTCGGAGAAGCCAGGAGGCGCATACTGAAATTTATATGGCAAGGCCAGAAACCTAGGATAGGTTACGAGGCCCTCACCCTTCCCAAAGAAAGAGGAGGTGTTGCACTCCCAGACTTCGATACATACCATGGGGCCGCCCAACTCAGTTCTTGCCCCCCATCTTAGAGAAGACCCTAACAAACAGTGGTCTACATTGAGAACTCCCTTGTAAGCCCAGTTACTGTAAGTGAATGGTTGTGGCTCCCGAGAAGGATCAGGGACCACCCGATTATGGGAACGATGTGGAAGGCACTGGCTGGGAAGGGACACAAGGAAAGAGCCACAACATGGCCCTCCCCACTTAGTCACATATGGTCCACACCAGTTCTGGAAGAGATCCCAGGACACGAGCATTACCAGTCCTGGTTTGAAGCGGGGCTCTGTAGGGTTGGCCAACTGGTGCGGGTGGACTTCTTCATATCTATCCAGGAACTTGAGGAGGCTTTGGGTATCGGCAGACTCTTGCCACTCCTATACCTCAGACTTAAGGGAATCCTGATGAACCCAAAACACAAGGAAAGCATACAGAGGAAACTCACCCCAGTGGAAAAAATACTAGACTCCCACACGGAAATGAAGGGCCTCATCTCCCTCCTGTACAC
This sequence comes from Ambystoma mexicanum, assembly GCF_040938575.1. Lineage (NCBI taxonomy): Eukaryota > Metazoa > Chordata > Amphibia > Caudata > Ambystomatidae > Ambystoma > Ambystoma mexicanum. The sequence goes on along the minus strand of NC_090927.1, from coordinate 219,331,911 downwards.
TGCGCTTTTGATCCCCCGCGAGGGAACCACCAGGAATCTCAGGAGAAAATGGGAAAGGGACCTAGCTGCACCATCAGGGATGTTCTCTGGGGGAAAATATGTACCAGGGCCTTCAAGACGTTGATTTCATGCCAATACAAGTCCCATGCTGTCAAGCTCCTCCACAGGTGGCAGTACGACCCGATCTCTCTTTCAAGGATGTTCCCAGATGTGGTCCCAATGTGCTGGCACGGATGTGGAGAGAGGGCTGACTACTGGCACATGTGGTGGACATGCCACAATGTCCAGACCTACTGGTCAGAGGTGCTCAGTTGGGTCAGGGAGGCGGGGGAGGGGGACTACTGTTTGGACCCCATCCTGGTGATTTTCGGCCTGCAACACAGAGATGAGCACTGGGAAAAGCTACCGGACGTGACACACTCGCTATTGTTAGCAGCTAGAGTGGCTCGAGCCAGGACCTGGAAAAGACCTGCCCTTCCAACAAAGAGGGAGTGGGCGGCAGTGGCCAAGGACTTCTACCTTATGAGTAAACTAACGGTCGCAATACCAGGCTCAAGTGCGCAGATCGGAACTGACTGGCTGCAATTCATGGAGGCGTTTCCCAACACGAAGGTCATGCCCTGAGGGCAGCCGAGCTTCTCCACCCGGCCCAAAACTAATTCTTTTGTGTGGACCCCCTTGCATGGGAATCATGGGAGGTGATTGTAAATAGTTGGCCACGAGCCCGGCTGGTGCTGCCCGAAGACAGGACTCTTAAAATGTGTTCATTGAGACCCGAGAATGAGGGGGGGGTTTGAAAGCATTAAGCCTTATGACTCCGTTATACTTTGAAGTTGTGATGGGCGTGTGCCCAATGTATATTTTATGCATAAGCTTGCTTTTCTTTTTCTTGAAAACTAATAAAAACTGAATTTAAAAAAAAAAAAAACAATGGTTCAACCGCTGTTGGTTTTTTTAACATTATTCTTTATTATGATTAAACTTCGTTTTACTTGGACACATTTCTTTGTTTAGACATGTGATCTCTTGGCTAGTATATAAGTTAACCTAGCCTTCTGTAGCCGGTCTGCACCTCCTGTGCCTCTATGAGAGGGGTAGCCTTTTGACTCTGCACTTTGCTCTTCCAGTACCTGTTAACCCTCTGGAGTCAGGCCCCTCTAAAACAAAAAAGAGAGTTTCATCACCCCCCGGCCATATATTATTACCTAACACAGGCAATTGCTATTATCAACCTTGGGACACTGTCTGGTAATTGTAGTTTTTGTGTTCATGAATGAACAACAGGAAAAGCCTGGATGGTGAAAGACACATGTCCCCATGCAGCTAGATTAGTGACATCACTTGCAAGGTGGTATATTGGGATCTGACGTCCCGTGTTACATTTAATATTAAATAACTGATGACTGGTGTAGTATGAAGGATGATATTCTGGGGCCTGACATCCCATGTTATGCTTATAACACAATAGCTAGTGTAGCTTTGATATGTAAGCGAAAAACAGACCCGATTAGAAAATGGTTGGTAGTTGGATGTCTATCTGTAGAAGTGTCGCTAGGCGACGGAGATAAGAAACCCTGTCATTTAGAAATTGTGAACACTACATGATGAAGCACACTCGTTCTGGCCATGTAAGAATTTCAACAAATCCAATTGCACTACGTTGCCTTGGCACATCCTGTATTAACCATGACAAATAGTTCAAATATCCTTGGTTGATACAAGAAAGGACTGATGGCTGATGTGACTTGGTTTTCTTTATGAAATGTGACCAATTGAAATAGATATCGGTGGTGGGATTCCATGCATGAATGTGTTACTAAACAAGGGGAGAAAGAGACCCTGTCAATTGAAAATTATAAACACTACGTAGAAAAGCATGTTAGTGTTGGACATGTTAGAAATGTGTTACCAATTCTGATTTGACTACATGCTTTCGCACATCCTGTAACAAATCATGACAAATGGATCAAATAGCCTTGATGGATATGGAAGTGAAGGTGTTATTGCATGGGAGACCATGACCATGACCTCCTCAAAACTACTAGATACCATAACTTGGGGTCAAAGTTGAAAAATATCGTAAATCACATTGGGTCTTCGCGCAATAAATTGTTATTGATTAGTGCCATAGTGTTGGCATGAGTGTGAATTTCACCAAGAATCAGGGCCCACCAGACATAATTTTGGTTATGACAGATGGATTGCAATATTGGGTTATTGATCCATGCCATGAGATTGACATGTAAGGTAATTTTACCAGGCACCAGAACCCACCAAAAAGTATCCTGTTTATAAGTCCCAGCAAATCAATTCAAAGAACAAATGTAATGGGTGTTTATAAAAAAAGCACTAAGTTCATGCTCTTTGTTTAAACCAAGTGTTGTGTATCTTAGTTTTCAAATCATACGTGCTTCAAGTTGACGCATATGTAGCTGGTGATCGCCTCATCTGGGATGAAATTGCACTTGTAACAGGCCCACAAAACGGATTTTTGTTGTCCAGTTGGTGTTGAGTCTGCCAGTGACTGTTCAGATGCGAGAGATGTTCTCGAATTCTGATGCACAATTCGCGTATCGTACTACCAACATATACCTTATTACATACACACAAAATAGCATAGACAATACATTTTGATTTGAAGTTGATAAAATCACTAATGTACATTGTCAGACCATGATGGCATGTAAACACTGTTGTTGGTGTCAGAGCATATCGGTAAAAATTATATGTTCCACATTTGTGTAAATGAGAGGGACTACTTCTAAGCCAACCGAGATTTGTTTTACTAACAGGCTTAGGTTCAAAGAAAGAGGGACTGAGTTTACTTTTCAAAGTCTTGTTTTTAGTGAAAATTAGCTTGGGTCTATCACTAATTATTGGCTTAGGTCCGGATCCAATTTTAAAAGGTGCCAGTGTTTGTTTAGCAGGCTGTACAGGCAATCATGATCTTGGACATACTTGGTGATCAAGTGAACCTCCTGGGTAGGCTATGCTTGTTGTCCACTCGTGTGGTTTAAAAAAGCATTTCTCATGATTAAATTGGTTTTATGCAAAGCCTTACGAATGCTATGCGATGTGTACCCTCCTTGCTTGAAACTTTGCTCTATCAGTTTACATTCCTTCACGTATAATACCTGCAAGCTGCAGTTTCTCTTTGCACGATAAAATTCTCCAACCGGAATATTGTTGATATCAGATCTCTGGTGGCAGCTACTGGCGTGTAACGTAGCATTGACTGCTGTTGCTTTCCTGAAAGTTTTGGTTTGCAAAGTATCTTTGATTACATCTATCCATAAATCAAGGAATTCCAAATATTTACTGCTGATGTAGCCATAAAATGCAATGCCAAACACATTTTGGTTGAGATATTGTGTGAAGTCGGTAAATCGCTCAGATGTTCCATTCCATATCACTAGGACATTGTCTATATAGCGTTTCCAAATTATAATTTCTGTCTCAAAAGCATGTATAGTGAAAATGTGAGTGTGTTCAAAGAAGCCCATGAACAGGTTCACCAAAGAGGGTGCATATTTGTTACCCATGGCCACGCCTTTTGTTATGAGGTAGTATTGGTGATTGAACAAAAATTGATTATGATTTATAATGAAAGGAAAAAATGGTTTGATCATGTCAATATGTTATGACAATGACACGGAATGTTCGTGAAATGCAAAGTCTATAGTATCCAGCGCACGACTATGTTGAATGGATGTATATAATGCTTTGACATCTAAACTGGCTAAGTGATATTGTGCTTGCCACTCAAGCGAGTTCAAAATTGCCAGTGTTTGGGTAGAGTCCTTGAGATATGCAGGCAGTATTGGGGCCAGATCTTTAATTGCGGTGTCTATATACTGTGAAAGGCCTTCTGTTGCCCAACCAAGACCGCTCAAAATTGGTCGAACATTAGGTAATAGTTGATCATTTTTGTGAATCTTTGGCAAACAATACATGGCTGGAATAGCCGGTTGGAATAGCCGGGGGTTTTCTGATCAGAAAGGCTCTTTCGTCATCAGTGAGCATTCCCTATGAGAACCAATCTTGAATAAGAACAGTAGGCTCTGAAACTGTTTGTGTGGTGGGATTGCCGGTGAGTCTTTTATAGCAGCCTGGTGTTGCCAAGTGGTAATTTGCCATTTTCAAATAATATATTGTGTTGAGAAGAACAATATTCCCGCCTTTGTCGGCCTCTTTGATGACAATACTTGAGTCACTAGCTGGATCTTTGAGTGCTGTTCTCTCAGCTTGAGAGAGATTAGATTTGTGACTACTAAAACCTTGTTTGGAATGGTCAAAATGATATTGGATCTCCTTAGTGACCGCTTGGTAAAATGTGTCAATTACGTTCTCACCACTAGAAGGTGAAACGAATTTTGATATTTATTTGTGTTCTGAAAAGTCCGGCTTGCGTTGATGTACTCCTAAACCTTGCTGTATAGACACAAGGGAAGGTGTGATGTCTGTAGTAAGAGACAGAAGTAACTGGGTATTCTCTATATCTGCAACCGTCAAGGCACTCACAGGTTCTTGTCGTTCAGTTGGATGGTATGTTGTGACTTGGTTGTGGAAAAAAAAAAATCTATTTAAGTTTTCTGACATATTTGTAAAGATCTATTTGGAATTCAATTAGATCAGATTGTGCACTGGGAGCAAAAGAAAGCCCTTTGTTAAGAAGAGACAATTCACACCTGGTAAGTGTTCTATTGGACAAATTGCACACTATGATTTCAGGATGGGCTTGTTCCTCAGATTCCTGGTGCCTGACCTGGTTAGTCTGGCATTTGTATTTCTGCCTCTTTCTGCTTCTTGACCCTCTTCCACTTCCTCCTCTGATGAGGTGGTCGCTGTTGGCATACTTCGCCCTAAAGGGACTGGAAATCTAACCTGTTTTGTTGGAGTAAAATCATAGTTAAATTGATTGCCTTTCCTTTCTTGTAGCGCTTGATTTCTGCTAGAAATCCTCTTCTATGATATTGTAGGCCTGTAGCTGCACTGCCTTCTCCCATTTTAGTTCAGACAGGATTTTCCTCCTCTGATTCTATTTCCAAAGACACTGGAGTGAGAGTCAGTGTTTTAACATTAGGGGATATGTCGTCATGGTCAATTTTAGTTTGCAAAGTATACACCCTGTCATTGTTATAATCTCATATCTCTATAGAATTTGTGCTTATTTGAGAACCAGCCACAATATCAGTTTCTTACGCCTGTGAACATTGCTCAGGAACTTGTTCCAAAATCCTGAGGTATAGTTTTAATGATTGTTAATCACAATCATCTAACTCTCATCTCTCGTAGTATCACTTTAAGATGTTGCAACCTGGCCTTCTCTGTTTTTCAGGAACAGGTCGCACAACATGTCCTTTTCTTTTTGATCAAAGTCTTACAACCCTGAATTTTTCTGTGAAAGGTGATTATAGCCACCCTCCTGATTGTTGTTTCTCTTGTTTTTCTTGTTTTTCCTGGTTATTTTGGCCCTCTGTTTATGTACTCCACAAGGGAGGTTAACTTATATACCCAATGCATGCCAGTCTGTGGCACACAGTTCTTTTTGGGAGCACCCTTATTACTGGATTCCGTCGGGACTGTTTGGCACTCACCAGTTTACAAACTACAATTCATTTAGCAGGCTCAAATTCAAATGCTTGATAACAGAGATTTGGAGCGCACAAGGTGTTTTTTGCATTGGAGACCATCATCCACCCCAGGTCGTAAACAAGTTTCTGTCATTTGACTACTCCAAGATTTTACAATTTGGATTTGAACTGTTTGTCGGATATTTAAATTTTTATGTTTGACATTTTGCGATCTATCCAGTTTAAGCATGACCATGGCAAGACACCCACATGCCTCTTTTATCAAATATATTTGTATGTAACCGCACTCTCAATGCACTATGGCTTGCTATACAGCTGGTTTTTCTATGAGCATGTTACATTGTTAGAACAAGAATGATTCCAGAGATGCCTAACAAGATTACTAATTCTACTCATTTTTGTTTACCTTCCATATCCGTCTCCAAATTTCATTTCTCTCCCAATGTGGTTAATTAACCTAGTCTTTAATATTGTCATTCTTATTGGTTGTGTTTTGAATATGTTTTGTACTTCCCTCACCCTTTTTCATGCAATGAATTAGCCTTTTTCTCTTTTGTTTTAATTATTGTTGTTTCTGTATTGCATTATGGTAGTGTTTTTTTGGAATGAGCTGTGCCCTGAGGAAGACCCAAAGAGGGTCAACACACGTGTTGGCAAAGACGGCATAGGCAATCTTTGGCAAGCACTGTACCAATCATAACAGACAATTTGTGATTAAACACGTGACTGTCAACTGTGTAATCTATTCTTTTCTTTAACCTGAACCTACGAGACAGCGCATCTTCCATGGAACACCAGCTTGTTTTACCTTTAAGAAGTAAACTGCATTTCTGCATTACAACATTGCTGTTCTTTGTTACATTGATACATTGATCCTGGCCTAAAACAAGCAATTGAAGTCCACGCCATTCCACTCCCAGGACACAGAAGATTTTTCCTATGACACGTGTCCTTCCCAACTCTGAATTAGATAAGAGAATGGGAGGCCAAGAGTTGTTGGGAAACTTCTCATAACGTCACTGTGTTGCATCGGATCAGGTTAGTTGTAGTGTGTTTTCGTGTCCTTATATTCAAATTTTTGATAGCATATGAATGAAGTACAAGGTATACAACTGTTACAGATAGCGATGCCCAAAAATGAAAAAGAAAACAGAGCGCAACTATGGATTAGATGCAACAACTAGCGGCAGAAGTTCAATCATTCACATTAGAGGTACACAATCTAAAACAAGATAATGTTCTACTACGTCAACAAGTAGTTCGCCGTCCTGACACTATTGATATACCCCAGGGTCCTCTACCAGGAGGCAAATATGAGAGCAACCATCACAAGTTAAAAGAATTCTTGGATGCCTGTACTATACAGTTTGCATTTAAAACCGCATATTTTCCTACTGAAAGAGGCAAGGTTGGTTATACGATTTCTCATTTGACAGGTTCTGCTTTAGCACGGGTCACTCCTTTAGTCTTCACTAATAATGTGATTCTTGTTTCCTACCAGGCATTCATACATAGCCTCAAGGCTATGTTCGGTCGACATGAGATGTATCATCCCAGGAACATCTTTTGGATTTTAAGCAGGGTTCCCAGGACATGCTAACATACATTACCAGATTTAAACAGATGGTGGCCGAGACTGCATGGCCTGATGATTCATTAATTACATTATTCTGCAGAGGTGTTTCCGAGTAATTGAAAGACAAGATATCGAGAGTCCGCAGCTTGTTTGTCTAATTTAGCAGAAATTATCACTCTAACTATACAACTGGACAACCGTTTACAAGAAAGACATTTAGAAAAGAAAATGGTAGATCTGGAAAACCTTCCTTGATCAAACATGTTTACTCACTAAAGCTGTTGAACGTGAGGGGCCGATGCAGTTAGGGGTTACTCGAGGCCCTTTATCATTAGCAGAAAGAAACCGCAGGAGATCAATGGGTCTTTGCATGTATTTGGGATCCAAAGACCATTTAGTATGGGAATGTCCCATTGCACCTCCCAGAAGACAGGGAAATGTTCTATCCCGATAGTAGAGGGAACCACGACCAGGGAATAAGTAGCGGGTACCCCAAATCAAGATACAAAACAACCAGATACATTTCAAAACAACTGTCACCTGAATCCCCTAATGGTGGTTCGTAATGTTAAATACGTACTCTCAGATACCAAGATACATAACATCCCGGCATTAATAGAGTGTGGAGCAGCAGGTATATTTATTGACGATCGCTGTGCCAAGGAAAATGGAATACCACGTACATCTAAAAAGATTTCTATACCTGTGGAAGGAGTGGATGGTAGTCCATTGATATCTAGTGCTAAATGTGAACAAACTATTCCTTTGTTGATGTACCTCACCTCACTTCATGACAGAATCACTTTTGATATCATCAATGCTGCTCACTATCCTATCATCCTAGGACTTCCCTGGGTGAGGTTACATAACCCCTTTATCTATGTTTTTAGGTTCCCAATATTGTATTTCCCATTGTCTTACGGAAGGTTCAGTTGGCTTTCAAACATCCTTACCTGATCCTGAGATTCCCTTGACTAATGCTCATTATACCAGAGTCCTACAGGGAATACCAAGATGCCTTTTCCACACAAAGATTCTCTGCATTGCTCACGCATAGTACGGATGACTGTGTCATCAATCTAGTACCTGAAAAAACGATTACATTTGGGAGAATGTATATCTTTTCAGAAAAGGAAAAGGCTGTTCTAAATGAATACCTGCACACTAACTTTCCGAATGGTTTGATCACAGAATTGACATCTCCAGCTGGTGCTTCTTTGTTTTTTTGTCTCTAAGAAGAACACCAAAGAATTGCGTCCCTGCATAGACCTTAGACCTTAGAGGGCTAACTAAGATTACTGTTCCGTGTCGTTATCCAATGCCTCTTATTCCAGACATCTTGGAGGCGGTTAAAGCAGCCTCCATTTACACAAAACTGGATCTCAGGGATGCTTATCATCTTATCCCTACCAAATCAGGAGATAAATGGAAGACAGCATTTTGTACTCCTTTTTGACATTTTGAATATAGGGTGATGCCCTTTTGTTTATCAAATGCCCCCGCCATATTCCAGCATTTAATGGATCACATTTTTGCAGATTTACTCCTACATTCAGTCATAATTTATATTGATGAAATCCTCATATTTTCTCACAATTTGCCTGACCATATCCATCATGTTCAAGTGGTACTGGATAGGTTGCGTAAACATCATCTTTAGAGTAAATTGGGAAAATGTGAGTTCAATCAACCTGAGGTTACGTATCTTAGATACAGTTGCTCTACTAATGGCACTCTTATGGATCAAGGAAAGGTTTCTGCAGTACTAGATTGGTCGCCTGCTTCATCCGCGAAGGTATTACAGCGATTCTTGGGGTTTGCCAATTTTTATGAGAATTTCATTGCTAACTACTCCCTTACAATTCTTCCTTTGACCGCTCTGCTAAAAAAGGGGGTTTCTTTTTTTTGGACTGATGGGGCCCACCATGCGTTTATCAGGCCTAAAACATTGTTTTCTTCTGCCCCAATTTTGAAGACTCCGGATCAGGATAAAGGTTTAATCATAGAAACTGATGCTTCCCATCACGCCCTAGCTGCAGCATTAATGCAAATATCTGACCAAGGGTTTGAATATCTGGTGGCCCATCTGTTGAAAACGTTGTCTCCTTCAGAATTGAACTATTCTGTTCTTGAAAAAGAACTTTTCAAAAGAGCCTACCAGGAATGGAGACATCTTCTATTAGGTGCCACATTTCCAGTAGTGGTCAGGACCAATCACCAGAACCTAAAGAGGACTTTAATCTCTGGGTTTCACCCTCAAACCAATGGGCGGACTGAGCGTTTGAACCAGACTCTTGAAGGGTATTTGCCTTGTTTCATCTCTGCAGCCCAGGATAATTGGGTGGATTTGCTACCGTTGGCGGAGTTCGAATATAATAACACCAAACACTCTGCACTGGGCTATAGCCCATGTCACTGTTCATACAGATTTCATCCATCTTGTTTCTGTAAGTGATTTCAATCAGGCACACACGCAAGTCTCGCCCAGCATGTAGTGCGCAAATGAAACACTTATTTATTCTTATCTATAAGTTCAGTATTCTGAATGACATACCTGTCATGATGCCTGCCCCCGGAAGACCAGACCAGGCCCAGCAGCCCTGGAAGCAGGCATCATGCCACTTGGAGCATGCCCAAAAGCCCCAGTTAGGGGCTGTTTGGGTACAGTCCTGGCGCCTATGGCGCCAGGCTCATAAAGATAAAGTCAATCCTGGCGCCATGGGCGCCAGGCTCATTATTGATAACTTACCTGAAGCAGACCATGCTGCCTACTCACCTGAGGCAGAGCATGCTGCATGAAGACTCAAGCCAAATGAGGCTTAGGAGGGACTATTTTACTGAAGGGACTATTTTGTTACTTGGGTGGGGCTGTGGAAGAATACTTACCTGGATCTTCTTCCAAGGCTATTTAAACCACGCCCGGACAGCCACACGTGCTTCGCGTTATTCTGCTTGCTGCAGCGTAACGCTCACCGTGTTTTCTGCAACTCCAGTCTTCAGCCACGCCCGCTTCAGTCCTGGGACTCCTGAAACAAGAAGACAAAAAGGATAAAGGTTAGAACAGGAGTTTTAACTTTAATCCTTACCTGAATCCTGATCCATTTTGCCACAGAACTGAAAGACAGAAGTCTTTGAAGCATTGCTTCGCATTCCTACCTGCTTGGCGGTACTTCAGCATTCCATCACGCTCTCTCCATCTCGCGGCCGCCGTCCGACACCTAAGGAGACAAAGACAGCAAGGTGAGCAAGGGGACTCTCTAAGGCCATACAAGCTATCCCCAAGGACTTACCTGATTTACCACGGGAGGTACTCACCTCATTTCGGGTCGGCGCAGTCAACTCTGCTTCATCGCCGTACCCCGGCCCCTAAGGGGAGAAAGCAAGGACAATACCAGTTACCCCCCACAAAACTTACCTGAATTACCACAGGGGTCTCACCTCATCTCGGGTCGGCACAGTCAACTCTGCTTCATCGCCGAACCCCTACCCCTAAGGGAAAAAATACAATAGACTTACCTGAATCTTACCGAGTGCCATTTGGAAATCTTCGAGTAGATTAATCGGCAACCTGCAAGGAATCGGACAGAGTGAGGAGCAGACCTTTGAACTCTTATGAACAATTGGAATTTAGAGTCAATACTGGAACTCACCAATTCCTCTACGCCAGTGAAGTAACTGGTCATCAACGCGCCCCTGCGGTCGACGCAGGATGGAGAGCTCATCCTTCCAAACCATCAGGTGAGACTAAGGAGGGGACATCAAGAGTGATCAGTGGGAAGACAACGGGAGTGGGGAAGGTGGGTTGACACTCAATTCCACGGGTGGTTAATTCCTCTTCTCCTTTGCAGAAGAATATTCTTGCGAGCCAGACAAACTAGGCTGAGCGGGCCAGTCCAGTCAGTCATCTCGGCGCTACACGTCACGCTGGTGGAAATAACAGCGGCCCAGTTCCGGTCGACGCCCCCTTGGGAACCAGGTGAGCGTAACAGAACACGAAGCCTAGCCACAAATACCCACCTGGGCGTAATGGAGACCTCGGAAACTGATCAGTTGTCCCAATTATTAGGGGAATTAAGGGCCGAAGTGCATTCCGCCCGCCAAGAAACCAATGCCCTCAGGAGGGAACTGATAGTGTCAAAAGAACGAACTGATGAGTTGGCCAGACAACTATTACAGAGCCAGGCTGGACAAACACCTCTACCAGGACTTGGGGCAAGTCCAGCTCCTGTACCATCGAGTAACCCGGTGCAGATAAATTTACCTGGAGCCGTTCCTTTGGCTCCGCCTGAACGCTTTGCCGGAGACCCAAAAGGGTTTGCAACATTCATGAATCAATGCCGCTTGCACTTTTTATGTAGACCTGGAGCTTTCCCAAACGATCAGGCCAAGGTAGCCTTTGTACTGTCATATCTCAGCGGCAGTGCGGCGGATTGGTCCATTCCACTAGTTAACCAGGATGACCCGTTTCTTCGAGATTTCCAGGGTTTTCGAACAAGCATGGAAAGACTATTCGCCCGACACTCCCGAGGACAGGCTTTGGACAACAAACTTTTATCCCTACGTCAAGGTAACCAGGATCTTTTATCTTACATTGCAAATTTCAATAGATTAGTAGTGGAAAGCGAATGGCCTGAAGCCAAGCGAATCACATTATTCCATCGAGGACTTCGAGGAGAACTCAAAGATGTTTTGGCCCAAATCGTGAACCCGCCTCAAGACTGTGCTGAATATATAGATCTAGTGGTCCAGCTCGATCACAGACTTCAAACCAGGAAGGCTGACCGAACCAAGTTTGAGAACAGGGTGTTGGTTAAAACCCACGTAAGCTCCAAGGGAGTAGATGTCTCAGAACCAATGCAAATCGGGGGGGTTAAAGGACCCCTAACCCAAAAGGAGAGAGATAGAAGACGGCAACTGCAATTATGTTTATATTGCGGAACTACTGGTCATTTTCTTCGGAACTGCCCTGTAAAACCACCCAAGAAAGTTATAGGAGCAGCAGACGAAAACCATGTGAAATCTGACTCGGGAAACGACCACGCCCGGCAAGCGTAGAGGTCCGCTTGCCGAGCTTAAAGAAGGACACTCTGACCTCGCATTTCACCATACCCATGGTCCTTGTAGATCCAGAGCAGCCATCACGCATGCACGCGATAAAGGCGTACGTAGACAGTGGAGCCATAGGAAATTACTTGGCCTGGGAATTGGCTACCAGGATGAATCTATCTCTCACCCGCAAGACCACGGCCGATGTTGTCACCACTGTAGATGGAACGGAAATTGCCTCTGGACCCGTAACTCATTCCACTGCAGAGATGACATTGCTGAGTCAAGATGGGCATTGAGAGGCTATGATGTTTGACTTAATCAAGGCCCCACAGTTTCAGCTGATACTGGGGATACCTTGGTTGGAAAAACATAATCCCTGTATTGATTGGCGAGAGAAGAGACTAACCTTCCCAGAATGTGCTCAAACCTGCTATCCAAGGAAAACTCAAAACTCAGTCCTGGCCCCAGTAATTCCAGTAGCCATGCAATTACCTGTTGAATACCAAGACTTTCAGGATGTCTTCCAAAAGGAACAGGCAAACACCTTACCACCTCACAGATCGTATGATTGTCAAATAGATCTTGTACCTGGAGCACAACCACGTTGCAGCAGAATCTATGCCCTTACGGAACCCGAAAATCTTCATTTGCGCCAGTACCTAGACCAGTACCTTGCTAATGGCTTCATTCGCCCGTCCAAATCCCCTGCATCTTCAGCTTTGTTCTTCGTACCGAAAAAGGAAGGCGACCTTAGAACATGTATAGACTACCGCGCACTGAATCAGATAACCATCAAGAATCGATACCCACTGCCTTTGATCCCAGAACTACTAGACCAGGTGAAGGACGCTTGTATATACACGAAACTGGACCTTCGGGGGGCATATCATCTGGTACGTGTCAAAGAGGGTGATGAATGGAAGACTGCTTTTCGCACCAAGTACGGACTATTTGAGTACCAGGTGATGCCCTTCGGACTATGCAATGCACCAGCAGCCTTCCAGTTCTTCATGAACGATGTCCTCCAAGAGCTTAACGACGTTTGTGTGGTTGTTTACATCGACGACATCTTAGTATACTCTTTATCAGAATCTGAGCATGTTAAACACGTCCGAGCAGTCCTAGAGAAGTTACGCCAGCATAAATTATATGCTAAACTGGAAAAATGCATCTTCCACACTACGGAAGTGGAATTCCTTGGATTTATTCTGACCCCGAGAGGAATCCGGATGGATACACGAAAAGTGGATGCCATTCTTAATTGGCCTTCTCCAAGTTCAATCAAAGGAGTTCAAAGCATGCTTGGCTTTGCCAATTTCTACTGCAGGTTTATCCCCGACTTCTCGCACATTGTACATCCCATCACAATTCTATTGCGAAAAAACAAACGCTTTGTGTGGACAGAGGAAGCCGAGAAAGCCTTCCAAGAGTTAAAAGCTAAATTCACATCTGCTCCCATATTAAGACACCCGCACCCCGAGCTTCCCTACATAGTGGAAACAGATGCATCCAGTTCAGCCATGGGAACAGTCTTTTCCCAAAAGGATCCCGAAACTAACCAGCTTCACCCAGTGGCGTTTTGGTCAAGAAAACTTTCAGCCCCCGAATTAAACTATGCCATAACCGACAAGGAGCTGCTGGCCATCAAGTCCGCCTTCAAGGCTTGGCGGCACTATCTACTGGGTTCCAGACATACAGTCACGGTCATCACCGATCACCGCAACTTACAATACCTAAAGACAGCCAAAGCCCAATCTTCGCGCCAACTCCGTTGGGCATTGTTCTTCGCCGAGTTTGATTTTGTAATAACCTATCGACCAGGTTGTAAGAATGGTAAAGCAGACGCCTTGTACCGGATTGGAATGGGAGAAGCAGAAATAACTTTAGAACCCGTACCCATAATTCCGGAACAGAGAATCCTTGGCCTGACTTCCATACAGACACTGGAGAACATTCAAAACAAGATCCACCAACTATTTGATTCCGTTGCCCTACAGGACTGGGCAAAGAAAGGTCCAGAGTACTCTGTCATCGATGATTTACCTTATTACCAAGGCCGGCTATTTTTACCGCAAAAGGAACTACAGGAACTTGTCATTTCCCATTACCATGACACCTTAATAGAAGGGCATCCGGGTATTGCAAAAACCGAAGCTAAAATTAGGAAGCAATTTTGGTGGCCTACCTGGCGAAAGGATGTCAAGTCATTTGTCATGTCTTGTGGCATTTGCGCACAAAATAAAGGGCAAAAGAAAAAACCTGCTGGTTTATTGCAACCATTAGACATACCACCTACCCCTTGGCATACCTTGTCATTAGACTTCATCACGGATTTACCCCCGTACCAAGGTTACAATACCATTCTAGTTATTGTAGATCTTTTTTTCTAAAATGGCCCACTTCATTCCTTTAAAAGGGATACCTTCAGCTTCAATCCTGGCCAAGGAATTCCTTGAAAATGTTGTCCGCCTGCATGGCTTTCCTTCAGTGTTAATTTCAGATCGAGGCAGTCAATTAATTTCACATTTTTGGAGGAAATGCTGCCAACTGGCACAAATTGATGTTAGGCTTTCGACCAGTCACCACCCTCAGACCGACGGTCAAACGGAGAGGACCAACCAGACTCTTGAACAGTACCTCCGTTGTATGCTACATCAGTCTGAGGGGAATTGGAAAGACATTCTGTGGATCGCAGAGTATGCGTACAATAATTCCGTACACTCAGGAACTGGACAAAGTCCTTTTTTTACCAATTATGGGCACCATCCTCGAACCTCAGATTTGGACTCAACCCAGCATTTAGAGATGCCCGCAGTGGACCATCTCCATGCTGTTATTACACAAGCCTTTAAAGAAGCAACCATCCATTTGCAAAAGGCTAAGGAAAAATACAAAAAGGATGCGGATCACCACAGAAGTGAAGCGCCTCAATACCAAATAGGGGACCAAGTATGGTTAGCCACTAAGCACTTCCCACTCAAGGGGACTCGGACCTTTACCCCCAGGTATTTGGGACCTTTTTCTGTCAAGGCAATTATTAACCCAGTGGCCGTCAAGTTGGACCTACCTGCTCATATGCAAATCCATCCCGTTTTCCACGTGTTTCTTTTGAAGCCAGTGCAACCAGGAACAAGGCTAACCACTCCACCTGAACCTATCCTCATAGACGGGGAGCCCGAATTCGAAGTCAAGAATATTTTGGACTCAAAAAGAGTGAGATCAAAACTCTTTTACCTAATTGACTGGAAAGGTTATGGTCCAAAGGAAAGGTCTTGGGAACCTCATGACCACATGCATGCACCTCGTTTAGTGAAGAGGTTCCATCGGGAATTTCCAGACAAACCACGGCCAAGGGGGGGAACGACTTTAGGAGGGGCCTTGAGGGGGAGTGCTGTCATGATGCCTGCCCCCGGAAGACCAGACCAGGCCCAGCAGCCCCGGAAGAAGGCATCATGCCACTTGGAGCATGCCCAAAAGCCCCAGTTAGGGGCTGTTTGGGTACAGTCCTAGCGCCTATGGCACCAGGCTCATAAAGATAAAGTCAGTCCTGGAGCCATGGGCGCCAGGATCATTATTGATAACTTACCTGAAGCAGACCATGCTGCATACTCACCTGAGGCAGACCATGCTGCATGAAGACTCAAGCCAAATGAGGCTTAGGAGGGACTATTTTACTGAAGGGACTATTTTGTTACTTGGGTGGGGCTGTGGAAGAATACTTACCTGGATCTTCTTCCAAGGCTATTTAAACCACGCCCGGACAGCCACACGTGCTTCGCGTTATTCTACTTGCTGCAGCGTAACGCTCACCGTGTTTTCTGCAGCTCCAGTCTTCAGCCACGCCCACTTCAGTCCTGGGACTCCTGAAACAAGAAGACAAAAAGGATAAAGGTTAGAACAGGAGTTTTAACTTTAATCCTTACCTGAATCCTGATCCATTTCGCCACGGAACTGAAAGACAGAAGTCTTTGAAGCATCGCTTCGCATTCCTACGGCGCCACGCTGAACTCACCTGCTTGGCGGTACTTCAGAATTCCATCACGCTCTCTCCATCTCGCGGCCGCCCTCCGACACCTAAGGAGACAAAGACAGGAAGGTGAGCAAGGGGACTCTCTAAGGCCATACAAGCTACCCCCAAGGACTTACCTGATTTACCATGGTAGGTACTCACCTTATTTTGGGTCGGCGCAGTCAACTCTGCTTCATCGCCGTACCCCGGCCCCTAAGGGGAGAAAGCAAATACAATACCAGTTACCCCCCAAAAAACTTACCTGAATTACCACAGGGGTCTCACCTCATCTCGGGTCGGCACAGTCAACTCTGCTTCATCTCCGTACCCCGGCCCCTAAGGGGAAAAATACAATAGACTTACCTGAATCTTACCGAGTGCCATTTGGAAATCTTCGAGTGGATTAATCGGCAACCTGCAAGGAATCGGACAGAGTGAAGAGCAGACCTTTGAACTCTTATGAACAATTGGACTTTAGAGTCAATACTGGAACTCACCAATTCCTCTACGCCAGTGAAGTAACTGGTCATCAACGCGCCCCTGCGGTCGACGCAGGATGGAGAGCTCATCCTTCCAAACCATCAGGTGAGACTAAGGAGGGGACATCAAGAGTGACCAGTGGGAAGACAACGGGAGTGGGGAAGGTGGGTTGACACTCAATTCCATGGGTGGTTAATTACTCTTCTCCTTTGCAGAAGAATATTCTTGCGAGCCAGACAAACTAGGCTGAGCGGGCCAGTCCAGTCCGTCATCTCGGCGCTACACGTCACGCTGGTAGAAATAACATCGGCCCAGTTCCGGTCGATGCCCCCGTGGGAACCAGGTGAGAGTAACAATACCACTCATATCACACCCTTCTCAAAATACCCCCCAGGTTACACTGAACCAGGAATCAGTCTAGTTGCAGAGGTAAATATTTGTTTATTTATTTAGAGTTTAAACTCGCAATATAGTTTTAATAGGTAACAACAGTCACCAATGGGGTGACAGGAACAATGAATAATATCTTTAATGCACTAGGAATCAAGTAATGGAAACAAAAAGAATTCAGCAAAGAAAAGAATACTTTTGGGTTGGTTTGGAACCGATAGCACTATGGTTAGAGGTTCCCCCTGCAACACCCTTCAACCCACCAATAGGCAATTTAAATAGATATGAGGAGAGAATAGGTACTCATGAATAACACAAACCAAATATCACTCCCACTTCCCCCTTTAAACACAAGAGAAATACGGATTTGACTTTTCCACTGTCAGAATGGCTTTGAAATTGGCTGAGCAAAAACACAGAATATGTTCAAAAATGCTTAATTTATTATAAATTCCTTCAGGAGCCACTATGAACAGATGCAAGCAAACACAAACAATGATTTAATCAAAGGGAACAGTTGGGATCTCAAAGGCCAAGTGGGAAATAATTTAAATGTAATACACACGTGTAAAACTTTTCCAAAAGTCAATTCGCAGCAAACTTTTACTTATGCGATTTTTAATAAAAACGGGTCAACCGCACTGTTTGCAATGTGAGTTGTGAATGCAGCTGAGGATGGTAGGTACAAATATGAGTTGAGATTTCGTTTCTATCTTAAAAACTGAGGGAGTTATGGAGGCTTTAGTGAGAGGTGTTTTTCAAAAATTAAGACACGACTTTGGACAGGGACTTCAGTTTAGAATCAGAAAATATGGTTTATGCTTTTATTCAAGGCTAGAGCGTTCAGGCTAGGCAACCAAGTCGGGACAAAGTAAGCTCTGAGACTGATTCATGACTTCACTAACAGATCCCCATCACCTTCCCTGGCGGCACCAGTCCAAACACTCAAAGTGGGATTTATGGATCAGAGTTACACAAATAAAGATAACTATGAAAATGGCGCTTTAGCAACTAGACAGAATAAGATAGCACTAAAGATTTTGACACTGTTACTGGTTAGGAAAGTAGGGATAGTTCAAAGATCAGAATGGAACAGGATAATGCAAGGTATACAATAGTTCTCTGGCATCTTAAGATTTTTGGACAGTCATGGTTCTGGTCAATGGATTGGAACTATCAAGGAAAGACAGCACATCAGACGCGGGGGCTGGATCAGCTAGGCCGGTCACCGGAACTGCACAGGATCTGCCATTCTTGTTTCTGGGTATTTCAAATCAGTGGGATGGCGAGTTCATCAGGAAAGCATTATAGCAGCAAGTCAGATAGTTTTGGGATGCTAGTTTCAAGATGCTTTCTCACACCACAGCGCTTCACTGGGTTGTAAGAATTAGTTTGAGGATTGAGGCCTTGCTGAAAATGGTTCAGCTACTGCTTGCCTGGTCCTTGGCATCTGGAAGGATGTTGAATGCTGGATGTTGAATGCTGGATCAGAGTGCTTCGCTGGAATCAGAAGTGTGAGTTCCTGTGTGTTGTCAGCTGTCTCTATTTATCCTTTCAAAGGACATCACAAAAATGGGTGTATTGGCCGGCTTACCTAATCTCGCCCCTGTGGATTGGGATTGGATCAGAGCCTCATCTCCACCTTGCATCTGAGTGATTGGCTCAAACACAGGTGATGTCAAGTTTATGGTTTGGTTTTTACAATCCATAGAACCCTCCCCTAGCCACTAGTATTAAAATCAAATTTTGTCCTAAATACATATTTATACATTTGTAACCTCTATGAAAATTACATACAAGGATTCCATATTTTATGGAGTATCTGTTCATCAAAATCCCACAGCTGTGAGATCTTGTTTCGCCTTTTTGCAGCATTTTGTCCATTTCCTCATGAAAACAATTTCCAAACTTTCTCCAAATTTCCGCAAATATGTGTGTTTATCATAGGGATGTGTGTGTAAATTTTAATAATTCTAGCATAAATACAGATCCCATAAAACCACATATATCGACATTCCTGTTCCGAATATGTTACATAGTTCCACTACTTTTTGAAACGTAGTGCCAAAAATTAGACTTACAAATCTGCCCTTTTTATATTTTTCACTGTTTCAGATAACAAGTTATGAGTCTCTAAAAATTGTTCATTACATGTTCTTAACAGCAAATGGTCCGCCTTTTGTCTCTCCCTGGAGCTCAAGGAGTAGCCCCCAGCTTTGGGAACCTTCTGCAAGCCAAGTTTACGGCCTCTTCACACATCCATTTCCTGGCCTGGAGAATCTGCCATTGTTCTGTCTCTGGCTGCAGACAAAAGTCTGTCCGACCCCACAATTATCATATGTCAATGAGTATCTGCTGGGAGGAATGCCCTCCCTTTGGGGGAAACCTGTTTTTCCACTTCTTGCAGCCCAGCCAGGCTAATTTATTCTTAATTTCGTGACTTAAAATCCAGCACAAAACAAACTTGTTGCATCAAATGACATAGATAAATTACTTTCTTAGATTTAAACCTGTGGGATCAAAAACAACTGGAATTTGTGTTTCTTTCAGCAACAATTCTTTTATATTTGCTAATCCGGCAGCCTTTTAGTTTAGATAACCTTAAAGTCTAATCAGGACAGCCCATTTGACAGGAACTGTCATTCACAGGTAGCCCAGTGTGTGTCATGGTCACAACCTGAATTCCATGGGCCTGGTCTCCTGTCCCCGTTTTAGGGCCACAACGCACCTGAGGCACTGTGGGTGGCCTTGGGCTAAGTTACAGGTAGGGGCTAGGTGGGTTAAAGCATGGCAGGATTGGGGGTATACCAGAAGTACCAGTATTACTTGAGGGAACTGGCAGTTATTCACGGGTTAATTCAGGGGTTCATTCAGTTGTCTGGGTCACTTCAGGGTTAATACAATCATGTTGGGTACTTCCTGTGTCTGCTGTGCCTGACAGTCCCTCCAAGATGGATGCGTTCCTTTTGCTGGCATCCTGAACAGTAGGCCAGTCTTCTGGGCATGGCTGGGCTGGCTGACTATAAAAGGCCACGCCCAAACCAGGATCCTTGCTTCGCGTCTCTCTGCTTCAGCAGCGTGATGCTCCCGGCATCGTCTCCTGCAAGATGAAAAGAAAAGAACATTAAAGCCTGCATGCGCGGGCCCTCCAGTTCTTGTCACCTTTTTCCAATACTCGGTCATCGCCGCAACACTTTCCAGAGATCTCCGTCTTCATGAAATCAGCTGCAATCTTCAGGCATCCATCCGCTCATCAGCTGTTTCAGCCACGGGCCGCGTTCCACTCCGTGGCTTCTTCAAGACAGGATATCCGCAATCCAGCGGCGTTCCTGGCACCTAAAAAAAGGGCAAAACAAGAAGGTTAGTGACTCAGAATGCTCGTGTTTCATCATAAGCACAAGGAAGCACAATTAAGCACCTTTAGGACATTATTGACAAGAGGCGCTATATCCAGCTGAAAACATATGCGAATAAGCATTACCACCGCAAAGAGGTCACAAGACTTCTACATTGGAACTTAAGAGACTCTTAAAGACACGGCATCCTCGTAGGAGTGCAAGAACTCTTGTGTGAACATTTGGTGCCAAATCACCTTGGAAAATCCTCATTAAAGAACTTTTTCACCGCAGCAGGCCTGGGCGGAGCAGCCAGTGAAGTAACTGGTCGCATCTACAAGCGCCCCTGCTGAGAAATAGCAGGACGGAGAGCGGAGAGCTTCCTAAAACATTACAACAGGTGAGAGAGGGCTCTGGAGGTTGGGTACCGGGTGGTACAGGGTGGTAGTCTCTGCAGAACAAAACCTCATCTGACAGCCTTGCACACTCCCTTTCAGATACACGTTTCACTCTCCTGTGTCCCAGTGCATACCCGAGCAGCAGCCGAGGTTTCCAGGTGCCCCCGCGGAGCAAAAGTGAGTGTTACAGGACGCAAAGCCTCTTACTGAACCACCACCTGGGCATCATGGAAACCTCAGACACAGAACAGTTAGCACTACTGCTAGGGGAACTCTGAGCAGAGGTACATGCGGCCCGCCAGGAATCTAATACTCTACGAAGAGAGGTGGTAGTTAACAAGGATCGTACCGAAGAGCTGGCCAGACAGCTCCTCGCTAGTCAGGCCAGTCAATCCCCATTACCACAGAGTCAACTCCAGGCCCCGGTACAGGTCGTACTCCCTGGTTCTGTGCCTTTAGCCCCACCGGAACGGTTCCTAGGAGACCCCAAGAAGTTTGCCACCTTTGTCAATCAATGCCGCATACACTTCTTATGCAAGCCAGGGTGTTCCCAAATGATCAGGCCAAGGTGGCTTTTGTTTTGTCTTATTTGCGGGGAAACGCGGCCGACTGGTCCGTTGCCTTAGTGAATCGAGATGATCCAGTACTGCGGGACTTTGCAGGGTTCCAGAGGGAATTAGAGAAACTGTTTGCCCGCCATACTAGGGGACACGCCTTGGACAACAAACTTTTGACCCTCCGGCAAGGCAGTCAGGACCTGCTCACATATATAGCCACATTCAACTGACTGGTTGTTGAGACCAACTGGCCAGAGGAAAAAAGGACTACCTTGTTTTATCAGGGTCTGAGGGGGGAGCTAAAAGATGTACTCGCGCAGGTGGTGAACCCGCCTAACGGGTGTGGCGAGTACATAGATCTTGCGGTAGAACTGGATCATAGATTACAGGATAGGTGAGCTGACAGGGCACGGGCCGAAGGGAGAACAACCTACTTTCGACCTAAGGAAAATCTGTCACGACTGCCTGAGAACCAACCAGAGCCCATGCAGCTCGGAGGAATTAGGGGGCCTCTTACCAAAACAGAGAGAGAAAGGAGAAGGCAGCAGCAACTCTGTTTGTACTGTAGCAAGTCAGGCCACTTCTTACGCGAATGTCCAGTTAAGCCACCCCGGAAAACTGTAGGTGCCTTGGACCAAGAAGAAACGAGCCTTGACTCAGAAAACTCCAATGCTCGACAAGCGTAGTGGTCCGCTCGCCGAGCACAGAGAAGGAATCACAAACCTCCCATTTCACCATGCCGGTAGTTTAAATCAACCAACAACAGCTGTCTAAAATGCACGCCCTAGAGGCCTTCATAGACAGCGGAGCGATAGGAAACTACATAGACCAGAAACTGGCAACACGGATTGGCCTACCTATATGTCCAAAAGTCGCAACGGAGAGCATTACTACTGTCGATGGTTCACCACTGTCTTCTGGATTAGTAACCCACACCACAGATGTGGTAACACTCCTTTGCCAGAACGGCCATAGAGAAGGCATCATCTTCGACTTGATAAGTTCTCCACAGTTTCAGTTGATTCTGGGGATTCTTTGGTTGGAGGCTCACAATCCGCGCATCGACTGGCGTGCCAGGGAGTTGTCCTTTTCCAATGAGTGCGCACAATCCTGCTATGCAGACCAAGCTCACCCTCCAGTAGAATCTGTCCTCGCAGTTCCAAGAAGGGAAGCCCTATTAGGACTAATGGGCGTATTACCCCCTGTTTATTCTGCCTATCAGGACGTGTTTCAAAAAGAAATGGCGGAATCCTTACCGCCGCACAGGGTATATGACTGCCAGATTGACCTTATACCAGATGCCCAAGTGCCTTGCAGTCCTATCTATGCCTTAACGGAACAGGAAAACCAGCATCTAAAGAAGTACCTTGATCAGTACTTGGAAAACGGGTTCATCCGGCCATCCAAGTCCCCGGCTACCTCACCCCTCTTCTTCGTCCATAAAAAGGAGGGAGACCTTAGAGCATGTATTGATTATAGATAATTGAACCAAGTAACAGTCAAGAACAGGTATCCATTGCCCCTGATTCCGGAGTTATTGTCCAAGTGAAAAGTGGCCAAATATACACCAAGTTGGACCTCAGGGGGGCCTATCATCTGGTACGCGTATAAAGTGGGGACAAATAGAAAACGGCTTTCACAACGAAGTACGTGCTTTACGAGTATCAGGTGATGCCCTTCGGGCTCTTCAACACTCCAGTGGCATTTCAGGGTTTTATGAACGATGTGCTGAGAGACCTGTTGGACATCTGTGCAATCGTCTACATTGACAACGTTCTGGTTTATTCTTCCACCGAACAAGAACACATCGGACATGTACAGGCAGTACTGGAACAGCTACGCAAAAACCGTTTGTACGCCAAGCTGGAGAAATGCTCCTTCCATGTCAAGGAAGTTGAGTTCTAGGTTTTGTTCTAACTCCTCGTGGCATCCGGATGGACAACTGCAAGGTGGACGCAATACTCAACTGGCCCTCACCAACCTCTGTAAAGGGAGTACAAAGTTTCATGGTTTTTGGGAACTTTAATCGTCATTTCATCCCCGATTTCTCACTAATTGTGCATCCCATTACAACTCTGTTATGAAAGAACCAACGCTTTGTCTGGACCAATGACGCCGAAAAAGTCTTCCAGGACCTCAAGCAGTTATTTACATCAGCACCGGTTTTACAGCATCCCAGACCTGACCTTCCCTATACAGTAGAAACAGATGCTTCCAATGTCGCCATGGGGGCTGTTCTCTCGCAAAGAAACCCTGAACCTGGGCATTTACATCCTGTAGCCTTCTGGTCTAAGAATCTATCCCCAGCAGAACGAAACTATGCCATCACGGACAAGGAGCTTTTGGCAATAAAGGCAGCCTTCAAAGAATGGAGACACTACCTTCTAGGGGCCCGACACACAGTTACTGTAATCACAGACCATCGTAACTTACAATACCTTCGTTCTGCCAAGGCACAGTCATCACGTCAGTTATGGTGGGCCTTGTTCTTCGCAGAATATGATTATGTAATCACCTTCAGACCAGGAGTCCGGAATGGCAAAGCGGATGCACTGTCTCGCCTGGGGGAAGGAGACAATGCATATGTTGCACCAGAACCCATTCCCATTATACCAACCGATAAGATCTTGGGCGCGGTGAGCGCATCTCCAGCAGATGAGTTGAGGAATCATATAAGAGTCCAGTTAAGTTCTGAAGACTTACAGGATTGGACCTCGACCAGTGCCAGTCATACAGTGGAGGACGGGTTACCATTCTATATGGGTCGCCTCTATTTACCACAGAGAGCCCAACAGGACCTAATTGTTGCTAATTACCATGATTCTACTCTGGAAGGGCATCCAGGGTTAACCAAGACCATGGCCAAAATCAAACAGGGTTATTGGTGGCCGACTTGGCGGAAAGACGTCATCCAATACGTAACAACTTGTGGGGTCTGTGCACAAAATAAGAACACTAAGCAGAAACCTGCAGGACTTCTACACCCTCTGACGGTACCTCCAAGCCCCTGGCACATGCTGAGTTTGGATTTTATCACTGACTTACCTCCCTGTGGCGGGTACAATACCATCCTTGTAGTGGTCGATATGTTCTCGAAGATGGCGCATTTCATCGCCCTGAAGGGACGACCTACGGCAAGCACCTTGCCGAAAGTTTTCCTGGAACTAATCCTTAGGCTACATGGGTTGCCATCGGTATTGGTATCAGACCGGGAAGCCAATTCATTTCCAAATTTTGGAAGGAATGCTGTTCCGCACTACAAATAGATGTACGACTATCCACTAGCCACCACCCTCAAACAGATTGTCAGACCGAGCGGACCAACCAGACACTTGAACAGTACTTAAGATGTCTGCTCCACTAGTCAGAAGGTACATGGAAGGAACTGTTATGGGTTGCAGAATACGCATATAACAACTCACATCACACATCAACCGGACAAACTCCGTTTTACATTTAATTTGGTCAGCATCCACGAACTTCCGACTTTGATGTTTCAAAAGAATTGGGAATGCCCGCTGTCAAGACCCTGCATGCCAGAATTCATACAGTATTCAAGGAAGCATGCAAGCATCTTACCCTTGCGAAAGAAAGACAAAAGAAATTTGCGGATCAACGCTGTCAGGAAGGCCCTGTATACAAGGTTGTAGATTCAGTATGGCTTGCTTCAAGACACGTCTCCATGAAAGGGCCGAGAGCATTTTGTCCTCGATACCTGGGCACGTATGTCATTAAGGCTGTAGTTAATCTGGTTGCCATGAAACTGGATTTACCCACAAACATGCATATCCACCCCGTATTCCACGTCTCCCTCCTGAAACCTGTGAAGTCACAGTGCCTCCAGCCCCAATACTCATAGACAGGGAATTTGAATATGGAGTGAAAGCGATATTGGATTCTAAACTACTGCGATCCAAATTGTACTATTTGGTGGATTGGGTCGGGTGTGGGCCACTAGATAGATCCGGGGAACCCAGTGATCAGGTACACGAACCAAGGTTAGTCAACAGATTCCTTTGCAACCATCCGACTAAGCCTGGCCCAGTGATACCAGGTTCATCCTTGAGAGGGGCCTCAGGAGGGAGTACTGTCACAGTCACAGACCTGAATTCCATGGGCCTGGTCTCCTGGCCCCGTTTTAGGGCCTCAACGCACCATCTGAGGCACTGTGGGTGGCCTTGGGCTAAGTTACAGGCAGGGGCTAGGTGGGTTAAAGCATGACAGGATTGGGGGTATACCAGAAGTACCAGTATTACTTGAGGGAACTGGCAGTTATTCACGGGTTAATTCATGGGTTCATTCAGGAGTCTGGGTCACTTCAGGGTTAATACAATCATGTTGGGTACTTCCTGTGTCTGCGGTGCCTGACAGTCCCTCCAAGATGGAAGCGTTCCTTTTGCTGGCATCCTGAACAGTAGGCCATTCTTCTGGACGTGGCTGGGCTGGCTGACTATAAAAGGCCACGTCCAAACTAGGATCCTTGCTTCGCGTCTCTCTGCTTCAGCAGCATGACGCTCCAGGCATCGTCTCTTGTAAAAAGAAAAGAAAAGAACATTAAAGCCTGCATGCACACGGCCCTCCAGTTCTTGTCACCTGTTTCCAATACTAGCTCATCGCTGCAACGCTTTCCAGAGATCTCCGTCTTTGTGAAATCAGCTGCAATCTTCAGGCATCCATCCGCTCATCAGCTGTTTCAGCCGCGGGCCGCGTTCCACTCCGTAGCTTCTTCATGACGGGATATCCGCAATCCAGCGGAGTTCCTGGCACCTAAAAAAAAGGGCAAAAACAAGGTTAGTGACTCGAAACGCTCATGTTTCATCATAAGCACAAGGAAGCACAATTAAGCGCCTTTAGGACATTATTGACAAGAGGCCCTATATCCAGCTGAAAACATATGCGAATAGGCATTACCACCGCGAAGAGGTCATAAGACTTCTACATTGGAACTTAAGAGACTCTTAAAGACACTGCATCCTCGTAGGAGTGCAAGAACTCTTGTGTGAACATTTGGTGCCAAATCACCTTGGAAAATCCTCATTAAAGAACTTTTTCGCCGCAGCAGGCCTGGGCGTAACCCAGCAGCCAGTGAAGTAACTGGTCGCATCTACAAGCACCCCTGCTGAGAAATAGCAGGATGGAGAGCTTCCTAAAACAGTACAACAGGTGAGAGAGGGCTCTGGAGGTTGGGTATCGGGTGGTACAGGGTGGTAGTCTCTGCAGAACAAAAGCTCATCTGACAGCCTTGCACATTCCCTTTCAGATACACGTTTCACTCTCCAGTGTCCCGGTGCATACCCGAGCAGCAGCCGAGGTTTCCAGGTGCCCTCGCGGAGCAAAGGTGAGCGTTACAGTGTGCTGCACTCAGATTTTTGACAGGAACTGTCATTCACAGGCAATCCAGTTTTGCTGAAAATGTTTTGCTCTTAACCTTTCAGGACTTTGTACATTCACAGTGCTTCATTAGGTTAAAGGACTTTTAGCGCCAAGCAAGATTTTGAGTGTTGAGAAGTGTTGTGTACAGGCATTTTGGAGTTTTAGCAGCAAAGTAAATGTCATTTACGGCGAGTTTTGGATTTTCACTTGCAAAGCGCTGCTTTTCCCTCTGCACTCTGTTTGCTTTTCATGGAGCCCACTGGCACATTTTCTGCAGCGTGTGCTCTATTCCATCACACATGCACCATGAATGGCCGGTTGTGCAGCCATATTTTTGTGTGTTGAAAAAGGCGGTTTTGGAGGTTTTGGCGCACACAAAGCTTTTGCCGCCATTTCACTGTTTCTTGTTCCATAGATAGCAGAGTGAGGCTGCGTAGTATAGCAGAGTGGGTCAATACATCCCACATTTTCCTACGTTGTCTCCGGCCCCTACCCGTTTCCTGGTATCGATGCCTTGGTGACTGAGATTCAAAAGGGTCTCAGGACCGGGTCAAGTGTTTTGTTGATCATCACTGTACACCGACTCCTGTCCTTTCTCCTGGTGATATGGTGTGGCTCGCTTCCAGTTTTTTGCCACTTGATCTGGTTCCTTCAAAGTTGTCTCCTAGATACTTTGGCCCTTTTGAGGTTCTGGGTTGCAAAGGATTATCTGCCTACTTGCTTCGCCTCCTTCATTCATAGTCCAGAATCCATCCTGTCTTTCACATTTGCCAGTTAAATTTGGATGTTGCTATTCGCTTTCTTCATCATTCGGTGCCCCGTCCGTCTCCAAGTGACACCACCTTGAATCTGAGGTCGCCTCCAGTACCTGGTGGATTGGAAGGGGTACTCACCGGCTGATAGGACCTGGGAAGCAGCTTCTTCTGTTCATGCCCCTCGGTTGGTTCATCTGTTCAATAGGTTGCATCCTGGCAAACCGGGGCATGCCCTCATTGGGAGGGGGCATATTGTAATATCCAACGGCACTCATGTGGAAAAGATGGCATCGAATACATGGGATTTACCTTCCCCTACCAAGATGACACCTGCTGTGCAAAGTGAAGGTCTAGTTCCTCTCCACAATACCTTCACTTTCCTTTTTCCGTTCCATACTGCCAGTATGAGTTATATGCTGCTGCAACACGGAACACAGCGTGTAGGTACTCCACTTCTACAGACGCTTCATAAGTTTGAGATCATATAGTTCTATCCTTTTTGCTTGCCTTACTGTTTTCTGCATTCTTATCCTATGATTTTCTTTTGTTTTCCGTTACCCTGCAGCAAGACCATTTAGGAATGAGCATAGGGAGCCTTTATTTCATGCCTGATATGCACTTTTGAAAGACTTCACCAGTACATATATTTTTTCCTTCATGCTTCCCATCCTGACTAAATTCTACAAAACGTGCTAACACTGATAGCTGTTCTATGTTTTCATCGTAGCGTGAAAATGTTAGGTGCCCTGTCCCAGTCTACTATGCTGCATCTACCTTGAGGAAGGAAACAGAATTTCTGCATTACAACCTTGCTGTTCCTCGTTACATTGGCCTGAAACAAAAACATTCATGCCATGCCACTGTTAGGACCTGCTAAAGGATTTTTATTCCCCGCAGTGTTTTCCCTCTGACATTTGTCCTTTCCTACTCTGAATTAGATAAGAGAACGGGAGGCCAAGAGTTGTTGGGAAACTTCTCTTAACATCACTCTATTGCATCGGATCAGGTTAGTTGTAGTCTGTTTTCATATCCTTAAATTCGAAATTGTAATGACATATGAAGTACAAGGCATACAACTGTGACATATATATTTATCTGAAAGTCACAGGGGACCCCACACTCTGCATCAGGGTATTAGTATACTACTAATCTTGGAAAAAAAAGTATGTATGAATGGCTAATGGACGCATGCGAATGAATGATATGAATTGTATGTAAAATCATACATAAAATTCTTTCCTGCGATGTAAAATTGTTATGAGTGCTATGATTAAATCATGATTAAAATTCTGATATTGAAATAATGAATCAGGTCTAATTAAATTCCTTGATTCCCTTGTTTTCATAATTGTATCCTCTGGATCCTTTTTTCCCGAGATTGGTAATACAACTGTGACATGCCTTGAAGTATACGCAAATACACATTTTAATTATTGTGCCAACTCCCTAGGTGTATGATCTTCCCCACATTGTAAATTATGTGCAGCCTTGCGGGCCTCTTGTGGGTTCCTGTGGGTCATAAAATGTTTCAAAATGGCCATTTTATAGGTGGACCATTTATAATGATCCTGATCTTCCAGGTCTGCAAAGAACCTGGAGTACTCCAGAGAAAGAGTCAATTTCACAAACTACATGCAATTGATATCATGTTTGATTTCAAATTATAACATAAATTGTTCATATAGTCCCAAATGTTCCCACAATGAATACTTGGCATTCGTGTGGTTGTATTAGCAAATAAGGCCAAAACCCAATATTTTTTGTTTTCGGGGGAGCAAACTCGCAATCGGGTTAAATGAACACAAAGCAGAGAAAGAAAGTACCAGAGACCTGGTGCTTAGGAGTTGCTTACCCCTCACTACCCTTATTCAGAGCGAGGTTGGATACAATGTTAGTCACACATCCATATGGTTATATAACAACAAAAGAATTTTTGTCAATAGCACAAAAAAACAAGGGTAGAAGAGAGAGGCATACAAGCGAATAATTTTAATTCACAGTCTAAAACATTAAAAAACTACAAATAAGCACATCAATCACATACAAGTCAAGTGAGAAGACACAAATAGAAAAAATATAAAATTAGTGTCAAACAATTATATAAGGCGAGGCTCCAGGTGACAAACAGCCTTAAGGAGAACAAACACAGGCGAGATGAAATAATACACCTTCACTTCCTGATACAAAAATGTTGCAAAATAGCGGGAAAATTAGCATTTGCTGAGATTCAAAATGTCATTCGTGTGGTTGGCCATGAAGCTATTTATGGCTTTAATTTGCCTGATTGGATCTTTAACAAAATCCTTTCTCTTTTTCATATTTCTTTTTTTGC
Organism: Ambystoma mexicanum; assembly: GCF_040938575.1. Classification (NCBI taxonomy): domain Eukaryota; kingdom Metazoa; phylum Chordata; class Amphibia; order Caudata; family Ambystomatidae; genus Ambystoma; species Ambystoma mexicanum. The sequence continues at coordinate 219,302,063 of NC_090927.1, read as the reverse complement.
CCTGAACCTAAGTCCATTCACCCTCGGAATCAGTGTTCCTATGCTCACTCCAGTCCCTGTCTTCTAGGCACGCCCTGTCTCTCTGAGATAGTGAATGTCTTTCAGAATCATGGGATCTGGACTCCTCCTTTCTCTTGTGCCAACCTGAGCTCTCAGCGTCACTTTCCCTTTCATAGCTTTTTGGCGCAGGATAGAACACAGTTTCTTCTTCAGACTATTGCCAATGGGTACTATGCCTCCTTCCAGGTAGTTTGGGGACATCAGCCTCTGCTTGTCTCAGATGCTCCATCAGATCTATATTTTCTTCCCTGATTCTGGTCAGTTCCTGATCAGACTGACCCTTTTCTACATCTATTTTTAATTATAGGACATCTTTCTCTTTGACCAGCTGTCATTTCTGTTGCTTCTGAATATTTAAATCCAGATGCATTTTATCAACATCCTGTTGTCAGTCAATCTCTTTGATGAATTATCTGACTGTTTTCATGTTTTAGCTCATTAATGGACTGGTTAAAGGCCATAGTTGTTTCCAACAATACTCTATTGTGGCTAGTCTAGTAATTCAATTATAATAATCATTATTATAATTGGTTATTTTTAACACACTTAATACCCAGAGGTTTCTAAGCGGAAACCGAACCTGTGTTGCTCCGTGTCGTCTTGCTTCCAATGATGAACGAGTTACCCCTGAGCTATCTTCTCGAGCCTCAAAAATTGCTGTTGACGGTGGCTTATTGCTTCTGCATTCTCCTTATGTGTATCTTGCAGCACAGAGAACTAACTCAATTGCTCGCTCTAGACTGCCTTGTTGTTGGGTTTTCAGCTCATGTTTTAGTTGCTCAATGTTTTCATATTTGAGCTAAAAACTTTGGCTTTGATGTAATGTTTCTTCTAATTGTGTGAGTGATTGCTGGGCTTGTAGCAGACTAGTGCTTCATTTTGCAATCCCTCTTCAATTATTTGCAAATGGTAATACAAATGAGCCATGAGTTGGGCCATTTTAGTCTGTTCCTCATGATCATTTTGGTCATGTAAAACTCACCCAGAGCTCTATGTAACATTCCACCATCATGCCAAATTTCAGTGCCTACTAATGTAACCTCCTGTACCAGTCTGGCTTGTTAACCCCCAGCCTCCTGCCCTGGCCACTCACCACAGATGGAAATCTTAGCTAGGAAATGTTCCTGGCATCTTCCCTTTCGATTTTATCATTTTAAAAGGAGCTTTTATTTTTTTTGCAACCATATAATCTTTTTCTACACAGGAACAAAAACTGTGCACTTTATTGCTGCTGACATCCCTGAACACATTCTTTTTTAACAATGTTCAAATTTCCAAGCATTTAATAACAGAACACTTTTCTCCATTTATTTCACTCTTTTTCTTTACCACTAGGCAGAGAAAATCTGTCTTCAATTTGGAGTCTCTTTCACACTCTCAGGAGAGGGTGTGCCTTTTCAATCAGCTATTTACCTTGGTTTAAACTGGAAGGCACTTTTCTGGCCAGCACAGTCCCAGTAATTCAGTTTATCATTCAGAATCCCTCTGCTTTAAGGCATGGTCTGAGGAATGTTGCAAAGTTGGGAATTTCGTTTTTAAATGAACCCCTCCCTTTTAGGGATTTTTGGGTTTGGCTAAAAAGAAAATAGGAGTGCAGGATTACTTTAACAGACTATATTTGTATCCAAACTGGAACTTCAACACAATCACCCTGTGTCATTTGGCTACAGCATAATTAATTCAATTATTCTTTGATGTCACAATGCTAGGGATCTACTTCTGTACCCCACCCACTAAATAAGGGGACAGTACTAACTCAAACAGATCCCCAAAATACTTGGTTCTTTTGGACAAGTTTACTTAAATTGAACAGCTCTGGGTTTTGTGCTCAGGAAAGGACATCAAGCCTCATGGGTCATCTCACGGTAAAGGATAGGTACCTTGTCAGACTCCAACATCACTCATGGATAGCCCCCAGCATCCATCCCTCTATTTGCCCCTCCTGGTATGGATCCCAGCCTCTGTTGCTTTCCCTGGTTTCCTCCACTCCAGGCAATGTTGGTTCTCCAGCAATTTTTCCAGAAGTTCCCACTCAGATACTTTCAGACAGCTCTCTATTCTGTACGAAAATATCTCCATTTTGGCAAGAGCCCCCTTTTCCCATTGTGCATCTACTTTCAAAATCCAACCGCACCCACAAAAAAGTCTAAATTATAAGGTGCCAGTGTATTGGCTCTTGATTCAGATTGAACATCTACTGTCCTCCCCTTCAACAAGGCCTGGACTCTTCTCTTGGATTGGTTCCTGTAGTTACTATAGATTTATGAGAGTTGTATCATTGGATAGGTCTTTTCATAAGCTTTTCGGAAATATTTGAACCATTTTGGTAGGAGTTGTGGTTTTTGAGATAATCACCAATTATGATTTCGCCATAGCACCTATGGTAATCTCAAATCGTATGCATAAATTTAACTTCAATTACACATCACATTCCTTTTGTCCACTTAGATGTAGATCCAGCCATATGTTTCTTTGTTGACCATGCCTACTATAAAGTTATTTACATTCTTTCTCCTGGGCTAATGGACCTTCTGTTCCCATATCTTTGAGAGCAGAGTGGATAGCTCCACCTTCTGTTATCATCTGGTGGTCTTCTGTTCCATGTCATCAGTCAGCCCACGGAGGGACCATGAAATTAGATTAATTTTGCAGGATTATTCAGAGTTCACGTCTATTAGCTGGGTCATGGTTTATTGAGGACTGTTATTTCAACCCCCCCCCCTAACCCCCCCAATAATAGCTCTCTTTGTTAGCAAAGCTGCATTTTAAGCATCAGTCATATGTAATGGAAAAGTAGTTTCAGGGCTTTAGCCTAGTCACTCTAATACAGGGCCCTTTTAGTGTTAGTATTTTTCTTTCTCTGAAAACAGCATTTAGATGCTTGACAGCCGTGAGTGAAATGCTGCCTTTTTGTCTGTCAAGCACCAGTGTGCCTTCATTGTTATGCACTTTTAGGCCTCAGTCAGCCAGACAAAGTTTCCTTTTTTCTTGGGAATGAATTTACTCCACAGGGCACCAGGCCACATATGACCAGTCTCTGCCCAAAAGAGGCCACTTTGCCTGAGTGCACCAGTCCACATATGACCAGTCTGCGCTCAAAAGAGGACACCATGCCTGAGTGCACCAGTCCACATATGACCAGTCTCTGCCTACAAGAGGAGACCATGGGCCTCATTACACGGATGGCGGTAAGGATTTACCGGTACCGGTAAAATACCGGTACCGGTAAATCCTTACCGCCTTACTACGAGGTCCCTTTGCGGGTTGGGGGATTTAACGCCTACTTTTTGCAGGCGTTAAAATCCAACCCGCAAAGGGACCTCGGAGCTAATTACGGCACCGCAAAATTGCAGTGCCGTAATTAGCGCCTTCCCCATTCCCATAGAGCCCTATGAGGCAGAAATGGGAATGGGGAAGGGCAATGGTGGAAGGGGGATTTACCGCCCCTCCAACCTTGGAATGGGCGGTAAATCCCCTTTCCACCAAGGCGGTGCCAGTATTTTACCGGCATGAGCCATGGCGCTAATAGCGCCATGGCTCACCGCCTACCGTGTTATGAGGCCCCATGTCTGGCTGTGTCAGCCCACATATGACCAGTCTCTATCAAAAAAGAGTACACTATGCCTGAGTGTGCCAGTCCACATATGACCAGTCTCTGATCACAAGAGGAAACCACTCCTGACTGCTTCAAATCAAATCAGACCAGCCTCTGCCCAAAGGAGAACACCACACCTGACTGCTACTAGTCATTTGATTTAGAACCCTGCTCAGAGGAGGACAACCCTCTTGACCACTTCAATGCACATGTAAACCAGCCCCTACCACCAGAGGGTACTACTATGTCACTTCATTCCACATCAAAGTGACTTTTGCTCACAAGATGATGTACCATCTGACGGTTTCAAACCAGATTAACCATCCTCTGCTAACAAGAGTACACCATGCATGGCCACTTCCGGACACATCTTTTATGACCCTGCCTATAAGAGGACACTATGCATGACCACTTCAGTCCACATCAAACCAGTCTCTGTCCACAAGATGACATAACAACTGAACACTTCTAGCCACCACTATTGACTGCTTCAAACCACATGTAATTAGTCTCTGCTCACAAAACGATACCACTCCTGGCTGCTTCAATCCACATCAGACCAGTCTTTGCCCCTAGGACACCACATTACATTTGACCATTGTAAGCACATCCTTCAAGGCCCTGCTCACAAAAGGATCAGTTTCTCCCCACAAGAGTACACCATTCCTGACTGATTAAAGCCATCTGTAACAGCGCCATGATGCCTCAGGTCCGATGCGCGCTTTATAAATTCAAATAAAGAAAATATAATTCAAGATATGCGTTGAGGCTTACGGGCATGTGGCACGTTATAGAAATTAAAATAAATAATTAAATAAGACCCTGCCACGAGAGGACACCACTCCTGACCGATTAAAGCCATATCATTCAAGACCCTGGCCACAAGAGGACACTATTCCTGACCGATTAAAGCCATATCATTCAAGACCGTGCTCATAAGAGGACACCACTCATGAACACAGAAAACCACATTATTCAAGACCCTGACTGATTAAAGCCATATCATTCGAGTCCCTGCCTGCAAGAGGACACTACTACTGACTGCTTAAAGCCATATCATTTGAGACCCTGCCCACAAGAGAACACCACTCCTGACCACTTAAAGCCATATCATTCAAGAGCCTGCGCACAAGAGGACACCACTCCTGACCGGTTAAAGACATATCATTCAAGACCCTGCCCGCAAGAGGACACCACTTCTGAGCACTGCAAATCATATCATTTAAGACCCTGCCCGCAAGAGGACACCACTCCTGACCAATTAAAGCCAAATAATTCAAGACCCTGCCCACAAGAGGACACCACTCCTGAAAATTGCAGATCTCATTATACTGTCACGGTTTTATAACACGGCATACTCCAGCCAGGGACTCCTTCCCCTGACCATGAATGTGGCGCACAATAAAAACGCTTTTTATCTTTATTAAACCACATGTTCTTTTATTTGTGAAGGCCCATAACCCGTCTCGCACCCAACCTTCACAAACACCCTGTGTCACAAGGGACTAGGAACCAGGCCGGTGTGTATCAATAAGATATTTATTAATTTATGGTTTAATGAAAAAGAAAAATGAAACAATTTTCCAATAGCCACCAATGTTGTAGCAACACAAATGCAATGATTCCTACAGAACAATTGGTTCAGAAATCCTAACACAGTTCACATGGATCTTTGATGGCAAAACAGGCAACACAGTTTTAAAACAAGTGATAGCACCAATGTTAAGCACTCCCCCGAGCGACACTCACTTCCAAACATCAGCTAACTTAATTCCCTATGAATGGAAGGCAGTGGCAAGGAGTAAGGATCGAGAGAGAGAAGTCAGATTTGGAATAAAGCCCACCACCCCAAGATGGGAAGCCAGCAAAGAAAATGAAAACCTGTTTTTGGGGAAAAAGGCAGAATCGGATTTTGCTTATTACTCGCACGGCTACTCACATTGCTAGGGGACAGCTGATAGGAAATTCGTGTTGCTACACTTTAAGAGAGAGGGAAGCTTACAGAACAACGTGGAAACAAGGTAGGAAAATTGATTTTGGGGAGAAAGCAAATGCAAAAGAAAATTACAAATGGCAAATAGAAATTCGTTTTACATGGGATTTGTAATGACGGACAGCTAAAGAAACGGTTTAGCTGTCAAAATCGGAAATCGGTTTTCAAAGTCAAGGACAGAGACACATGACTGATGGGATTCTAGGCAAAAGGGATTGCTCTCAATGGGACTACGGTTTGGGGTTTTTAATAGCAGAGGCAAATTCGATTTTCAGTTACACAGAGACTAATTGTGTTGAGGCTATATTTTAATGACTATAGTTAATAAAAACACTCAACAAGCTTGTTGATTTCGAATCTCAACAATATTGAACATGAATTTCAATGGGGAAATTAATTGATTAATTTCAAAATGATACTAAGGACTTATACAGACAACTGAAAGATGTATCAAAGGAATACGCTAACCTACGCAGGCTAATACAGATTCTTCTATGGAAAGGTGAATTAATTATACTGGCAATTTGGGATTTTCAATGGGATTTTCAATGGGGTTATGTTGCAAAAAGGAAATGATTATGCAATTTAGGGCTGGGGTTATTTGCTACTTAGTAAGCCTTGATTTGGGATTTCGGACAGCCAGCTGGATCTCAGGACTCTCTGGACAGCTAGGTAGGGGGTCTGGTCTCTGCACTCTGCCTGGATAGGATTCTGGACAGCCAGCTGGATCTCAGGGCTCTCTGGACAGCTAGGCAAGGGTCTGGTCTCTGCACTCTGCCTGGCTAGGATTCTGGACACCCAGCTGGATCTCAGGGCTCTCTGGACAGTTAGGCAAGGTACAAATGTGGCACCTGCAGCATCTGTCACTTTTCAGAGGACGGCAAAAAATCCTTCAAACTGCCCAGTGGCAAAGAAGTCACTATTCGAGTCTTCATCAATTGCAATACCAAATTCACAGCCTATGGAATCATATGCTCTTGCCATAAAATCTATATTGGTAGCACTATCTGAAAACTTAAGAACAGAATATCAGAATACATTTGCTATGTAAGGAATAGAGATATGACATCACCACTGGCTTATCATTTCTTTACTGTACACCCGCAAGAACCCATTGATGCAATAAGATTCTTTGGGATCCAAAAAATCAATAAACCCCCGGGGTGCAGCAATTGGGAATGACTACTTCACCAACAAGAGGCCAAGTGGATCTATCTAATGGACTGTTGCTACTCCGGTCTCAATACAGATAGTGAGATGGTTCACTTTCTCTAATCAACTTAACTAAAAAGATAGCTCTACTTTAAACACCTCGAGATATACTAATAATTTCACCAGAATTTTGAAACACAATATGAAACTCCGGATAGCATCCATTCACCTGTCATTTCCCAATAATGGTCACCTATTCGCTTTACGCTATACCTGCCCAAAACTAAACATCTCCCATTGGCCACATGATCATCCCTGCAGGTACCACACCATAACTAACACCAACCCAATCCAAAATGGCGATCGGCATATCTATGTTGCCAATTTACCAATTGTAACAACGAAACAGTATCACAATCTATGAAGGTTACTTTGACATTTAAATCAGCCCTGCATGGTTTTTGTAAAGCGCTCGCACCACTTCCTGTACAAATGTAATTCAAAAAAATTTAAAAATTGAAATCAACACAACTGTTCGTTTAACAGAAATGCCCCGCGCCCAGTACCACCTCAGGACATATTTATCTATAAATAGAGCTACCGCACCAATATAAAATCTCCTTTTTTTTCTCCCAAGTATATCTTTACCCAACTCAAAATGGCATTAGCTACATCCTAGGAACATACCAGCCATCGAATCTCACGTACGCGACCACGTGACGCATTACGTCACCATGCTATCTAAATTAGCACAGCGCAAACTGACAATGGCGTCAACGCACAACCTGAAAAGGACTCGGCTAGCATACCGGCGTTCGCTCTCGTTTCTTTTCTTGAAAAACTAAAGTAAGCTGGGATTTCCCATCAACATTCTTAGGCACTGTCTAACAAACACCATTTTTATACACAAAGCAAAACTTATAGTTTCATGTCTTATCTCACCTTCTCAATAGGCGCTCATACCCGAAAAGCACACATAGCTGCGTATTCAAAACAAAGTTTGGCGCTATTGAATTGGCACCCCAGACTTTCGCCTTAACTAATGTTTAAGGTAAGCCTTAATCCCCATGTACCCTTAAATAATTATAGCATAGGAATTTGCAATACTAAAAATCTTACAGGCATACAACCTGTCATTTTCTTTATCAGGATGAATTGCTCTGAATAACGAATGAGCTTCATTATTGAATTTCCACAATTTGGTGTAGAAACATTATAAGGAAGTAACTTTAAATGCAACCGAGTGATACTCTTCCCTCTCTGCTAAGTTAAGTTTCTCTCCCGAATCCCATGTTAATATACTACTGTGAACCTCAACTTGTGAAAAATTCATGTGTACCAGTACTTTAAGCAATCTATCAGAGATTAAATGATCACCTCCAGTTTATCTAGCTAGCCAAGTAAATGTATCTGTTCAGCCCCTTCTTTCATTCACGCAACAATCCTTTAGCAGAGCACACCAACCTGTCAAACCAATGTAGCACTACAACTGATCACCTTATTATTTTCTTTCTTTCCAATCAGCAATCAATCGATCTGTACCTCTACAAAGTTGGAACAACAAATAAAGACAATTTGCAAAAGAATCAGAGGAATCAACACAAAAAATATTACAAATAAACATTACAAAGATCAATCAGATAATTGTTTATACCCTCCTGAGAAACCAATACAAAGCCATTGGAGAAACACGTGTCGAGGGAATCAGTCGTTAAGAGGGCATCAGCCAATTAGGACCTTACTATGAAGCAATATTAAGGATCCTACACAAGTAACTACAAGTTTTCATTTTGTGGAAACAGCACCAAGGGAAGCAACTAGCAACCTATTGGACCCTGAGTAAATCTAGCAAATCAGACAATTAAGGACCTTACTATGGAGCAATATTAAGGACCCTGAAGGCATTAACAATAACAAGGACCCCTTCCCTCAATGGGAAACAGCACTAAGGAAAATAACTAAGTAAGAAGGACCTTACTATGAAGTAATACTAAAGACCCTACAGAACTAAAGTAACTTCAAAGATCTTTACTGTGGAATTAACAACAACCAATAAACATCAATTCTCATCACTTTGTGCTTCTGCTTATTATTCGCAAACAAAATATTTTTTTTTGTATTTTTTTATTTTTGAAATATGTAGGCGCAACTCATAGGGTAATATACCCTCTCTTTCATGTTCCATAACTTCATATTTCTACTAACCCCTGACATATGCATTAGAGATGTGGTTTGAGTGGGTCATAGGGAATTATGTAAGCTGATCGCCAACTCTGGTTGGTCATTTTCATAAGATGTATAATAGTTGTAACTCTTCAAATGATCAAGCATATTCATAATGTCCATCTCCATCTTTCCATCAAATCTCATGCTTGTCACATTTTTAAATCAGCCAGAAATTAGTCTTTACTGGCCATTTAAGTCCACAGAGTTCTAGGAACATGTGCTTAGTCTCTTCAGAACCCACTGGAAATTCCATGTAACAATATCATAAAACAAAATTATTTCTTATTCTGAGTGCTTGAAAAAATGCCTAAAATGAATCAATCCCTTAATGTCAATTTGGAGGATTTGTTACATATGGGAGGGTGGTGCTTCATCCCCCCCAGCCAAATGTCTCCCCCTGGCTCAGCTTGCAACAAAAGACTTTTATTACAGTTCTTTGAAGTTTGTCAGTTTGTCCTTGGAAGTGGGTTCAGAAGGAACTCACACTTCTTGGTCAAACTCTGGCCACGCTTGCTTTCTTTGTCCTCCCCACTAGTACTGCCTTCTAATCTGGCAGAGAAAAGAATGATCAAACTCTCAGCCACATCACATGTCATTGCGGAATGGTTCACTTATTGGTGCGACTTCCAGTGGGAGGCAAGGCTTTCAATTGAGTTTTGTGCCTGAGCCCAAAAACAGTTTTTTCTGAGATTCTGAGGCTCCAGGTGATGGAAGTCTTGTGGGGGAGAACATAATGTACATGGCTTTATTCAACACCCCACCCACAGCATATTTCACTGACATTTTCTATGCGAGCAAAGTTCCCTTTCACAATGGTTTTTAAAAGTCATTTTTCTTTATTTAGAACACAGTGCTAGCCGTTTTTCATCTAACATTTGAAATTCGGTTATGTAGGTCATGGGATTTTCTTTTAATTTGTCCTTTCAAGTGGGTTGGCATTTACTGTTGGTCCATGGACACGGAGGGGTAGGCCCCCTGCAAAGGGTTGTTTTGACTTTGATACGGAATAAAAGGGAAAAGCTAAGCCATTTTTTTCATTTGCAGAGTTTTGAGCACTGTGGTTGACATGAAAGGGAAAACAAAAGTGGTGTTGAGTTGCAATGTAGAAATCTTTGCCCCTCATGTGAAAAACCAATAAAACAAGGTTGTTTTTTTATAATGTAGTGCATAACCTTTTTTGGCATTCAGATGCAATAAAGCAAACACAGGGCCGTTCTTCCATGCAGTGCATAACTCCGTGTTATTCAGATGAAAGTGAAGTAAACGCAGGGCTGTTTTTAATGCAATGTTCAAATACTTGCCACACATGTGCTGTGGAAACCAAAGCACAGCCGTTTTGGTGGCACTGTTTAATGCAGTTTTTCAGGTGACAGGGATTTCTGTTAGGGCCTATAAATGCACCCCACAGATTCCCCCGCCCCTACTCTTCCGTGACTTTTTGTTGGGGAAGAGTAGGGTAGAGTGGGGTTTCCTTCAGCGGAATTCTCTTTTATCAGGGAGTGGCACTCCAGGATCCCCTTCCGTCTTTGGGTTGGAGAGTATGCTGCAGCACCCTCTTTCATTCCTTTCCAGTGCCCAGGGCGTTCCTCTCCAGGCTGGAAAGTAAGGATGTTAATTATCTAATAGAAGACAGAAAAAACAAGTTTTAGTACTTTTTACTGACATTTTTCCCTGAAAATTTACAAATATGGTACAACGACAACAACTTGCAATTTTCATGAAATTTTTTATTTTTACAATAAAACCAAGTAAATTACTCAACGGAACAATGACAACAATTTTCAATTTTCATGACATCTTCTTTTTCATTTTTACAATAAATCCAAGTAAATTACTTCCTATTATATAGATATACCAATGCATCTAAATGCTTACATCTGCTTTTTCCTTCTTTCTTTTCATTCTTGCATGGTTCCACTGCTTGATTTTCATTTAGCTCATCAATCAGCCGCAAAGCGTGTCCGGGGTGACAGCTTTTCAACTGATTGATGTGGACACATTTTTCTTCTGCCTGTTCTCCTTTGGGGATGCAGATCTTATAGGCGACCAGTGAAATTTTGTCTGCAATTTTAAAGGAGACGCGCCAGGAGGGGAGGAATCTCCACTCCTTTGTCTGGATCCTCTGAAAATTGTAAAAGTAGACCCTGTCTCCTACTTGATATTCTTTTTTAGTAGTCTTTAAATAGTAGTGGGTTTTCATCCCCTGCGCCGATTTCTTCAGATTCCGCTGAGCGTACGGAAAATCATGCTGAAAGTGTTTTCTTTGATTTTCAATATATTCATGTGTTGTGGATGCGTTACTCAGTGTCTGCTCTTGTGTTCTGTAGTGTCTGTTCTTGTGTTCTGGAGCAGATGCAAGGGTAGCACCATTTTTCATCCAGTCATTTGCTCAAATTGAGAGATTTTAGTCGCAGAAGATGGTGTAGACCTGATGGCCATCAGGACAAGCGTAAGTCGGATGTCCCAACTAGGCCCAGAGTCCCCCACAAACTTCTCAAAATTGTTTTATTGTACCTCTCCACTCCCCCACTAAAGGCTAGGTGGTATGCAATATGGAGTTTTCTCTTTACCCCAAGTATCTCCCACATCTTTGTATTCACCTCACTGTTGAAGTGACTTCCCCGGTCCAATTCAATCCTTTGGGGAAGGCTGAAACGCAAGAAGATGTCGTTGATCATCAGGGCAGCTGCTGTTTCTGCCTTGCAATTTGGGGCCGGGAGACATTCCACCCATTTGGTAAACAAGCATCTTACTGTTAACATGTACTTGTTTCCCCTAGAGGAGGGAATCACGGGCCAATGAAATCTACTTGAATATCTGATCAAGGCAGTGTCATCCCTCTTTTCTGGACAGGAGCTCGGTGGGTGAGTGAACTTGGCTGAAATTGTGCACACACAAGACACCCCTTCAAATATTGGTGGAGGTCGTGATCCATGTGTGGCCAGTAAGCGACCTCTCGCAAGATTTCCAAAGTAGTATGAAACCCCTGATGACCGGCTGTGGCTGTGTCATGGGCGTGACTTAGCATCAGGCTTTGGAATGAGATAGGTACCACCCACTGGTCACATCCAGAGATGGATCTCCTTACCAAGAAACCGTCATGGATTTGGAACATTTTAAGAAACTTCATCAACACCTGGAGATCCTCTTTCTCGATGTAATCCATTTCTGCATGAGGGAAATTCATGGGATCTTCAATGTGTTGATAACATTTCCCAATAATCGGATCCTCTTTTTGTGCCATGATCAAATCAGCATCTGGGGTCTACTTACTCCACTGGGCAGTTTAGAGTTCATTTTGGGCAAGTGTTTGGGACCTGGTGACGGCAGCGACTTGAATTCCCCCAACAGGGACTCGATCTCAAGGAGATCCCCCTAGATGGCTCTGGTTTTGGCCAACTGGTCAGCCAGGTCATTTTTGATTTTGTCTGGTCCTTCTACTCTGCAATGACCCTTGATCTTTTTCCAGTAGACAATCATCCAATTTAGGTGACCAGATCATCAATGGATTGTATTAGTTTGCCATGCTTGAGTGGTTTATTATTTGCACACAGCATGCCTCTGGTTTTCCAATTAGTCAGGTGCTCTACAAACCCGTTCCGGACATAATCTGAATCAGTGATTATGACCAGTTCATGGAGTTGGTGTTGCAAGGCAGAGAGGATGGACTGGTGAACTGCCATCAACTCTGCCACCCGACTACTTTGGGGACTGATCTTGTACCCAGCAGAGGTCTTTGGGGCATCATTCACCCAGGCATTCCCATCGCCAGCCACCAGTTCCTTTTCCCCATTGTTATCAACATTGTAGGGGCACCAGTTCACATAAAATGTGGGCATCCGCTGGCACGTGTCTTCTTCATAGACTTTGTGCGGGGAATTCAGGTACACCTGCATGTTGTCTTGTGTTTTGAGACATTCGTCCTCGAGACAGTTTTCTCCGCCACAATCATGCAAGTCAGCCAAACCGTGCGCGAGGGGTCTCTTCTTGTTTTGGCCATATCTGTCCTCCACAGGAAAGCCTTGCCTGGACAGAATCCAGGAAGTAATTCTGGAATTACTCACATTCCCTGCCCGGATTCTGTCACTTTGGAGGTATTGCAAAGGCTGGTGAGGAGTCTCAACGATTATGTGCTCCCTCCCTGGATGAACAGGCGTTAGTTTTTCAATGCCCACACCGTTTCCAGGAGTGCCTTCTCACAATCATTGAATTTTTCCTCCACAGAGGATAAAGTCTTACTCGCATAGGAGATTACTTTATTGACCTTGTCATGCTTTTGGTATAAAACTGCTGTTAAGCACATATTCAAGAACCCCGTCTCCAAGAGGAACTCCTTGTTTTTGACATGGTAAGCTAGACAAGGCACTTGTGAGAGGCTTCTATTCAGTTGTTTCACTGCCTCAGCTTGTTCTGGACCCCACTCCCACTTGACCCCGGCCTTTAACAAATGGACCATGGGTCTCGTGACCTCTGTGTAATCCTCAATGAACTTTCTACTGTAATTAGTCAGTCCAAGAAGACTCCTTAGTTCACGCAGAGTTGTGGGGCCTTTCAATTTTAGTAGTGCTCAACTTTTTTCACCTGGGGACAGAGAACCTCAGGAGTGATTTCACGCCCTAAGATGTTCACGCGGATCCTACACCACTGTGCCTTCTGAAAGGACAGTTTTGCTCTGGCAACCTTTTACTGGGTCAGAACATAGCAGATTTCCGCTATGTGCTCCTCCACAGTTGAACTTTTAATTAGGACAACATCCATATAGGCCATGTTACCCCTTTCACCCAAGTCGGGCATGGCCTTATGCAGAAGGATGTTAAATTAATTGCCAGAGTTTATATATCTGAAGGGAGTTCGGGTCCTTGTGGACTGCTGCCCCCCAAAGGTGAAGCCCAGCTTGTACTGATATTCCCTACTTACGGGTACTATCCAATATCCGTTGGTCAGGTCAATGGCGGTGTACACCTTTGACCCCTGGATCTGGGCCAGTCCCTGGTCAATGTAGGGCAGAGGCCAACAGGACATGTGGACACGTTTGTTCAGCTCCCTAAGGTCTGCTCTCCATTGGCCATTAGGTTTTAGAATCCCCAGTACCGAATTGCCGGATTGTTAAATGTACTGTGGACTTGACGAATTATCCCACGGGACTCTAGGTTCTTTATGATTTCTGTAAGGGACTCCATAGACGCGAGAGGCAATAAATATTGCTTTATGAATACAGGAGTCATCCCATTGTCCATGGGTATGGATGCAGAATGTATCACGGTGTGACCATAGTCGTACGAGTCCACAGCAAATATTTCTTGAAAATCTAAAAACCCCTGCTTCAACTTCTGCTTTTGCTCCTCGGTCTCACAGGCATCAGCAAGGTTGACCCATTCCTCAACCATCTGCCTGAAGCCTGGAAAGACCTTGGGTTTTGCAATCTCTGCGGTATCCTCCAGCTGCGTGGAGAGATCTCTGGTTATGGTGTTGGCCTGGACAGGAGGTTTCAGGTAGGAGAGGTAGTCATTGTGGACCTGGAATATAACCTCATCCTTCCTGATGTCACAGGTCACATTTTCCCCCCTGTAAGTGCAGGAGGAGTACACCAAGAAATTCCCCCCTTGCCGGGTAAAGATCTTTTCTGGCAGAATGTCATTGTCACAGTCATAGCAGTCATTGGGGATCGATCCTATGATTTCATTCCCTAAATCAGTGGCAAAATGCTGGTCATCAAATGGTGTTGTGTTGTAAGTCAACTAATGGTGTCGGGTTCAAACCCAACCCCTTCTGTTAGGGATGGTGATTTAAATGTACATAAGCGTCCGTGTTTTGGAATTTCTGGCCTCTCTTAATTTTTAGGGAAATTGGGAATTGTCGGGTCCATCCTGGGATGGTGACCTCCTCTCCAATTTGAATTTCAACTGCGTACGGTAGCAATTGAGCAGACCAAAATGCCTTTTCAGAATTGTCAAAGCCTAAGGGGTTGCCCCCAGTTGGGACCAGGCTTTGAAATTAATGAGGTCCAAATTAATTGTGAACCTATTGAGAATGTCACTGCCTAAGTAGAATGCAGAGAGGATATCTTGCACGACCCAACAATTATGCGCTATGCTTTTATCACCAATGGACATTTTTAGCACGCACCTACTAGGCAGGAGATGTTTGGAATTGGGAGTTTCCAGGCCCATTTCCCACTTATCACTCAATTTAAATGTGGGAATGGTCTGATCTTTTGGGTGTTTCCTGAATAACGCTTAGCTGATGAAGCTTTTTCCATTATTCAGGCATACGCTGGTGGGAACAGGCTCCCCCGCCCTTCATTTACCTGAATGCTGTTCACCCTTTTTCTGAATATCAGCCAAGCTTTGAACTGGTTTCTCATCACTATTTATCATCGGACCTGGGTTTTACAATTGCGGGTTGGTATAAAATTTCAGGGTATTTCCTTCCATTGTGCAATGCCACTTGGAACTGGAAGGAGGGTTGATTTTCAGAAATCGAGAAGGGTTCCAATCACCAGTTTGTTGTCCTACAGCAATTAACGTGATGTCAGGGACTTGACTGTTCTGAAAATGGAACTCAATTTTGTCAGACCGCTGCTCAACAATATGGCATGTGCCATTTAGGCTAACATAGTTGGTGCTCTGTTTTAATTTTATTGGCCGGTTAGTCGGCGTCCAGAGGACCTTGTTCACACAGTTTATTAGTGGAGACAACCTCTGAAGGAGGTCATTCCCTAAGAGACAGGGGGTCCCCTCTGGAGTGTCGACTATAACCGGGTGTTTCAACTTGTGTCGCCCAATTTTGATCTCCAGATCTGCATTCCCGTCGAAGTTCTGCAGTTGTCCAGGAAAAGGTGTGAGGGGAATTTGGTGACTCTCCCCCTTCCTGAATTAAGTTGCTTGAATTCCCTTTTGGACAGAAGAGTGTCCACTAGCGCTGAAATTGCACACTGCCCTTGTACCCGGACGGGGGCATAAAACCTACCTTCTTTCTCCTGCAGGGGGCAAAGGAAATGGGCATTTTGGACAAGCTGGGCAGTTAATTTCTTTATTTGGACTCCGACACTGTGGGATATTGGGCTGTTTTTGTTTCTGCGTTTGGGAATCTGTGAAGAAAATTTGGCATCCTGAGATTTGTGAGCTTTTGTAATCCTCTTTTCCCTTGATTCTGCGATGTCCCCCTTCTCACGGAGACAGTCACTTGAACCGGTTTGCAGGGAGGATCCCTCTTTCATCTTTGATCTCTCAGGATGACATTTCTGGGATTCAGGGATAGGTGGTTCTAGGTCAATCCCCATATCTACCCAGTCTGAGTTATGGTCTTTTGGGACCTATTTTTCTTTGGGAGGAATCCCCCCATCCTTGAAAGAGAAGACTTTTTTCCCAGAATCCTCCAAGGATTCTTCCCCTTCAAACGGGAGGAGGCTGATCTCCTTCACAAAATGGGTCTTCTTTCTCCCTTGGTTTCTCCTATACCCTCTGTTCCCTAGGTTGCAGCTTTTCGGGGGTAGGAGATCGGGTTCAGGTTCAGAGGTTTCTAGGGGTTTTTCACGGGTGAGGAAAAAAGCTTCCTCTAGTGCTTTGAATCCCCCTTCCTCCCAATCCTCCTCCTCTGGAACCTGTTGGTTGTCAGGGTTCTCTCCCCGTCATTTTTCCGGGGTGCCAGACCCTGGGTTTGAACTGTTCTGAGCAGCCAATGTACATCAGAGGGTTCTGCTGAGCCCTCAACACGTGACTCAGGTCTTGGGTCAAGCTCTAACCTAGTGCTCCAGTTGTGACACCCTCTCTGGCTGATACAGGGTTCTGGAGTCAACTCTTTGCTGCTCTCAGTAATGGTAACTGTCCCTTCTCCCTGAGTAGCCTTGATATGGAAGGTTTCCCTGGTAACCCTCCATCCTTGGCCTTCCTTCTCCCTGATTTGGTGGTCTAGACACCTGAAAGCGGGGAGAGAAAGGAGGGTTGTTCGGAACATTGGGGTTTTGAGAGTACCTGGGGAAGAAACTTAAACTAGAGGTTGGACGATTACTGCCCTCTTGAGGGAAGTTTGGAGGGAACTTTCCTGGGGCTGTACTCGCCTGATTGGATCCCCCTCCTTAGACGGGGGAGTCCATACGTACCCCAAGATGGGTCTATTCCCCTTGTACTTGGGGCTGATGTAGGTGGGATGTGGGTGGCAGAGTCAGGTGACAAATTTGTAGGGTACCCTGCCTGGCTACCACCTGCTTGAGACTGGTCAGAGGGTCTTCTCTGCTTCTGGTTTGATTGGTTAGTGGGAGTTGTATTTTTAGGCCCCCCATTTCTAGGTCCAAAATGGGGATAACCTTCACCTCCGCCACCTTGGCAGCAGCGGGGGTGTTGGTTTGTTGGGGTTTTTGGGGGAATTCTTATTTTCTACTGGTTTTTGGACCTCATAGATCCAGGTAGCTTGCTCTATTACCCAGTCCATGTCCTTTCTTCGTGGAAGTCCCTAACTAACTGCGTCATCATGTATTTAGGAAGTGTATGGAAATAGGTAGTGAAGAACTCCATACTGTTCGTGCGCACCCGCCTAGTGGTTTGTGCAAATGCGCGATTCAATTTCTCGACAAATTCTCTTGGAGCCGGATCCTCCCAGCACTGCAGATTTTAGGCCGCCTTGCGAGTCTCCTGGGGATTTCGGTGCACGGAGAAGTGCTTTAAGATGGCTGCCTCATAGGTAGACCACCTTGAATGGTTTTGATCCTCCAGCCCAACAAAGAAGCTGGAGTATTCTGGGGAGAGCGTCCGTTTGGCAAACTCCATAGAATTCTGATAATTTTTAATGCCAAATGACGTCATCATCTGGTCATACAGCTCCAGATGCTCCCAGACTGAGTAATTAGCATTTTTATGGTCCAAAGTCATGAAGTTTCTAATGGATTTTATCTGTCTAATGGGATTTTTTACCAAAGTTATTTTTTGTTTGGCAGTCCATTCGCCCGGTGTCCAGTGAAAGGATCAATTACAAAAGGCTCGAATGCAAAAGGTGAGCGTCAATAGGGTCAAAAACCAAAGGTTCAAAAAAATTTGTATTTATATATTTATTTTTAGGTTTCCATGTAGGTAAAAAAAGTGGTTTTTACCACAAAAACAGGGGTTGGGGGGGACCCCCCCAAAAACAAAATATATATATATATAAAAAAAATAATAAAAATTCAAACCTTTTGTTTTCGAAACTATTGACTCAAACCTTTTGTCATTCGACCCTTTGCTGTTGATCCTTTGACCTATAACCCATTCGCTCTCAGGCTCTGAGCTGCTGCTGTTTGAGGTCCCATCCTTATCCTCTAGGCGCTCCCTGATTCTTGGAGACTGAGAGTCTCTCCCAGAATGATGGGGCCTAGTCTCTTCTCACCTGTTGTATTGTGGGATCTCTGGGTCACTTCCCTTGGACTCCTTCTTTCGCACAGCGAAGTACTCATCTGACTCCTCCCTTCTGCCTGGTTGGCGGAGAACTCCCCCCACCTCCCTGAATGGGTGGAGGTTTTCAGAATACTCTTTTGGGGCCTATTCTCAGACTCTATTTTATCCGCAAAGTGGACCATGTGGTTCATTTGTAGCTGATGTTTCTGCCAGTCTAACTCCCTGATTTTCTCTTCATAGGAGTCTTCCTGGTCAGATACATGAGCCATAATATTTTTGAACCTGAACAGGGATGCACGCCCATCAATCTCTGATGGAAGCTGGCCTGCCGGCCCAATCATGCTGGGCCTAATTGAGTCCAGCTGCCTCATGGTTTCTGGTTCTTGTGAACCTGTGGACATGAAGTTAGCAGTGCCTTGCGCATACAGGGTGGTAGGTTGGCTTGAGGCCCTTGGTACAGAGGGCATCACACTGTGATCAGGGGTTGCCTAGCCACTCTTTAACTGTTCAGGGGTCCTCCAGTCCTTATTTAACCTAGCACACTCTTTTTCTAACCTCTCAAATTTCTTTCTCAGCCCCTATTTCTTGATAGTATGCAAAGGAATGCACCTTGTGCTCTCCTATCAGGGCTTGACTAGCTTCTCTGAGCTTCCCTTGTGCTACTACTTGGCTCTGGAATGGCCTGCTCTCATCAGAAAGGGCCTCATTTCCTTTCTGGGCTTCTTGTATTGTCTGGGAGTACTCAGACCATTTCTGCTGCAGGAGATTAATCTCCTCGCTTAGTGAAATGTTGGCCTGTGTTGCCTGCTCTAGATCAAATTCTATTCACGAAATATGTCCCATCAATTTTTCATACTCTGCTTTTAAGTCAGTCCGTTCCTGAAGCCCTGATTCACTTCTCTCCAGGTCTGTCTTTAATTTCCACACTTCCTGGAACAGGGCATGTTTTTCCTAATACAGTGTGCAATTCTGTTCACTAAGGTTATCTCTCTGTTGTTTTATAGCGTTTAACTTTTGGCGTTCCTGGTCAAAATCTGTTAGGCAATGGACCTCTTTCATGATTAACTTATTATCTCCTCTTCAAATTGCTAGATCTAATTTTGTAAAGTGCTTATCTCCTCTGAGCAGGCTCTATTGTATGTCACTTGCTGGTTCAATTTTAGTTGACTCTCTTTTAGGGAATCAAACCTTTCTTGGCACTCTTCTTTCAGTACAGACAATTGGGCCTCCTGTCCTGAATTAGTTTGTTGCTGAGCTGAGAACTCACTATTTAGCTGCTGAATGGTATTTCCTAATTCTAACTCATAGTTTTGATTTTCTCAAATGTTTTCCTCTGCCTGTATTTGATTTAAAAGCTCAGACTGGTTTTGCACAGAGGTTACACTTTGTTGGTATTTTTCTTCCATGACTATCATGTGGAAGTACATGTACACAGTGATTTGGACCGTCTTAATCTGCTCATAATTCATGTTATGAGTCATATAGAACTCAGTCAGGGCTTGATGTAACATGAGTGTCCTGCCACACATCCATGCTTATAGAGGTCACCTTTTGCATCATACTAGATAGCCAGGTTTCATGTTTTTGTTCTGCCAATTCCCCTCTAATGAATAATTTGGACAGAAGGTGCTGCCTAGCTATGTTAATTTCCATGGTGCTCATTATAAAGAGTGTTCTTCCTTTGGTTATCTATGCAAGGACAAAATCTCTACCCTGCTCTTGCCTAGTTTAGGGTTACACTATTTTATTTTGAGACACAGGCCCGATACCTAGGGTACAACTTATTGGATGGCGCCTTTACAGTGTAACACAGCTTTCTAACCACCAAAAGTAACACTACCTTCAATGGGTTAGTCTGCTGTGTTGGACTGTCACGGGGGACAACTCTAACCTCAATCATGGCAGAAGCCCCCACTATGTCACGGTTTTATAACACGGCACCCTCCAGCCAGGGACTCCTTCCCCTGACAATGAATTTGGCGCACAATAAAAATGTGTTTTATCTTTAATAAACCACTGGTTCTTTTATTTGAGTAGGCCCTCAACCTGTCACTCACCCAACCTTCACAAACACCCCGTGTCACAATGGACTAGGAACCAGACCGGTGTGCATCAATAAGATATTTATTAATTTATGGTTTAATGAAAAAGAAAAATCAAACAATTTTACAACAGCCACCAATATTGTGGCAACACAAATGCAATGATTCCTACAGAACAATTGGTTCAGAAATCCTAACACAGTTTGCATGGATCTTTAATGGCAAAACAGGAATCAAAGTTTTAAAAGTGATAGCACCAAGGTTAAGCACTCCCCCCCTGTGACACTCACCCCAAACCTCAGCTAACTTAATTCCCTTTGAATGGAAGGCAGTGGCAAGGAGTAAGGATAGGGAGAGAAAAGTCAGATTTAGAATAAAGCCCACCACCCCAAGATGGGAAGCCAGAAAAGAAAATGAGACCCGTTTTTGGAGGAAAACGGCAGAATCGGATTTTGCTTATTACTCAAACGGCTACTCATACTGCTAGGGGACAGCTGAAAGGAAATTCATGTTGCTACACTTGAGGAGATAGGGAAGCTTTGAGACTACTAATCAGCACACAGAACAATGTGGAAACAAGGTAGGAATATTGATTTTGTGGAGAAAGCAAATGCAAAAGAAATTACAAACGGCAAATGGAAATTTGCTTTAAGTGGGATTTGCAATGAGAGGCAGCTAAGGAAGGGGTTTAGCTGTAAAAATCGGAAATCGGTTTTCAAAGACAAGGACAGAGGCACATGACAGATGGAATTCTAGGCAAAGGGGATTGCTCTCAATGGGACTGCGGTTTGGGGTTTTTAATAGTACAGATGCAAAATAATAATTCAAGAGGAATGCACACAGTACACAGGCATATTTGATTTTCAGTTACACAGAGACTAATTCTGTTGAGGCTATACTTTAATGACTATGGTTAATAAAAACACTCAACAACATTGTTGATTTCGAAGGCAACAATATTGAACATGAATTTCAATGGGGAATTAATTGATTTATTTCAGAATGATACTAAGGAATTATACAGACAACTGAAAGATTTATCAAAGGAATACACTAACATACGCAGGCTAATACAGATTCTTCTATGGAAAGGCGAATGAATTATATTGGCAATTTGCGACTTTCAATGGGATTTTCAATGGGGTCATGTTGCAAAAAGGAAATGATTATGCAATTTAGGGCTGAGGTTATTTGCTACTTACAGAGTACGCCTCGATTTGGGTGTCTGGACCGCCAGTTGGATCTCAGGACTGTCTGGACAGCTAAGCAAGGGGTCTGGTCTCCACACTCTGCCTGGATAGGATTCTGGACAGTCAGTTGGATCTCAGGACTCTCTGGACAGCTAGGCAAGGGGTCTGGGCTGAGCACTCTCCTAGATGATAAGGTTCAGCTTTCCCTCCTTCTTCCTTCTCCTGTCACCCTGGATTTTTGTGAGTGTCTGTGTGTCCTCTGTCTAGTACAGTCCCCCCTTATATAGCACAAATGACCTCATTCACTTTACAATCTGGGGGAGTGCTCTATAATTACTCCTGACCCTGGATAGTACAGTTTCCCATTCCTCTCTCCGCCCTCTGGCATGATTAGTTCAAGGGGGCAGAGCACCATCTGTTTGTTTGGCATTTATTACAGTTCTTTGTTCTCTTGGTCATTTTTTGACAAAACCCAGTTATGTGCCATAACTTCATATTTCTACTAACCCCTGACATATGCATTAGAGATGTGGTTTGAGTGGGTCATAGGGAATTAGGTAAGCTGATCGCCAACTCCGTGCGAGGTAGCATGGCCCTTCGGCACCTTTTGGTAATTTTCATAAAATGTATAATAGTTAGAACTCTGCAAATGATCAATCATATTCATAATCTCCATCTCCATATTTCCATCAAATGTCATGCTTGTCACCTTTTTAAATAAGCCAGAATCTAGTCTTTACAGGCCATTTCAGTCCACAAAATCCTAGGAACATGTGCTTAGCCTCTTCAGAATCCCCTCGAAATCACATGGAAAAATATCATAAAACAAAATTATTTCTTATTCTGAGTGCTGGGAAAAATACCTAAAATTAATCAATCCCTTAATGTCAATTTGGAGGATCTTTCACATATGGGAGATTGGTGCTTCATCCCCTCCAGCCAAATGTCTCCCCCTGGCTTAGCTTGCAACAAAAGACTTTTATTACAGTTCTTTGAAGTTTGTCAGTTTGTCCTTGGGAGTGGGTGCAGGAGGAACTCACACTTCTTGGTCAAACTCTGGCCATGCTTGCTTTCTTTGCCCTCCCCGCTAGTACTGCCTTCTAGTCTGGCAGAACAGAGAATGAGCATGCCCATAGCCACATCACATGTCATTGCGAAATGGTTCACTTATTGGTGCGACTTCCAGTGGGAGGCAAGGCTCTCAATTGAGTTTTGTGCCTGAGCCCAAAAACTGTTTGTTCTGGTATTCTGAGCCTCCAGGTGATGGAAGTCTTGTAGGGGAGAGCATAATGTACATGGCTTTATTCAACACCCCACCCACAGCATATTTCACTGACATTTTCTATGCGAGCAAAGTTCCTTTTCACAATGGCTTTTAAAAGTCATTTTTCTTTATTTAGAACACGTGTGCAAGCCGTTTTTCATCTAATGTTTGAAATGCGGTTCTGTGGGTCATGGGATTTTTTTTTAATTTTTCCTTTTGGGTGGGTTTACATTTACTGTTGGTCCATGGACATGGAGGGGTAGGCCCCCTGCACAGAGTTCTTTTGATTTGACACAGAATAAAAAGTAAAAGCCAAGCCGTTTTTTTTCATTTGCAGTGTTTTGAGCGCTGCGGTACACATGAAAGGGGAAACAAAAGGTGTGTCGTGTTGCAATGTAGAAATGATTGCCCCTCATGTGAATTAACAATAAGACAAGGCCTTTTTTTATGTAGTGCATATTCTTTGTTGGCATTCAAATGGAATAAAGCAAATGCAGAGCCGTCCTCCATGCAGTGCATAACTCCTTGTTATTCAGATGAAAGAAAAGTAAATGCTGCGCTGTTTTTCGATGCAGTGTTCAAATGCTTGCCACACATGTGCCGGGGAAAGCAAAGCACAGCTGTTTTTGGTGGCACTGTTTAATGTAGTTTTTCAGGTGACAGGGATTTCTGTTAGGGCATGTAAAAGCACCCCACAATACAAGACTCTTGCCACAAGAGGACACCCCTCCTGACCTATTAAAGACATATCATTCAATACCCTGCCCACAAGAGGACCCATTAAAGCCATGTCATTCAAGACCCTGCCCGGAAGAAAACACCACTCCTGACTAATTAGAGCCATATCCTTCAAGACCCTGCCCGCAAGAAGCCAATCCTGAACACTGCAAATCACATAATTCAAGGCCCTACCTGCAAGAGGACACCATTCCTGACTGATTAAAGACATATCATTCAAGACACTACCCACTTGAAGGCACTCCTAAACACTGCAAACCTCATAATTCAAGACCCTGGCCGCAAGAGGACATCACTCCTGGCCGATTAAAGCCATATCATTGAAGACCCTGGCCGCAAGAGGACACCACTCCTGGCCGATTAAAGCCATATCATTCAAGACACTGCCCACAAGAGGATACCACTCCTGACCGATTAAAGACATATCATTCAAGACACTGCTCACATGAGGACACCACTCCTGACCGATTAAAGACATATATTAAAGACATATCATTCAAGACACTGCCCACAAGAGGACACCACTCCTGGCCGATTAAAGCCATATCATTCAAGACACTTCCCACAAGAGGACACCACTCGAGACCGATTAAAGACATATCATTCAAGACACTGCCCACAAGAGGACACCACTCCTGACCGATTAAAGACATATCATTCAAGACACTGCCCACAAGAGGACACCACTCCTGACCGATTAAAGACATATCATTCAAGACACTGCCCACAAGAGGACACCACTCCTGACCGATTAAAGACTTATCATTCAAGATCATACCCACAAGAAGGCACTCCTAAACACTGCAAACCACATCATTCAAAACCCTGCCCGCAAGAGGACACCACTCCGGACTGATTAAAGACATATCATTCAAGGCCCTGCCCACAAGAGGACCCAACTCCTAAACACTGCAAATCACATAATGTAAGACCCTGCCTGCAAGAGCACACCACTCCTGACCGATTAAAGCCACATCATTCAAGACCCTGCCCACATGGGGACACCACGCCTGACCGCTCCAATCCACATCTGGCCAGTTCCTGCCCACACGAGTAGACCACTTTCAACCACTGTAAGGGCCATAATTCAAAACCCTGCTCACCGGATGACAGCACTCCTGACCATTTCACCCTGCCGCGGACCAGCTTCTGGCCACAAGATGACAATGCACCTGACTGCTGCCAGATCCACCATTGACTCTGTCCACAAGAGGACACCTCTCCAATACAGATCTGACCGCTTTCTGCCACAAGAGGTCATCACTCATGACCACAACAAGCCGCACCATTGAAGTCCCTGCCCATAGGCGATCCCTATGACCGACCGTATTTAACCACAGCAGCCCAGAGCATGTCCACGAGGGCAGGTGACTCGATCAGTGCAGCGTCTGCCCGCGTGGACGTCACTCCTGACTGGTTGAACCCACAGCAGCCCTGTCCTGTCTGCCCTGATGTCCTCTCTCCCTACTCCCAAGTGCCGCTGATATCTGAAGGGAAAGACTAAGCAGCCCCTCCCATCCTCAGGGCCCTCCCAAACGTGCATGTGGGTCCCTTTGACCCCCTCAGCGCCAGCGATGGGCCTCATCTCACAATGGCGACGAACCACGGCACACGGAAACAAGACACTGCATCGACTGGGGGCACGATAAAGAATGCGCGTGTCCAAGCCGCTGATATAGCTCGGCGGGTTATGTTCTAGCCTCGGAGCTCTGCATGCTTGCTGCAGCGACAACTTTGGGCCCGGACAGGGGGTTCACTTGGTCTTTCTGATAAACTGAGCGCCATTACAATAGGTACTAATTACACATATGATCCCAACCCTTGCAAGCGGCCGAGACCCGACTTGAAGCGCTATATACAAAGATGTTATTTATCACTAGTTTGATAAGCGAGGGCCGTGCCAGCATGAATGTCGGGGTGCACATATGATGGGTATGCTTATGTAGGCGATTGATGAATAGTGATGAATATATATGTGTTTCTTTGGGCAAACCTATGACACAATGGATAACTAGTTATATGTCCGCGCAACTGCGATACAACCAATGCACTGGTGATGCGCGTGCGCAACTGTAAGGAATTCATTCTTGACAGTGTCCGTGCGCCTGCAAAGCAAGGCGTGCGGTGTTGAATAACCCGCGCCCTTGTGCCCATACGCCCGATCAAGCGGCTGGAGGCATCGCAGGGGAAACTGCTGGGAAGTGCTGGGGTGTCTCCTGATCAAAGCTTGACGCGATGGATGAATGCGCCCTGCGATTGGATGGGTTCTCCGCCCATATACAAACCTGTACGAACTCCATGCAGCACTCCAGCCCACTGGCACGTTCACAGATGCACTTAATAGTGGGCGGGTTCGGCATGTCGCCATCTGTCTAACCAGAAAGAAACAACATTTGACTGTACATATTTCATCGGGAGGGAGGACATTATGAGTTGAATAAACCTTGGAATTAGGCTGCCCAAATATTCCGAGAATGGAGTCATATTTAACTATAGTAAACAAATATAAAACAGTGTGCTTTTAGTTAAATGAGTGTCCTTTCTTTTTTTAATGTTATGTTTGTAAAGTATTTGCCAGTGCATGTTTTGTGTGATTGGACATTGCAGTGCGGCCGCGTGGAGATCAGTGTAATATGGGGGTCGACCGTTCAGTGTTACATGCTAAGCAGTGTAAGTATGTATGGAAGCACGAGCAACATGCTAACTAGCTGCCCGGAGCCGAAACAAATGCTATGATATGATATGGCATGTATAGCGCGCCTGCACACACGTGTTTCTAGGCGCGACAAGACAAGGAGGGGGAAAACAAATGCAGGGATGTGTGTGTGTGTGCCAATGTGTACACGAGGGAATGGACACTTTGGTCTGGGTGCAGCGGCATTCACCAGCGAAAAGTACAATAAATAAATAAACAATAGGAATCATCCGCCGAAGGCACCCGCAGAGCCATGCGGGAGGGGTGGCACGTATTGTTACATAGGTGAAATGCTGGATTGGTGAACGAAGCTAAATAGCTACTAGTCATAACAACAATACAACGAATTATTATTATTATAATAACTAGACAAGACGGTTATGCATGTAACATATCATTGATCGGTATTTAATGAGATTATATAGCGCACAGAAACAACAATGAAAAGACGTCCAGGCGCAAGCGGCCGGAGGAATCGGAGACTGGAAATGGCAGCGGTGTGTGCGTGTATGAACCCCAATAACATGGCAGGTGTGCATAGGTGCACGCGCGAAACACTGAGGTTGAAGGCATTCGTTCGTTACAAATGGAATCAGGAATGCGCTGGCGATCTGTAAAGGTCAACGCCTGGGTAAATGGAAAACGCGCGCCTCTAGGCACTTTCTCCAAAAAATAGGAACACTGCGAGATGCACACCTTCAGAACAATGCGCAGGATGATTTGTTCTCAGTGCAAACAGAAGGTGCACACGAGCCGATGGCTGAAGGGCACCTGGATGAGCACAGGGTGGTCGCCCAGAGCCGCGCGGGGCACTCGCCACAAAGGTCCCGCCACCTGCCGGAATCGCATTCGGAGCACGTGCCAGTGTTGCGGCACCTTCTCCCTGTGCAAATACAGCCACACACATTCGGGGTCCACTCGAGATACAATGCAAAACCACAAAGAAACGCAGCATTGCCGACAAGGTAGCGCAGTGTGCTGAGAGCCTGTTGCTAATGCATCTGTGCAACCCGGATATGCACATTCGGCGAATTTGCTGTTACTCCACCGTATCCCGGAACCTTTTTGTGCAGCCACCCCCGAGTGCACATATGAGGGGCATGCACACCTTACAGTCCTTTCACATTGCGAATCATGCGCAATTTGCGCATTCACACCCTGCTTATTTTCTCATGTGCTCAAGTAGTTTTCTAACAATTGGCGCCGTGCTAACTTTAGCCATGGGACAGTTTAAAAACAAGAGGTTATTGGGCATCCCATGTTTATTCTAAAACAGACCCCAGTTTCTAGACTCATCTATTATTATTATTATTATTATTATTATTATTATTATTATTATTATTATTATTATTATTATACCAATGCCATGTTAGAAGTTCCATTGACACAATTGAGCCGCAGGAGGCAATAATCGTCAACAAAATTCCCTCCCAAATACTACTGCTTTTTTCTTTTTTTTTTTTATCTTTCCTTGTTTTAACCAGAGCACTCCACCCTGATTGGATGGAATGCTCCAATATCACTAATGCCTCCCCCCTCGGGCCATTATCAGGTGACAACCTCCCATGACCTCACATTGTTTCGCCTGACGGTCACTATCACCTGGTAATGGCCCTCTAGATTATTCATGAATTGCTTAATTATTTTTGTCTTTCACTCTCACTGCTGTTCTTGACCCCCTCATCCCCCCCCACCCCCACCACTGCCCCAACGCTTGGAGGTAAGGAGACTAATAAACATGGCGTCCTCGCGACGTGAGGGCCATGAACCTAATTCCCGAAGAGAGAAGTGCGGGTCCCGCATACTGCACCTCCTCTGGGCAATTTGCGCAAGTCCCAGATTGTGATTTAAATATCGCCGAGAGTCACACGCGGCGGGCACGTTTCACAGACTCAAGTGACGGCAGCAAACTCGCCGGTGCGACTGAGAAGGGAGCAGCACAACCACGGGGATGAGGAACACTTTTAGGAAGCAGTGTTTGAATAAGAGGGACTCGTGCAAGCAGATGCGCAGAGTTCCAAATCTGGCTGACACTGGGGGCCAGATTACAGAAATGTTGCACCGGTGCAAGTGCAAAGTTTGCCCTATTGCTAATACCGTGCAAACTTTGCACTTGCATCACTGCAACGTTTCTGTAACCTGGCCCCGGAGCGGTTGCACCAGGCCAGAGCGCAACTAGGGAAAAAAGAACACGCAATTTGCACCTTTTTTTCTGGACCACAGTGCGTCTGGTGGGCGTGTCCACGGCCGCTCCCTGGCTTCTCCCACGGCGCATATACCCGTTTTGGGCAAATTAATGTACGTGCGGTCGCACATGTCCTGAGCCAGTCCCACACCCGTGGCATTCTTTTTACATATATTTTACACAGGGCAATTCCGAGCTCTAATGCGTGTTTCAATAGCCGTAGCAGCCAGAATTCACGCATGCGCAAACCGCACGTTATAGGCGCCTGCACTCGTCGCAAAGCGCTGTGAAGCAGGCCTTTTCTACAAGCACTCCCCGCGCCTTCTGCAAGTGATTTCCCAGGCTCTGCAACCAGCCTCTTGTCGCAGTGCACCGCGGGCTTTGACGTCACCACGCCCCTCTTATTTTCAGCACACTAGCCATGTGTGCAGATCGTCCATTTGCACGATTTTTTAAATACCGATTTTTGTTAATGTATCTTGGCGAAGATTTCCCACTCTGCTTTCCCCTTTGTTTTTTGGGAGTGGGGCGAGGGGGAGGTGAGTAGAGGTGGAATTAAAGGCCGTGTTGACGGCATTGGTAGGTCCCCAATGAAGGAGGCCCATCGAGTGCCCACGTTCTAATATTTCAAAAATAATGTTTTCGGGGACTTTTTCTCGGACATTGTTTAGTTCACGCGTGCAGCCGTCCAGTGAAACGCACTTTCCTCCACAAACCACAACATGGCACCCCGAAACAATGTTAGTGAAAATAAAGTGAAAATAACGTTTGCCCACAAACAAGTATGTGGCCCTCCTGAACACTGCTACTGCAAACCAGGGCAAGAGGACTTTTGAAGAGGGGCAGGAAATGCGCACCGGGATCTCGCGCCCTGGAGAAGTGCCCCTGCCACGGGGGGAATGGGGCTTACGCGGTCAAGTCCAGGGTCTAAGCAGCTGGAGCTGCGCCCGAGCCACAGGGAGTGGCCTGGTATTTGCTCCCTAGGCACCCAGAGCCAAGGCCAAGCCACGGGAGGCCTTGCAGGGCATAGTCCCGACCGTCGATGATGCATGCACTTTTTTGCACGGTTCAAAGTGACTTTGCACTGTACAAATACACTTTTCACAGTCCACGAATCAGAGTTTCACTGTAAGAATACACTTTTCACAGTTCCACGAATTAGGGGGTTTGTGTCGGCAGTGCAAAGTCTCCTTCCCTCCCTCCCTCCCTTCCTACCTCCCTTCTTTCCTCCCTTCCTTCCTTCCTTCCTTGTTGAATTTCCCTAAGCGGTACTGAGGGAGGCGGGCAAGGGCAAGGCTTTAGGGAGCATGTTGTGATATGTGAAGCCAGTCATTTGCAGCCATGCTAGAGAGTTGCGTGACGGGAGCCGCACAGAAGCGAGATTCTCTGTCCCATCTCCCATCGCCGCGGTTTCGTTTCCTCCACAGGCACAGAAACCCGAACGCCGCGGATGTCATACACACAATAGAAGTCGGACTTCATCCCGAGCCCAGGGGGGCAGCAACACAGAGTGATAGTACAACGATATCACCGGTACCGACACACAATAGAAGATGCACACCCGCGCGCCAAGCGCTGTGAAAGGCGCAGCGCTTCTTCAATGAGCTGAAAGGCAGAGGACGCACTCACCCGGGTTCCCCAAACAAGGCCTGTGTTCTGATGGCCTCCTCGATGCCAGCCGACACCAGTGCGAGAGTGTTGAGTGTGTGTGGTGTAGTTTGGGTGGCACCAAAGGCAACCCCAGTGTTATTCGAAATCGATAACTAAATCCTTACCATACAATTCACACCAAAACACACGTAATTTAACATAACCTTAAAAAGCTCCGCGGTGATTCGCACCAGTCCGCGGCCCTCTAATGCCCCATTTCTTCTACAGCAACGATTACTTTAATAATACATCATAGTATCGCAGGGGTGATTTTAATATACAATGCCCCTTGAACCCACAGTAGACCAAGGACCAGAACACAAACATGGCCCAAAAAGGGAACACGATACTTCCATTAATAACGCTTACGCCGATGCCAATGATAACAATACCTTGCGTTCTCATATAGTGCTTCATGCCGGATGCCCACCCGCTTTTTAGCGCTATAATATTATTTGCCCCTTTTTCTGGTTTTGAATGTATTGCTCCCGGAAAGATGAAATGCCACCTCGCCTCCGTCCACAGGAATCAAAGGTCCCGCGAGCCGCACATGTACTCGCGAGATATTCATCAGGACTACATGGGGACAAGAAACAAACATACACATAGTACCCAACACAAAAATACATGTAAAAAAGCAAAGACCGGAAGTGATACAAATATATAAATAAAGGAAACAATCATTACGAATCAAAAATATAATAAAAGAGCAATTGAAAGAAAAAAGCCGGAAACGTAGGAGACAGAATGGCCAGGGAAACAACAAAGCAAGGGAAACAAAATACAGTAGCACAAAGGACATGAGAATAAAAGGCAGACACGAGTAAATAGAAGAAAAAGAAAAGCGGCACAAAACAGATGAACGAGAGAAACGAAAGCAAAGGACGTAATTAATGTATAAATATGAATTGCGGAAATAGAGAAATGAAAATAAAAAAATGCCAGTAGAATGTAAAGAGAAAATCAGAGAAAGCAAAAAACAAAGAAAGAAAAAAAGACAAATACATGAAGAAACGAATAAGTAAAGCCCCCAAGTATAAAAAAACACAGGAGGATTTAAGACTTTGCACATGGAGTAGTAGACCCAATTAGAACTGAAATAAAGAAAGGACGGAAAATAACGCAAGAGAAGGTCAAAGTAAATAACAGATACCTAGAAATGAGGAAATCCATGTAGAGTACAGCGTGGAGTTCATTAAGAACAATTATAGCAATTACGAAATAAAGTGATCCCCATTATGTAGGTTTAACCTTCCACTATGAAATCGTTTGAAAATAGCTTTGTGAAGGCCCCACATGGCTTCCTCGCTAATGTCTCTTAACATGTAAACTCATGCTGAACTCCATGTACACCCGCTTCCCCACCCGCTTTCTTAGAGTCCCGCAATTCCTCGGGCCCACGTGCCTGACAGGGTGAGCACTGGAGAACCAGAAACCACATTGGCGTCATTTTGCCCCCTACACCCACTTTCGGTATGGGCTCGTCACCGGCAGCCGGGGTGCGCTCCACTCTAGTTCCGCCTACCCCAAGGGCCCGCCTTTAATATGGACAATTCAAATTCTAGGTGCATTAAGTCCACAGGCAGTCCTGCAATAGGGCCTAGGCTGTGTGAATGGGCACGTGCTCCTCCTACGCATAGTTCCAATTGCGGTAGGGTGACCAGATTAAAAAAGTAAAAACACCGGGGAAGGGCAACTAACATAAACATAGGACTAACTCTTGAAAATGGCTGTCAAGGCACCACACTGCAGTAGCGGTTGGAGGAGAAGGGGGTTTAAGTGTTACTGAGCAAATAAACACATTATAATTAATTTATCACAAAGTAACACTATCTTAAAATGTAAAATGCAGCATTTTTTCTGTGTGAAATTGTGCATTCATGCCTGTTAGCTATAAAGACCGACAACTAACAATCGGGACCACTGCAGTTTCCGATGGGAAAGGGGGACAGAGCACCAAAAACTGGGACAGTCCCGGCTACACCAGGACGTCCGGTCACCCTAAATTGCAGGTGTGTATGATTTAAAGGCATGTGCAATATGTATGTAGATGTGAAATGATACAATACAACACTTATCCTTGCCACTTTTTTGTTGAGGGGTGGCCGGTTCCACAGAGACTGAGAGAAAGTATCAACAGAGATCCAGGTGAGAAACGACCGCCCCCACCTTTCACACCATATTATTCGAAACATGGAAAACATAAATGCACAACTTCATTTTCAATGCATCAGTCTAAGCCTTAGTGCCAATTCAAAGATAGTACTTCTATTTCAATACAGTTTTGTTAAAACCAGCTGGCTATCACCCTTGTTGCAACCTAGAGCACAACATAACTCGGTGTGCAGGTAGTGACAGGCGGTTAGTATTGCGTGCCCACAACAGGTGCATACAGCATTTCTCAATTTTAGATTTCTATTAAATCAGGACAACAAAAAAGATGACAACGCTGTCCGCACTTTTTTGTCATTTTTTGTCACTGACACTGTTTTGTATAGTTATCACTATTATTTTGATATAACATAAAGGATGGTGACCCAGTAGTTTAGGTCACAGGCAATATGGTTGACGCACTTTGTGTGAAGATATATGCACCTGACACCGTTCTTCAAACGTTCTTCAAAGAGTTTGGTGGGCCTTCATCAGGACGTATATAGATTCATTATGGGTTTCAATCCAAAAACCTCTCTTGTGTTCTAAACATTCCTGTGTGCTAAAAAATAAATTAAAAAAAAGGTATAAATAAGGCTGGGACTTGGGACACTTTTTTTGTGACCTGTTACCATTTCCATGTTTATCACTGACCTTAAGTCGCTGATATTAGGTGCAAGGGTTGACAAAAAACAGGGTAATTCAGTTTGATTCAATCTTGTGTTGAGCCTCACGTCTGTTATTTGTTTGACTCACACTCCTGAAAATTATACAGTACAACCTTACTATTTTATCATTGTAATGTTTGTTATCACTACATAGGTTGTACAATGTTATTACAAACCTCTGCTGTAGGTCTGATTAATACTTCAGTCAGAGTTGATAGAAGAACGAGTAATCACTTGTCCACTCGTCTCAGTGAAAATGGACAAGTTAAAGAGTTTCCTTTTATACATCTATAGCGTTAATTTTCTGATTAACAGCTTTTTTAAAAATTACTATTTGCCTTTCCCCAAGTGTGCATCCTCTGCGTCCGCGTGTAAAAGTACACAGCAGGCGTTAGAGGGCTCAGGGACGTCATTTGGGGGTTGCCAGGGCTAGCAGCTGTTACCCCTGTCTCTACCTCCGCTAGCGCTAGACCTGTTCTTGCCACCCCACGGCCACTGGAAAAAGAGGCAGTGCCAAGAGCAGATATCTGTGTTTCACCTGAAAAAGGTGGTTGTAAATGTAGCTAAATGTGCCACCATTTTTTCCACCTGGAATCTAGATCTCATTAGCTGGGGAAATAACAGGAACGCAGGAGAAACTATGAAGTCGTCATCACTAACAGGTTGGCAGTCCATTAGTGAAAAATGCCTGAATGGTTGGTTTCAGAGGTGGGGATATCTGTGCAGCTCATACCCAGTACTGTAGCCACAGGAAGGGTATGAGGACTAGGTCTACCTGGCTGGGAATGGATACGAGTAGCCTGCATTACTCAGTGACCGCAAAGCATGAATGCAAATCTCATCAGTGATTCTCGTTGTCTGCTTTGCCCATGCAGTGAGCCACTGGGCCTGTGATGAGAGAGGTGTGCCCCAGTGGCTTCTGCCACCAATCCTGCCTGGGCACTGTGTGACCTGGCCCAGATCTGTCACACCTGCATCAAAGACATACTGTAGATAGACGCAAGATGAGATAATTAATTTACACAAAGTTGCACTCCGCTTTTGAAGTAAACTATCTGTTGCTTCCTCCAGCAAACAAAAATATATATATTTGGAGGATAACTCAGGGGGCAATGCACTTGCACTTTGGGAACAAGTGGATACAGTGCAACATGGGTTCAGTTCTTGTTTCAGTGCTTAGAAGCTGGAGGAGGCTGGCATTAAGCAACATACATAGAACCAAAGAAAATAATAAACTGGCCTAGGGGTGATGTCATGGAGCTGCTGCTGTTTATATCTTTAAATAAAAAAAAAACGCAATTACAGTGACCTGCCACACCCCCTTCCCCTCTATCTCCCATCTAACAACAATAAACCATGGGTCACTTACCAAATAAGCAAAACAGAAAGCTTATGGCTGCAGGGTTTCAAATAATTCATATCAACTGGCATAGCTCTGGGTTTGAGGTGTGTTCTTGAGGCTCAATGTTATGGAGGCTGGCACTGGCACTGGAGACTTAAGATGTTGTAAAAGTGAGTAGCAGTTGTTGGGAGCGAGTGGCTGAGATCTAATGGGTTATAAGAGAGTTGAAATACATTGAATACAGATATAAGATGTTTGAGGAGGGAAATTGAGACTCACAGTGTTGGGGTGTTGAAGGGGGTACTGGAGACTTAAGTAGCTGTATGCTTGAGGTTGATGATTTTGGAGAATGATAGAGACCTAGGTTGCTGGAGAGTGGCACTGTGTAAACATGAAGGTGTTGGAGCAAGCCATTGGAAGTGTAAGGTGTTGGAGGGTGGGAGTAGGTGTCAGACATTTAAAGGTGTTGACAGAGGGCCCTTAGCGACTTGCGGTGGATGGTGGCGTGCCCGTGGTAAAAATGGTTGGGGATATTCAGGCTCTTGGTGACTGGCATGAGTGGGTGTGCAATGATTCAAAGTGCACTATTGACAAGAAAATCCCTGCGCCTATGGTCCAAGTGGAAATGTATGAAGTGGTACAGCCTCCGATTGTCTTCTGATTGGACTTGTGTTGGTCAGTTGCTGTTTCCAGTCTGTGGCCAGACACTTGGAAGGCACTGGATGTCTGCGCTTTGGAGTTTAGGCCTCTTCAAGAAGCTCTGTCTGTTTACAGTTTAGTCCAAATGATGTACAATACCCCAGGTTGTTGTGTTGGAGGTCTGCTTTCATTCACAGTATTTTAGTAATATGGGCCTATGCACACTGATATTAATGCTACACATGGTGATCCATTCTTGTATGAAATGTATATCATATTACAGTGATATTGTAACCATATTTTCTTAGTGTACTGAGGAAATGTTCTTAGTGTAATGGTTGTGTACCATTACTTCCTGTGATGTCACTTGGGGGTGGGGTCAAATGACATCACTTCATGTGATGTCATCAGAGGTCAAGGGTTGTGTGGTGAAATTACGTGCCTGAGAGGGCTCTCACTGGTCAGGGGCCATGACTGACAGACCGGTGGGGGGAATTTTCTTACCCAACAACTTGGCACAAGCCCTCGCATGACATGCTTCCGGTGATACCATACACATATGCAGTGCAAGATGCTTTATGTATCCATATTTCAAACTATGTGTGACTCTAGAGGCATGAATGGATTATCTATGTATATTTGAAATGATATTTGCATACAGTGTATGGCATGCATTGTTGGCAGGGAAGCAACAAAACCTACATTTCAGGGGGCAGTGCCTTACCCTTGAAATGTTGCGAGAGGTGCCAACAACCTCCTAAGCTTTGTGGGGTACATTTACAAGCCCTTGAAGAATTCCCCTTCTCCCAAAACCACATTTAAACAGTGCCACAAAAACGGCTGTGCTTTTGTCTTCCTGGCACATGTGTGACAAGCATTGAACACTGCCACCCAAAGAATATCTTTGCACTTTCTTTCCTGTCCTTTTAATCATAAGAAAATGACCTGCAGTCAGAACGGCTCTACATTTGCTGTTCTGTCATCTGGAAACTAAAGTTGCACACTGCATGCAAGACGGCCTTGAACATATGGGCTGCAAATCAAGACGGCCCTGCGTTTACTTTATCGCATCTGAATTGCCAATAATCAGGCAATATATCTCAAAAACAGCCTTGTCTGACTGTCCATTCACATGAGGAGCAGGGATCGCACATTGCAACTGACCCGGCTATGTTTGTCTTTGCTATGAATCACTGCACTCTGAAACACGGAAAATAAAAGAAAACAGCATTCTACTTCATTCCATGTCAAAATCAAAGGAATTCTCTGTAACATCCCTTCTGTGTTTATGGATCAACATTACAGGCAAACCCGCTCAAAAGTATCAAGTGAAAGAGAATATTATTTACAGAACCACATTGGAAGCAGGAAATGTAAAACGTGCACATGTTTGAATCTGTTCTTTGTAAAATGAGGAAAAGTCTCATTTAAAACCAAATGTCAAAGGACAGCTTTTTGCATGCATAGAATTGCTAGTAGACATGTTGTGGGTGGGGGGCTGGCAAATCCATGTATATTATGCTCTTTCCCCCACAAGACTTCAATCAGCCTGGCTGAGGGTCGGGAATTTTAGTAAAACCAGTTCGGAAGGAAGTCTTGCCTCACATTTTCACACCTACAAGTGAACTCATTTTGCAAGGACATAAGCTGATGCTGAGGTCATGATAATTACTAGTTCTGCTAGACTGGCAGGCAGGACTGTCCACAAAGACAAAGGAAGCAAGGGGGGCCCAGTGTTTGACCCAGTAGTGTGATTTCCTTCAGCACCCATTCCCGGGATGTCCTTTGTGCAAGCGGAGCCAGGAGGAGGCAATTTGGCTGTGGGGGTTTGAAGCACCACCCTCCCATGTGACCAATCCTCCATATTGACAGTAAAGAACTTCTCCATTTTAAGACATATTTCTAAGCACTCTGAATGTGTAAGAATCTTATATTATGATAGTTTTCTATGTAATTATTCTTTGAATGTAAAGAGACTATCTGCATGTTTCTAGCCCTTGGTGAATTGAAAAGGCCAGGAAAAGTGGGTTCTATAAATGGGACCAATATCAAACTCAGTGAAAAGATGCAAAATGTTATGGGGAATATGTGTCATCACTGTCAGAATTTTAAATATCATGTAGTTCATTAAAAGCGCAAAATTATGCCAAAGGGCGATGCTACCTCACACAGAGTCACCGACCGGCTTTTCCAATTCCCTGTGACCCATTGAATCCACACATCTACTTCTAATGGCGGCGGCTAGTATAAATCTGAATTTTTGATGCATAATTCATTTTTGTTAAGAAATAAGCTTGTGGGACAAAGAGAGGTCATAAATACAAACAATGGAATTATGCTCTTTCTTCTGAACCAATAGGGCCAGGGGGAGGAGAGAGGAAGGGTAGGCTGTCCTATCCCAGGACATGAGTAATTTCAGAGTACTCCCCTCAGATTGTAAAGATGGATGATGTCATTTGGGCTATTCAAGCAGTACACAGAGAGACATAAGGGATCAGATCCATCAAACCACCGCAAGACACACACAGACCTGAGGAGACAAGAGCGGAGGCCTAGCTGACACCATCCAGGAGAGAGCAGTGACCAGACCTTGCCTAGCTGACCCCATATAGGAGAGAACAGTGACCAGATCCCTTGGCCCAGTTGTCCAGAGTGACCAGATCCCTTGGCCCAGCTGTCCAGAGTGACCATATCCCTTGGCCCAGCTGCCCTGAGTGACCAGAGATCTTGCTGGCTTTCCAGAAATCCCAAACCCAAGCTTACATAGTAAGTAGCAAATACATCAGTCCCAAATTGCATACCCTTCCCTTAGAATATGAAAGCCCATTGAAAGTCCCAAATTGCATACCTCCCTCTTTTGAATCTTGCATCCTGTAGAAAATCCCATTGAAAGCCCCAAATTGCATACATCTCTCTTTTGAATCTTGCATCCCATAGGAAACCCCATTGAAAATCCCAAACTGCCTATATCATGTATTCACCTTTCCATAGTAGAATCCAAATTAGCCCATGTATGTTAATATGTTCCTTTGAGAAATCTGTCAGTAGTCTGTATAAATCTTTAGCATTGTTTTGAAGTAAATCAATTCATTCCCATATAAAGAGATTCAAGGTGTAATTTGGTTGAAGATCGAAATTAACCACCTTATGCTAAGTGCCTTTCTTTAATAACTATAGTCTTTAAAATATAGTCAACAGAATTAGCCTCGGTGTAATTAAAACCTAGTCGTCCCATACGGTGTGCATTTCCACGAATTCTGATTGGTAGTTGTCTCTAGTTGTCTCTTTGAAACTCAAAGACTGCAGTCCCATTGCAAGCAAACTCCTTTCTCTAGAATCTTACCTACGTGTGCATCTGTCCTTGACCGTGAAAACCGACTTCCAATTTGAAAGCTAAAGCCCTTTTACATAGCTGCTTGTCATTTAAAAATCTTTGTAAAAAAAGGAATTCCATTGCTGTGTATAGTTTCCTTTTCCATGTGCCTTCTTCTCTGTGAAACCGCTTTCCGATTTTGACAGCTAAGCCTTCTGCTTGGCTGCCTGTCATCTCAAGTCCTGTGTAGAAAAGAATTGCCATTCTGCCACGTGTGTTTTCTTTTGCATGTCTTCATTCCCAAATCGATTTTCTTACCCGTGTGCACGTTGCCTTGGTGCCCTGATTAGTAGTCTGTAAGTTTCCTTATATCCAGAGTGTAGCAACAAGAATTTCTGTCCTAGCTATCCCACAGCGGCTGTAAACTGCTGTGTGAGTAACAAGTGAAATCCGATTATGCTGTTTTGCTCCCAAAAAAGGTTTTCATTTCTGGCCTCCCATCTTGGGGTGGTGGGCTGAATTCACAATCCAGTTTTTCCCTCTTTATCCTAACTCCTTGCCACTGCTTGCCATCCAAAAAGAATTAAGTTAGCATAGGGCTGGGGGTGAGTGTTGCAGGGGGAGTGCTTAACCATGGCACCATTACATGCTTTAAATCGTTTTCTCTTCTCGCCATTAAAGATTCTTGTAAATTGTGGGAATTTTGAACTGACTGTTGTAGGAATCTTTTGAATTGTATTGCCACTATTTTGATGGTTGCTGCCCAACTGTTTGATTTTGCATTTATTTTTCATTGAACCATAAAATTAATACATTTCATATTGATACACGCCGGCCTGATTTCTGGTCCATTGTGACATGGGGTGTTTGAGAAGGTGGGTATGAGATGGGTAGGGAGCCTACTCAAAGAACCCGTGGTTGATTAAAGATAGAAAGCGTTTTTATTGTGTGCCTCATTGCTCGTATGGGGAAGGAGTCCTTGGCTGGAGTGTGCCTTGTTATAAAACCGTTACAAGTGGGGGCTCGTGCCGTCATTGAGATAAGTGTTGTCACCCGTGACAGTCTAACACTGTAGGCTAATCCATTGAAGGTAGTGATACTTTTAGTGTCTAGAAAACTGTGTAACACTGCAAAGGAGCCACCCCAAAACATGCACCCTAGGTATTAGGCCTTTGGTTCAAAATAAAATAAAGTTAACAATAAACTAGGCAAGAGCATGGTAGAGATTGTTGTCCTTGCATAGATAACTAACTAAAGGAAGAACACGCTTCATAATGAGCACCGTGGACATTAACATAGCTAGGCAGCACCTTCTGTACAAACTATGCCTTAGAGGGGAATGGGCAGAGCAGGGGCAGGAAGTCTGGCTATCCGATATGATGCAACATGTCACCTCTACAAGCGTGGATGTGTGGCAGGACGGTGGCCTGTTACATCAAGCCCTAACCGAGTTTTATATGACTCAGAACATCAAAGAGAAACAAATTAAGATGGTCCAACTCACTGCGTACATATATTTCCACCTGATAGTCATGGAAGAAAAGTACAGAGAAAGTGTAACTATTGGCCAAAATCAGTCTCACCTTTTAAATCAAACCCAGAGTGAATTAAAGCGGGTAGAAGAAAAGATGCAAGAGAGCCAAAATTCTGAGTTAGAGTTGAGAAATCTCATCAGACAGTTAAAGGAGGAGTTGGCAGTACAGCAACAAACTAATTCAGAACAGGAGGCCAAATTGTCTGTACTGAAAGAGGAGTTTCAGGAAAGGGTTGATTCCCTGAAGGAGAGTCAACACAAATTAAAGCAACAAGTAAAATACAATAGAATCTGCTTAGAGGACATGGATGCTCTACAAAAATAGATAGAGAAATTGGATGAGGAGAATTGTACGTTAACCATTAAAGAAGTCCATTCCCAAACAGATTTTGACCAGGAACGCCATAAGGTAGGTGCCGTTAAACAACAGAGAGATGAACTGACTGAACAATTTGGCACCCTGTATCAGGAAAAAGATGCCCTATGCCAGGAAGTGTGCAAATTAAAAACAGACCTGGAGAAAAGAGAGTCAGACCTTCAGGAACTGACTGGCCTAAAAACAGAGTATGCAAATTTAATGGGGCACATGGGACAAATAGAGGATGATCTACAAGAGACCACCCAGGCCAAAAATATGCAGAGACAGGAGAGGCATCTCCTGCAAAAAAATGGTCTGAGTATTCCAAGGCAATGCAAGACTCCCAGAAAAGAAATGAGACAGTTTGTGATGAGAACAGGGGACTCTAGAGCCAGGTAGCAGCACAAGGGAAGGTAATAGAGGTCAGTCAAGCCCTGATAGCAGAGGAAAAGGCTCAGCCTTTGCCTACCGTCGGGAGACTGGGGCTGAGAAGGAGAATTGTGAGAGGTTAGGAAAAGAGTGTGTTAGGTTATATCAAGATTTGAGAAACCCTGAGCGGTTAGAGAGGGACAGGGCCACCCCTGATCACAGTGTGATGCCCTTTATACCAGGGGCCTCAAGCCAATTTACCACCCTGTATGCGCAAGGCACTGATAACTTCATGTCCGCAAGTTCACAAGACCCAGAAACCTCGAGCCCGCCAGATTCAAGTAGGCCCAGCATGATTGAACAGGCAGGCCACCACCCATCATAAATTGATGGACGGGCATTCCTGTTCAGGTTCAAAACTATTATGGCCAATGTATATGACGAGGAAGTCTCCTACGAAGAGAAAATGAGGGCGCTAGACTTGTAGAAACATCACCTACAAAGGAACCATTTGGTTCGCTTTGCAGAGAATAAGGAGTCAGAATTGAGGCCCCAAAAGAGTATTCTGAAAAACTCCACCCAATCAAGGAGGTGGGGGGAGCTCTCCACCAACGCTGAAAGCAGGGAGGACTCAGATGGATACTCCCCTGTGTGAAAGAGGGAATCCAAGGGGAGTGACCCAGAGAGCCCAAAGTATAGCAGGGGAGAGGAGAGTAGGCACCATCATTCTGGGAGAGACTCCCAAGCTCAAAGAATTAGGGCGCGCCTAGAGGATAGCGGGGGGACCTCAAATAGCACCAGCTCTGAGTTTGAGGGTGAATGGACTCAGGTGGAACGGAAAAAGAAGGCTGCCAAGCAAAAGAGAACTCTGATGAAGGACCCCATTAGACAGCTAAAGGCTATTAGAAGTTTCATGACCTTGTACCATACAAATGCCAAATATTCAGTATAGGAGCATCTGGAGCTATATGACCAGATGATGACATCTTTTAACATTAAAAATGATCAGAATTCCATAGAATTTGCCAAATGGACATTCTCCCCAGAGTACTCCAGCTTCTTTGCTGGACTGGAGCATTAGAACCATTCAAGGTGGTCTACCTATAAGGCGGCCATCTTGAAGAACTTCTCCACGCACAGAAACCCCCAGGAGGCCCGCAAGGCTGCCTACAACCTGCAGTTTGGAGAGGAACAGGCCTGAGAGAATTTGTTCAGGAATTAAAGCAGGCATTTGTGCAAACCACTAGGCGGGTGCGCACAAATAGTAGGGGATTTATAAATACCTATTTTCATGCACTCCCGAAGTACATCATGACACAGTTGGTAAGAGACTTCCATGATGAAAGGACCTGGGTAATAGAGCAAGCTACCCGGATCTATGAGGTCCAAAAGCCAGTAGAAAACAAGAATCCAACCAAAAACCCCAGACAAACCAACACCCTCACTGCTGCCAAGGTGGCGGAGGTGAAGGTTACCCCTATTTCGGAACTTGAAATGGGGTGGCCTAAAAATACACCTTCCCAAAACCAACCAAGTCAGAGGCAGCGAAGACTCGCTGACTAATCACAAGCAGGTGGCAATCAGGTAGGGTACCCCACAAATGTGCCCCCTTATTCTGTCAATTACATCAGCCCTAGGTACAAGGGGAACAGACCCATCCTGGGGCACGTGTGGACTCCCCAGGCCCAAGGGGGATCCAATCAGGTGATTACGGCCCCGGGAAACTTTCCTCCAAACCTCCCTCAGGAGGGCAGTAATCTTCCAAATCTTAGTTTAAGTTTCTTCCCCAGGTACCCTCAAAACCCCAATATTCAGGACAACACTCCATACTCTCCCCGCTTTCAGGAGTCTAGACCACCAAACCAGGAAGATGGGAGGCCAAGGGTGGAGGGCTACAAGGGAAACCCTCAGTTACCAGGTTACTCCAGCAGAAGGGACAGTTACCCTTCCCGAGAGCAACCCAGATTGGACTCAAGACCCCCAAATCAGCCAGAGAGGGTGTCACAACTGGAGCACCAGGTCCAGAACCTAACCCAAGATCTGAGTCGCATGTTGTGGGCTCAGCAGAACCCTCAGATGAACATGGCGACCCAAAATAGCTTGAACCAGGGGTCTGTCACTCTGGAACAATGATGGGGAGCGAACCCCGACAACCCATCGGTTCCAGAGGAGGAGGCACGGAAGGAAGGGGGATGTGGAGGAAGTCAGTGTCTTCCAGTTTGAAGGGGAAGAATCTTTGTAGGATTCTGGGAAGAAAGTCTTCTCTTTCAAAGATGGGGGAGTTCCTCCCAAAGAAAAATGGGTCCCAAAAGACCATAACCCAGGCTGGGTAGGTATGGGAACTGAGTCAGCATCGTCCACCCCAAATCCCAGAAATGTCATCCTGAGAATGTAACGATAACTGAGGGATCCTCCCCACAAACCAATTTGAATGACTGTCTCCAGGGAAAGGGGGACAGCACAGAATCAAGGGAAAAAGGGGATTCTGAAATCCCACCTATCTCAGGATGCCAAATTATATTTAAAGATTCCCAAACTCCGACACAGAAAACTGCCCAAGACTCCACAGTGTCAGAGTCCAAAATAAAGAAACTAACCGCCCAGCTTGCCCAAAATGCCAATTTCCTTTGCCCCTTGGAGGAGAAAGAAGGTAGGTTTTATGCCCCTGTCTGGGTGCAAGGGCAATGTACATTTTTAGCACTTGTGGGCACTGGGTCCAAAGCCACTCTTCTGTCCAAAAGGGCCTTTGAGCAGCTTAATTCAGGAAGGGGGTTGAGCCACCAGATTTCCCTCACCCCTCTTCCTGGACAACTCCAGAACATCGACGAGAATGAAATTCCCATTGAGGGGACTGCCGAACTGGAGATTAAAATTGGGCGACACTAGGTGAAACAACCGGTTATAGTCGTGACTCCAGAGGGGACCCACTGTCTATTAGGGAATGACCTCCTTCAAAGCTTTTCTCCACTAATAGACTATGTGAAAAAGGTTCTCTGGACTTAGGCTAACCGGCCAATAAAATTAAAACAGAGCACCAACTATGTCAGTTTAAATAACACAGGCTGCATGGTTGATCAGCGATCTGACCAAATCGAGTTACATTTTTAGAACAATCAAATACCTGACTTTACTGTAATTGCTTTAGGACAACAAACTGGTAATGGGAACTCCTCTCCATTCCTGAAAATCAACATTCCTTCCAGTTTCAAGTGGCATTCCACATTGGAAGGAAATACCTTGACATTTTATACTGATTCCCAATTTGAAAATCCAAGTCCCATGATAAAAAG
The DNA here is from genome assembly GCF_040938575.1 of Ambystoma mexicanum. Classification (NCBI taxonomy): domain Eukaryota; kingdom Metazoa; phylum Chordata; class Amphibia; order Caudata; family Ambystomatidae; genus Ambystoma; species Ambystoma mexicanum. The sequence continues at coordinate 219,258,244 of NC_090927.1, read as the reverse complement.
TGATCAAAAACCAGGTCAAAGCTTGGCTGAGATTCAGAAGAAGGGTGAACAGTTGTTCCTCCCCATTCAGTTAAATGAGGGTAGGGAGCCTGTTTGTATGCCTGAATAATGGAAAACCCTTCATCTGCGAAGCGTTTTTCAGTAAACTCCCAAAATATCAGACCATTCCCACCTTTAAATTGGTTGATAAGGGGGAAATGGGCCTGGAAACTCCCATTTCCAAACATCTCCTGCCTCGCAGGTGCATGCTAAACATTTCCATTGGTGATAAAAGCATAGAACATAATTGTTGGGTCGTTTGAGATGTCCCCTATGCATTCTGCTTAGGCCGTGACATTCTCATACGGTTTGCTATTAATTTGGACCTCATAAATTACAACGCTTGTTCCCAACTGGGGGGTAACCCCATGGGCTTTGATGATTCTGAAAAGGAATTTTGGTCAGCTCAATTGCTAACGGATGCAGTTGAAATTCATATTGGAGAGGATGTCACCATCCCAGAACGGACCAGACAATTTCCACTTTCCCTAAAACTGAAGAGAGGACACAACTCCCAAACCCAGTTGCTTATGTACATTTAAATCACCATCTCCAACAACAAGGGTTGGGGTTGAACCTGACACCATTAGTTAACTCAGAACACAACACCATTCCAATATTGGTGGATAACAGCGACCATAGGAGTATCAGCTGGTTGCAGACACCTTTATTGGAATGGCGGTTGATGACATGTATTTTCCCATGGATTTAGGAAATTAAATCATAGGACCAATCCCCAATGACTGCTATGACTGTGACAATGACATACCACCAGAAAGGATCTTCACCCGGCAAGGGTGGAATTTCTTGGTGTACTCTTCCTGCCTTTATGGGGGGGAAGAGGTGACCTGGTAAATCAGGAAGGATGAGGTGATATTTCAGGTCCACAATGACTGCTTCTCCGACCTGAAACCTCCTATCCAGGTCAACACCCTCACCAGTGATCTCTCCACACAGCTGGAGGAGACAGCTGAGATCGCTAAACCCGAGGTCTTCCCAAGCTTCAGACAGATGGTTGAGGAAAGGGTCAACCTCGCGGATGCCTGACTGAGGAACAAAAGCAAAAGTTGAAGTAGGTGTTTTTAGATTTTCAAGAAATCTTTGCTGTTGACTTGTACAACTGTGGCCGCACTGAGATACATTCCACCTCAATTCCCACTGACTCTGGGATGACTCCCGTATTCATGAAGCAATATCGCTTGCCTCTCGCGTCTATGGAGTCCCTTACAGAAATAATAAAGGACCTACAGTCTCGTGGGATAATTAGTCCAGTCTACAGTACCTTTAACAATCCGGTACTGGGGATTTTAAAACCAAATGGTCAATGGAGTCTATGCGCAGACCCTAGGGAGTTGAACAAACGGATCCACATGTCCCAATGGCCTCTTCCCTACATAGTTCATCTCAGAAAGAAAATCCAGAGGAAACAATTTGAAAACTATGCAGGATCGCTAACCGGAACATTGCCAATTAGCACAACAGTGTTACCAGTTCCATACATATTTAATATAACGGATTGACTCCTGTTACAGTTGCTAAGACAACTACCTATAATCTCCTGATGAAGACGTAACAAAACCAACGTTAACACGTCGAAACCAGTCGAGAGAAACCTAGGATAAGGCTACCTGTGAAGATTCTTTTTGGCCTATACAAATTGCTGACCACCGTTTTTAAAATCTATGGTGGCCATGCATTATGTGTTGTTGCTGCTGACCACTTAAAAAACCTATTTTGGCCTTGCACTATGTGTTGTTTTGCACAAAAACTTTCTGTACAATAATCAAATTATGGATGAATTGTTACACTTGTTATATGTTTTTATCTTGTACTTATTGATGAGTTGTATGAGCAGTTTGATGAATGTAGTATGGATGTGGATGAATGTATGAATGATTTAATAGGATGATTTTTATCAAATTTTGATGTTCTTTTAAAATATTCCTGCTATGTTAAATAAATAATTACTTCAGTGCAGATTAATTTGTGATTAAATTCACAGAATAAAATGTATTAGGTACAAGAAAATCCTTAATACGCTTTTTTGCAAATTGTTTCCTCTGGATTTTCTTTCTGTGATGAACTATTACGTTAATACCCCAATCTAGAGAGGGGGGTGCCCTGTGCCTTTCAGAGACAGATCTCTTCCCTACATAGACCAGGGACTGGCCCAGATTCAGGGGTCAAACGTGTACACCGCCATTGACCTGACCAATGGATACTGGATGGTACCCGTAAGTAGGGAAGACCAGTACAAGCTGGCCTTCACCTTTGGGGGGCAGCAGTACACATGGACCCAGACTCCCTTCGGATATATAAATTCCGGCAATGAGTTCAACATCTTTCTGCATAAGGCCATGCCCGACTTGGGTGAGAGGGGTAACCTGCCTTATGTGGATGATGTCCTAATTAAAAGCACAACTGTGGAGGAACACATAGAGGAGATCCGCAATGTTCTGACCCAGTTGAAGGTTGCCGGAGCAAAACTGTCCTTTCAGAAGGTAGAGTGGTGTAGGAACCGTGTAAACTTCTTAGGACATGAAATCACCCCTGATGGTCTCTGTCCCAAGCAAAGAAAGTGGAAGCACTACTAAAACTAAAAGAACCCACAACTCTGCATGGACTAAGGAGCCTCCTTGAACTGACTAAGTACAGTAAAAGTACATTGAGAATTACACAGAAGTCACAAGACCCCTGATCCATTTATGAAAGGGGGGTTAAGTGGGAGTGGGGTCCAGAACAAGCCGAGGCAGTGAAACAACTAAAAAGAAGCCTCTCAAAAGCGCCTTGTCTAGCTTACCCCATCAAAAACAAGGAGTTATTCTTGGAGACGGTGTTCTCGAATACGTGCTTAGCAGCAGTATTATACCAAAAGCATGACAAGGTCAACAAAGTAATCTCCCATGCGAGTAAGACTTTATCCTCTGTGGAGGAAAAATTCAGCGATTATGAGAAGGCACTCCTGGTAACGGTGTGGGCATTAAAGAATTACTGCCTGTTCATCCAGAGGGAGCACATCATTGTCGAGACTCCTCACCAGCCTCTGCAATAGCTCCAAAGTGATAGAATCCAGGCAGGAAATGTGAGTAATTCCAGAATTACTTCCTGGATTCTGTCCATGCAAGGCTTTCCTATGGAGGTCAGATATGGCCAAAGCAAGAAGCGTCTCCTCACGCAAGGTCTGGCTGACTTGCATGATTGTGCCCGAGAAAACTGTCTCGAGGACGAAAGTCTCAAAATCAAAGACAACATGGAGGCGTACCTGAATTCCCCGCACAAAATCTATGAAGAAGACATGTGCAAGGGGATGCCCACAGTTTATGTGGACAGGTGCACCTACCATGTTGACAATGACAAGGAAAAGGAACTGGTGGCAGGCATTGTGAATGCCAGAGTGAATGATGCCCAGCAGCACTCCGCTGGGTACAAGATCAGTCCCCGCAGTAGTCAGGTGGCTGAGTTGATGGCAGTTCATCAGGCCACCCTCACTGCCGTGCAACACTGACTCCACGAACTGGTCATAATCAACGATTCAGATTATGTCCGGAATGGGTTCATGGAGCACCTGATTTATTGGAAAACCAGAGGCATGCTGTGTGCAAACAATAAACCACTAAAGCATGGCAAGCTAATACACAACATTGATGATCTGGTCACCTCTAATGGGATGACCATCTATTGGAAAACTTTTAAGAGTAATATCAGAATAGAGGGACCAGACAAAACTGGAAATGACCTGGCTGATCAGTTGTCCAAAAGCAGAGCCATCCAGGGGGATCTCCTTGAGATAGAGTCCCTGTAGGGGGAATCCCAGGTCACTGTGTCAATCTGGAAAAGTGAATACCCTTTTCATTTGAATGACAGACGTAACTTGATGGCCGAAGGCCAACCGTTTTATGCACAGAATTATAGAAATACAGACTGCTATGCTTGACGAACAAGCGGCCATTTTAAACGTAGCAAGAATCGCCATTTTGCTTGTTAACCATTGCTCATTGCTTTCTGTCTAAAACTGCTTTGCAGCTTGCAATTCTTGCGAATTCTGCCTACTCTGCTCAACTGTTAACATTGTTGTCTGAATATGAAAAGGGCAAGGTTGCGGGACTGAGGAGTTCGTTGAAACTCCTCATGAGTAGCCCAAAAAGGAATGCCCACGCTCCCTCTCTGTAGCCTTGAGGGAGAGCTGCAGGGCATTTAATCATTTCACAGCTGCCAGCCAGTCTCGTACTGTGGTAGAATATGTTAGAATAAAGCAGCTAAAGGCTTGAATTATACTCTTCTTACGGCCCCCCTTCGCAAAACCCTTTAGAGCGTGACGGCTCCCAGGACACGAATAGTACCTCATAGATACCAAAGCTTGGAATGAGACTCTTCCCCTGTGTGCAGCTTGCTTCCAAGAACAGAACCACTGTGTTCTGTTCAACAGCTAGAAGATGCCTCCGCACTTTCTAATTGCATATTGTTACTAGAATAGACATCGAAAGTGTCACAATTGTCATACCCGTCGGAAATGTCCATCGTCATCCCGAGTTCAAAGAAACTTAATAAAGGGGGGTGTTAAACATGACATAGCTGATTGTATGATATGCATTTTGTATATATGTAACTGATGTACGTAATTCGCTCTCTTGCGTCCCTTGAGGTCTAGGAAACTCACGTCGCGGGGCGCGAGACCACAGTTGGCCAATTGGGACTATTTTTGCTTGCAATAAACCCTAGCATTGGGAATTTGAACCTCGTGTCTGGCGCATCCTTTTGTGTATGGTCATTGCCTTGTTTCCATATCACGAGGGACCCCTAGGGGCCCCTTTCAAGATGGCGCCCGAACAGGGGACCTCCCCCACTTGCCCCATCGTATACGTTGTAACGGAGTAAAGGCGGAAGAACGGCGAGGACTGGACGATCGAGCCGGGATCAAGAGGTGTACGGGGCGCCCTGTAGAAGTGAGGAGAGATTCCTTCGCAGATCTGCACACATCTGATCCCTGATCGACGTACCGGGCCAGAGGGCAAAGGAGGCGAGGGTCCCGAAACGAGGCAGAGGCCAGAGAAGCGCAGACACTACGTTGGGAGAGGTTGCGTCAGGACAGGCGACTTGTTTTATCAGGTGAGTCATTCCCCGATTCAAACGAAAACCTGATTTTTGGTAGAGTGTTGATTTTGCAAATTCAAACGTCCAGGTAAAGGTTAGTTAACCAAAGGGGAAGGTTAAAAACATGCCTGGAGTACTGTCCACTTTAGCGGGGCTTTTCCGCTGCGGTAGACAGTCCTTGGAAAATGGCCAAAGTGCACCGCCTGGGGGAACGCCGGCTTATGACATGTATGCAAAATATGGTGTGGGTGCGATAATATTTTGTGAAATTTGGCATAGGCAAACTATAAAGCAACAGGACCATTAGTGGCCGATTAATGGTAGCTTTGAGATTGCGAGGATAGATCACCTAGAAAGTGTGTTGATAAGGAAAAAAGCGCGACCCGCAGCTTTTGAGACTATCAAAGATTGGAGGAGGGAAGCAATGATCCGACTTAGGAGTAGAGAGAAGCATGCGCGTAGGCACAAATCGAAGCTTGAGGTAGCAGAAGAAAAGGAGGAGGAGGAGTGGACGGCAAGTCTAAGAGGGGAAGGGAGACGTGAGCAAATGAACATAGAAGGAATATACCCGCAGCAGGAACTACACATAGCAGACGAATTAATGGAACATTTGCTAACTAATACGAGTCGAGGCACAAAACCAGGATCGAAACCAAACACGCCAGTAGTGACTGCGCCGGCCCAACCAGTAGCTCTCATATCCCCTCCCAAAGCCCAAGCACTTCCCCTCACGCAAGCATTAACCCACGCCCCAACCACAGCTCGAGCCCTCCCACAAGCGCAGATGCACAATTTCCCAGCACCCAGGAAGGCCCTTCACTTGTCCCATCCGCACCTCGCGCTCCAGAAACAGATTCAGCACCATCCGCCCCTCCCGAAGTCGAAATTGAGACCGGGGAGGCGAGAGGTGGGGCTGAAGGAACAGGATTTGGACGGGTAACTCGCAGCGCAATCAGCAAAGAAAGAAAGATTGAATTACAGAGGCAGAAATGTACATAGAAGGAAATGATGGGACGGCAGGATTGGCCTCATTATATGGGTACCGAAAAAGCAACGAGAGACAGGTAGTGTTGGAATGCATGGGGACATTTTTGGTGGGGGAATGGAAAAAGATACTTGGGAATTTACTGCCACAACGATTGTTAGATTTGAATAAGTTAGCACGCAGGGAGCAAAGAGATGAGTATGTAAGAAAACATGTGTGCAAACTCATTGAACTAAAAAATGAAATGGAAGATAGATATGCTGAAATGTTTGCTACACCTGAATATAGTCAGGAGTGTATTAAGAAAGGTAGAAAGGAGGCGTCGAGGTTGTATATGCAAAAATCGTGGCCGACAGTTTTTCCAAGTGGTGCAAAGCATTTGCCGGCACCGGGACAAATGTGTGATAAACAAAGATTGCAGGCATGGGTGGGGGAAACAATGCGATGGATGTCAAACAAAAGAACGTCAGTGAAGGAAGTAAGTGAGATATGTAATGGGTACACATTGGAGATGAGAAAAGAAGCGATGCGAACGATAGTAGGAGTGTTACTGCAGCAGGTAATTGGATACAATAGAGGTAGAGGAAATGCACAAGGCAGAGGAAATTTGAATAATATGCAATGGGTGTCATTGGGATTAAATCAATGTGCGTCCTGTAAAGAAGAAGGACACTGGCGAGCGCAATGCCCGCACCTACAGAATAAAGGTGGGTTTGGCCAGAGAAGGCCTCATAGAGGACATCAAGGGTCAAATGGCCCAAGCAAAAATAGCATGCAGCAGCAACAGGGATATACCAATGGAGGTAATCAAAACCAATCCTGTGGTCAAAACCAAGCTCAACATAACCAGGCATTGAACCAAAGTGTTCCGAACCAAAATCAGGGCAGGCAGGGCCAACAGAGAAATGATCAGAGTGGAGGACACCGAGGGGAAAATGGGAATATTTTTGATACACAGCCAAACACGTATTATAGCAGCAGCGGTGACTACACGTCGGACGATGTGTTATTTTCGCAACAGAACAGCCCTAGGCTGGGGTCGGAACCAGTGTCTATTCCCGTGAATCAGAGAGGACCCTACGTTGAAATGAGAGTCGGGAATAAGGAGCACCATTTCCTTGTAGATACAGGGGCACAGAAGTGTTCGATAGACCACCACTTGGTTCCGGAGATCCCACTGTCGGGGCAAAAGAATGTTTCTGTAGGGTTCGCAGGTACACCAGTAATTAACCCCGTGTCCGAAGCTGTCCCAATTACAATAGGACCATTTACGGAACAGTGTCCATTTCTTCTGACAGAAAATTGTGGGGAGAACTTACTAGGATTAAATTTGTTGAGAAAATTGGGGGCAGTTATACATTGTACGGCAGATGGGGTGTCCCTCACGATTTGGCCTCACGATGCACCGGTGATGGAATTTATGTCAAAAGCGTTACCAAAAGAGCTAAGTAGAGTACCAACCTGTCTGTGGGCAATGAATGATAACGATGTAGGATGCTTGAAAATGGAGCCAGCAAAAATAACTTTGAAAGAGGGTGTTACATTACCACGAATTCCCCAGTATAAAATTTCTGTTGAAGGTGAGAAGGGATTAAAGAGTATTGTTACTGACCTGGTGAGGTTGGGGGTGGTTGAAGAAATTGCAGGTAGCACGTGCAACAGCCCGATTCTTCCAGTTTACAAGAAAGGAGGCAATGAAGTACCATATCGTTTCATAATTGATCTGCGTGCATTGAACAAAGTGGTAGACCCACAATTCCCTTTGGTCCCAGATGTCACAACAATACTGACAATGATACCGGCCACTGCAGAATACTTTAGTGTAGTTGATTTGAAGAACGCGTTCTTTAGCATTCCAGTGGATAAAAGCAGTAGATATCTGTTCACGTTCACTCTAGGAGGTCGATCATTCACATTCACATGCATTCCACAAGGCTACACAGAAAGCCCGAGTATTTACAGTAGAGCGCTAAAAGAGCAGCTAGACATGTTAGAATTACCCGAAGGTTGCGTACTCTTGCAGTACATAGATGACTTATTACTAGCTGCTGACACAAAAGAGATCTGCAAAGAAAGTACTATATTACTATTGACACACCTAGCGACCCATGGTCACAAGGCGAGTTTGAAGAAATTCCAGTATAATCAAAAGGAGGTGTCTTATTTGGGTTACCTACTTTCGAAAGAAGCAGGAAGATTAACACCAGAACACATAGAAAGTATTTCTAGTATGCCTATTCCAAAAACTCAAAAAAGGAGTGAGAGCTGTAATAGGCATGGCCTCTTATTGTCGGCAGTGGATCAGTAATTTTGCGTTGATTGTGAAGCCGATGATAAAATTAACTAAAAGGATGCAGTGATGCCTTTACAGTGGGATGAGGAATGTCAGAAAGCGTTTGAGCAATTGAAAGCTGCATTGTGTGCTGCGCCAGTTTTAGGCACTCCTAACTATAAAAAGATCTTTAGACTATTTGTGAGCGAGAGTGAAGGATGTGCAATGGCGGTTTTGACACAGGAACAAGGTGGAAGAAATAGGCCGTGCGGCTATTATTCTTCCGCGCTGGACCCTGTAGCGCGCGCACTACCACAATGTTTGCGATCTGTTGCAGCGGCGGCTGCATCAGTGAAACAAACGGAAGGAATGGTATTGGGGCATACTTTAATTCTGATGGTGCCACATGCCATAGACGTTCTATTAAACAGGACACAGACGCAACACCTCACCTCTGCTAGACTAACAAGATATGAGCTCATCTTGTTTGCACCCCACATCCAAATTATGAGGTGTAGCACATTGAATCCTGCAGAATTAATGCCACTACCCATAGCAGAAATTGGTGACAACGAATCACCACCCCATGATTGTTTAATGGTCACTGAAGAAGAAACAAAGGGAAGAATTGACTTGAGCGACATCCCACAGAAAGAGCCAGATGGGGAGTTGTTTTGTGACGGCTCTTGTTTTAAATTACCTGATGGCACATCAACGGCCGCATATGCAATTACTACCCTAGAGAGTGTTGTATAAAGCAGAAGAATCCCCTACAATTCAGCACAAGCCGCAGAAATAATAGCACTGACCCGAGCCTGTGAACTCTCTGAGAATTTGAACGTGAATATTTATACTGACAGCCAGTACGCCTTTGGCGTGGTTCATAACTTTGGCCGACTCTGGGCTGAGAGGGGTTTCTTGACATCACATGGGGCCAGGATTCAGCATGGGCCTTTGATTGCACGATTGTTGTCTGCACTCACGTTTCCAAAGCGCTTAGCTATAGTGAAATGCGAGGCGCATAAAAAAGGAACATGTAAAGTGGTAGAGGGAAACGCATTTGCAGACAGGATTGTAAAACAAACAGCCACAGATTTGGGAAATAAAATGATGACAGTACAGACTGAGGAAGTACCTTGTATGATAGAGAATGGAGTTGCCACAGTCAAAGAAATGCAGCCTGAGGCCACGACCAAAGAGATTCAGGGGTGGGTTGAGGGCTCTGCTGAGTTAGATTTGGAAGGATGTTGGGTGGACAAAGAGACCAAGAACTGGATGTTGCCAAATTGTTACGTAACCGCAATGGTTACAATGGCTCATAGCCCTACCCACATTTGCGCGAAGAAGATGGTATAGCATTTATCCACAGTATGGAAAAATGAGCACATAAAAAAGAATGCAGAAAGGCTAGTGCAAAATTGTATTACGTGCCTGCAACACAATGTAGGGAAGGGAACCGTGACTCCAGTAGGTAGTTTTGGCCCACCCTCCATGCCATTTGAGGTGATCCATTTTGATTTCATAGAAATGGAAAGGTGCCAGAACTACAAATATGTGTTAGTGGTGATTTGTGCATTTAGCAAGTGGGTGGAGGCATATCCTTTAAAAGACTGTACTGCCATGTCAACGGCAAAAGTAATGTTGAAAGAGTATTTCTCCCGGTTCGGGCTGCCCCGTGTCCTGTGGTCAAATAACAGCCCACACTTTGTGGGTGCAGTAGTACTACAGATCTGTGCAGGTCTACAGATAGAGAAACGATTCCACAGCTCCAGGCATCCGTGTTCCGCCGGGCTTGTTGAGAGACATAACGGTATCTTAAAGTCAAAGATAGCTAAAATCTGTGCTGGGAGCAAGTTGAGTTGGGTGGATGCATTACCCCTAGCGCTATTGTGCATGCGCACGTCTGTGCAGGCTAAAACTGGGCCCTCCCCCTATGAAATTATAATGGGGAGACCGGCAAATGTATGGTGCGCACCGCAGCCCAAAAGATTATGTGAGGTCGAGCATCCTGTATTAAGCACGTACTGTGGCCTTTTAATGCAGAAGTTGCGTTTGATTCATCAGCAGGTGCAGGAGACGTTACCAGTGCGATACACCGGACCGGGGCACTTGCTGGAGTCTGGAAGCTGGGTCCTTATTAAGAACTTTGAGCGGAAGACAGCATTAGCACCCAGGTGGCACGGCCCCTACCAAGCACTTTTGGCAACGCAACCGGCCATTCAAGTGGACGGTCGGAAGGCATGGATCCATGCGACACATGCCAAAAGATTCCCAGGACTGCTGACAACTTCCGACGACCAGAGAAAGGAAACAGCCTCGGAAACGAAAGAAACTGTTGCCAGTCCACTGCCACAGCATCAGCCTGAGCGAGAAGTGAAAGTTGAAACAAAGCCCAAGTGAGAAGTGAAACTCGAAACAGAACCTGAGGAGGCTGCCAGAAAGGGGTAAAGGTGAAAAGTGCCCCAACGTTGCTCAGCAGAAACAACATCACTGCCGAGCGACACAAACTCTGCATTGCAAACACCAGCAGAAACAACGCGTGTACCCCTTTGGCGCCTTCCAGTTTCTGCAAACGCACCAAGGCCAGAGAAAGAAACTACATCATTGCCACGGCGCTCATCGCTACCCATCATTGTGCCGCAGGCTGACACTGAGCCTGATACTGGAAGTGCAACGGCACTATTCATGGATCATACAATACCAGGAGTGAAACGGTATAATTTGCGGCCTCGACAGACAAAGTGATCCACAGATCTTTGGTGCTTTTCTTTTGCTTTTGGTTCCTCTCACGGACGGAGTAGGAACCAGGGGCGTAGAGGAGAGAAGTGTGAGAGTTGTGGAAGTCGGACAATTCAAGAATCACGGCTCCTCAGTGCACTTATAATAAAGTACATGTGTCAGGAGCCAGAGCAGGACAAGCTGGACGCACATAAGTACTAAGGCTGATAGAGTACAGGTGTCCTAAGCCAGAGCGTTACAAGCTGGATGCACATAGTACTCTGTCAATAAAGAATTGTTCTGAAATCGTCTGAGCAGTGGGAGAAAGAACAGCTAATCTTGCTCGGAGTGGATAAGTGATCTAGGCTGTGAAAGGGTTGGCAGAATGGAACTGTGACATTTTTGTTGATCTTTTCTGGCATCAAGAACGAAAGACATTTGCGACAAACTTTGCCATCAAGAAGAAGGACGATGAAGAACAAATCAAGACCGGTTTCAGCCTCCTCCTGCACCCCTGCTGAAAAGATAATAGTTTTAGAGACTGTAAATTTAGGGAAAAAGCATGGTAAAAGGAATAAGGTACTGGTTTGGTCATTGGTCCTGTGTTTCTTAAGTATGGTAGTACCAACAATAACAGCTATTACACTATGGTTCCTGGAGTCCGCGCACCCATTAGAAACACTTTTGCCAAAAGCAGCTACTGAAAGCCCGGTTCATGTAATCACTGGTACTTTGTCCCCAATGGAAGAAAGACATAGAGAAGGATATGGCAACAATACATTGTTGCTCATCATGAACATGACCCATGCGGTTTTAAAGAAAAAAGATTGCTGGATTTGTGCCCATTTACCACAGCACGGTGGGAAAGGGATAGGCTGGTATGTACAACCGTTATCGTTGGTTCATTCATGTGAAGTATCGTTGAGTGCAATGTTCTTTGGGAAATGGAACAAGAGTAATACGGGTCAGCTAGATGAGACCAATATAAATGAATTTGAGGAAGTGATCATGAGACCTGTGGGTTGTTCCATATTCCACAAAGCTTGCATGTTTTCACCAGATCCCATGAGTAAAAATACACGAAAGAAAACAAGACTAGATAGATTACATAGGCAGAATAGACCGACCCCGCCAGCAGAAGAAACATCAGTAATGACATTTCGAATGAGGGATGAATGGAATAAAGATGCTGTGCCCCCTGCCTATACAGTGGATCACAGCCCAAAAACTGCTCCTCTATGTTTAAAGAAAAAAGGTTCCTATAAAGTAGGACGTTTAGCAGCTGCCTGAACACAGTGGTTTTGAAGCACAAAATAGAGCCCGTGTACGTAGGGCACCCTGTTTACTTTATATGTGGGGCAAAAGCATATCCATGGTTACCTAGGAACTGGGGAGGTACATGCTACCTAAGTCTACTGTTTCCAGGAGTGTTCCTCTTAGAAACAGCAGAAGTAGCCAGACAAACAAAAAGTAGAACTCAAAGGAGTAGTGAAGATGGAATGATAGCAATAGATATAGCCAAATCATTTATACCATTCTTGGCCCAAATAGAAAACTCCTATAATATAAGACAACTGTCTAGAATATTAAAAAATACAATAGATTCAACAACAGATATTTTATTGAATATGACGTTAGAAGAGAAAGGAATAAGACTAATGGCACTACAAAACAGGATGGCTCTCGAAATAATATTAGTTGATCGTTGGGGAGTTTGCAAACACATAAAAACTGCATGCTGTGTGTATATAGATGATTACTCCCCTACGATATTTAAAGCAATCCGGAAATTACATGTCCTAAGTTCCACACTCTCTACTGAAGAAGGGGGTTGGGGGATAGGATCCTGGTTGTGGGGACTATTGCGGTCCTGGGGATGGAAGTTAATTTCGATACTAATGGTGGTACTTGGTATATTCAAAAGATTATATTCGAATTAATGTATCTTTTGAAAAACAATAATTTCTGTGTAAAATGTCACTGAGGCTCTTGCACCAAAAGTTGTTTTATGTTTTCTATTAAAATAATGAGAATTATAGCCAAGACTTTGGTCAATATTCAAGTGTTAAATTTATAGCAATGATCCTCTGAAAACAGCTATGATATGACCACATGCTAACCAGAGGTAAAATACATAGAGCCAGAGTTAATTAGGACACTCTTTGGAACTAGAAAGTAGTATGCCCAATCAAGAGTGATCCTTTAAGGGAACCTTGTGCTAGACCGGTCTACTAGTCTGTGGCATTTTCTTGTATGCTACAGTGTTGTACATTAGTTGTTTGCTTTTTGAGGTTAGAAAAAGTGAGGTGAGTATCGATAATTGGTATACCGCATCACCTGTATTTTACACCCTGTGGGGTCATTATTTGTTGATACTTGGTATATTCATAACATGTTGCTGTTGCATACAATGCCTGCCAATAGTTTGCAGAGACAACTGAGGGATGTACTAAGGGATGTATGCACATGGTGTAGAGAGGAAAACAAACGCATGGCCGAAATAACAGAGACACTGATGAAACAAAAACAGTAAAACAATTCATGGCTATAGACATTAATGATGAAGATGATGCTCATGATAGCATGAAAGGTTCAGACATAGATACCCCAGACGTATCCTCATCGGAGGAGGATACAATGAATGAATAAGACGTTTGGCATATGGCCAAAAGGAGGGTTTGTCAATCTGGAAAAGTGAATACCCTTTTCAATTGAATGACAGACGTAACTTGATGGCCGAAGGCCAACCGTTTTATGCACAGAATTATAGAAATACAGACTGCTATGCTTGACGAACAAGCGGCCATTTTAAACGTAGCAAGAATAACCATTTTGCTTGTTAACCATTGTTCATTGCTTTCTGTCTAAAACTGCTTTGCAGCTTGCAATTCTTGCATATTCTGCCTACTCTGCTCAACTGTTAACATTGTTGTCTGAATATGAAAAGGGCAAGGTCGCGGGACTGAGGAGTTCGTTGAAACTCCTCATGAGTAGCCCAGAAAGGAATGCCCACGCTCCCTCTCTGTAGCCTTGAGGGAGAGCTGCAGGGCATTTAATCATTTCACAGCTGCTAGCCAGTCTCGTACTGTGGTAGAATATGTTAGAACAAAGCAGCTAAAGGCTTGAATTGTGCTCTTCTTACGGCCCCCCTTCGCAAAACCCTTTAGAGCGTGTCGGCTCCCAGGACACGAATAGTACCTCATAGATAGCAAAGCTTGGAATGTGACTCTTCCCCCGTGTGCAGCTTGCTTCCAAGAACAGAACCACTGTGTTCTGTTCAACAGCTAGAAGATGCCTCCACACTTTCTAATTGCATATTGTTACTAGAACAGACATCGAAAGTGTCATAATTGTCATACCCGTCGGAAATGTCCATCGTCATCCCGAGTTCAAAGAAACTTAATAAAGGGGGGTGTTAAACATGACATAGCTGATTGTATGATATGCATTTTGTATATATGTAACTGATGTGCGTAATTCGCTCTCTTGCGTCCCTCGAGGTCTAGGAAACTCTCAATGCGAGGCGTGAGACCACAGTTGGTCAATTGGGACTATTTTTGCTTGCAATAAACCCTAGCATTGGGAATTTGAACCTCGTGTCTGGCGCATCCTTTCGTGTATGGTCATTGCCTTGTTTCCATATCACGACGGACCCCTAGGTACTATTCGTGTCCTGGAAGCCGACACGCTCTAAAGGGTTTTGCGAAGGGGGGCCGTAAGAAGAGCATAATTCAAGCCTTTAGCTGCTTTATTCTAACATATTCTACCACAGTACGAGACTGGCTGGCAGCTGTGAAATGATGCAGCTCTCCCTCAAGGCTACAGAGAGGGAGCGTGGGCATTCCTGCTGTCACCACGTCGCAGAAACTAACCCACAATGAACTCTCAACTGCCCAGTGGAGTAAGGAGACCCCAGATGCTGATTTGATCAGGGCACAAAAGAGGGATCCGATTATTGGGAAATTTTACCAACACAATGAGGACCCTGTGAGCTTTCCTCTGATTTAAAGCGATTACATTGGGAAAGAGGATCTCCGGGTGCTGATGAAGTTTCCCAAAATGTTCTGAATCCAAGACGGTTTGTTGGTAAGGCGATCCATCACTGGATGTGACCAATGGGTGGTGCCTACCTCATTCCAAAGCCTGATGCTAAGTCACTCCCATGACGCGGCCACAGCCGGTCATCGGGGGTTTCACACTACTTTAGAAAGCTTGCAAGGGTTCACATACTGGCCACACATGGGCAGGATCTAGACCAATATTTGAAGGGGTGTCTTGTGTGTGCACAATCTCAGCCAACTTCACTCACACACCGAGCTCCCCTCCAGAAGAGGGGGATGACACTGCCTTGGTCAGATTTACAAATAGATTTCATCATGCCCATGATTCGCTCCTCAAGGGGGAACAAGTATATGTTAACAGTCACATGCTTGTTTACCAAATGGGTGGAATGTCTCCTGACCTCAAATTGCAAGGCAGAAACAGCAGCTGCCCTGATCATCAACAACATCTTCTCACGTTTCAGCCTTCCCCAAAGGATTGAGTCAGACCGAGGAAGTCACTTCACCAGCGAAGTGATGACGGAGATGTTGAAGATACTTGGGGTAAAGAGAAACCCCCATATTGCATACCACCCAGCCTCTACTGGGGGAGTTGAGAGGTGCAATAAAACTATTGTGAGCATTCTTAAGAAGTTTGTGGTGGATTCTGGGCCTAGTTGGGACATCCGATTGCTGCTTGTCCTGATGACCACCAGATCTACACCATCTTCTGCGACCAAAATGTCTCCATTTGAGCTAATGACTGGATGAATAATGGTGCTACCCCAGCATCTGCACTATAGAACACACGAGCAGACACTGATAAACGAGCCCCCAATGCATGAATATATTGAGAATCTGAGAAAACAGCTTGATCATGCTTTTGTGTACGCTCAGTGGAATCTGGAGAAATCGGCAGAGGGGATGAAAACCCACTATGACTTAAAAACAACAAAAAAAGTATATCAAGTAGGAGACAGGGTCTACTTGAACAATTTTCAGAGGAACCAGGCCAAGGAGCGGAAATTCCTCTCCTCCTGGCACGGTCCCTTTGAAATTGTAGACAAGATTTCACCTGTCGTCTATAAGATCTGCATCCCCAAAGGAGAACTGTTAGAAAACATGGGTCCACATCAATCAGTTAAAAAGCTCTCACCCCAGGCACACTTTGTAGCTGATTGATGAGCCAAAATGAAAATCAGCAGAGAAACCATCTGAAGAATGAGAAGAAAGGAAATGAAAAAGCAGAGGGAAGTATTTAGATGCACAGGTATATCTATTTAACAGGGAGTAATTTACTTGATGTTATTACAAAAATGAGAAAAATATATTTTAAAAGTCAAACGGTTGTTCTTGTCCTGTTGAGTAATGTACTTGGTGTGATAGTACAGATGAGAAAGATTCATATCCTAAAAAAATTGTAAACTGTAATCATGGTTCTACTGTTGTAAATCTTCCTGGAATAATGCCCATAAAATGTACTAAAACTTGTCTTTATCTATCTCCTATTAGATAATTAACTCGATTACCTCCTACCCTGGTGAGGACTACCCGGGGACCTGGAAGGGAAGGAAGGAAAGAGGTTGTTGCCCAATACCCTCCAACCTAAGAATGGAAGAGGATTGTGGGGTGCTGCTCCCAGATGAAGGAGAAGTCCACCGAATGAATCCCACTCTGCCCTGCTCTTCCTCAACAAGAAGTCACAGAAGAGCAGGCAGTATCTGTGGGGTACACTTGCAAGCCCTTGCAGAAATCCCCATCACCCAAAACCACATTTAAACAGTGCCACAAAAATGGCTGTGCTTTTGTCTTCCTGGCATATGTGTGGCAAGCATTGAACACTGCCACCAAAGAAAAGCTTTGCATTTTCTTTCCTATCCTGAGAAAATGACCTGCTGTCAGAATGGCTCTACATTTGCTATTCTGTCACCTGGAAACCAAAGTTGCACACTGCATGCAAGACGGGCCTGAAATTGTTTTCTTTTCATCTGAAATACTGCAAGATATGTGCTGCAAATCAAGACGGCCCTGCGTTTACTTTATTGCATCTGAATTGCCAATAATTAGGCAATATATCTCAAAAACAGCCTTGTCTGACTGTCCATTCACATGAGGGGCAGGGATCGCACATGGCAACTGACACTGCTTTGTTTCTCTTTGTTATTAATCACTGCACTCTGAAATGCAGAAAATAAAAGAAAACAGCGTTCTATTTCATTCTGTGTAAAAATCAAAGAAACTCTCTGTAACATCCCTTCTGTGTTTATGGATCAACATTACAGGCAAACCCTCTCAAAAGGATCAAGTGAAAGAGAATATTATTTACAGAACCACATTGGATGCAGGAAAACTTGCACACGTGTGAATCTGTTCTTTGTAAAATGAGGAAAAGTGACATTTAAAACCAAATGTCAAAGGACAGATTTTTGCATGCATAGAATTGCTAGTAGAAATGTTGTTGGTTGGGGGCTGGCAAAGCCATGTATATTATGCTCTCCCCCCCACAAGACTTCAATCAGCCTGGCTGAGGTCTAGGAATTTTAGTAAAACCAGTTTGCCAGGAAGTGTTGCCTCCCACTTTCGAACCTACAAGTGAACTGATTTTGCAAAGACATGAGCTGGGGCTGAGTGCGTGAACATTACTAGTTCTGCTAGACTGGCAGGCAGGACTGTCCACAAAGACAAAGGAAGTGAGGGGGGCCCAGTGTTTGACCCAGAAGTGCGATTTCATTCAGCACCCATTCCCAGGATGTCCTTTGTGCAAGCTGAGCCAGGAGGAGACAATTTGGCTATGTGGGGGTTTGAAGCACCACCTCCCGTGTGACCAATCCTTCACATTGACAGTAAATACTTCTCAATTTTAAGACATTTTTCTAAGCACTCTGAATGACTAAGAATCTTATAATATGATAGTTTTCTATGTAATGTTTCGGTGAATGTAAAGAGACTATCTGTATATTTCTAGCCCAGGGTGAACTGAAAGGGCCAGGAAAAGTATGGTTCTGGCTGATCTATAAATGGGACCAATATCAAACACGGTGAAAAGATGCAAAATGTTATGGGGAATATGTGTAGTCATTGTCAGAATTTTAAATATCATGTGGTTCATAAAAAGGGCAAAATTATGACAAATGGCGATGCTACCTCGCACAGAGTCGACGATTGCTTGTCCAATTTGCCGTGACCCATTGAATCTGCACATCTACTTCTCATGGCGGTGGCTAGTATAACTCTGAATTTTTGATACATAATTCATTTTTGTTAAGAAATAAGCTTGTGGGACAAAGAGAGGTCGTAAACACAAACAGTAAAATTATATTCTTTCTCCTGAACAAAAAGGGCCAGGGGGAGGAGAGAGGAAGGGTAGGCTTTCCTATCCCAGGACATGAGTAATTTCATAGTACTACCCTCAGTTTGTAAAAATTGGTGATGTCATTTAGGCTATTTAATGGGATACAGAGAGACACAAGGAATCAGATCCATCAAACCACAGCAAGCCACACAAGGACCCAAGGAGAGAGGAGAGGAGGCCTAGCTGACCCCATCTATAAGAGAGCAATGACCAGACGTTGCCTAGCTGAGCCCATCTAGGAGAGATCAGTGACCAGATCCCTTGGCCCAGCTCTTCAAAGTGACCAGATCCCTTGGCGTTGCTGTCCAGAGTGATCAGATGCCTTGGCCTAGTTGTCCAGAGTGACCAGATCCCTTGGCCCAGCTGCACTGAGTGACCAGAGACCTCGCTGGATTTCCAGAAATCCCAAACCCAAGCTTACATTGTAAGTAGCAAATACCCCAGTCCCAAATTGCATACCCTTCTCTTTGAATCCTAAATCCCATTGAAAGTCCCAAATTGCATACCCCCCTCTTTTGAATCTAGCATCCTATAGAAAATCCCATTGAAAATCCCTAATTGCATACATCTCTCTTTTGAATCTTGCATCCCATAGGAAACCCCATTGAAAAACCCAAACTGCCTATATCATTTATTCACCTTTCCTTAGTAGAATCCGAATTAGCTCATGTATGTTAGCGTGTTCCTTTGAGAAATCTGTCAGTATTCTGTATAAATCCTTAGCATTGTTTTCAAGTAAATCAATTAATTCCCATAAAAAGAGATTCACAGTATAATTTGGTTGAAGTTTGAAATTAACCACCTTATGCTAAGTGCCTTTCTTTAATAACTATTGTCTTTAAAATATAGTCAACAGAGTTAGCCTTAGTGTAATTAAAACCGAGTTGTCTCGTGTACAGTGCACATTTCCAAAAATTCCGATTGGTAGTTGTCCCTTTGAAAACTCAAACTGCAGTCCCATTGTAAGCAAACTCCTTTCTCTAGAATCTCACCTACGTGTGCATCTGTCCTTGACCCTGAAAACCGACTTCCAATTTGACAGCTAAAGCCCATTTACTGAGCTGCCTGTCATTTAAAAATCTGTTTAAAAACAGAATTCCATTGCTGTGTATTCTGTAAGTTTCCTTATCTCTAGAGTGCAGCAACAAGAATTTCTGTCCTAGCTATCCCACTGTGTTTGTAAACTGCTGTGTGAGTAACAAGTGAAATCCGATTATGCTATTTTGCTCCTAAAAAAGGTTTTCATTTTAGTTTCTGGCCTCCCATCTTGGGGTGGTGGGCTGTATTCACAATCCGATTTTTCCCTTCTTTATCCTAACTCCTTGCCACTAATTGCCATCCTAAAAGAATTAAGTTAGCAGAGGGTTGAGGGTGAGGTTTGTAGGGGGGAGTGCCTAACCTTGCACAATCACATGCTTTAAATCATTTTCTTGTCTTGCCATTAAAGATTCATGTACATTTTGGGGATTTATTTTGAACTGACTGTTGTAGGAATCTTTTGAATCATATTGCCGCCATTTTGGTGGTTGCTGCCCAACTGTTTGATTTTGCATTTATTTTTCAATGAATCATAACATTAATAAATTTCATATTGATACACACCAGCCTGATTTCTGGTCCATTGTGACAATAGGTGTTTGAAAAGGTGGGTGCGTGATGGGTACGGAGCCTTTTGAAAGAACCCGTGGTTGATTAAAGATAGAAAGTGTTTTTATTGTGCGCCACTTTGCTCGTCAGGGGAATGAGTCCTTATCTGGTGTGTGCCGTGTTATAAAACCGTTACAGCTTACGCCAATCTGGATTATGGCCAAGACATGGCACGGAAACAGCCCTCCTCGATCTTAAAATCCAAATGGATGAATCAAAAGATAAAGGAAATCTGGCCATCCTCCTGCTGCTGGATCTTTCAGCAGCTTTTGTCCTCGACCATCAGATCCTCACCAAACATTTAACTACAGCAGCCTACTCCTCCCATAATGCCACCACCTGGATTAAATCCTTTTTAGCTACAAGGTCTAAGGGTTTTTACTCCATCGGCCCACCCAGTACCAATCTCTTGTGGACTCCCTCAGGGCTCTTGTGTCTCGACCACCTTACATAATATATTTACGAAGCTCCTCTTCAACATCCTCGACAGATTGGGTGTCACCTACACTAACTATGCAGATGACACCCAAGTCCTTATTACTCTCACTGGTTGCTATGACAAAGACACTAAAATACATCTATCTTCACATCCAGGCATGTATGGCCGGTCATGGCCTTTGCCTAAACGATGATCAGACAGAGCTACTAATCATAGGCTCTCAATCCTGACTAAACAAGCTGGATAAACTCTACAAATCCTTCAACATTGATGGTAGGTAACATCATCAAGGTCTCGAGCGAGGTCAAAATCCTAGGCATCTACTTAGACTACACTCTCTCACTCACCAGGCAAGTCAATGCTACTGCCTCAGCAACAGCTTACACTACCAAGTTGATCAATGCCTACAACCCTATCTATACACGCAGAGTTGCATCACTTTAGTGAGAGCCCTGATACTGTCAAAGCTCGACTATTGTAACACCTTATACTTTGTTTCTAATCTAAGAAACCTGAACAAATTACACTGCTTCAGAATAATGCACTTAGAGCACTTAGAGCAGCCTTAAACATCCCACGAACCAACTACGTTTCAGCAATAAGACGACACACAAATTGGCTCCCAGTGCAAGACAGAATCTCACTTCGAACTCCAGTAGTTACTCACAAATGCCTGACCAATACGGCACCAAAAGATTTGGCTGATAAATTCATCAGGAACCAATCTTTCAGACTGACTAGATCTAACTATTCACACTGCCTCAACATTCCCAAGTATAAACTACAAAAAGCTGGTGGGTCCATCTTCCTGGTGCTTGCCGCCAAGCTGTGGAAATCCCTCCTCACAGCACTTTGAGCCGAACTATCCATCTGGTCCTTCAGAAACAAAGTAAAAGATTGGCTTGGATTGGATTGTCTTTATTCTTGATCATTGTTGCTTAGCTGTACCAATTGTTTCCCAGTGCATTTTTGTATGTTTAGTATATACTAGGCCTATGTCTGGCTTTATGACGTGTCTTGTGTTACCCTGAACATGTAACACAAATCAACTGCTTATTGTTTGTTGTTTGTTGTTTTGGTAACTTTTGCTCAAATGTAAGTGCCTAGATACCTGAGGATTAGGTGTGCCCTATAAACAAATAAATAAATAACCTAAACTAACTTCAGAGACAGCGGTGGAGGGGCAACCTCATTTCTGTGGGGGCATCAAACTTCTTTAGGCATTCTAATGAGACTATTCTAGCGCAGCTTCAGTGTTACAATGTTACAATGTTACGCTCTCCTTTAAATCTGAAAGCACCCACTTATGGACTCTTGTGAGAATGGTCGCCTGTCCCCTCTCTATCCAATCACACCCCTGGCATGCAAGTACTAACCCAATATCCCGACATCAATTGCCTAAACATGTATGCTTATGAATGCAGGTGATAACAGTGAAAGGCTTTACCTTAGTAATTGCAGGGCCTTTGTTAGCAGTGAAACTCGGGCGCCATTTAACATTTGTGTCCTGTGGTGCAAAGCAAGCTTTCTGCATAGCACTGACCACCTCAGACTAAGGATACGATAACCAAACCCCTTTGGGATGGGTCAGATGTTCTGGGGGGTTGTACATACTTGAAAGAGCACCTGTATTACCATTGCCAGGCCAGTGCTCAATAGCAGTGTCCATCCCCTATAGGCTGGTGGCCTCCTGAGCACCTGCATAATCAGAAAATATAGTACAACGTACAGTGAGATACCACATGTAGTAAAAGGGGACTGTGTGCCTTAACACACTTCAAATGAAATGTGTCAATATATGCTTTCATTGAGGTTTGCAGGGACATTCAAGAGGCCATTTAGCCACAGTGTCTGAATATAAACAGCAGACATATGCATAGTTCAAATGATATGCTTGTGTACTGCATTTCGCTTTTATACTATTTTCTTCTGATTCAACTTGATTTGAACAGCTGCAACTGTCATTCTTATGCTGAAGATAACAGATGCACACATATCTGTACTTCTAAGAGTGCACATTTCTCTCCAGTTAAAACCTTTGCAACAGGCTGGTGATTCCGCAAAGAATAGTATGGCTTTGTATGATATATTTTATTAATGATAGGTCACATCAGGTGCCTGCAGTGGCTTTCACTTCATAAAAAGCCGCAAATGAAAAGAGTGTGAATTGCACATTTGTTTCCAGCCCAGCAATAAATACTCCAGTTAACCCCCATTTGTAGCATGGCAGACACGTGTGAACAGAATGAGTCATAGGAATGAATTTCTGCAACAGAGAAACCTCCAATTATCTAATGAAAAAGATCAGGGAAAGAGTAAGTGGAAGTGCCGGTCATTTCCAAAAGATGTTGGCACATTGTAGCGTTATACTGAGAGACCCCAATCCCTCCCCAATCAATGGGCTGAGCAGGGGGGCATGGGCAGGTGAAGAGGGAACACGTGACACGTATATTTTTGGATGCCATAACCGGTCACATTTTTAATTTCACAGCAAACATAAATCAACTCCCAAAAATGTAATATTTTTCAAATACACAATCATTAATAATCAATACATAGTTTCCAACACTTCAACTGGCAAGTGGTCCAGGCGGCCCATGCCCCCCCGCTCCGCAGGGGCGTTGCATTGCAGAAAGGCCCTGTCCCCTCCCCACCATGCCTTTCTCAGGAGGTGTTACCGGGGGCAGCCCCCTTTCTTACCAGGCCCAGCTGCCCCCCGGTCCTGCCCCCCTCCCTCACTGGGAGCCTCCGGTAGCCGTGCCCCGGAATCCCCCAGAAAGGTATCTCAGTGTCCCCATGGTCCTCCCCCACCTGCCACAGGAGTGCTTACCCACGCCTCCGTAACCCACCCCAATCGTACCAATGTTCTTATCACGTTGAAATAGTTCTGCAATAATAGTTCAGTTCCGTGCTGGGATAGACGCTCTTCATCTTAGTGACAAGTTCCTTGGACCCTCAATAGGCTGTACTTGATGACTTGCAAGCGCCCGTGGCATGCGGCCAGCTGGGCCAGTTCGTTGTTCAATTTCCATGCCGACTTGTTCAATGGGCGCGTCGGCCCTGGAATTCCCCCAATTCAATCTAGGAACGATCTGAGACCAGGCAAGCAATGCCCCCGGGCAGGCATGTCCAAATCAGGTAAACAGATAGAAAATGCCTAATCTCACCAGGTCGTTTCCCCCAATGTGATCTTTATTTGCCCTTCCACCAATGACGGCACTTGGCACACTTGCAACCCCCCCCCCCACCCGCAATTAATCCAGTGGATGTAAAAGGCTGTCATGTCAGATAGCGACACTGGTCGTTCTCGCAGTCTCTGTTCCATCCTTCTTATGAACGAGTGTCCTTCGACCCATAACACTGGTTTAACCATCTACCTTCCTCAAAAATGACACAAAAGGACAGCATGTTAGTCATCTCACGGTATTCCACTGCATTTTTACATTTCCCACAACCTGCTACCCTTCACCACACCCCGTCTCTTCGTTATTCTAACACAGGAGGTGTGGCCTGATGTAGTCCTTGTATGCGTGAGATTTCCACTGCCCAATTGCCTTATTCTGTCTTTCACCATACCAGTAGCCTGCCGCCATGGTGGCTGCCCCAATTCTGAAGGAGTGTGGGACGAATCCCATCCCTCCGAGCCCTGCTTTTTCCAGTGCTTTATCAAAAAAATCATCTGGAACTAGTCCCTGGATAGACAAGACCCATCGCTGCGTAAGAACAGTGAGCCCGCCTGGTCCCCCCTGTACACCAAATATTTCTGCAGCCTCCCTACTGGGTAGATGTCTGTCATGGCATGTAACGTCATTGTCACCGATTCTGCAGGATTCATCACATAGCCCAAAGGGAAGGGACATTTCTGTTGAGAAGAGTGGTTGGGAGGGGTGGCTGTCAGGCAATACGGGGACGGCCAGCCCCCTGGGAGGCTGCTCGCAAGAGCAGCTAAGGTACATATGCCAGGAGCGCAGATCCTGATGGTTAAAAATGAGCAAGGAGAGTCAAAATACGCGGACTGGGATATAACGCAGGAATTCTGTGCGTTTTATGCATAGCTTTATTCTCCGTACACGCAGCTTTCAAAACCAGAGATCAGCACTTTCCTTGATCAGGTGGCGCTTTACTGGTGTGCTGATGAGGAATGAGAATGGTTGTTTCAGCCTATCACCGAACATGAAGTTCAACAGCCGAGTTTTATAGACATTTTATTTCAAAGTTAGCTCTGTATCTCCTAGAGGTGTACCAACAGGGCCTCCGGTGTGGGGAATTGCCGGCGACCATGAGAGAGGCCGTGGTCACGATACTGTTAAAACATGTGAAGGAGGCGGAGTTGTTCCTCTTATTGCCCGATCTCGCTTTCAGACTGTATTCCCTTTTTCCTTTCTTTTTATCTCTCTTTTTATATTTGTGGTTGGATTTTTTCCTTCTTTCACCTGTGGCACCTGTTGCCAATATAATGGTGCACAGACACCAGTAGAGTGTAAGTGCGAGTGCACAGGTTGAGTAATATATGTTACAAGGTGTATATGTATAGGTTTATGTGTAATGTTTTTTAAAGTTGCATACGATGCAGTAAAATAAATGAAGATGATATTGTTTGTATAATAGAGTGGAGGTCGCAACAATTTGTGAATGTTCCAGATTGTCTTTGTTCGGACCTGTTGCTACTTAGGGACTAAAAGAAGGGGTAGTTGACCTTTCTTTCTTGGCCCTGCTGGGGAGTCCAAGGTTGAGAATATGGTGGAGCTGACTTGTAGGTCGTGGTCTTGCTTTGAAAAGAAAGGAAAAGAGGATGCTTTATACTCTCCGTGACTCCCGATCATACACATTCCGGGTGGGCCACTGACCAGCGAGCTGGGATTTTTACGCCACATGAAACAAAGCTGGTTTCTCCTGCTTTCAAGATCTTTACCCAGAGGGACAGTACCTGACGGTGGAGGGGTTGCAAGGTAGAGGAGTTGTTACACCCCTAGACTGGTTCTTATACTTTAGCCTGAGAGGCTCTCTGAGGGGCCAGTTCCCCATCTTTCCACAAGAGCCGGCGGTAGACCCTATTTTGGATGGAATGATAGGAGGGGCAGCTACCGGCAGGGTGGTGACCATCTCTATAGTAAATTACAGGAGGTTGGCGGGGTTGGGCTCTACATCATCATGGGAGAATTGGGAGTCCTTGCTGGGGGGCAAAAGGGGTGGATGTAGCTGAAGAGATATAGGAGTACTGATGTGCACAGACGAGGATAATAGCTATAAACAGTAGATTCAAGATGGTCCATTTTAAATTCTTACAGCAATTGTATTGCACAGCAGCATTGATACATAATTTATTTCCTGAAACTGTGATTGTGTTCAATGTGCAATGACACCAGCAGGTTTTATGCATGTAGCTTGGAGTTGTCCACCGGTGATGCAATATTGGGAGAGAGTGTTTGAAACGCTGGGTGATGTTATAGGGGAGTGAGTGGAACCTGATCCCGTGGTGGCCCTACTAGGTAACACCCGAGAGATTAACAGCCGAGTGAGGAAACTGGCTGTGCTACTGCTAGCCAAGAGGAGGGTATGGATGGCATGGGGTAGACCAAATCACCCCACTGCAGAGCGGTGGAGAGAGGATATTCTCTAATGCAGTGACATGGAGATGGAATATGACAGAGTGGTGCACCCATGTGCTAGGCCCAAAGATATTTGGGGGCTGCACAAGCAATATCTTATTCTGCAGGCTCAAGAGACTATGGCAGGCTCCGGAGAGGAAGGGCCATGAGGGGTTATTAACAAGGATGAAGAGAGCATTTGAATATAGGTGTATTACATGTGGGTGGGTGGGTAATAGGGAAATGAAAGACAACTGGCATAGGACGAGGGGCTGATTCATTGAACCACTGTATTGTTCTTGCTGAAAATAATAAACAGAGTTCCCCAATAAAAGAAGTGTGTTCAGCTCGGCCAGGCTCTCATGCAGCTGAAAAGATGCCACTTTGATCTTGAAACATAGGTCACCAAATGAATCCAGGAGGTATTTGTTGCAATCTTTCACAAACTATGCACTGAATCACATGCAAGGTACAGCACACATGCCTCCTCAGCTGCACTGTAACACCTCACCAACCAAATCATGGACTTATCATGATGGATAGGTGGAGTTCTAGCAGATATTCCAAGGGCTGTACCACACTGAATGATGTAATGGCTGCCTAACACCGTTGGATGCTTCCTCACAAGGCTTTAACAAGACACAGGCACTAGATGTCGGCTGCCACTGCCTGTGCATAATGAATGCCTCGACCTAAATTCATCTGTGACTGTTGCAATAAACAGTGATGGATTGCATTGATCACCTAGCTGGTCCAACATGTGCAAAGTAGAACTCTAGCGGATGGCAATTGTGGTCTTCAGGCAGTACTGCGGTAACATGTGGTGCAATTGGAATTGGGACAGAACATCTCATGGACTGTAGACCTAGCTGAATTGCGAGCTGGTCTTGTGTGTCACAGAACTCATGTTGTTCATCTGCTTGCAACTGGTGATAAAACATGGCACCACAGGTGGAAGGCCATTTACAAAGAAAGGAATATGCCTTTTCTTGCCAATGTTTAGGGCAGCAAGGATATTCAAACAGATCTAAGGGCCGCATCACTGCCTGTTTGCCCGTGATCACACCAGTTTGACTGGTTGCCTACATTACTTTATTCTTGCCATGTATTACCTTTTATAACCCTCACAATGAATCACATTTTTGCCTGCTTTTTTGTTACTTTGCCTGGTTCTTTAATATAAACATCCCTGTTCACATTTCCAGTGCTAGACCTAGGTATGGTTTTCGTCATGTGTCATATTGTAATCTTTTCTATCCCACCCTTCGGATTCTATTCCTCTTCTTATTAGCCTAGAATTTTGTAATGCTTGTTCAATTATCTCTAAACTTGATTTAGTTCTGGATCTATTTCTCTCTTTTAATTTAGATTTTCTTTTAGATTAAGAACCATTCATCCCTCAGAAAAAATGGATAACAAAACAGGATCAAGCAATCAAAAACAATGCTGGAGGCATCGCTCATTTTGCACAGAAACAAAATAAGGTGTCAGATTCCACAAGGGAATGGATGTCATCACGAAACGAAACCAGAGACAATCGCCAACTAAATTGAACATCTTATGCGAATCAAAGACAAGAATCACAAAAGATGCAATCTGGAAGTTTGCAACAGAACACCAGTAAACATCAAATGATAATATGCTGCAGAAGCCATCCTTTTGCACAATACAATTTGAACAGAGCCAGTATTTTAAATATATTCCATGAAATTCCCAACCTAAGAAATATCACTTCCAATGATCTAGATAGAATCAACTTCCTGGATGACACGGATTTAACAGCTGCTCGGATTACTCTGAATTCCAGGATGGTTCTAGATGCCCTACTAAAAGAAGGTGCTGCCTTAAATAAATTAGGCTTTATGATACATCACAAAGTGGAAAATAAGCAAGAATCCCATCTAAATGTTGGTGGTAAAAACCTTTTTTGGGAGATACCACCAAATGGGAGGAAAATAAACGGGATATAACATTTGGTTCTACTGAAAGTGTGCAACAAGACCTCTACTATCGTTCATAACTAGCCCATAAATGGGAAACATACCATCTGATATCATGGAATTTAAGAGGTCATCGCCATCTGGTTGATTCCATCACACATGATTTGGAACTCCACAATATCGTAGTTATTCAAGAATTCTGGATGCATATTGTATATTGTGCCTGTATGGGACCAATATGACATATGCATGATTTCTGCTGATACCTCTACTCATGGCAGACCAACCTCGGGACTTTTGGTAGCTGTAAGAAAACATTGAAGTTTTAGGATAACAGCATGGTTATCCCCCAGTAATCATTTCCAACTGGTAAAAGTCATTGTTCAACATCTGACGATAGCCTTATTGAACATATACTGGGGTCGTGCCAATCTGTCTACTATTAACTTTTTCAAGCAGATGGAACTTGTGTTGGAAGTAATCACACTTGATAAGAATATAACACACACATTAATAATGGGCGACATGAATCGTCATCTTTTGAGAAAACAAAAGGGCAACAGACAGTTAATAAAAGATAGATGGAACAATCTAATGAAAGAACGCTCATTTACTATATTAAATGGAACTTTACCAGGAGACATTCCAGAAAAATAAAATATGGCAATGAGGAACACAAGAAGCTATAATAGATTATATTTATTGCAATTCCTCATTTATGCCATTATGCAACAGCTTGAAAACAAAGCATAATGATCATAGTGATCACAAACAACTTTGTCTGGAATGGTCTGTAATAAAATCTGTGAAACCAGCTGACATAATTAAAAATCCAGGTCTATATACGACAAACAATCAAGGAAATAGGATCAAATGGTCAGCAAAGAAATTAAAATTCCTTTCACCTTGACCTGGAAAGAAAAATGCATCAAGGAAATATAGATCCATATATATGTGTATATTTCATCCATGCAACTCTTTAAAACAACTAAGTTAAGTAGTGGCAAACTAGGTGTCAGGCATATGCATGTCTTTAATGATACAATCAAAATGAGGAAAAATATGCTAAGGAAACAAATAAAAAAACTAACAAAAACCTCTGAAATATATCAAGTAGAAATCAAACATTTAAAATGTGCCTATAGAAACTGGATTAGAAGTCAAAAACAACGGACTCTACAAAAAGACGGTGAAATGATGCTAAGGCGAATAACTTCTAAGTCATCAACTGCAATTTGGTAGTTACTGAATACTGCGTCAAATGATAGACAAACAACAAAACAAATGACTAAAGTGACAGAAGCAAGATGGTTTGATTATTATGAAAATACTTATAAAACTCCATTCTCAAACTCTATGTCTAATGTTAAGTACACTATGATGGCCCATGATTTTCATATTGATTGAGCAGATATATTGCAATCAATTTCCAAGCTGAGCTCCTCCAGAGCACCCGGTCCGGATGAACTATCTAACAAGATCATGAAATCAGATCCAGAGCGATGGGCTGACATTCTGACTGTGATTTTTAAAACCATTACAACGCGAGGAATTATTCCTCCCTCTTGGAGGAAAGCAATAATTATACCCATCTTCAATAAAGGGGATAGATCTGACCCAGCAGCATACAGACCTATTGCCTTGTTATACACACCAGGAAAACTATTCACTGGCCTGTTACTTAAAGAATTCAACACATGGGTGAAGAATAATAACCTTGTTGACCCTTTTCAGACAGGTTTTGTTTGTGGAATTGGAACAAACATCAATCTAATAATCATTAATATCTTGAAAGCAAACGCTGAGGAAAACAATCAAATGCTCTATACTATGTATATTGACTTCAAAATGGCATTTGACTCGATACCTAGAGAAATGCTCATCAAAAAATTAATTAATTATCAATGTCCGGAATTTCTAATAAATTACATTTACCAACTTCACATGGGTACTACTGTTCACATTTGGTTAACCACTGATGGTATGCTTACCAACCCCATCCCTACTGCTAAAGGGCTAAAACAGGGATGTACCTTTGCCTCTGCATTATTTAATTACTATATCTTCGATATAATTAAGAACTTTAAATATGTAACTTCGGACTCTCCAAAACTAGGAAAAATGCATATCAAATGGCTGTTATATGCCGACGACCTGGTTTTAATATCAACAACCCCCCAGGGCATGCAATCGCTATTAAATGCATTAGGAGAATATACCTAGAAGAATTGTCTGACTATAAACATCAAAAAGTCAGAAATAGTGCAATATGGTCAACCAGAAAAACGACAAAAGTTGGGAACTTGGCATTTGCTGGAACAGGTACTTCCAATAACCAATGTGTACAGCTATCTGGGATTTAGCATCAATAATCATCATAAAGATGAACCATACGAAGTGACAATTAAGAGTAAAATCACATTTGCCATTTCCCAATCAAGAATCATAAATGCAAAATATGGTAAATTTTCGCTTATTCCAGTACTAACATATTATAAACAAAATATTATTCCTGTTATTCTTTATGGTGCAGAAATAAAACCACTTAAATCAGATTTTTATTGGCAAAAACTTGAAGCCAAATACTGGAGAGCAGTTCTAAATCTCACAAAATCTGAACCTATGCCAATATTGTGACATGATTTGGGACTTTTGTCATTATCTGTGATGTATAAGTGGAGAAAATGTGCGTTATATAGCAAATGTATCACTGCCAAAGGTACAAATAACTTATTGTCGCATTTAGCTAGTTACTTAACCACTTCATCCCATAAATTCATCACATCATGGAGAAAATCGGTGGAATTGATTTTAAAAGATGCTGATGTCACAGTAGAGCTTTTAATAGCAAATCCAGAAAAAGCAAAGCTAAAAATCTGGCTAACTGATTGGATAAAAACTGGTGATCAATGTATTGGATACAAAGATTTTGATTCCAATTTTTGTGATATAAAGAAATATGGTCAACTTCCAATTTATCTGATAAAATCTCCCAGCTTAACTTATAGAATGAGTGTCATGAGATTCAGACTGAACCTTTGTAACACCAATGAATTAAAAGCAAGACGCAAGACCATTCAACATAAAGAGAATGTATGTCAATATTGTAAATCTCCCAATGATTCATGACTGAGTGTAAATTGCTTTCTGGAATCAGGGCACATTGTTTCAAAGGTCTATTTGAAGACATGCTTATCTTTAATATGGGAGACTTATGGTGAAGATTGATACAAGTGGACAACAGAAAGCTGGGTTATGCCATAATAAACCTTTTAAATAACATGGACTTAATTAATATATTTATATGTTATATTGAATAGTTGATTGTAATCAGCTATATCAATAAAAAAAAATGTTAAAAAGATTTTCTTTGTGTCATAGGCCCTCATTACAACCCAGGCGTTTAGGGGTTAACGGCGCCGTAAAAGGTGGCGGCGCAGTTAAACCCTTAATGCCTTTTTGCAGGCGTTAAAAACCAACCCGCAAAGGGACCTTGGTGCTAAGTACGGTGCCGCAATTTGCGGCACCGTACTTAGCGCCTTCCCCATTCCCATTGAGCCCTAGGGGGCAAAAATGGGAATGGGGAAGGGCCATGGCGGCATGGGAATTACCGCCCTGCCAACCTCGGAATGGGGCGGTAATTCCCCATTCCGCCATGGCGGAGTCGGTAAGTTACCGGCATGGACCATTATGCTATTAGCACCATGGTCCAACGCCTGGGTCGTAATGAGGGCCACAGAAACCTGGATTTTTAAGCTTGACTCTGTTATGCAAGCAGCTTTCACTTCCACCAGTTCTTCCTTCTCCAATTCACCTACACTTGGATGGCGGTGTAACTGGTTTGATTTTTCACCCTTGCTGGACTATTGCCCCTCTTACCTTTTCTCCCGCATCCTTTTTGCACTTCAATTACATGTTCTTTCTTTTTGTACCCATTCCCCACTTACCATCCTGGGTATCTATCTTCCTGCAGGCACGCTTCATTCTTTCTATCGTGATTTTGACTCTTTACTATCTTTAGGTTCTGTTCCAGCCTGTTATTGCTCTTAGAGATTTTAATATTCACTTTTCCCACCCCAATCCTTCTTGAAGTTTCCCATGTCAGTAATGCACAATGATGTTGTATGGCTTGGATGTGTGGGTTGAAACATCCCACATCTACTCATATCAAAGGTAATGTTTTAGACCCAGTCTTCATTTCTGATGATTGCACTGCCATTGATCCTATTCAAACTCTTGTAATCCCTTCTGCTGACAATTTCTTTGGTCTCTGCTTCTTAGGGAAATGGGAATGGGGATGGAGCTAATAACGGGCCTGCTAATAGCAGGCCCGTTATTAGCTCCCTGGTCCCTTAGCGGCTAGTGGTAGAACCAGGCGCCCATAGCGGGAGCCGCTAAGGGACCACGGAATAGGGCGGTAAGGGTTTACCGGCACCGGTCTCCTTACCGATGCCCGTTAACCCTTACCGCCCACCTCGTATTGAGGCCCATTGTGTTTGTTTACTATTTAAGAGTATTCATGCCTTGGAACTGCCTTAGTTTTGCTCTTTGATTGCTATGTATCACTGCACTCAAAAACTCTGATCTTCTTTGCAGTTTTTCCTCTCTGAAGCGCTTTGAAACACTCATTAAGAGTTTGGCGGCAGCCATGGAGCTTCTAGCTCCATGGCTGCCGCCAAACCGGGCTCCTTTACTGGGTTTCCTGAATGGGGAATTACCGGGCCATTCTGAGTTCGGAGGGCTCGGTAATTCCTCCCTGTGGGAACCCGGACCCGGACCTTCCCCATTCCCATTTGTGCTCCCATGGATTACGACCGGCCCGTTGTTAGCTCCCTCTTCCCCTCGCGGGACCCGGTAACGACACCTGGTTTTACCAGGCATCCTGACCGGGTCCCGCGAGGGGACCTCGTAATCAGGCGGAATGGTGTTAACGGGCCCGCCACCATTAGCTGAGTCCGTTAACCCATTCCGCCTGACTTGTAATGAGGCCCATTATGTATAGGCGCTATATAAATAAACTATCATATCATATCATATCCACACCCACCCTTTGCTTCTTTGCATTTTCACTCTTTCCAACTTCTTGCCCCCATCTTTGGAAAGCTTTACCTCTTGAGATTCTCTCCTGTCCTACTCTAAATAAGTTCAAGAAGCGTCTCAAAGCCCATTTACTATGTTGTAGAAAAATGACCACTGACTATTCTGGTGAATTGGTGAGCAATTTATTAGTAGAAAGCAAGCAACAGGACAACAACAAATCAACAACAGTAGGAGACTTTGATGCAAGTCAGAGAACCTCTCCTCCCTCCATGCACCGTTTTCTTGTACACCTAGGAACACATGCATTTCAATGTAAGGTGAGATCCAGAAAAGGAATCATACTGAAACAATGTGACAAACGGGAAACTGTAGGATGTTTAAATCAGGCAACATCTAATGCAGGGGACCTTTCCACCCACCCCAAACTAGCTATGCACAACTTTCTTTTATTTAATCAAGTATGTTTTATGAATCTGGGACCCCGTAATTTAATAACATTGATTCCTTACAGCTTCCCTCCCCTTTTGAGACAAGAAACACACAGGGTTGCACAGAAGGTCTCTTTATTAACAAAATATAAATAATTGAAATCACATTAAAGGTAAACAAATTGTTGAAAAGGGCAATTATAAGAAATAATCAACACACTAGTTTCTTTAGTTTTCAATGCAACACCTATGGAAACAGAGACTTTTCTAAGAAACACTTTAGCATACATATCTATGCATTTAATTCACCCTGAGCATGCATGCACCGTGTATTGTGTGCATGAGAGTCCAGGAGGAATCTTCCATTTGTGAAAACAACACATTTGTTAGAATATCCCTGCCTGTCCAATTCTAGCTACTTCCCCTTTATTCAAAATAGATTCCATCCCCTTAGTCAACGGACATGTCAGAACTTCAACAGCATTTGCTCAGTTACAACAGTCTACCAGATCTTGATGTTTGTAAGTGGATTATAGAAAGGAAAGTATGGAAAGGGAAGTATGTTCAAAATGTATGTGGGCTAGATTCCCTTCTGTGATGTTTCTATTTAATTATCATGTAAAGATGTACCTTTCTCACTTTCAACAGGAAACCTTAAGCAGCGAGAGAATGGGTAACAACTGTCCTCCCGCTCCCATTGGTCTGGAATAACTTAGCTTTAACAACAGTATTCTACTTGATGGTTCTATCCAGGAAGTGCTTTAATCATTTGTCTAGGTATGCACACAGTGAGATGTCCTACCCTCTTCTGTGTTTGCACAATTCAAAGAGAGTCAGAGGATCTCCCTATCTACTAGAATATCAGCTATATATGATTTTCCAGAAGCACCTACATTTCTGAAATGTTCCCTAACTTCTCGCAATACACAATCAATTTATATAATCCCACCCCTCAGTACTAACAAAGAACAGGGCCAGGATTTAATCTAATTAACTTTTTAGTATCTCTCCACTCAGTATTATTTCCCCTTTAGATCATACTCACATATTAATTTATTTTAGCATTATCAGAGACAGGTGGGCACCCTCTTAAGGACTGGTTCAATTCTCCCCCTTTAAGAACAAGTGGGCATCAGTCAGCAAGAAGGGACCAGCTTTCCTCTACCCAGCTTTCTGCTGTCTGTTCCACTGAAGAAGGTCTGGGGCTTTCACTCCTGCTAGTCCTCACTTACAGTCTCTGCTAATAATCCATGAATGGGCCCAAAAGGAGAGCAATCTATTCCTACTCCTTTGTGTTGTTATCAATTCTTCTTTCTCTCCATTAGCCAGCTAGTGAGCAAGTAAGTCTGTCAGCGTCTCTCCCTGAGTCAGTGGGTGTTCAATCTTATATAGAACAGTAACTCCACCTTTTTGAGGTGTGTATACTTTCCCTAATCTATTTGGCCAATGTATGTGATTGGACGGTGTTCCAAAAGTGACATCACAGTAGACATATCTCTCCGCAGTCATTGGGCATATTAATGAAGGAGGTAGTCTGATGTAAAAACATTTACACTCAGTTTCCCTCCCATTGAATGTGGTGCCATACCATGGATGACTTGCATTAAATATTACCACCTTCTCATATAATGAATTCCATCAATATTTCCCATTTATTAATTTGCTCTCCAGATTTCTCTCTCTGACCCAATCAATTGAAACAATTCCCATCATAATAGCACAAATAATTACTTAGTTATAGATTCGTGGGGAAATGGAATTGAACAGTTGAACAGTTTTAATCAACATGTGACAGAATGCCATCTACATCAATAAACAATAAGTAAAGTTCATACAGGCGGGGACCCTTCAGGACTGCATGTGCAGACAGCCTCATGGGTATCGCTCTCCCAACATTGTGTGTAAAACACATAACACAGTTCTCACAATAACCTTGAGCCATCAAGGCTAAA
Source organism: Ambystoma mexicanum (assembly GCF_040938575.1). Lineage (NCBI taxonomy): Eukaryota > Metazoa > Chordata > Amphibia > Caudata > Ambystomatidae > Ambystoma > Ambystoma mexicanum. Next base: position 219,222,713 of record NC_090927.1, on the reverse strand, counting down.
CCATTCTCGATTTAATAAACTATTGCTAGCATTTTTACCTGAATGGGCTAAGCTGTGAGCTTTACGGACCAGGTAGGGGAGAAGTACATTGGGTGCCACCAGGCAGCCATCTGGGGAGCACCACAGGAGGTCTACACCCAACTTACAGTAAGGTTAGGTCCAGGTCACCTTTTTCTGGCTTTGGGGCTTGGTCTTGGAGGATAGCCAGACTGGAAAGGGAGGTGATCAGTGACCGTAGGACTGTAACACAAACAAGAATATCATTAGGAGCCAGGGGCCCTTTTAAGGCCACTGAAGGGGCTGCACCATCTGCTAGTGTGTTTCCTTTGCTTGTAAATGTCTGAGGGATCATGTCATTTTCACCTAAACATAGCTGCAGCTGTGGGAAGTAACAATGCACTCAGTAAGGGTGACACTTAATTTCCATTCAACATTGCAGTGTCCGTGGATGTACACACGTTGCTTCCAAAGGACACCAAAGTCTATGAAATAAATCTCTCTCATTCATCTGTCCCCATGCATAGGTTGGGTAACATGCTAGATCTTATCTTTTTGCCAGAGGCCTCTGCCTCGGCATACCCTGCCTTCCCTGTGGCCTGGTCCAACCACCTTGTTGTTCCTTTTCTCTGGGAACTTGACACCCCAAAGGTGACGCCCTGTCAAACTACCGCTCTTTGGAGGGGGTGGCAGTCTGCTCAGCCGGAGACTATTGCGGCACACCTCCTTGCCCTTCACACTAATACTGTTCCAGCAGACTTTAGCCTATTGTGCAATAGCTTTTTGGCCACTGCCAAACTATTAGCTCCTTTGAAAAAATCAAGGCTACCTGCACGGGCTACGTAACCATGGTTTACGGAGGACATGCAGGCATTGCACCTGCAGCACAGACAGCTTGAGCGCAAGTGGAGAATTTCCTATGCTTCTCTGGCTAGGCTTGCATTGACACATGATACTGTTTATACCATTGTGCTGTTGTTACTGCCAAGCAGCTATTTTATGCTTCTCTGATTGGGACGTCTCTTAACAAGCCTAAGGACTGGAGCTATTTAAGGTGGTCTGCAACCTCTCCTCCTTGGTTGCTGATGCTGTTCCTCCTTCTCAAGCTCTTTGTGATTCTCTATCCTCTTTATTTGTTGATGAAATTGACATGATTAGGTCCAATATCATCACTGGCCTCTTGTCAGTATCTGCTCCTCCCTTGGCCCCTACTGTCTCTGCGGCTGTAGCCAATTGGTTGACCTTTTGTCTGTTTTCCACTGCTGAAGGGGCTGACGCCATCTCTAGACTTAAGTCCTCTTCACCCCAAGATCTGATCTCACTTAGTATTGTCAAGGGTATGGCCCACCTCATTCAACTACTGACTAATGAAGTGAATATCTCTCTGTCAACTGGGGTGATTCATACTCCCCTTAAACAGGCAACTGTTATTCCACTACTAAAAAAAAACTTCTCTTGATCCTTGGGAACCCACTAATTTCTGTCCCATTTCCCTACTGAATTTTTCCATGAAACTTCTGGAATCACTGGTTTATCCGCTGCTCACTACTTCTTTTGAAGATACTTCCTTTTTTCACTCTTCTCAGTCTGGTTTTGTTGGGTGTCCTGACCCACGTTTGAGCTATCATGCTGCAACATTTGGTGCTGTGGGCTTAGAAAATCCAAGATGGCCAAAAAGCCCACATGTGCGCCAGAATCCAGGAGAACCACGCAGTTTGTGCGCACACCAAAATGGTTGCCTAACTTGCCACCCACCAGTGTAAAGAAAGATCTTTGTTAACAAAATCCACTGTTACTGATGTCAAAAAGTTGCTGAAATTGTGGCTCATCAGACCACTTTAAAGATTCAACCCTTTTGTGGGGTTCCACATAACCATTTTACTGTAAGGAATCTCATCAAAACAATGTTAAGCAAGGATTATTTACTACCATGTAAGAACCATTCCTGTTTGGAATGCATTAATCCAAGAAAGATCCCAAAAATGGATGCAGTACCAACAAAATCCTCAAGGCGGCGCTAGCGGTCTAAACTCTGACAGGAGAACTGAGTGCAGTTGCTGACAAAGGAATTTGACTCAGCTCACTTCAAAGGCTGCATTTTAATAAAAAATTAGCCACCTGCTGTTCCCAGAGGCCAGAAGCCTGGGAAACCCTCTCACCTCAAGAGATTCACACCACAGCCCAGGATATCACATGGTCATAATAACCAAATGCAAAGTGACCCCCTGCTCTGCTGACCTCAGCCTCCTGGAGACCACACAATAGGCTCTTGCACTTGAATAGAATATGTTGATTTTGACTGTTTCCTGTCAACAAAGGCCTGCCTGCCAGCAGAGGCATGGTCACCGACCCACCCAAGTCTTGGAGGCGGACTCCAACACTCTGAGAACTGAATTGAAAGCAAAATATGTATTTTACAGAAACACTGATAACTCTTTGTAATCAAATGACAGGAATGTATAACTTTGAGAGCCTTAATTTAAAAAATGTACCTTCGATTGAAGCCCAAACTCCAATTTGTGTGATGTTCTTGGGCAAAACCCTGCTATTTATTGACACCACATACTCTGTGTTTATGCTAGAGATATGGCAATTTACTGGAGTAGGTATGGACAGCCTGTGTATATGTGCATAACTTTTAATGAAGAACCAAGGTTGCATAACCCACTAAAATCGAAAATAAGTTGCCATTTTTGAATGCAAGCCCTCAGGAAGAGCAGAGTTTGAACAGAGTATACCTCATGTGATAGGTAATATGTACATGCAATGACAAACCACTATGTATTTGAGAAATGTGTATTTTGATCAAATATTGATTTGTGTGCAAACTGACCAGGGGAGGATGCTCTGACCCATAAAACCTACAGCATCACTCTGACTCACATTTCCTTCCCCCAATCATGGGAGAGGGGAGAATTGGGCCAATGACAAATAGAAAGGGGCAGGCTTAGCTAGGCCCAGGCACACACCCACTTTCAAAACACATAAAAAGAGACTGCTGGGACAGGTAGAGACATTCAATTCCATTTGCTGCGGAGCATGCTGACCGACGACTTCACATCCAGTGATCCTACATTTAGACTTCCAAGCTAAACAGATACTACAGAACTTTGAACCAAGAAGGCCCGCTGCAAGCAAAAGTATTTGTCAGCAGGCCCAAAAATCATTTGCAGACTATTCACAGCCGGGCCCAGCTGTTATTTCTGGCCTGAAACCCTGTGCCAGAAAGATCCAGAAGCAGTGCTGTACCCAGAGAAAGCACAGCAGTATCCAGAACCAGAGGCCAGAGATCCAGAGTGACCCAGACCGCTGTTAGCAGAACCAGAGAGCTGACCCAGATCACTGTGATGTGCCGAGACCAGAACCGGAGTCCAGTCCAAAATCTGACCAGATCCGTGGCGAGGCCTATTTTCAAAAATATATTATGAGTACCTAGCAGAACTGTGCAGAACCAATCTCTTAGTTAAAATAATCTAATCCAAACTATTTTAATCTAACCAGAACTGCCTCCTAACTGTCACCTGTCATTTGTAAAGCTGCACCACTGTCATTTGTCAATTCTGCAGCTGCAAAGCTGTAACCTGTTGCTTTGAACTTTTAAAATTTCAAATCCGAAAAACAACCTTTACAAAATCGTTCATAACTCCGTAACCGTTTGTGCTAGAAACTTGGTTTAACTTCCCCCTGAAAGCTTAGGATCTTAGCTTTTCAATGAACCTAGAACCGACTTGCTATACTTTTGCCGTAATCGTGATTCACGCATTCGCGCATTTAGCCGCGATTCGCGATTTGGCCTGATTTCAGCCACCTGTAAAAATCAGCAGCTTTTGCCTGAACTGCTAAAATTTCGTTTGCCTCTTAATCACCATCTCTGAATCATTGCTAAAGTGAGCCTGAACTCATCCCAAGTAGCTACTACTCACCCTGAACCTCCTAAAGGGAATTAAAAGCATTTTCAGCATATTTCTCACTGCATTGTCACCATATTCAAAGCATTTTTCCTGTGTTTCAAAACTCCTATCTGTTGTATAAGCTGCTGGGGGGGAATTGAACTGAATTCTATTTGATTACATTCCTAAGAACTGTGTGCTCTCCTCTTCATCTCCTTACATTGCATAACGGGGGAGGGTGAATTGTCCAAGAAAGTGATTACATTGTCTTTTGCTGAAATCCTATCAAGTTATTTTCTGTACTGCATTTTCATTCCACATTGCATCTGTATGAAATCATAAAAGTATTGTTGCTATCTTATCCATCCTATACCCACTCATCATTGATTATAAAGAAGTGTGTTAGTGCCAGACGATCCATTATTGATTACTGCTCAGATTAAGTGTGATATTCAATTATTAATTTATTATAAAGTGTGATATATATATATTGTTTACATTCTCAAATAAACCTTTTAACTTGCAAAACAGAACTACTTCTTGGCTCAGTGGGGTCAGGGGGATTCTAAGAGAGGGGTGTTTGTATAGGGGTAGTCATCCAGAACTCATGAACTGGACATAAAGATATATCAATAAGGGTTTCCATTCAGTATCCCAGACTAGGCATTGACTTAGCTGTAGTGTTGAATTGAATCCTCTTACAAATTGGGGGCTCGAGCCGGACGTCTGGGTTAGATCTATCACTTGTGCAGATTAATACAGTGTGCCAGCTGACCAGATACACATATCCGGTCGGATCACCACGCTGTGTTACGCTGTAAAGCACTCCTCAAAGGAACGCTCTAAGGAAAAGGTCTGTTTTGCAAAAATAAAATACAAACTTCTGTAAGTCAGGAAGGAACTCAAATTCCAGATGACGACCTTGGTAGATATGAAAATAGCCAGAGAGCACTTCTTACATAAGCTATTTGTGAGAGGTGAGTGGACTCATCAGGACCAGACGGTCTGGTTGCAGGCAATCGCACCCCAGATCACTGAAACAGGGTCAGATACATGGAGAGACCAGGGTCCCTTACATGTGGCCCTGAGTGAACTATATATGGCCCCTAAGGCCAAGGATGAGCACAACAAGATTGCCAGGGTAGCGGCATATTTATATTTACATATGGGAGCCATGCAGGACAAATGTGCTGAAGGCCAAGATCTGGCAAGTAGGCAACTGCTGGCATTACAGAAGGCCCAATCTGATCTGGACTCTTCTGAGCAGAGTCTGCAGAGGAGCCAGGAGTCTGAAAATGATAGTAGGCAGTATATCATTAAAATAAAAGAGGACATGGATATACTGCAACAGGAAAAGACAGACCAGGATACCAGAATTCTGGCTTTGCAGAAGGAGCACCAAGACAGTTTGGACTCCTTGCTGCAGAGCAGGAAAAAGCTGGAGCAACAGATCAATTTCAACAGAGCATGCACAGAGCAGGTAGCCACCCTGCAAATCCAACTAGACAGAGAGAAAGAGGAAAGCAACAAATTGATTTTGAAAGACCTGGATACCCAGGCAGAGTTTGATGAAGAACGCCAGAAAGCTGGTGCCTTTCAAAGGCAGAGGGATGACCTGGTGTCACAAATGCAGGCTCTTGGTCAGGAAAGGGATACCTTAGGCCAGGAAGTCTGCCACATAAAAAGGAAAATGGAAGAAAATCACCTGGCCCTCCAGGGACTGGGTGACCTCCAAAAAGAACACCAGAACTTGTTAGAGCACACCAGGAGGGTGGAGGAGGCTCTGGCAAGAAAGGAGCAGGCCAGTAGGGAAGGGACTCAGGAGGTAACCCTCCTGCAGCAAAGACTGGCCCAGTACTCCAGGACGAATCAGGAGCACAGAGAGAAAATGAGGCTCTCTGTCAGCACAATGATAGGCTCCAGCAACAGGTAGCGATGCAGGATAGACTGATAGAGTCGAGTAAGGCCTTAACTGAGGAACTGAAAGCGCAGGCTCTTGCATTGCAACAGGGAGCAGGGGCGGATAGAGACCAGGTTCGCTGGGAGAGGGAGACTCCTGAGCATAACCTCAGGAGCCCTAGTACCAGAGGCCTTCATATCTCTCAGTCCCTGGACTCTGCCACCCCCATGTCCCCTCGCGCACATGAGCCCAGGGTCACGGGGTTGGCAGATTACTATCCAACCAGAAGTATGGGGCTCATAGGCCAGTACCTCCCAGGAATGGAGGGGCGGGCATCCGGGTATGGGCACCCAAGCACGGTGCAATTTAGTGGGGAACCCCAGGAGAGTAGGCCCATTAAGGGCATCCTGAAAACCTCTGCCCAGTTAGGTCAGTGGGGGGGAGTACTCATCAAATCCTGGCAGCAGGGAGGAATCTGAAGACTCCTCTGAACGGCGCAGGACACAGGAGACCAGGTCCCCACATTCTGCCAGCCATGCCCTGGCTCGCAGAATCCGGGAAAACCTGGAAGAGCAGACAGAAACCTCTGGGAGCAGTGCCTCTGAGTCAGAGGTTGAATGGACCAGGGTTACCCGAACCAAAAAGGCCAATAAGGCAAAAAGGGCCGTGCTTAAGACCATTGAAACAGATTAAGGCAATCAGGAGTGTCATCACGCCTTATCATAAGAACGCCAAGTACTCTGTTTGGGAACACTTGGAGCTCTATGAGCAAATGATGGAGACTTTCCATTTGAAGGACAGCAGTAGCTGCATCCAGTACGTCAAATGGACATTCTGCCCAGAATGCTCCAGTTTATTTGCGGGGCTGGAGGACCAAAATCATTTAAGATGGTCCACCTATAAGGCGGCCATCTTGAAACATTTTTCTGTTCACAGAAATCCTCAAGAGGCTCGCAAGGCAGCCTACAATTTGCAATGAGGGGAGGATCAGGCCCCACAAGAGTTTGTGCAAGAATTAAAGCGTGCTTTTGCACAGACCACCAGAAGGGTGCGCACAGACAGCAAAGAGTTTGTCAATACATTTTTCCATGCTCTCCCTAAATATATAATGACCCAGCTCGTGAGAGATTTTCATGAGAAAAGATCTTTAGACTGGGTCATTGAACAGGCTACCCGGATCTATGAGGTGCAGAAGCCTATCGAAAATAAAAATAACGCGCCGAAAAACCCCAAAACCAACAGCACCCCTGCTGCTGCCAAGGTGGCAGAGGTAAAGGTTGCCCCCGTTTTAGATTTGGAGATGGGGCGGCCTAAAAACCTGCCTGCACCAAATAATTCACAGCCCAGAAGGCCCTCGGGCCAATCACAGACAGGGAGTCGAGGAGGTAGTCCCACAAATGGGGTCCCCCGCTCCCCTGACTATGTAAGTCCCCGCTACAAGGGAAACCGACCAATCCTGGGTTATGTGTGGACTCCTCCAGCCCAAGGGGGGGGATCCAGCCAAGCACCTGACCCGGGGAACTTCCCTCCTAACTTCCCCCAGGAGGGCAGAAATTCTCCAAATCCTGGGCAGAACATTTTCCCCAGGTATCCACCCAATTTCCAGCCCCAAAATCATCCATCCTTCTTTCCCCAATTCCCTGAGCCCAGACAACCTAATCCGGGAGAGGGGAGGCCAAGGGTGGAGGGGTACCAAAATCTTCCCAACCAAGGATACTACCAGAGAAGTGATAGCTATTCTTCCCGCGATCAGCCCAGGGGAGAAAATAGAGCCCCGTATCAGCCTGAGCGGGTTTCACAACTTGAGCGCCAGGTCCAAAATATGGCACGAGATCTGGGTCACATACTGAGGGCTCAACATAACCCTCAGATGAGCATGCCACCGCAGAATGCCCCAAACTCGGGGCCTGGTGCTCCAGAACAATGACGGGGGCAGGACCCCGATAACCCACCGGTTCCCAGGGAGGAGGCACAAGGGGAAGGGGGGTGTAAAGCCTTGGAGGAAGCTTCCTTCCCAACTTGTAAACAGCCCCTGGAAAACCAGGAACCGGAAACAAAATCTCCTACCCCTGAAAGCCTGCCTCCCAAGGAGCAGAGGGGGGGTAGGAGAAACAAGGGACCCAAACAGACCCACTTTGTGGAGGAAGTACAGGTCTTCCAATTTGAGGGAGAGGGATCCTCAGAAGATCCCGGGAAAAGGATCTTCTCCTTCAGAGATGGGGGAACTCCTCCCAAAGAAAAATGGGTCACAAGGGATTCCAATCCAGACTGGGGAGATATGGAGACTGAGCTACCGCCGCCCATCATCTCATCCCAGAACCCACAATATCAAAATCCCCTGGTTCAAACCCATCCTGGTGACTGCCTCCAAAAAGGGGGGGGGCGGCCCAGAACCGGAACCAGGGGAACCCAGCATGGCTCTGATCTCCAGTTGCCAACTTTTTCTTTCAGATTCCCAAGACTCTCCACAGAATTCTGCCCAAATCTCTTCTCTAGCAATGTCCAAAACCAGAAAGTTAGCCCACCAGTTGTCCAAAAATGTGCATTATCTGTGCCCCCTTGAGGAGAAGGAGGGAAGATACTATGCCCCGGTACAAGTACAGGGGCAGGGTACAATTTTGGCACTGGTGGACACTGGATCCCAAGCTACCCTTCTGTCCAAAAGGGCCTTTGAGGAACTAAATGCAGGAAGGGGGGAGAATTACCGTATTCCTCTCACCTCTCTTCCTGGACAACTGCAGAACTTTGACGGGAAGGAAATTCCTGTCGAGGGGACTGCAGATTTGGACATCAAAATTGGGCGACACAAGGTGAAACACCCGCTCATAGTAATGACTCCAGAGGGCACACCTTGTTTACTAGGGAATGACCTCCTGAGAAGGTTGTCACCCCTAATAGATTGTGTAAACAAGGTCCTCAGGACCCAGACTAGCCGACCAATAAAATTAAAACAGAGTGTCAACCATGTTAGTTTAAACGGCAACTGCCACATGGTTGAACAAAAATCTGACCAAGTAGAATTTCACTTCCAGAACAACCAAATTCCAGACGTGACAGTAATAGCAGTAGGACAACATTCTGGTGATGGGGGGTCCTCTCTATTTCTGAAAATCAACCTTCCTTCCAGTTTAAGGTGGTATTCCACACTGGAAGGAAACACCCTGAAACTCTTTACTAATCCACAATCAGAAACTCCCACTCCTATAGTCCAGAAAGATGTGAAATCAGCTCAGAGCCTGGCTGATATTCAGCAAATTGGAGAGCGGTTGCTCATCCCTGTTCAGTTAAATGATGGGAAGGACTCTGTTCTCGCTCCAGTGTGTGTGAACAACGGTAAGAACTTCATCAGCGAAGCCATGTTCCGCCAACTCCCAAAAGATCCAGCCATTCCGACATTCAAACTGATAGACAAATGGGAAATGGACCTGGAAGCACCTAATTCCAAACATCTCCTGCCAAGCAGGTGTATGCTCAAAATCTCCATTGGCAACAAGAGCATAGTCCACAATTGTTGGGTCGTGCGAGACGTCACTGCTGCTTTTTACTTAGGCAGTGACATTCTCAATCGCTTTGCCATTAGTTTGGACCTAATAAATTTCAAAGCTTGGTCCCGATTAGCGGATAATCCCATGGGTTTTGATGATCCAGAAAAAGCATTTAGGTCAGCTCAATTGCTGCCTTATGCAGTTGAAATTCAGATCAAAGAGGAAGTCACCATCCCAGAAAGGACCCGGCAATTCTCCCTGGAAGTGAAAGTTAAAAGAGGACAAGAATTGCAAAACCCTGATGCTTACATACATCTAAATGCTTCTCTCCAACAGCAAGGGTTGGGGGTAAACCCAACTCCATTAGTCAATATAGAACATGACACCATTCCAATAGAGGTGGATAACAGCGCCTTAAAGAGTATTACTCTAGCCACAGGCACCATTATTGGAATGGCGGTTGATGACTGACATTTTTCCATTGATCTAGGAAATGAACTGTTAGGACCAATCCCCAAGGACTTTTTTGATGGTGACAGTGATGACAATACAACACCAGACAGGATTCTTACCCGGCATGGGGGGAACTTCCTGGTGTACACTTCTTGCCCTTATGGTAAGGAAGATGTGACTTGTGACTTCAGTAGGGATGAGGTGATTTTCCAGGTCCATGAGGGTTGCCTTTCCCACCTGAGGCCTCCAGTCCAAATCAGCACTCTGACCAGGGACTTCTCCACCCAGCTGGAAGAGGCCGCTGAGATAGCCAAACCAGAAGTCTTTCCAGGCTTCAGGCAGATGGTGGAAGAGAGAGTCAGCCTAGCTGATGCCTGTGTGACTCTGGAACAAAAGCAAAAGTTGAAACAAGTTTTCTTGGATTTCCAAGGTCTCTTTGTGGTAGACTCATATGACTGTGGTCGCACCGACATCCACACAACAACAATTCCCACGGACCCTGGAATGACTCCAGTGTTTGTGAAGCAATATCGTTTGCCTCTCGCATCCATGGAGTCCCTCACTGAAATAATTAAGAACCTTGAGTCCCGGGGAATAATGTGTCCAATACACAGCACCTTCAATAATCCGGTGCTGGGAATATTGAAGCCAAACGGCCAGTGGAGACTCTGCGCCGACCTCAGGGAGCCCAACAAACGGGTCCATACTTCCCGATGGCCTCTGCCCTACATTGACCAAGGGCTGGCCCAGATCCAGGGGTCACAGGTATTCACTGCAATAGACCTGACCAATGGATACTGGACTGTGCCTGTCAGTAGGGAGGACCAATACAAGCTGGCTTTTACCTTTAGGGGCCAGCAGTACACATGGACCCGGACTCCCTTCGGATGCCTCAACTCCGCAATGAATTCAACATTTTCCTACACAAGGCCATGCCTGACCTGGGTGCAAGGGGTAACCTGGCTTATGTAGATGATGTCCTCATCAAAAGTTCATCTGTGGAGGAACACATAGCGGAGATCCGTTATGTTCTGACCCAGTTGAGGGCCGCCGGAGCAAAACTTTCCTTTCAGAAAGCACAGTGGTGTAGAACCCGTGTTAATTTCTTGGGGCATGAGATTACTCCTCAGGGTCTCTGTCCCCAGGAAAAGAAAGTGGAAGCACTTCAGAGACTGAAAGACCCCACAACTCTGCGGGAACTAAGGTGCCTCCTTGGACTGACTAATTACAGCAGAAAGTTCATTGAGGGCTACGCAGAGATCACCAGACCCCTGATTCATCTCCTGAAGGGGGGGGTCAAGTGGGAATGGGGTCCAGAACAAGCCGAGGCAGTAAGACAACTCAAAAGAAGCCTCTCACAAGCGCCCTGCCTAGCTTACCCTGTCAGAAACAAGGAGTTCTTCCTGGAGACGGGGTTCTCTAATACGTGCTTGACGGCAGTATTATACCAAAAGCATAACAAGGTCAATAAAGTAATCTCCTATGCGAGCAAAACTTTATCCTCTGTGGAGGAAAAATTCAACGATTGTGAGAAGGCACTCCTGGCAACGGTGTGGGCATTGAAGAATTACTGCCCGTTCATCCAGGGGGAACACATCATAGTGGAGACTCCACACCAGCCTCTGCAATATCTCCAAAGTGACAGAATCCGGGCCGGAAATGTGAGTAATTCCCGAATTACTTCCTGGATTCTGTCAATGCAAGGCTTTCCTGTGGAGGTCAGATATGGCCAAAACAAGAAGAGTCCCCTCGCGCAAGGTCTGGCTGACTTGCATGATTGTGCCAGAGAAAACTGTCTCGAGGACGAAAGTCTGAAAATCAAGGACAACATGGAGGCATACCTTAATTCCCCCACAAAGTCTTTGAAGAGGACAAGTGTGAGGGAATGCCCACTGTCTATGTGGATGGATGCTCTTACCATGATGACAACGACGGGGAGAAAGAACTGGTGGCTGGCGTAGGGAATGCATGGGTGAATGAGTCCCAAGAACCCTCCGCTGGATACAAAATTGGTCCCCGAAGTAGTCAGGTGGCAGAATTGATGGCTGTGCATCAGGCCATCCTCACTGCTGTCCAGCATCAACTCCACAAACTGGTCATAATCACAGATTCAGATTATGTACGGAACGGGTTCGTGGAGCACCTGGTTAATTGGAAAACCAGAGGCATGTTATGTGCTAACAACAAACCCTTGAAACATGGGAAGTTGATCCAAAACATTGATGATCTGGTCACCTCGAATGAGATGACCATCTATTGGAAAAAGATCAAGGGTCATTCCAAAGTAGAGGGACCAGACAAAACTGGAAATGACTTAGCTGATCAGCTAGCCAAAACCGGGGCCATCCAAGGGGATCTAATTGAGATTGAGTCCCTGTTGGGGGAAATCCAGGTCACTGCTATCACTAGGTCCCAGACAAATGCTCACAACGACCTTTCAATTGCACAATGGAGCAAGGAGACCCCTGATGCTGATTTGATTACAGCTCAGAAGGGGGATCCAGTTATTGGTAAGTTTTACCAACACCTTGAGGACCCTGAGAACTTTCCCCTGACGGATACCGATTACATTGGGAAAGAGGACCTAAGAGTGTTGATGAAATGTCCAAAAATGTTCCGGATCCAAGACGGTTTGCTGGTAAGGAAATCCAAAGCTGGCCACGATCAGTGGGTGGTTCCTACCTCATTCCGAAGCTTGATGTTAAGTCACGCCCATGATACGGCCACCGTCGGTCATAGGGGGTTCCACACAACATTGGAAATCTTAAGAGAGGTTGCATACTGGCCACACATGGGGCAGGACCTCGACCAATACTTGAAGGGGTGTCTTGTGTGTGCACAATTTCAGCCATCATCCCTCACACACCGAGCGCCTCTCCAAAAGCGGGGGATGACACTGCCATGGTCAGATTTACAAATCGACTTTGTAGGCCCCGTGATTCGCTCTGCTAGGGGGAATAAGTACATGTTGACTGTGACATGCTTGTTTACCAAGTGGGTGGAATGTCTCCCAGCCCCAAACTGCAAGGCAGAAACGGCAGCTGCCTTGATGATTAACCACATCTTTTCACATTTTGGTCTACCCCAAAGGATTGAGTCAGACAGAGGTAGCCATTTTACCAGCAAAGTAATGACTAAGATGTGGGAGATACTGGGGATCAAAAAGAAGCTAAATGTTGCTTACCGGCCAGCTTCTTCTGGGGCAGTAGAACGCTACAACCGGACCATTGTGAGCATATTAAAAAAGTTTGTGGCAGATTCTTGAGACAGTGGTATCAGGAAGGACAGCATAAAGAGATACATTTAGTGGAGTTGAATATACTCCTCAGAGGATCACACATGGTCTGAGGCAGGAGAGCATGCTTCCAGTATGATGACTTCTGTCTGCTAAAGCCGCTTTCCTGAAGAAAGCGTGAGCCTAAAACATGCTTTCATATTCCAAAAGGGAAAACACATCAGAAAGTGAGAGATATGAAGGCGAGCTTAGCTACACACTGGGCAAAGAGCCTTCATCGCAAGGAAATGCACAGTCAAACCTAATGCCTCACCTTGCACAGGCAAGAAACAGTTGTTTAAACATGGCAGTTTGCAGTACCTACTCAATATTATAATGCAGCAGTGTGCTAGGGGGATGCATACAATTTCCAATTCCAGACATTCCCCCACACTATAGTCTGTGTCGTTTTAGCAATTTTTGATTTCAAAGGTTTTCCCTGTGAGGTTTGTTAGGTAGTTATTGTTTTAATTTTATCAGGCTGTTATTGGGTTCAGTATGTTTTGTAAAAGCCCTATATGAGCTTTGTAATAACTGAATACGTAAAGAAAGAAAGAAACCCAATGTCAATAGCAACAACGCCCACCTGTAGGTGCCATGACCTTAGCCACTGTGCCACCACCTCCTGCACCTTCTCACAGATGTCAACTCCTCTGTGTTCTTTCCCTTAATTACTTGAATTACTTACGGGTCCATGCTCCTATCTCCTGGCTGGGTAGGGGAAGGTTACCCATTGTGGAGTCACAGCCTTGTAGTAAATCCTCTTTACACTGGTCCACATGCCCATGATAAAGTGGACTTTCTGGACCTTGGACCCATCTATGGCCTGCCCCACTGCATGAAGTACCTCTTTATACAATTTTGGTGCAGCCTTGTGTGGATAGTAACATTGACTGGGAACTTCCAAGGGGTGATAGACTTCTCTCATGAACTATTGTGAATTGTTGTTTTCCTCACAAAATCACACAGCAAGAGGTCAATATACAACGTTACCACTAGTTAGCCATAAACAAGTTCACTCTGTCATGCTTCATATAATATTTGTATCCACACGTACACACCTTCATCTCACTTATTTGGCGATTAGTGGTACATCACTGTGGGGTGGCTTGTGGTCTCGAGATAAAGGGATGGGACTTAGAGGTTTGGGCTGGGCTGCTCATTTTGGGGTGGGACCAAGTCTGATGTTTTTTTTTATGTAATGTGTATTTATGTATGTATAGTGAGACAGCATTGCAGATGTGTATTGCCCTATGGTGCTTACCCACCAAGAAATGTGTGGCAAAAAATGTATTGTTGCGTGTGTGTACTTCAAAGGTATACTGAACCTGTCCAGTATGTGAGTAATCAAAGTTTTCTGTTTGAAGAACTGTTGCACCAATAATTGCTTAGGAACATGTTCAATAATTGTGTAATAAGTTCTTAATGAAGTACATTTATGTTTGTTCAACTGTAACTTTAGTAACTTCGTGATAAATCATCAACTTCTTTCAGTAACGTTTTTATAAAGTCCTCAAATTGCTTTCTCAAAGTCCATCATCTTGATTTGTCTCATGAGTGATCAAATTGTTTTATCATTTTCCATTTATGTACATGATTCACTTTTTTGGTTTTGAGGAATACTAGTAGTATGTTCTTTTATATTCATTCCAAAGGTTTGGATATTCCAAACTCCTTTGGGGTTCACGCTAATCCTCATTTTAGTGTGATAATTTGGTGTAAAGATCTCGAGTTTCCATTCTTACACGAAAATAGAAGCTTTCTACAGAATCTTCAATAACTTTGTGATGAGTCCTCAACTTCATGAAAAATTCTCTATACCTTTCTAAAGCATCCTCAAGACGTGTTTCGCCACTTACATGGGGCTCGTCAGGAGGACTGAATCTCTTGCTTATGTCTGTTATCTCAAAATGCTCGCTGCTTATCCAAGACAATGTGTAAGTTTCATATTAAACGTGTTTTATTTCTTGATATCATATAGTTACTATAATGGTGCTTTTCCTGGGGACTAGATCAATAACTGTACCTGCTCCCGAAATCAAGAAACGTACCATATAAGTTTTCTGGGATGAGACAGTGAACATTTTGAGACAACAGACATAAACAAGAGAGTAATTCCTCCTGATGAGCCAAATGTAAGTGGTGAAACATTTGTTGAGGATTTCTTTAGAAAGGTACTGAACATGTATGCATGTATGTGTGTGTATATGTTGGTGTGTTTGGTTTTATGTATGCATGCAAGGAGTTTTTGAACGATGTATGAATACACGGGTGAAAATGTTATACATGAGTCTGTGTGGGCCATCCACCACTCTTACATTTAATGGCCCTAGTGAATTTAGGGGTGAGGGCTGCTGGAGCATGGTATTCTTTTTCATTTACTCTCAATGCATAATAAAGATTCTTTACTGTGCATCAAGGGTAAAGCCAACGTGATAAGTGAAGTGTTATTTCGTGGCTGGATTGCCTGCATTGAAGTTTTTTTATCAACCACCATCAGAATGCTGGGATGCAGAATTCTGATATTTATCATCAGAGTTGCATGGCCACCTCTGTTGGTTGGAACATTGGATTCCAGCAGCTTTGTTAAGGATGGCAGACATGGCCTTTGAACCTGCCTTGTTGCCACTGCAGTGCAGCTCCTGAGGATGTCAGTAGACTGTCAGAGTAAGATACAGGATTGCTGGGGTAATCAGTGGGGTCTGATTAGCAGACAGGCCTCACTTTAAGAACCAGAATTACTGCCATCTTTCTATTGCTAAAAATCAGCTCAGGCTAGTTAATCCCTTTCTATCACTGGCACATGGTATGATCTCACCGCTTAGGCACATTCAAATTAAATCTAGCAAAATAACATTGAAAGACTCCCTTTATGCAAGAACTGGTTGAATTTAGAATTAACCTCAGACAAGTGGAGGGAAAGTGAAGGACTGGATATTCTCTTATAATGCATGCCAAATTCAAAAAGACGTAGAGCCAGTTTATACAAATACTATACACACAGCCAAGACAAGTTTCTATGCAGACCTTCTTGCTCAAAAACTAAAGAACCTTCAAAATCTTGAAGTGAACTTAAAACCATCTGCCCCATGGTCCATCCTTCAAACCTGTGACAAAAAAAACAATACCTTTCCAAGCATCTTCATACACCAGACCTCAAGCCGGATGACAATAAAGGTCCCTCACTGCTGGTGTCTCTTATGCATCAATTATCACTAAGCTTAACACCAGTACATTGGGGGGATTGATGGCCCTTTTTCAAGAATGTAAAGTTAAGGCACTGCCAAAGACCCGTGCCCAGCAAAACTAGTTTAAGCACTACCTCTATGAGCGTATGAGAGCGATTTCCCCGCTGTTGAATTGCAGCTGAATGTTCTGAAGAAGTGAGTACAGCCTGAGGTAGGCACCGCTTTCAGAAGAGGCAAGAAAGGGATAACAGGTCTCTTCCTTATTTAGACTATTCTTCATTTCCTCTCTCTCTGTTTTGAGTCTTCTCTCTTTTTCCTGTTTTTTATGACATATTCTGGATATTTGTATTGTTTTTTTCTGCTTTTTTGAATTTGTATTCGACTGTGGTTAATTGCAAACTGTTTTAATGGTTCGTTTTGTAGGGTATGTTGATTTTTGTAAAAGGGTATGTAACCAAATACCAATAAAATAATTAAAAAAAGATAACAGATCCAATCGCATGCCCTATGTTCCTTACATTGAATTACAGCAAAGACCATGGTGACCCACCTAGCAGTTTATTCTCAGAGGTCAGTTCTGCTTCTAATAAGAACCTCACTTGCATTACGTTTTAGCCTGTGTTTTTGCATCTAGTCGCTAATGGCCACTTTGAATTCTTTGAAGGTGGTGCATATGGTACCCAAATCCGGGTGCAAACGAAAGAGGATTTGGGTTTCATTGGCATAGGAGTAGAAAAGGAGGTGGAAGCTCGCAGGCAAGCAGGCACATGTAACGGTTAAAGAGAATCAGAGACAGAGCCGACCCCTGGGGCTCCCCACATGGCAGGGATAGTTTGTGAATGAAAGGGAAGAAGGGAGTTAGACTGGATTCTGACACCCCAAAAGTACTCGAGGCAAACGAATACCTGACAAATGGAGGCCACTCAGCATCCTGTCAAGAGCATGGATTCAGTCCCTGATTCCGGGCAGAGATCCGCCCGCGTGCCCGCTAGCAAGCGCCGCTCTGGGCCAACCTCAACATTCAAACTCCAAACTCTAAAACACAGCGCCAAGTACGCCCCCAGAGAAATCAAATGTAGCCAATGAAGGCCATCACTGTGGCAATGTGTCAAACACCTGACCATGAATGACCTTTTTGTTTACTGCCTAGTGTTGAAGCAATGTAATATAAACAATGTGTGTATGAGCAGTACAATGGCACTCCTCTGCAAGGAGATGAATTGTTGTATGAGCTGGTGAAACACGGCATTTTCTCTATCTGCGTATGCTGCTCCGCATTTTCTCTATATGTGTTTGTAAATGCTTAATGGAGATAGTAACACACAAAGGTGTACCCATCACCATTAAAGTCTTTACAATCCACAAAATAAAGGTTAAATGTGTAGCTAAGCAGTACATGTAACACTATGAAATGGCACTGGGTGATGATGTTTTTAATATTGACCTCAAGATAGTGATTGGACCAGGTGGAGGGAAGAGAATGGCGAAAGTAGAATGAGAAAGTGGTTGTGGGTAAGGATGGCTACAAAGTAGCTCAGCTTAAATGAAGTTGCAGTGCACAGACAGACTGAGCTGTCCTTACCCGGGGGCTGGCTTTTAATGGAACACGCACAGAAAGTCGACAAGGCTTATCTAGGTGTAGTGTCACAACGTCGGAGACACGTTTCCAAACAAATGCCACAGATGTTTACTTGGACAGTCAGACTTAAAACAAGCCCTCAGGCCGAAACAAGACGCCGGGAGTGTGCTTTAGGTCGGAGGAGGCGGCCAAGGCTGGCAGGTTTTAAACGAGGTCCGGCGACCAGGGAAATCGCCATACGACATTTTAATTACTTTCCTACCAGTGATGCCCTGAGAGAATCGAATGGACTCCCAAACCGGATTTGCATCGTAACTCTTCTTAAACCTGGTATTATAAATCACCCCCGACCCCGGAAGTGGATAAATTGCCGTAGCACATTTGAAGTTCAGCCTTATGCTTTCCCGGAAATTAATATTTTAACTTTCGGGTATGCAGGAATAATCACAATGTTTGTGTTGGCTTGCTATTTATGAAAGATGTTCTATCACAGCTTTGCCCATTGTTCTGCAAATCTCAGCTATATTTACCTAATTCTACCTAATTTAATGGCCCACAAATTCTTCGGCCATTCAAGGATGAAAGGCGGAGTCACGCTGGGAGGGAAACCCACAGATCATGGGTTTCAATCCCAGCATACCTGAACTATGGCGAATACTGATTTTGCCAGCAAGCCCTTAACTAACTGAGCTGTGAGGCTGTCAGAAACGAGGACATACATACAACTCTACTGATTCGGAGTCAAGAACAAATGAAAACACAAAACAATATCGGTCTTTACAAAAAAATGCCACACACATTAATGTTTGTGGTTACAGTTCAAATTCACGAGTCAGACTGAAAGGTTTCATCGAACTGCGTGAATAAATACCAAGCAGAGAGTGGGGGCACAATTGATACATAAACCCCAGTCCTCGCTAGAGTAGTGTCATATTTTCCCTAACTGAACTCCGTGGTGCAACGTCATGGCAAAGGGTATACAGAGACGCTGATTCGTGTTCTGATCTTTTAAATATTCATAGCAAAATGCATCGGCATTTACTTGGAATTTAGGTTGGAACCAGAAAGGACAAGTCAAGAAAAGGTAAAAAGGCATGGGTGGGATAATACTCACCCCAATGTACTCACTTCAATATCTATGGCAATATTACGATTTTCTTTGAAATGTTGATGGAAAAAACAATATTGTTTATATGAAAACTAAGAAGCTCCTATTAAGCATCAGTAAATATTGGTCATTAGTGCAAACCCGATAGGTTCAATTGGTTGCAAAAAGGAATGGATTCTCTTTAGAAGGCTGTAGACCTCAAGATGACCGCGACATTTCCTGCTACGGTCAAAGCTTTGCATGTCATGGTAACCGCGAATGATTGCACATGTATGACCAAACTTAGAGAAGAAACTAGGAAAACCTTTAAGAGAAAGTAAAAGTTCTTGTTTGGGTGAGCGTCATAGTTTCATTTGGCTGCACACAGGTGGATTTCAGAGTCAGTTGCGCCTGATTATACGTCTTGTTAGTTCCCTCAATGTGATACTGTGCTTGCTCATGCAATTTACACGCAATGATGCAGAAGTGCCTCGACTTTTCACCAGTTAATGACTCTTTCAAAAAAATATCTCATAAAAAAATAATTTATACAGACATACATTGTTAGTGAATAGGAAAGATGATTAGTAAAAGGAGGTCAACACTGAATAATTCCTGCACAATACACAGAACCAGATGCCCTTCAGCGAGAAAATAATGTTGTTAATTTCCCACACAGTCACATAACATACTTGCTTCAGATGAGTAAGATTGAGAAGTGCGGTTGCCTCAGCTGAAATTCACTTTAATGACAATTAATATTTTTCCTCTCACTCTGAAAAAACCCTTAAAAGCTATTGGCATTTCACAGAGAAGTGTGCGGTAGGTTGGCACTCGGACCACGATAGCTCCCAATAGTCTGCATATGAATCTGTGTTTTCCCAATATAATCCCAACCACCAGAACATAGCTGCGTAAGTGTTACCACCTTGAAACATGGAGGTAAGACATTAATGCTGGTGAGCACCCATTGGAAAGCACAGGTTCCACCAAGCTTGAGCTGACCTACTTTTCTGGAGCGGACCAGCACCTTTTTTCTGATACCCGGCTCCTAAGAATCCTTTAATAGTGCAGTGACCTGCAGCGCGAGACCCAAGGTCTGAAGGAGCTGAAGTAGGAGATCAAAGGGCTTGCTCTCTGAGTCCACCTGCAGGTGACGGAAGAATGGAAGAAAGGCCTAACATCCAAACTATAAGCTGGAAAAAGGTGAAAGGGGGCAACTAGGAAAGCGCATCCTTCCATTTTTATACACACGTGTCCCCTGAGGGCCACTCACCTTTCCACAGGTAGCCTGAGCTACCATGCTATTCCCAACTGCTGGAACCTGTTCTGGCCTTTTGGGAAGACCCTCCTGGAATAGTGGGAACCTATTTTTCATCGCTTCACCCACCTTCCTGAGCTGCTACAGTCCCTTCAAGAGACCCCGTTTTCGCTCTTCTGCATCATCTCGTTCGTGCACCTGAAAGGACATTTGAGCGTAGGCTCCACTCTTCGTAGGGACTGGAATGCCTATTAGTTAGGGATTGATGGATGAAAAACTGCCTAAACACTATTTGCACTGCTTGCTCCCTTTCCTCCTAAGTTGTGGACCCATTCAGTGTACTCACCCTTTAGGCCACTTGGTACTGTATATATATATATATATATATATATTCAGTGAAAAAACTTTGTTAAAAGGACGTTATGGTTAAGTTGCGCTACTAAAAACCTATGAAATTCAGTGAAAAAACTTTGTTAAAGGGGCGTTATGGTTAAGTTGCACTACGAAAAACCTATGAAATTCAGTAAAAAAACGTTGTTAAAGGGACGTTATGGTTCAAAGTAAAACCAAAAAAAACCCTGAAATTCGGCAGTTATGGTAACATAAGCAACCATAACTCGCGCCACCGTGCACTGCTAACACTAACACCCCGGACATCAAAGATGACATCACAAATGTCATTGATGACATCACTGATGACATCACATGTGCATTTACTTTTCATGAAAACTCTGTACAAGGGATTCTTATAATGCTGACCAAAAGCTGTCAAGGATCATTGGGATAAATATCATGAGCTAATTAGTGCATTAAGCAATGCATTGATACAAATAGCATTCTGTTATGAAGTTCTATACAGTATACTAAGCTACTCATGCAGAAACATAGGCATTGTGTGCAGCATACATGATGAAGGTGCAATATTCATAATCTTGTCATGTTGAATAGTGAAATGATAACTGCTTTCTTATTAGAGTTTTGCGTACTGTGAAACATGTAATAAGTAGATAATAAAACCCACTTAATACATAATTATTACAGACAAAACACAAAGAGACAACAACACATACAAATATGAGTATATACAGGGACAGTGAAGTAAAAAAAGCAGAAGTAGTAGCAGAAAGAATTCATAACCTAACTGATTGTCTTTATGCAGAGAAACTATTGCTCTGTTTCAAAGCTGCTACTTACCATATGTATGTGTATCACATGATGTGACTGCACACAAAGGAAAGGAGAGTGAGTACAATGTATACAAATATGAGCATATACAGGGAAGGTAGAGTAATAAAAATAAAACTATGAGAAAGTGCTGATAACCCTAATGATTATCTTCATGCACAGAAAGGATTGCTCTCTTTCAAGCCTGTGTCTTCCGCTATGTATATGTTTCATATTTTGTGACTTGACCCTAAGTCTACAAATATAGTACCTTTTCAATTTTTACTTCCTGACTGTTACTGAAGAAAACTATGTGGCCTAGATATGTCAGTAAAGGGAAAAAAGGGAGAGCCAGACATGTGATGTCATCAGTGATGTCATCAATGACATTTGTGATGTCATCTTTGATGTCCTGGGTGTTAGTGTTAGCAGTGCACGGTGGCGCGAGTTATGGTTGCTTATCTTACCATAACTGCCGAATTTCAGGGGTTTTTCAGTTTTACTTTGTACCATAACATCCCTTTAACAACATTTTTTTCCTGAATTTCATAGGTTTTTCATAGTGCAACTTAACCATAACGTCCCTGTAACAAAGTTTTTTCACTGAATTTCATAGGTTTTTAGTAGCGCAACTTAACCATAACGTCCCTTTAACAAAGTTTTTTCACTGAATTTCATAGGTTTTTAGTAGCACAACTTAACCATAATATCCCTGACTTCATATACATGTAATATAGAACATACTGAACCCCCACGTAGTGATTTTGATGTCCGCGGACTACCGCCATGTCCACGGACATATCGAGAATCTAAGCGTGGTGAATGTAAATTTAAATAGTGTGCCCCATTTCCCCTTTTTTTGTTTTTTTTACAGATGCTTGACAGACACCTGTTATTTTGTATTTTTTTTCTTGTTTTTTTTTCTTACTTTACTCCTAAAATCTTCACATAACCTTCTCCAAAGCAACCCTTACATTCCAAAATAGAAAGGCATTTCCCGTAAAAGATAAAGAGATGCCATCTTCTTTAAAATTAACAGTATTACTGGCATCAATATTCTCATTATTACAGAAGAACATACCAGCTCTAAGCATGAAGGCACACATGCCTCGGTTGATGACACACCTAGCAATGTTTTGCTTAGGACAAAAAACTGAACTATTGTCCCATATTGCCCTAGGTAGTAATCCAGAAAAAAATACTTTTGCATTTGGAAGGATCTTCATTAAGGCTTGGACCAAGCGTTCCAAATCAGCCAACAAAGTAGGGGCACTGACGTTGCCCAAATGGAAAGCACCATAGTGCAAAACTACCACATGCGGACTGTTCATCGTGGCCATATCCTCACAAACTTGTACAATTCCCTGTACATTGTAATCAGGCACAGTGCTCCACACCACCTCCACTCCTTTCACATCAAAGTTCTTTTCAACATGCCTGCATCGAGCGTACTGTTGTAAACCATGCACAAACATATCTCCAAAGAACCAACACCCTGACTTTCTCTACTTCTGCCATCTTCACCACACACAGTCTCTTTCAACACAAATCCACAACCTCGACATCCGATTGGCTAATCCGTACAGTCTTCTTTCCATGTTGGATTTGCTGGAAAACCCCGGATGTAGCACGCCCTGTCCATGGACAGCACGCGGCCCACGACTCCCAGTATAAGGCTCTTTTTTTTTACCTTGACAGACAGAGATTGTGCTGAAAGACTTCTTTTGAAGAAGTGTAGCAAAAACGTAAGACACGATAAAGATGAAATTTCTGAAACGAAACCACTTTTGTATATTATATCACTTTGAGAAAGATCGTTGGCACACGCGGAGTCGTATTTTGGGACTGCACTAAACTTGGACAATGGAAAATGCAATTATAATGTAAGTAACCCTTTATATTATTTTATACCGGAATATAATAACAATAGCGTGGCATTAAAGCCCGGTCAAGTTGTACTTGTTCGTTCAATGTGGCATATTGTTTTCTACCGCGCACTATCACCGCTGAATTGATCCCCTGTCGTTTAGAGGGCTCTGAAAAAGGCAGACGACACAGGGTGGGTTAATAGAAATAATTTAACCGGTCTGTAGCCGGTCAAGCGCTCTACTCGCTGTGCCACTTCACTGTAGCCGGTCAAGTGGCACAGCGAGTAGAGCGCTCACTTTGACATTCGTACACAGCTTGCTAACGCAGGTTCGAATCCCGGCACGGCCAAACTCAGCCTTTCATCCTTCCGTGGTCGATAAATGAGCACCACACACCATGGGTAATGATAAGCAGCACTGAGATACCTGACGGTTCTTAGCGCTATATAAATGGGAAAATATTATTATTTTATTATTAACATACTCTGTTGCACTATCTATGCTAGCAAATAGTTTCACGCCCTAATAAATAAAATGAATATTTTTAATAAAGATCGGCTGGTGAGACTAATTTATGTTTTTTAAAACAGGTATGTTGCCCCATTTTGCCAATGTCATGATTTTCAGACTCCAGCGGATGGATTTTTCAACTGCCAGGTGCAGCTCCATGTAAGCAACCTCATGACCCTCACCATTTTATGGGACAATCGCCAAGGACCAATATGCCCTTACGCAGTACTAGCGGCTAGAAGCAACATACCAACCCTTATGGTGGTCTAATGCCTCGTTGTTGGAGCAACCTTCCGATTATCAGTGCGACCATTTACTGCTTTTATCATAAACCAACAGCCTATCTACCGCAAAGGAACAGCGCGTGGCTCAAAATAAACTTTTGCTGATCGACAGCAGAGACAATTGCAAATCTCTGAATATTCACTAAACATTTCATGTGAAATAAATGTACTTTACCAAATGTACAATCCTGCTGTTTACTTTTAAACTACAGTTTCATATTCTGAATTGTGGCGCACTGTGTTCTAAGCTGATCTAACACCCTCTGTACCGCAAAGGAACATCGCGTGGCTCAACATGAACTTTTGCGGATCGACAACAAAGACAAATGCAAATCGCTGAATATTCTCTAAACATTTGATGTCAAATAAATGTACTTCACAAAATTTACAATCTTGTTGTTTGCTTTTAAATCACAGTTTCATATTCCGAATTGTGGCGCGCTGTGTTGTGACATAATGTGTGTTGTCTTCCGGGTTCTGTGTAAAGTCGCGTAGGACTGGAGATGACTGGGCGCGTTTGATGACGCACCCTGTAACGTCACGGAGAGGGGCGAGATTATGAATGCTTTTATAATGTCAGGCTTAGGTGCGGGGGATATTATTTAGTGTTGCAAAAGCAAGTCAGCCAGGTCAATAGCGCCAGTCATAGGATTATCACATAATGTCGGCGCACACCAGCCTGATTTATCGTTTCTTTAGTGGACAAAAAGTCAGGTGAGGCCCATAGGAAATTGTACTATCAGCAGACAAAAGGAGGGTTTGTAGAACACTTTCAACCTGACAACGAACAATACAAACAACGTTCTCAGAAGACCCCCATTTTGTGTAATTGCAACCATTTCGGGACACTGCGAGTGTTCTTAGAACACATTCAACTTGACAGATTACAATACGGACAGCGTCCTCAGGACACCCCATGTTTGTTTATTTACGAACATTTAAATACACCGCAAGTGTTTTTAGCTCAATTTTACCTTCCTTCCGAACAAAAAGGACACATACTCTGTCCTCTGAACACCCCACCATTTAGTTTATTTACAAAATGTCAGAACAGCCGTGTTATCCGCGGACAAATCCAACACAACAAAAGCGTATAGCACATAAAAAAACAAAACATTGAACCTATCTCATACTCCCCCACCCTCCCCAAACACTCTTACACACCAACACACTCCACTAAATACAATTTTTAATCCAAGTTTCACCGCGCTGTACGCGGTCGATGGCGAATACAAGATGGCGGGCGCCACAGAAAAACTGTCACGCTCCACGCCCCACGCCGTCCAATCAGCGAATACGTTGCATGTCCGCGGACATGACGCAAGCCCATGGGCCAATCGGGGCGCTGTCCGCGGAGCGAACAGGGAAGTCCATCCGCGAAGCGAACACAGATATCTCTAATGCTTTTGCCTTACATTTTGGTCATTTTTTAAAAAACTACTGGACGGATTTACACCAAATTTGCAAAAGCACGCTTTTGGGACCAAGCCACCGCTCCTGCCGCAAATTTGGTGTAAATCCGTCCCGCGGTTCGGGCTGTAGCCGTGCGCAAAGTTTTTTCCCATTATGTCTATAGGAAAAAACAAAAGTTTTGGGACCCCCCCTATAACTTTGCCCCCCCTGGACCAAACCTCTCCAGACTTTGCAAAAAGATTCAGAGTGGGTCATATACCTTTTTTGCACAGTTTGGTGAGGATTCGTCCAGAGGGAGCGAAGGTATAAGCCACCCAAAAAGTGCTCTTCCTATGGAAACACCAACTTAACCATAACTACATGGACGCTACCGCGTCCATGTACTATATATATATATATATATATATATATATATATATACATATATATATATATATATATATAGTACTGTTGTATTGGTTTGAAGTATTACTGTTGATAATAGCTTTGTATTTGATTTCAAAGGCCTTGAATAAATGTATATGTATTTCTAATATATACACCTGACTGGGGGTGATTTGTAATGTTCTTACTGTGTATGTTCATTGTGGGCCTTCAGTCACCCTCACCACTCCTGAGACCTAGTCTTGACTGCTGCCAATGCTACATTGATTGGTCTGGCTTGTCCAGATGTTACCCTGTTCCAAGAAATTAGGCTGGACTTCTGAATCTCTGACCACCAGGTCAGAGTTCAGAAATCCATCTTAACAAATTGGTGTGCAGTGGTAGGATAGGACTGACGGTACCAAGTGTTGCACACTGGTGAAGGCATTTCAGATTACCCCTATCCAGGACACATAGTGACCTTAGTAGTATGTAACTGTAAAGCCATAGACCTATCTATAAGTATGGAAATAATTACCAATATATCCTTCAAACATTGAGAATGATGTGTACTGAGAGAGGCTTGCCTGCTCAAGGTACAAAGATTGAAACAATCCAAAGGATCATGGATTGGCAAGCGTCCCAACTCGAAGCCATTGCATCAGATGACAGTGCAGAAGGAGGTGGGGCTGCTCTCACTGACAGAACTGACAGTTCTGTCGCTGCGCTTGTCCATGGTGCCCATGATGACAGAGATGATGTGTAGTCCCAAGTTTCCTCTGCCAGCTCTGATGATGCCATGCTGGAATTCAAGAAGCAAGAGCTGCTGTTCAAGCAGAAGGAGCTTGAATTTCACATGGTAAAGCTGAAGGTGGAGCAGGCAGAAATACAAAAGGACAGGGATCGCCAGTTGGAACTGTCCAAGCTTCGAGTTTCAAATGGATCCAAGGGATATGGGTTTGGGTCCTCCTCTCATCCAAGATTTCCTAAAGATCTGCTCAGTGTGTATGATGAGAAGAATGTCATTATGGACTGGTTGAATGCATTTGAGTATGCATGTGAAGTCCAAGAGGTTGTGAATTCTGACAAAATTGCATGGTTGCTCAGCAGACTACCCCATTCTGGCTGCAGTGCTATTATGGAGATGTCAAAAGTTGAAAGAGTCTAGATTTTGCAAAATTGAAGCAAACTCTCATTTTAAAGTTCAGGAACACTTCTTTCCAATACTTGAAGTGGTTTAGAGAGTATAAAAAGAAAGAAGGTAACACTTGGGTGTCTTAAGTTCCTGATTCCTTAAATAACTTGACTGGCTGGGTTGAAGACTATAACATCTCTACCTTTGAGGGTATGATATGTCTTGTCATGCTTGAACATATTTTTGCATCTGGTTCCCCTGAGCTTAAGCAGCACTTGGCAGATTCAAAGGAGATAAATCCTTAGAAACTGGCCAGAGTAGCAGATTTGTGGGTGTCACGTAGAGTGTCCCATAAGGACAAGACTCACCCTGGTGAGCAGGAGGAGGGGAAAAAAGTCCAAACATAAGGAGGGTGGGGATGTGATAAAATGTCCTCCCAAAAGAGCCACAAAAGAAATGTAAGGATAAGTCCCAAGAGAATGTTCAGGGTAGTGAAAGTTATCCTTCCAGACAGAACTCTGGTTATCATAAGCCTCCCTATGTCCCAAGACCCAGTGGATCTTGTTTGGCTTGTGGAGCAAATGACCATTTGAAGGGGGACACCAGGTGTAAGGGCAACACCTTGGGGGCCCACTCTATGAGTCTGGTTTCCCCTCCCATGAGGAGGAAGAGATTACTGGGGCCTCCGTCTGCTCAGACTCCTTCCCCAGTGGGTTAGAATCTGATGTAGTCCTAGTTTCCATGGGTTCCGGGGAGCCTAAAGTCTCAAAGACTTATGCAAGCATTCCAGATAACACCAAGCACTACTTTAAAGACAGGGTGCTGATCAATGGAGTTGACACTCCTGCCCTTAGGGATAGTGGGGCCAGCAGATAAGTAGTGGATTCTACTTCAGTAGACCCAGAGGAATTTGCCAGAGCTCCTTTGATGGCCACTAAGTTAGCTGATGGCCCCCTCTCACGTTCCCAGTAATGCCTGCCAATCTTACTATCAATGGTACAGTGGTCAGGATTCCAGTGAGCATTCAGAGGAAAGTCCCAGGTATGGTTTTACTGGGAAATGATCTCAGAGACTTAGGTCTTGTGGGTGATACAGCAGAGAGACCATGCACAAGGTCACAAACAAGGGCTGCACTGGACAAGTTCAATGCAAAGGCCAAGACAAAGGGGAAACCCAAGGCTAAAGGAGTCAGAAAAGACAGAAGAGGGAAAGAAAATATTCCCCCTAACTCATCTACCACTGAGGTGGAGGTAGTTCGTCAAATACCTGAACCCGACGAGGAAGAGTTGTTGCCTGACTTCCTCAATCCTCATGACCATCCTAAACTACAGAGTTTGTTAGTGGAAGGTGGTCCTGGTAGGGTTGGCACTGTAAACTGCTACATCATCCAGATATGCAAGACAGAATTCATCCAACCCATTAATGACATGCTTCACAAGCCTTTAAAAAGTGGCAGGTGCATTCTTTAATCCAAAAGGCATTACCCTAAACTGGTAAAGGCCCTCTGGAGTTGAAAATGCTGCCTTCTCCTTGGCCTTTTCTGCAACGGCTATTTGCCAATAGCCTGCAGTGAGGTCAAATGTGCACCGAGGTAATTAGAGGCACCCAAAGTATCCACCAGCTCATCTGTTCTAGGAAAGGGGTGTGCATCTGTCTTGGTGATAGGATTCAGATACCTGTAATCCACACAGACCCTCAGCTCAGAGGAACCTGCTTTTGGAACCAAAACCACAGGGTGTGGAGGTTGGGCATGATGTAAGCTTGAGATGCTTTCATCCACAATCAGTCTTTCATCAGAGGCAAATGCAACCAACTTCTGCTGCTGACCTGGAGGAACCCTGTCTTGCTCGTGATCTTTAGTAGTCGTGCAAAGGTGCTACGACCCTTGGAGTGGAGGGACCATCCATTCCCGACGTCTGCTCGGTACCCTGCCAAAGACAGCCATCGGAAGTGCCCTGTAACCGTACTGTGACTGACCAGCTTCGTTTTTTGGGAAACCATGCTAGTGACGTCACCATACCGAGTTTTGGCCTGAAACTTGACTTTGTGGACCTTCAGCTGCCACTACAAGACGACCTCCTGTTCAATACTGGCGCTCTAGCACAAAGGGGACCCGAGATAGAAGGGAAAGTCTGACCACAGCTACTGAATCCATTTGCATCACAGTGCATGGTGTGCACAGTCCAAAACCTGCTAACCTGACTGAGTCCCGTCCTGAGAGGGGTGCTGCATCAAGGTTTTCTGCATTCTGCGACCGAGAGTACTTGCACCAGAAAAAGACACCAACCGGAGTGGAGCTCGAACCTGTAACCCCATAAACTTGTGGACCACAGATTTTGGCCAAAAAAGCAATGTAGGACAGCCCTCCTTTGGTCTGCCAAGTCTGTGGGAGATTTGGAATAAAGTGGGTAAGTTACAGAGCTTTTAATCTACCCTATACTCCCATTATAAGTCAACAGGCTTATAATAAACCTATTTCTAATACTTTTGGTTTTGCCATAACTTGCCCATGCAAGACTTCTGACTGTTGGGGCTCATTGATCGTAGAGACCCTGCCTGCATTTTATCCTGAATCCTATGTTCTGTGGAACTGTAGCCTGAGCAATAGGGCACAAGGCCCCAGGCTACTTAGGACTGGACAATTTTAGCTAGGGATCATCTCTGTGGACCTTTTTGTGCATAATACTTGTCTAACCTTTCCTTTGCAGGAGTATCTGTTTTGGAATATGCATTATAACCATGTGAATGCATACATGTATTTAGTTTAATAGTGTTGTGTGGTAAGTCTACCTGCTTTAAGTCATTTTCCTATAGTGTGTTTTGGCTATAAATAAATAACTGTATTTGTATACATCTCATCTAAGTGAAATTTGTGATGCCCACTGTGTGACCTCATTGTTGACCCTTGACAAGCTCACCGCCTCTGAAGAACTTAGCTTAGACCGCCTGTCACTGCTACCTAAACAGGTTTGGCTACAGCTTCCCAGAGTTGTCCTGTCACAATATAGCTTGGCCTTCTATACATCTGTCCACCATGTCAGAGTATAGAAAATCAGTCCTAACAAATTGGTGGCAGCTGTGGGATCACCCTCTCCACATAACATCTGGGTGTTTTGTGAAAGGGATCTGTATTTAGTACCACAGTGTAAATCACTGGTGTTTTGTCCAGATAACACTTACACAAGACACTATAACGTTTGATTGCCTTGTAGATACAAGTCACCTACTATACTAAGTATCATGGAAACAATCACTTTCACCACTTTGAATGCCTCAAATGTGGAGCAATTGAGAACGTTGTGTGTTGAGAGAGGCCTAACAGTCTCTGGCACAAAAGCTGAGCTAGTTGTAAAATGTCTGGACTTTGAGAGAAACAAGGTTGTGCCTAACTTAACAAATGGTCCCGATAGTAGAGCTGGGGCTGGACCCAGCACCAGTAATGTCATTACTGCCACTAGAGTGGCTGGTGTGGAGGATGAGGAAGGAGAAGGAGAGGGTGCATCCTCCTGACTTCTGGCTGTGACCTCCACAAATACTGAGGCATTGTTCCAATTTTAAAAGGGATACCCTTAGGCTCAAAGAAAAAGAGATTGAGTTTGAAATGGCCAAATTGCAAATTGAGAGGGTTGAGAGGCAGAAAGACAGGGATCACCAACTGGAGCTTGCCAAGATTCAGGCTTCACAAGATTCTTCCAGAGGATCTGGAGATGGTTCTGTGTCCTCTTCATATCATAGGTTTCCTAAAGATCCTCTGAGAGTGTATGAGGAGAAGAATTATATGATTGCCTGGTTTGTAACTTTTGAATATGCATGTGAGGTACAAGGAGTGAGTGATGCTGACAGAATGTCATGGTTGATCAGCAGACTGCCCCATTCCGGCTGTGGTGCCATTTTGGAAATGTCAAAGGCTGATAAATTAGACTTTGTAAAACTGATGCAATCTCTGATCCTCACGTTTGGGAAAGACTCCTGCCCAATAGGAGGTTTAGAGAATACAAAAACAAATAATGCATGATCTATGACCTATGTAGGTTTTGTTGCTGATTCCTAGAAAAACTTGAGTGGCTGGATACAAGGTAACCATCTTTGAGGGCATGATCAATTTAGTCATGCTTGAACATATTTTTGTCTCTTGTTTCCCAGAGCTGAAGCAGCATTTGGCTGACTCAAAGGAGTTAAATACAAAGAGACTAGCCATTGCTGCTGATTTATGGGTTTCACATAGAGTGTCCATAAGGAC
This sequence comes from Ambystoma mexicanum, assembly GCF_040938575.1. NCBI lineage: Eukaryota > Metazoa > Chordata > Amphibia > Caudata > Ambystomatidae > Ambystoma > Ambystoma mexicanum. The sequence goes on along the minus strand of NC_090927.1, from coordinate 219,191,622 downwards.
AAGCCTGCTTCAGGTAAGCAGGAGGAGGGAAAGAAGCATAAAGAGAAAGAGGGTGGGGGTACTGCTAAAACTATGGGGGTCATTACGAGTGTGGCGGTAAGGGGTTAACAGCGCCGGTAAAGGTGCCGGAGCCATCAACCCCTTACCGACACATTACGAGTTCTGCTCGCGGGACCCGCTAAGGCCGCCTGGTAAAACCAGGCGTCCTTAGCGGGTCCCGCGAGCAGAGCAGGGTGCTAACAACAGGCCCGTTATTAACGGGCCCTTTGTTAGCACCCTCCCCATTCCCAATGAGCCCTATGGGGGCTCGAATGGGGATGGGTTCCTTGAATGAGGAATTACTGGGCCCTCCAAGGTCGGAATGGCCCGGTAATTCCTCATTCAAGGAACCCGGACCCGGTATCCGGTATGGGGGTAGACATGCCGCTAATAGCGGCATTGTTACCTCCATACTCGGAATGACCCCCGATGTCCAAGAAGGCCCACAAAATGTTTAATAAGGGGAAGTCATCAGAATCCGGTCCCGGTATTGGGACTAACCATCCCAAGCATGAGAGTGGCTACACTAAGCCTCCATATGTGTCAAGTGCCAGTGGGACTTGTTACACTTGTGGAGAAAGTGACCACAGGAAGGGGGACGCCAAATGTAAGGGTAAGACCTTGAAGGGTCCACTCTGCAAGTCTGGCCTTCTCTCAGTATGAGGAAGAAGAGATGACAGGTATGTCATTCCCTTTAGACTGCCTTCCCTCAGAGGAAGAATCTGAAGTTAGTCTAGATTCCTTGGAAACTAGCAGTGCTGGAGCATTAGCTCACATTCCCGTCCTATTGCATAGTGATAATTCTGTTGAGGATAGTGTTCAGGTAGGAGGTGTAACTACCTCTACTGTTAGGACCACTGTGCCCAGTTCTACCGATGTGGCTTCCTTCATGATAAACCCACAGGTTCTTGCCAGAGTTCCTGCGGGGGATTCTCAGGCCCTCTCTTAATGTTCCAGTAGCACGTGTCATTCAAGCTGTGAATAGAGAAATGGTCAGGCGTCTGTCAATATAAGGAGAGTGGTTCATAGAAGAGTGCTGGGTGAGTTGAGCCTTCAAGACTTAGGTCCTGATAGGCCCTCACCGGACCCTTCGAGCACTAGGTATCAACATCAGGCTGTCATAGCCAAGCCTACGAGAAAGCCTAGGCCTAAGGGGAAACCCATGGACAGTGGAGACAGAAACAGAGGCAGAGGGAAGGAGAATATTCCCCCTGCCTTACCTACAACTGATGCTGAGGTAGTTAGAAGTGTCCCTACTCCTAGTTTGGGAGAGGGACCCCCAGAAAACCTTGAATGAGCTGCCTATTATACAGGTAGAGGAGGGAACCCATAGACCTAGGGCCCTTTAAGACGAGATATCAATACTTTGTTTTGTTTCATTTGCAATTATCTAAAACAGGGAGGTTACAACAGACGTCATCCTACGTTCGCTCCAGCTCTCAGTGCATTTCATGAAAAACATAACCTTTATAGTCAAAAAGTGTGATCAATGACATCACACTACCTGGCAAACTACAAAAATCTACTTGGGGATGTGATAGGCTTACAGGGAACATCTAAGTATGTGTTCCATACTAACGGGGGTAGTGATTGGGTCTCTAACATCCGGTGGACAACTAAGCCCTCCTCTAGTACAAGTTATCTTCATTGTCATAAAATACTCGACAATGCATTGGTTACACAAACTATAGGGCTCTCTTAATACGTGGCCCTCTACAATTGGCTGGCACCCTTGTACCCTTCTGGAATATTCCACATGCTAGCAGCAGGTAGGCTACCACTCCAGGTGCATGGAAGGTCGGCGTGGTCATGCCTCCCCACCCAATTAGCCCAACATCTGTCATCACTCTTGCCGTTTTGCCATTCAATTAAGGCTTTGAACTTGGCTTTGCAAAGGCTCTCTGTGCCTGAGAATTAAACGGAGTATGGCATGGTCTTATCTTCTGGTTTCCATGTAGCTCGACCCAATGCCTATTTTCATCAGATCATGTGACTGGAGACCACGTTTCCGAGCTCTTTGCTGCATATAATACTATTAAATGATAAACTCTTGGCACCTTCAGTGTTTTTCCATTTCACCACAAACAGAAGTTTGTTTCTTTCTCATGTTCATTGCAACTACCTGATGGACAGCCAGGCTCACGGTGCCTCGACTCTTGGTGCTGGGCCAGCCAAGCCTTTCTTGAATTTCTCATTCGCATTAGCTGTTTCCAACTGCACCACACTAAAAACCCTTTCCAATCACTGGGTTTCAAGCCTTGTTAAAGTGCATTGTGGAATATCTAGGTTCTATACATTCCTATGTATTATACATTGGCACATCACTGCAAAATATTCACTACGTAGCCAGCCTTAAAATAACTTTGTCTACTTGTGTTACTGCATCTGTAGAAGTGTAAAATGGATTTGCATTTTCCTCTTTGCATGAACATCTTTGTCTCCAGCCCGAAATGTTGCTCTTCTTCGACACCTTCTCTTCAGATCTTATAGAATGTTTATGTTCTTTCATCTTACATATCTTTTCAGGGTGCTTCATATCTGCTTTGCATGATGTCACCATTCTTCTTTCTTGCTCATTTTTACACTTCTTCTGGAACCTCTTCCAGAAGAACATTATTTCTTTGTGCGTGCATGTAGGGTTTTCTCAATGGATAGCTTGTTTCAAGGATTCTTTGCGGTACAGGCATTCACACTGGGACTGCATGTGTTGCAATTTCCGGTTCCCAAAATATAGACAACATGGGGGCGGAGCATCTGGCAGGGATAATTGACTCCTCTTCTACACTCCCCCCTCTGGGTGATTCATCAACCACTCTCTCATCACTCTTCACATCGAGACATCCTCATCTGAAGAAGTGCTTCTTCGGAACCCATATCTTTATGACTCCTTTCATGCATCTTGCTGATTTTACATGTTCATGAACACTCCAGGTCATAAGCATACACAGTCCATTGGGACTGCAGTAGATCCATCTCCCCACATACTTCTTGTGGCTCTTCGGGAACAGGAACTTTGTTCCCTCAGGTGCATGAATACTGGCCTTCACGTAGTCTCTGATTTCTTCATCTGTCAGCTCTTTGGTTTTAAATCCAAATTTGACATCAATCACAATCTTAATTCCTATTGCTTTCTTCACAGTCTTCTTGCACTGTGTGATTATTATCCTGATCACACAGAATCCAAACATGATCATCACCAACAGGGCTCGAAGGAGCTTGAAAATGTTCGCCACCCACTGTGGAGTTCACAAGAAGATTGACCCAAACCATCTGCCATAAGCAATATCTTCCACGTCGTCTTCCATCTTGACATGTAGGTTTGTCAGCATCATTGTGACCTCCGTCAAGGTGCCATTCTTGTTGTCATGAGAAGGTATGAATGTGCAACATGATTCTCCGATTTTGGCACAAACACCTCCATCCATAGCTGTAATCATATTCGGGACATATCTATTCGGAAGAGTCATCAGTCGGATGGCTCTCAGTTCTTTCTTGACAGCATTGAATCCCTTTATGGTAGTGTTGATTGACTGCAGAAGCTCCCTTCTGGTTATCTGTAACAATTTGGCATTCGTCATCACCTGGATCCTAGGCATACAGATTGTTGTGAATATTGCTGAACTCTGACTGATCAATCGGTGCGCATATGGAATGCCACCAAAAGCTTCTATCGATTTGGCTGAGAAATAGTATTCACTCTTCATTCAATTCAAGAGTTCAGCAGATCTCTTCTTCCTCAGGGAAGCATCTGCTTTTGGAAACTTGCCAATGTTCAGGTCACTCTTAGGAACCACCAACTCTGGAACATGAACAATTACTATTGAACATGGTCCTCCCAAATCTCTGGGCAGCTTCATATAAGCTCTGGACCCACAGGCCGTGTAGTGATCCAATATCACCACTATCCCATCTTTCATTACTGGTACATCAAAGATTCTTGCACAATGTTGATTCTCTCCAACTTTTCTCGTGCCATTGTTTCTGAAACAAAGCTCTGCACTAGCCAAAGGCACTATCTGCAAAAGGCCTCCTTTGTCTTCGGCCCACGCCAGAAGCTTTGCAAGCCTCAGCCAGAGAGGTTAACATCCATTTTCCACTCGCTCAATAACTGGCTTGTAATGACCAGTTTTTGCAACAGCTCTGCATATGACCATAACTTCTTACCAGCCACCTGGAGAGAGTACTGTCCACCAGATTCGCATCTGACCTCTTTCCTTGCAGCTTCGGACTTCCTCATCTGTCTTCTTTGACAGTTGAGTTTTCTGTTTATCTCCCATCTGATTCCAGCTCCCTTCATGCCTGGTTGTTCATATCTTATCACATGATTTCTGGTGTGTGCTCTTTCGCTTGTCTTCAAATCTTGGACATAATCATCTTCATCTGGGGACAGCAATTCTGTCACCCAAACCAAGGATGCTGTTCGACCCTGGAACTGACCTCTTGTATTGGCAGAGTACAAGGTGAGTAAGGGAATGAGCCGTTTGAACATCTATTTCAATAGCTATGAACATCTGAGACTTACCCATTGCATAAGGCAGGGGGTCACATACATAGCAATCCTCCTCAGAGGTCTCTTTCCCACCTTTTTCATGAGCTGATACCACATGTTGTTCCCCAAATGTGCTGTACTGTCTAAATAATCATTTAATTTATAATCATTCCTCTTAGCACTTCTCTTAGGTCTCTTTTTTCCAAATGAGCTTGTATAAGCAACTCATGAAGCACATCAGTATACGTTCTTCCTACTGGAGGAATCATAGGGACACTCGTCAGTGAATAGGTGACTTTACATGAGCTGCTGCAGTCCAGATAATCACATAAGGCCTCGGCCATCTGACAATACCTGGTTCTGTATAAGTCACTGAAGTGGGAAAGATCAGGGGGACTCTCTCTTTCTTGGGACCAACAAAATACACAGTGTGAATCAATAAAATCTGAAAAACAATGATGAATACTGAACGTGCATAAATTATGTACCAATACATTAGGCTCAACCATCGATGTCTCTCGATACGACGTTGACTCTGCTCACTTTCTGGAACTGCTATGTGCTCATTGGACCACACAATTGCCTGTAATTACTTTTAAGGAAGGAAAAACTCATTTATTTCTCATTACATGCCCTGGTAGCTGTCGAATCTGTTTTACGATCTCCTCAAGTAATCGGCTGATTGCTGGGCGATTTATAAGATCTCGCATAAACACAAACGTGTTGGTGTCTCACCAAACAAGATAAGGATGAACTTGGAGCAAATAATAAAAGATCATGGCAAGTAGTTTGTGGACATCATCATTAGATAGGACCATCTGTGCACTTTAAACGATATTCAGGTACTTGTCTTATTTGCTCTAAAATTGCTGCCAATAGTCATCTAATTGCCGGGCCATTCTTAGGATCTTGGATAAAATCACGTTTATCAGTGCTCCTCCCAACAAGAGCAGGGTAAGCTCGGAGTATAAATATGAAGACAGCAAGAACTAGTCTATGTACGTCAACATTGGTTAACACCATGGGCACATCCAAAGAGAAATTCAGTGAGAAACGAGTCGGGGCACTGCTCCCTCTTCCAGTCGTCGAACAGGAAGTCCAAATCTAGCATGTTTTTATTTACTTCCGTACTGCACAGTCCAATGTCAGCAAGCTCCTGTGGCTCAGGAACAATTGCTTTTTCACTCCTTGCTATTGCAGGCTACAAAGTGTGTTTCAGGGGAGCCACAGTCCAAATGTACACTTTTAGATGCCACTGGACAGTCTCTGCTTCCTTCTTCCTCGTTATTAATCTAGTCTGCACATGCTGAACATCGTCTCCTTGGCTTGCTTCCGATTGGGTTGGGGGTATGTTGGCCTCTCCAGTGTAGACTTTCACATCTCCTTGGTGTATCCAAGCTCATCTCCCTAGGACCTTGACTGCTGATGGAGTAATATCCTCCACAATGAAAGGGCCGCTGAAACGGAGCTTGTGGAACTTTCTTGTGAAATTCCTTATTAAAACCTTATCTCCAGCAAATCATTTTGGTAAACATAGTTCGTTAACTCTGGTTGCTGTATGGTCTTCATCTGTGTTCTGATAACGACACTCCGCCCACTTGTCTTGATCTGAAATGACAGAGATACTAGCCGTCATACATGTTAAGTATGCACGTAGCTCATCTCCTAACAATTCTGCAGTTGTCTGGGCATCACTTCTATTCCTCAATGGAGGAGTCAGATGCGTTCTCATTTACCTCCCTTGTAACTAATTTGTGGGGTGTGAGGTGGTGGTCCAAGCCGGGCTGATTACTTAATGCATATAATGCAAAGGGCAGGCAGTGCAGTCACCCCTTTTTCAATATCAGTTTCAATTTAGCTATATTCACTTTGAGCAGACCATTGAGTCTCTCACATGTACCGTTCACTTGCAGGTGATAAGCAGAAGAAAACTTGTGTTTAATGCTAATCAATAAGCTAATCTGCTCAAATACCTCATTCACAAAATGGGGCCCATTATCAGATCTCAGCACCTCACATACTCCTCATCTAGGAAATATTTCTCAGACTAAAAACTTTGCAGTGCAAGTGGCAACAGGGTGTGTGCATGGACCAGCTCCAATCCACCTTGAGAATGGGCACACTACAACTATCATATACCTATATCTATTGCAGATCTGCAGCATATCAACATAATCGATACGTAAATACTAAAAAGGACCATTTGGTCGGGGAATTACACCTCTGATTGTTCGCAAGCGTGTGCCCAGCAGTAAACTTTTGACATACGATGCAATTTACTACATAAAAAGCAACTTGTTCAAAGGGGTTCGGTACGAACCAGTCCTCTGCAATGGTTGCTGTGAGGCTCTCCCTAGTGACATGCGCAGGGTAGTGTAGCTGTTCTAACGCCCCTCTTAACAAGGCTACGGGCATCACCAGATTACTAGGACTGTTTTGGCACCACAATGCTTCGGAAGGGGATCGGAACACCCCCTGTACTTCCACAGTTCTTTCTCTTCCTGTGCATCTCCAAAGTGAACTTCCATTAGCTTTGTTTATGATAAGTGATTAAAGCTTTCCTTCACAACCATTATCACAACCATTTTCTCTTTCACATCAGGAGTATCAAAACTCATTATATCAGGTGAATATGCAACTCTTTTTTCCTCTTCATCTGCGGCTTGGTTTCTGCGTGAAGTAAAGTCAATTATCTTAGTATGTGCTGTGCATTTAACTATGGCGATGGCTACTGGGAGTTGTGCTTTAATAAGCCTATCCAATAATGCGGCGTGTTGCACTGGAGTGCTGTTCGTTCTGAGGTAGCCCCTCTTTTTCCAAAGTGCTAATCCTGCGTGCATGGTTGACATCATGTAGGCGGAGTCACTGTACACTGTTACTTCCTGGTCTGTGTGATTCTCGAGCACGACAATAAGCAACACCAATTCTGCAGCCTGTGCTGAGAAATGAGACGGTAGTCTCGCACTTGCTACCACTTCAAATTCCCCACTGGGTCTGTGTTTTACCACAGCAGAACCTGAATGCCTTCCTCCATCAGTTTGAACGATCTTTGAAGAACCATCAATAAAGAGAACCTCCCCAGCTGCTAGAGCATTTTCCTTCACTCTCGGGATCTTGTCATAGAATTCCTCATAGTTCGAGCAATCATGCACTTGTGCATCCTCTGCCAGTGGTTCGGCTACATACGTGGCAGGATTCACCATTTTACACCTGACTATTTTGATTGCTGGATTCGGTATGACCACCTCTTAAGCAGAATCTCTTTGAGACATCAGTGTACACTTAGGTTTCTCCAAAACAGAAAAACAGAGCATGCTCAACAAATAAAGTCATGGAACACCCCATCACTATGCTTGCAGATTTCTCGATAGCGAACTCAACCGCTGCCAATGATTGTTTGCAAGGGAAGTGACCCCTCATTACTGGGTCCAAAATCCCACTGTAGTATGTTAAGGGTTTGTACCTCAATGTAGTTCTCTGTGTGAGTACTGCTGTCATGACTGTCCCATTCGTGTGCGAAAACAAAAATAACTCCTCAGAATAATTGGGAATTTTCAAAACTGGAGTTGTACAAATTGCCTTTTTTAGTTCATCAAACCCCTTTTCCATTTCCTCAGTCCATTCAATTTTTTCCTGATTCACCTGTGCCTTTTTCAGGGCCTCTAGCAATGGTGTCTTGTATGAACTGTAATCAAATACCCATGCGTTAACATAATTGCATAATCCTAAAAACTGTTGCATTTGTTTTATCGTGTGCAGTTTTTACATTTTCAAGATTGCCTCAGTTCTTTCAGGTGTAACTTTCTTTTCTTCATGTGAGATTAACTGACCTATGTACAGCACTTCTTCTTGGCAATACTACAATTTCTCTTTGTTCACCTTATATCCTTTGCTAAAATAATCAGTAGCTGAATCCAGTCTTTTATGCACTCTTCTTCTGATGTGCTACTGACCAAAATATCATCTACGCATTGCTGCACAACACTGGGCAAATCAATATTGCTTACGTCCATCTGCAGGACCCTGTTTGAAATCAATGCAGACTCACAGTACCCCTGGGGCAGACATGTACTTTTCAGCTTAGTCTGACAAAATGTAAATGATGTGAGATTTTGGGAATCTTTATGCAATGTTAATGAGAAAAACGCATTTTTCAAGTCAATCACCGTGAAATATCGTGCCTCAACAGGGATAAAACACAGTATCATCGCTGGATTCGGAACTACAGGAAACTTTGACTCTTCAATCTGGTTAATCATCCTCATATCGTGAATTAAACACCACAACCCACCCTTTGATTTCTTGATAGGATACACTGCGGTATTACATGGTGACTCTGACATCACTAAGATACCTTGATGCATCATGGCTGACATAGTCTTAAAAATACCTTTGTCTGCCTCTCGAGACATGGGATGCTGTCTTGCTCGAGGTAAAATTGCCCCTGGCGTCAAGTTAAATTTAACTTCTCTCACTCCTTTTAACATTTCTACGTCATTGGGCCCGTAGTCCATAAAGAAATTGATACTTTCTCCATGTCTTCATCAAGAAATGCGGGACGCTGCCGTACTATCATCATTTTCTGTGGAACCTCTCGTCTTTCTGTAATGATGCAATATGTAATGCTCATTTCGAACACTACTTCGTCATCTGACGGGTTGTCTCTAAACATATCCTCATCAGTGACATCAGTCAATCTATATCCTTCCCCAATAGCAATTCCCCTCTCTTCGTCCATGGGTATCTGTAGCCTGAACAGAAATTCAACAGGTATTCTCACAACCTTGCCCACTAAACCAGGTAGCCACGTTAACAAAATGCATACCCCATAGTGAAAATCCTTGGGCTCTAACAGTGTTCCCCGCATAGCTATTTGCCCAGTAAATGCCATGATAAATTCACTCACATTTAAATGTATTCCTGGTGTTGAACACACTATGGGCCTCATTACGTCCCAGGCGCTAATGGATTAACGGCGCCGTAAAAGGCTGCGGCGCCGTTAACCTATTAGCGCCTAATTACGAGGTCCCTTTGCGGGACCCGACCTTAACGGCTGGTTTTATCAGCCGTTAAAGTAGGGACCCGCAAAGGGACCTTGGTGCTAAGTACGGTGCCGCAATTTGTGGTACCGTATTTAGCGCCTTCCCCATTCCCATTGAGCCCTATGGGGCAAAAATGGGAATGGGGAAGGGCCATGGAGGAAGGGGGAATTACCGCCCCGCCAACCTTGTAATGGGGTGGTAATTCCCCCTTTCTCCATGGCGGAGTCAGTAACTTAAAGCACCATGGTCTTCAGCCAGGGTCGTAATGAGGCCCTATAGCTTCATAAGTGAAGGAAATCGTCATATTTAGCTTTGTCATTAAATCTCTACCCATTATATTAACTGGTGTCTGTCTTGAATACAAAAATGGGACAGATATCACGACTCACACTCTCCTACAGAGGCTGGCAATTTCGAAGTAAAAGGAACTCTACTTGTAGCTCGAGAGAATCCTTGAGCATTCATGGCATTTCCAGATAACAAAAATGTCTCCTCTCATATGCATGAGCGAGTTGCCCCAGTGTCTACCAAAAAAGAAAAGGATTCACCTCCTATGGTAATGTGGATTGGGCGACACCGATAGTACTGAACACATCAAGTCACCCTGTGAGCTGTCCTATTGTGGGTATATACTTATTCCCTTACCTGTAAAAGGATTCCCTCCCACGACAGTGACACCTCCTACTGTATGAGTCACTAACTGTCCCGTGTTTCCACTCTGCTGTATCGGCATGGGTGTGTGCTGTGACAGCCATTGAGGCAGATTTAATGGTGCTTGCTGTGATAGTAAAGCCTGTTGCATTTGCGGTAATTGTGTTTGATACACTGTCAGATCTTGGGCGAACCCATCCCTACTTTGTGGGCTATGCTGGAGGATAAGATGTCCTCCCCTGTTGAAAATTACCCATTTTGCACATACCCCTGGCTCCCACAAGTTCGCACAATATGTCCTGTCATTCCACATGTTCAACACACAGGAGGGAATCTTCCAACATGCCCTTGCTACATGCCTCGATTACCACCTTGCATATTCTGAATGCTACCTTGGTTATTTTGAAAGCCTCCTTTTCCACAGAAGCCTCCCCTGCCTCTCGGTATAAATCTGTTCCCTTCATGATCCGACTGCCATTGCTTATTAACCTGAGGCATACTGGCCGTCTGCTGAGATCCTAGCCCTTCAACACTGGTAAACATCGGCCCTTATATAGCATATTTTGACAGCTTCTTCTGTACTAGTTTAGCTTCCTCAAGCTTCCTAGCATCTTCTCTCTTTCGATTTTTCTCTTGCAACAATCAGCAATGGTGCACAATGGTCAGCTGTATTTCTGGCCATGGCTTTGCCTCCATACCCACCAGCGTCTTGAGTTGTCTTTGTACCTGCTCTGGCAACCCCTGACATAAAATATGATAAAATAAAGGTATCGATTTCCCCCAAGGCTCTCGAGTTTCCACAGACCACTGTTCCTGAACATTCTGAATGTAAGCAAGCGGATGTTCGCCTTCTTGTATTTTTTGTGCATAATTGCACCCATATCTGACATATCGGGATATTGTACTCTAAGCGCTTTCCAGACTGCCACTCTACAAATATTAAACAGTGCTCCATCATGTGCTGTGTTCTGTGCTGTGACACTTGCGTATCCTGCTCCCGTCCAAATGTCATCAGCCCTTTCCCCAAGGATAGCTGCTATAAGACTCTTAATGTCCTCCATACCTAATGTGTTTCCTCCTGTCATTTTTTCCAATTCATAAATCCATTTCCCAGCACCCGAAGTCAAACTTGGGAAATGATACCTTAGATTATCCTTATCCATCGGGGGCCATGAGATATACTGCGGTCCGACCCCTCCCTTTTCTAATAAGGGAAATTGCAAAATCGTAAAATCGCAATCGTCTGCCATCGTCTGCCTGTTCATAGCAGGGACAATGGTTCCTGATCGCCTTCTTTCTGGTAATGACCTCAGCCTGCTCACATATGGTGGCAATTCCCCCCTCTCACTTAGAGGTCACCTTTTAGGTTGCTCTGGCTGCACTATAGGCTCTGGTGTCCTTTCTTTGTGCAGGTTCAAATCTGACCATCTCACTTCCTTGTCTGTCTTAAAACATCCCTCAAGACCACTTGCACCATCACCCTCCTCCCACATAAGGTTTCCCTGTCTTCGTCTGACATATCTTGTCCCCAACTAGTATGACTGTCCTCCTTCTTGTCTCTTTTTAAAGTTAGCCTGTCCAAAGACAGGGCTCTATGCTCGATGCTTAACATGCCTCCCTCCTTGCCTCGTGGCTGGGCACCTTCTGATCAATCGTCTTTCTCTTTATTTCTCGATTCACTTTTTGTCCTCATCTCTTGATAAGCCTTCTCGATTCTGTCCCCGATGCTTACCATCTCAAAATTCTCCTCTAGACTTACTTGAAAGGGTCCTGGCATAGGTTCCTGTGATCGGAGGAACTCCTCTATGTCCTCCCATAATACTACTGGACTATGTTCCATTAGATCTTTCTCAATACAATCAATGTCGTGTGCCCTATGCCTTCTCTTTTGTTCCATTTCCTCAGCAAATTCTCTTAGTTTCTTTGCTTCCTCCCTAACCCTTTCCACTTCCTGTCTTTTCTCTTCTTTTCTGTCATTTGCCCTACACACCTTGTATTCTCTGCGTCTTTGCATTCTTTAGTGTCTTAATTTCTGTTCTTCCTCTTCTACTCTTTTCTTTTCTAGCCTGTCACGTTCTTCAATTGCTTTCTGCCTATTGTTGTATTTTCTTTGCTCTTTTTTCTTTTCTTAACTGTTTTTCCTGATACATTTGTTCTCGTCTCTGTCTACTCTTTCTTTTAGACTTGTCTTCTTTCAGTCATTTCGCTCATTCCCTGTCTTTTTTTATCTTGCTCTTCTTGATCTTCCCTTTGCTGTACTTCCTCAATGCTCTTCCCATCAAGTTTGAGCAATATCGTCAGCTTTATCCTTTTCTCCTTTCCATCTCTTAATTTTTTGTTCCATATCTAGAGTCATACTCAACCATTCACTTCTCTCTTTGTCCTGTAAGACTTTAGGGATCAGATCCCTTTCTCAAGTTTTTTCCAGACTCTCGTCACTGCTTTAAGCAGGCAGCTCATGTGTTAGATTACTGTATCATGTGGCTGTCTTAAGCTCTCTGAACGGATACAATCCTTCGTCTTTCACACTATCGCCATTTACTTCAGGCAAGATAGATGGAGCAGAAGGCTCAACAACACCTTCTTTACACTGGTTAAGCATCAAGTCTTCAGGAGGCGGGTCTTCCCTTTCCTCCTGATACATTTTCCAAAGCTCTAAGCTAGCTAACTTCTTTTCTTATTTCTTTCCCGTGTACGCAGCATGCAAGTACGTAGTTGTGTGTTGCAAAACTGATTTTGACAGTGATCTCCCTTGTGGCCTTGGCATGAAAATCTTATCTGCTATGCCCTTAACCCATTCTGCACTGTATTGTTTAAGCTTGGGTTCGTGTTTTGGCAACTGTTGCACAGGTGCATGAGAGGAGTAACATCCTCCATCCTGACAAGTCGCAATCGACTGTCAATACTTACCATTATTCTACACAGAAAATACTTTTCAGAAAACCAATACAATATGAGCATGCACCAATCGTCGCCACTCCAAAACTCTGTCTCATTTTACTTCAATCCACCTATTCAGTCAACACCATTAACAACTACATAAATAAATAATCTACTCTCAGCCTTTTACCCTGATCTATTATTTGTCATTCTTCGACATTTCATCATTTCCTCAACACTCACAATACATACAATATACAAACAAACAGACTGGCCGGCCCCACATATATCTCTGCCAATGCTCCTCGTGACTACTGTCACCCCTAAAATGACTCCTGATAGGGAGTGTGAATTGTTTCCGTTAACAGATCTGTTTGTAGCCTATATATCCACTTGGATTTTGAAACAACTCCTTCTAGACGTCCTTGATGTAGGATTCTGGGCTATCCTATGGATCGCTCCTCGTCCACATATCTTTACTTGCCGCTCTTTGTCATTAACTCAAATACCCCACCAACCCTCTGTTAGTTTCTTCCTATTATTACTTTCCCCATTTGATACACAATTATTTTTGGCAACTTTCCCAATCTACTCACCATTCACTTTTCAGCTCCTGACCCTGTGGTTTCGCCTCCTCCTCAACCGGCCACCTTAGCCTTTGGTCCTCTCATCTGTCTGTAGAAACCAGGAGGGGAATTCTGTAAAAGAGTAACCCGTCCCACCTGTCTCGTTGTGTCCTGCAAGATCTTGTTTCGGCTGGTGTCCACAGGAAGTTTCACGGTCCTACAGCTAAATGGCAGAGGCCATCCAATATTTCCGAGACCCTTAAAAGCTTACTGGGTCGACGGATCTTTAACCATTCTACATGTGCTAGCACGTGAATCCATAGATCTAGGGCCCTTTAAGACGAGGTAGCAATACATAGAGATGGATGAGGATGCAGAATTTACTCAAACATCATTAATCAAAACCATTTCAGGAAGTTGGCAAAACTTTGTTCTGTTTTATTTGCAATTGTCTAAAAAAGGGAGGTTACAACAGACATCATCTGACGTTTGCTTGAGCTCTCAATGCATTTCATAATATTCATAACTTTTATAGTCAAAATTTGTCATCAATGACGTCACACATCATGGCGAACAACAAAAACCTACTTGGGGATGTGATATGCTTACAGGGAACATCTAAGTATACTTTCCATACTAACGGGGATAGTGATTGGGTCTCTAACATCAAGTGGACAACTAAGCCCTCCTCTAATACAAGTCATCTTCAGCGTCATACAATACACGACGATTCATTGGTTACACAAACTATAGGGCTCTCTTAATAAGTGGCCCTCTACAATTGGTTGGCACCCTTCTACCCTTCTGGAATATTCCACACGTTAGCAGCATGCATGCTACCACTCCAGGTGCATGGAGGGTCGGCGTGGTCATGCCTCCCCACCCAATTAGCCCAATATCTGTCATCACTCTTGCCGTTTACCATTCAATTAAGGCTTTGAACTTCACCTCGCAAAGGCTCTCTGTGCCTGAGAATTAAATGGAGTGTGGCATGGTCTTATCTTCTGGTTTCCATGTAGCTCGACCCAATGTCTATTTTCATCAGACCATGTGAATGGAGACCACGTTTCTGAGCTCTTTGCTGCACATAATACTATTAAATGATGAACTCTTGGCACTTTCAGTGTTTTTCCTTTTCACCTCAAACAGAAGTTTGTTTCTTTCTCACATTCATTGTAACTACTTTATAATAATAATAATTTTTATGATTATTGATGGACAACCAGGATCACAGTGGCCTCGACTCTTGGTGCTGGGCTAGCCAAGCCTTTCTCGAATTTCTCCTTCACTATTAGCTGTTTTCAACTGCGCCACACTAAAAACCCTTTCCAATCACAGGGTTTCAAGCCTTGCTAAAGTGCATCATGGAATATCTAGGTTCTATACATTCCTATGTATTATAAATTGGCGCATCGCCGCTAACTATTCACTACGTAGCCAGCTTTAAGATCACTTTGTCTACTTGCGTTACTGCATCTGTACAAGTGTAAAATGACTTTGCATTTTCTTCATCGTTTCTTTGCATGAGCATATTTATCTCGAGCCCAAAATGTTGCTCATCTTCGACACCTCCTCTTCAGATCTTAGAGAATGTTTATGTACTTCCATCTTACGTATCTTTTCAGGGTGCATCGGTTCTGCTTCACACAATGTCACCATTCTTCATTCTACCTCATTTTCACACTTCTTTCGGAACCTCTTCCAGAAGAATGTTATTTCTTTGTGCATTCATGTAGGGTTTTCTCAATGGATACCTTGTTTCAAGGATTCTTTGCGGCACAGGCATTATCACTGGGACTGCACGTGTTGCAATTTCCGGTTCCCAACATATAGGCAACATGGCGGCAGAGCGTCTGGTAGGGATGCTTGACTTCTCTTCTACAGGAGAGTCCTAGGAGTCCAAGAAGTATGGGCCAACAGAAAAGGAAACCATCATGGTTAGCCCTTTGGAGAAAGGCCTGCTTCCAATTGGAGGATTCTTCTCCAGTGAAGCAAAGAGTTCAACAGGAAGGTGGGTTACTGAAAAGTAAGCCCACAGAGCCCACCAGAGCAAACCTTGAGAGGTTGGAGGTTACTCAGGTTATGAGGCCCTTCCTCCTACAGTTGGTGTGTGACATTCTGCTGATGATGCATAGTAGTGTCAGGATATCACCTGTGTAGTCTAACACACATTCCTGCTGGCCCATGATGTGGGTCCCAGAGGAAAGCCAATGTGGGAGTCTCACTCTCTGTCACCTTGTTGACAGGAGTAAGACAGGTGCTGCGACCGTTGGAGTGGAGGAACTATCCATTCACAATGTCTGCTCGGTGCCCTGCCAAAGACAGCCTTCGGAAGTGCCCTGGAACCCTCCTGTAGCTGACCAGCTTAGTTTTTGGGCTAGCGTGCTAGTGACATCACCGTACTGAGTTTTAGCCTGAAACTTGGTGGACCTTCCGCTGCCACTGCAAAACTACCACCCGTGAAATTTCAGTGTCACAGCACAAAGGGGACCCGAGATAGAAGGGAAAGTCCGGCTGTGGCTACTGAATTCATTTGCATTGCAGTGCGTGCTGTGCACTGTCCGAAACCTGCTTACCTGACTAGAGTCCAGTCCTGAGAGGGGTGCAATATTGAGGTTTTCTGCATTCTTCAACTGAGAATCCTGCACCAGCAAAAGACACCAGCCGGAGTGGAGCTTGAACTGGCAAACCCAGAAAATCAAGGACCGTGGATTTTAATGGGAAAAGCAACATAGGACACTCTTCCTTTGTTCTGCCAAGTTTAGCAAAGATTTGGTGTAAGGGGTGTGAGCTATAGAGATTTTAACCTACCTCTATACTCCCATTATAAGTCAATGGGCTTATAATAAACCTATTTCTAACACTTTTGGCTTTGCCATTGCCTGCCTATGCAAGACTTCTGACTGTTGGGGCTAATTTTGGGCATTAGTCTATCTTGAACAGTAACCCTAAGAACCCTTCACTGGAGCCCAGAGACCTGCATATTTTCCTGCATCCTAAGTGAACCCATAGGCCCTTTAAGACGAGGTAACAGTATCTGAGATGGATGGGGACGCAGATCTTACTCATACATCAATAATCAGACTGATTCAGGAAGTTTGGCAACATCACAGCTGTTTTATTAACAATTATCTAAACCAAGGAGTACAACGGACATTAATGGACGTTTGCTCAAGTCTCTCAATAAATTTCATTTAAAAGTATACTTTTATAATAAAAACCCATCATACATGACGTCCCAAAGTCTATTTTCATCTGACCATGTGCCTCCAGACCACGTTTTGAGCTCCTTCATTGTATTTAATACTATTAAATGAAGAAAACCTGGCAATAGTGTTTTTCCATTACACCTCAAACAGGAGCTCAGCTCGCTTCTCATGTTCATTGTATCTTCTCGAGTAGATACCATGCTCTTGGCGGCTCCAACTCTTGATACTGGTCCAGGCAAGCCTTCTCGAATCTTTCTTTGCCTTCAGCTTGTTTTATTCTGCTGCACCACCCTTTCAGCCCTTCATTCACGGAGTCCAAGTTTGCTAAAATGCATCGTGGAACTTCCACATTCCTATATATATATTATCGGCACCGCCTGCAGTCCATTCACTACATAGCCAGCCTCATGATTACTTCGTCTGCTTGCGTTACTGCATCTGTACATTTGTAAAATGGCTTTGCATTTTCTTCAGTAATTCTCTGCATGTACAATCTTCATTTCGCTCCTGAAATGTTGCTTAATTCGGTACTTCACCATCAGATTCTATAAGGTCTATATGCTTTCATCATTGGCAGCTCTTCTAGGCGTGTCATTTCTGCTTCATTGATATGTCACCAGTCTTCTCTTTCATTAATTTTCACACTTCTTCCGGAATTTCCTTCAGAAGACTGTCATTTCTTTGCAGATATATATAGGGCCTCATTACAACCCTGGCGTTGGACCATGGTGCTGTTAGCACCATGGTCCATGCCGGATTCCGCCATGGTGGATGGCGGATTTACCGCCCCATTCCAAGGTTGGCGGGGCGGTAAATCCCCATTCACCATGGCCCCTTCCCCATTCCCATTTTTGGCCCATAGGGCGCAATGGGAATGGGGAAGGCGCTAATTACAGCACCGTAAATTACGGTGCCGTAATTAGCACAAAGGTCCCTTAGCGGGTTGGACTTTAATGCCTGCAAAAAGCAGGCGTTAAAGTGTGAATCGGGCGTTAAGGGTTTAACGGCGCCGCAGCCTTTTACGGCGCTGTTAACCCCTTAACGCCAGGGTTGTAATGAGGACCATAGTGTTTTCTAAATGAATACCTTGTTTCAATTACTCTTCGCAGTATAGTACCATTATTGGCTTTGCGCATGTTGCAATTTCAGGCTGCCAACATATAGGCAGAATAGCGGTGGGACTTCCGGTAGAGGTACTTGGCTCCGACTCTACATAAGGTCTGTGGAACTGTATCCTGAACTATAGGGCACAAGGCCCCAGGCTACTTAGGACTGGACAATTTTAGCTAGGGTTCATCTCTGTGGATCTTTTTGTGCATAATACTTCTCTAACCTTTCCTTTGCAGGAGTATTTGATTTGTATTGTGCATTATAACCTGGTGAATGTATATATGTATTTAGTTTAATAGTGTTGTGGCATAAGTCTACCTGCTTCTAGTCATTTTTCTATGGTGTATTTTGGTCATAATTAAATAACTGTATTTTTATACATCCTGTGTAAGTGTAATTTGTGATGCCCATTGTGTGACCTCTTTGTGGAGCCTAATACAAGCTCACCCCATCCCTGGTTGGGCTACAGCTTCCAAGAGGCGTTCCTGTCACAATATAGGTTGCCCTTTATTACATCTGTCCACCAGGCCATGGGTCAAAGCGCCTTTGCAGACCTTCTGGTTCAATTAGATGCAGAGGAGTCCAGTGGGACAAGAGGGGGCTCAGGGTGCCACACCTTCCAGCGAGTCACCAGCAGTTGTTCGACTCGTCTTCTTAGTTTCAGGATACTTGGATCCTATTCTAGGTTCAGTGAGAATTTAAGAGATCAACCTGGTATGGGTGTTTGGATCCTTCTCTTTTCCAGAATCTCCTTCGCGCCAAAATCCCAATGGGAGATCTGCTCACATACAGGCACAACAGACATGGACCAATCACGGACCACGCTGGTCCACGTCATTCCCAGCACACCAGACTCTCTGGCACCCAGGATGTGAATTGGAACTAGACAGTCCTGCCTACATCCTGGAGGCACACATACAATACATGCAGAAGCCTGCGAAACCTTGGTGTTTCGCTAGGAAATGCATTACCAAATAAGGACTGACCAGGGTCTGCTCGACCTGGGGAAGGTAAAGGGACAAGATGGCCAAAAGACAGGACAAAGAACCTTGTGGCATGGCCATTTTGGAGCCAGGCCACCTTCCTGTGCCAACCGCGGTTTGCATGGCTAAAAAGGGTTAAAACTATGCAAAAGTAAGAGCTGCCACCACCCCTGTCCAAGGCACATCTGCACTTCTCATAAAAAACCTTTGAGGGAGTCTAGGGCCTTTGGAAATGAAAGGAAGACCCAAGCGCACTTTACTGTAACGTACATTGTGCACTTCTAACATGTTTCCAAAAAGCTGCACAATAGGAAAGGACTAAGGGAAACAGGGTCTGCCAGTACTGACTGGGCCTCATTACGACCCGGGCGGTAAGGGATTACCGGTAGCGGTAAGGGCACTGGTGCCGGTAATCCCTTGCCGCCCAATGACAAGGTCCCTTTGCGGGTCCCTACCAAAACGGCTGGTTTTACCAGCCGTTAAGGAAGGGACCCGCAAAGGGGCTTGGAGGTAATTACGGTACCGCAAATTGCGGTGCCGTATTTACCGCCTTCCCCATTCCCATTGAGCCCTATGGGGCAAGAATGGGAATGGGGAAGGGACAATGGTGAATGGGGAATGACCGCCCTGCCAACCTTGCAATTGGCATTCACCATGGCGGAATCCGGCGTCAACCATGGCGCTAATAGGGCCATGGTTAACGCCTGGGTTGTAATGAGGCCCACTGTCTTTAAGGGCATGACAGTTTCCCCATTACAAAGTGAGCAAAACCCCAGAGAGTGCAGCTGAAGGCTGTGCTCCACTGGCAAAAGACAGGCTAGGCTTGTCAGACAGCAGGAAAAAGTTGGGGGGTACACAACCGGAGGGAAAATTACACATACGTGGGAAATCTTCCTAACACTCGCCCCTCCCAGACCAATGACAGGGGGAATTAATCCACCCCTCGATGAGTCTCATGTTCATGTCGGTTAAATATTCTGGACAACCCATTAGAATTGCTATGTTGGACACCTGGCCTATGCTCAATAGTGTAATCAAGCCTTTGCAGGCTTATGGACCACCAGAGCAACTTTGGATTCTCTCCCTTCATCTACATCAGCTACTTTAAGGGCTTATGGTCAGTTTGCACAGTGAAGTGGGTTCCATAGAGGTAGGGCTTCAGCTTCCTTAGGGCCCACACAACAGAGAAACATTCTTTCTCTACTGTGGACCATCTGAACTCTCTGGAGACTGATGAATCCAATAGGGTGTCCCTTACCCTTCTCATCTACTTGAAATAGTACAGCTCCTATCCCAGTGTCAGAGGCATCTGTCTGCACAATAAAAGGTATTGGGTAATCAGGGGCCCTGAGAACAGGGGGCTGGCACAAGAAGTCCTTTAAGCCATTGAAGGCCTTCCCACAATCCTCAGACCAAGATATCTTCTTGGGTTTCTTTGGAGATGTGAGAGCAGTCAGAGGGGCAGCTATGGTGCCATAGTCTGCTATGAAATGTCTGTAGTACCCTGCGAGTCCTAAGAAGGTTCTCACTAGGTCTGTGTAGTGGAGGTAGGTCAGTCTGGGACGGCTTGTACTTTACTGGGTAGAGGCATTATCCTCCCTCCACCTACTTCATGCCCAAGGTACACCACTGAACCTTGACCAACCTAGCACTTACTGGCCTTCATGGTCAAGTGGGCCTTGTGAAGAGCCTGCAACACAATGCTAAGGTGTTTCACGTGATCCTCCCAGGTGGCACTGAAAACTGCTATATCATTCAGATATACAAGACAGAATTCATCCAACCCATTAAGGACATGATTCACAAGCCTCTGAAAAGGGGCAGGTGCATTATTTAATCCAAATAGTATTACCCTAAACTGTTGAAAATGCTGTCTTCTCCTTGACATGTTCTGCAAGGGGTATTTGCCAGTAGCCTGCAGTGAGGTAAAATGTGCTAAGGTACTTGGAGGCACCCAGAGTATCCACCAGCTCATCTGTTCTAGGAAAGGGGTGTGCATCTGTCTTGGTGACAGCATTCAGAGCCCTGTAATCCACACAGAACCTCAGCTCAGAGAAACTTGCTTTTGGAACCAAAACCACAGGGCTGGACCAAGGACTACTGGAGATTTCAATCACCCCAAGATCTAGCATCTTGTTGACTTCTGATTTGATGTAAGACCTTACTTTGTCTGACAATCTGTATCCCCTACTTTTGGTAGGTACAATATCTCCTGTGTCAATGTCATGTTTGCACCAAGGTGTCAAGCCTGGAGCTAGGGAAAACAAGGGGGAGAATTGCCTCATCAAACTTCTCACCTCCTCTTGTTGACCAGAAGTCAGGTGAAGGGCCACTTTGACACCCTCAATGGAGCTATATGAAGGACTGTCCTGGAACAGGTCAGGGAGAGGTTCTAACTCCTCCTCCTCAACATCTGAAGCCAACAGCAGTGCAGCTATTTTGACTCTTGGGATGCCATCCTTCAGCCTATTTACGTGGATCCCTTTTGGAGCTTGTCCAGCCCTCCCAAGGCCCACTAATAGTTAACCTAACCAAGTGGCTGCACCACTGTTTAAGGAACTGACCATTTGTCCTGCAAAGCTCTAGGCCTTATTGGATTCATGATCAGGACTTCTTGGCTTGGTTGGAAGTTGTTCAGGGAAGCCCTCTGGTCATACCAATGTTTCACCAGAGCTTGCCCTGCATTCAACCTCTCACTAGCCTAACCCATCAGGAGTACCATTCTTTTTCTGAGTCCCAGCACATAGTCCACTACATTGCTAGTGATAGGGGGAGTGGGCATCTCCCACTCCTCCTTGACTATAGCCAAGGGTCCCCTACAGGGAGACCAAAAAGAAGCTTGAAGGGGATGAAGCCAACACCCTCCTGAGGTACCTCTCTGTATGGCAAACAGTAATAAGAGGTCCCATTTTCTCCTTTGGGGTTCTTCCAGAGCCCCAATCATGCTTTTAAGAGTCCTGTTAAACTCCTCAACTAGACCATTGGTTTGTGGGGGGTATGTGGAGGAAAACCTAATGGTAACCCCACATTCCTTCCACATGGCATGCATATACTTTGACATTAAGTTCCTGCCCCTATCAGGAACAACTTCTTTAGGGAAGCCACCCCTAGGAAATATGCCATTTGCAACTGACTTGGCAGTCAAAGGGGGTCAATACGAGATGGGCGGTAAGGGATTACCAGCACCGGTAAGGGCACCTGTGCCAGTAATCCCTTACCGCCCTACTATGAGGTCCCTTAGCGGGTCCCTTCCTTAACGCCTGGTTTTACCAGACGTTATGGAAGGGACCCGTTAACGGACTTCAGAGCTAATAACGGGCCCGCTATTAGCACCATCCCCATTCCCATTGACCCCTATGGAGGCTCAAATGGGAATGGGGAATGGTTCCTGGAAGGGGGCTTACCGGGTCCTCCAAGGTCAGAATGACCCGGTAAGTCCCTATTCCGGGAACCCGGATCCGGAATGCGGTAAGGGGGTAGCCATGGCGCTAATAGCGCCATGGCTACCTCCATCCTTGTAATGACCCCCAAAGTCTTAAATGGGATGGCCTCAGGATACCTGGTGGCATGGTCGAGCAGCACCAGGATAAACCTATTGCCTGAGGATGTTTTGGGCTCAAAGGGACCAACAATGTTAATCCATACCCTCTCAAATGGTACTCTCACAACTGGGAGTGGTACCAATGGAGCTTGGATTGTTGTACCACTTTTCCCAGATATTTGGCATGTGGCACAACTCCTACAGTGACTTTATACTTGCAGCCCCATCTTGGGCCAGTAGAAGTGCATGGGTAACCTTTGCTTGGTTCTCTTGATGCCAAGGTGACCAGCAAGTGGGACCTCATGTGCCAACTGCACGAGGAAGGGTCTTACAGTAAGGGGAATCACTAACCTCCTATGGTCTCCTTCTGTAGACTCTGTGTGCTCCCTGTAGAGGAGCCCACCTCCCCAATACATCATGTGCTTACCAGGAGGTTCACCCTCAAGCTGGGAGCAGGCCTGTCTCCTTAGGCCTTCCAAAGATGGGCACTCACGTTGGCCCTTGCTGAACTCAACCCTATCAGGACTACCTTCCACTAACAAACTCTGTAGTTCAGGATGGCCATGGGGATTGAGGATTTCAGGCAACACCTCTTGCTCGTCAGGTCCAGGTGTTTGACCAACTACCACTACCTCAGTGGTAGGTGGGCTAGGGGGAATAGTCTCTTTCACTCTTCTGTCTTTTCTGACTCCTTTAGCCTTTGGTTTCACCTTTGGCTTGTTCTTTGCATTGGACTTGGCCAGTGCAGCCCTTGTTTGTGCCCTTGTGCATGGTCTCTCTGCTCTGTCACACACAAGACCTAAGTCTCTAAGATCATTCCCCAGCAAGACCATCCCTGGGACTTGCATCTGAATGCTCACAGGAATCCTGACCACTGTACCATTGATAGTAAGATTGACAGGCTTTACTGGGAACTTGAGAGGGGGACCATCAGCTAACTTAGTGGCCATCAAAGGAGCTCTGGCAAGTTCCTCTGGATCTACCAAGGTAGAATCCACTACTATTCTGCTGGCCCCACTATCCCTATGGACAGAAGTGTCAACTCCATTGATCAGCACCCTGTCTTTGAAATAGTGCTTAGTGTTATCTGGAATGCTAGCATAAGCCTCTGAGATTTTAGGCTCCCAGGGACCCAGGGAAACTAGGACTACCTCAGATTCTATCCCACTGGGCAAGGAGTCTGAGGAGAAGGATGCCCCTGTGATCCCTTCCTCCTCACAGGAGGCCAGACTCACAGAGTGGACCCCCTGGGTTATGACCTTGCATCTTTGGACCCCCTTCACATGGTCATTTGCTCAACAAGCCACACAAGATCCACTGGGTCTTGGGACATAGGGAGGCTTATTATAACCAGAGCTCTGTTTGGAAGTATAACTTCCACTACCCTGAACATTCTCTTGGGACTTACCCTTAAATGTCTTTTTGTGGCTCTTTTGGGAGGAAATTTGAAAAGATCCCCCACCCTCCTTATCTTTGGACTTTTCCCCGCCTCCTGCTCACCAGAATGAGTCTTGTCCTTATGGGACAGTCTATTTGACACCCACAAATCTGCTGCTATGGCCAATGTCTTAGGATCTATATCCTTTGAATCTGCCAAGTGCTGCTTCAGCTCAGGGGAACAAGATGCAAAAATATGTTCAAGCATGACAAGCACCCTCAAAGGTGGAGATCTTATAGCCTTCAACAAAGCCAGTCAAGTTCTTTGAGAAATCAGTAACATAAGACAGCCAAGTGTTACCTTATTTCTTTTTGTACTCTCTAAACATCTTCAAGTATTGGGCAGGAGTCTTCCTCTTCTTCAGACAGCTCCAGACAGCTTCAATTTTGCAAAATGTACTCTTTTTCTAATTGTACTGCAGCTAGAATGGGGTAGTCTGCTGAGCAACCATGCAAATCTGTCAGAATTCACAACATCTTGGAATTCACATGCATTATCAAATGCATTCGACCAGTCCATAATGACATTCTTCTCATCATATACACTGTGCAAATCTTTAGGAAATCTTGGATGAGAGGAGGACCCAGACCCATGTCCAGATCCCTTGGATCCATTTGAAACTTGAAGCTTGGCCAATTCCAACTGGTGATCCCTGTCCTTTTGTTTTTCTGCCTTCTCCACGTTCAGCTTAGCCATGTGAGATTCAAGCTCCTTCTGCTTAAACAGCAGCTCTTGCTTCTTGAATTCCAGCCTTGCATCAGCATCAGAGCTGGCAGAGGAAACTTGGGACTACACATCATCTCTGTCATCATGGGCACCATGGACAAGCGCAGTGACAGAACTGTCATTTCTGTCAGTGAGAGCAGCCCCACCTCATTCTGCACTGTCATCTGATGCAATGGCTTCGAGCTGAGACTCTTGCCAATCCATGATCCTTTGGATCATTTCAATCTTTGTACCTTGAGCAGGCAAGCCTCTCTCAGTACACATCATTCTCAATGTTTCAGATTTTGAAGCATTCAAGGTTATATTGGTGATTGTTTCCATGCTTATAGATAGGTCTATGGCCTTTACAGTTTTTTACTACTAAGGTCACTATGTGTCCTGGGTAGAGGTAATCTGAAATGCCTTCACCAGTGTGCAACACTGGGTACCTTCAGACCTATTGACCGTCTAGTCTAGTGTTTTTTTCAGTCAGGTCCTTACTAGTGCCTGTACAGTGGTTAATTGCATTGGGTTAGGTGATTAAGGTTCTCTCCTTTCAAGAAACCTGTCATCAATTTCTCTGTTTATCCTCTCCTGACCGTACATCAGAAAAATGGAAATGTACCTAAAACCTGTAGTAAGTTAAGTTTTTTCTTGCTGTATGCTGTTTGTGCTCTGTCAGAATTAAATACAGGTTAGTTTGCCAATTTTAAATAGCTTTTGAAAAAAGTACTTAGCGTTTCTTTTTCTATCCACTGTTAGACAGGTGGCACATCACCGCTGACTAAGGCAAGTGGAAACAGGCAGGGGCAGGCAGCTGCTCTCTCTGTCCTTGTTTTAGATAATTTAGATTTTTAATTTCAGTAAACTGGGAAAGTAGTTTTCATTTCAGGTTTTATTTATATTTGGTCTTTGCTGGTTTAACAATTTTTCTGGTGTTCTCTCTTCCTATTGTGTGAAAACTTATTGGAGCTTCGGCAGGTTTCAGTTAGCTATGGGTACGGCCCTTTCATGTTTCTTTGGCTCAGAAATAAGTCCCACCGCTAAACCCTGGGAAGCACCAACACAAATTAAGCACCACCTTGGCCAGGAAAGTGATATTAATTGTGGAGTTGCTGCTGTGTTATGTAATTCAGCAGCTTTGAAGCTGTTTGATCCTAATAAATAGTTTATTTCTAGCCTCGGAGTATGTTTGATTTGTCCTGGATTGGTTATGTCTTTGTTTTGTCTACTGATGAGCGTATGAGCTGCTTATATTCTAACCCTTTAATCTCCTCCAGGGAGAACGCTTTTGGCTGTTCCATTGCACTATCCTAAGAAGAAATAAAGTTGCCTTCTTACACCCTAAAATACTAAGAAACAAGTAGGAAAATCTTGAAAAACAGGGTAACACACTAGCCATTAGGCTTTGTTTCTGGAATGTTTCTTAACTGTGACAGTGTCATGGGCTTGGCCCTGTAAGGGGGTATTGGGCCCCTTACAGAAGCGGGGAGATGAAGTTGGGGGACTCCAGTCCCTTCCCACCTTATGTGTGCTAGGAATTTCATTAATGGTACCACCAGTTATCATATGTTACTGCTCCAAACCTTCTGCTCAGTGTTCTCTTTCTTCTTTTTCAGAACCACAACTAACAGAATACACCTGAGAGCAACTAAGAAAACCTCAACCAGAACCAAAGAATTATAAAGCCTGAAATGCTTCAACTAATGCCGACTGTGAACCGACACCACAACCAGGCAGCATCCTGCCCCTCAGAAAAGCAAATAACTCGCTCTGGCAACATAAAAGCAAACTTTCAGGCCCACAGCATGCCATACAAACGTTATTATACATGTGTTTGTTTGTGTATTATGCTGGGGTTTACAACAAACCTCACACAAATGCCTTAAACACATTAATATAATACAAGCATAACAAATAAAACAATGGTATTGAAGATATCTCAATTAAAAATTCACAAAGTGTGCTTGAATATCTAATTGCAGCTAAAATTAATGAGATTTGGTTACCGTTTAAAATTCTGTTCCAAAATTTCCTTGACGTTAAAATACTATGTACACAATTCTTGAAATGCATTGATCTCAACGTGTACAATTTTTTACAGTCAACAAATAAATGGTCAAGCGGCTCTAGACATCTTTAAAAATCCTACACAACCTTTCTTCTCAAGGAATTTGTAATCTTGCACCTATTTATTTGTATGTAGGAAAGGAGTTAAATTGAAGTCTCAGAAACTGGTTTTGTCAAAATAAACTAGGAACTTTTTCAAATAAGCTGGAGTTGAGTTTAACGTCTTCTTTGTAAGGTTGCTGTGTCTACAAATAGTATAATTCCCAACCTTTTGTCTAGTATTGCACCAGTCGTATTGAAGACGTTTCTTTTTTATCTCTAATGGTCATGCCTATACAATGTCTGTGGTTGTCAAAGGATCAGACAAATGGTTGGTACAAAATGTAAACATATTCCTTATCTCTGGAACTGTATTGTTTTCTCCTTAAAGTAAACATTTCCTAAACAATGAATGTGGTGCAAAACAGATAATTAGTTCAAAGAGACTGAGAATTTTCCACCATACAGTGACTTCTAAAGAAGAAAGACCCAACTGATAATGAATGACACATGACAGTACCCCTTCAGTAAATTCAAAACATCTCCAAAATAAACCTTCAAGATTAGGCCAAAAATTCTAAGATACTGGGTCAAGATGTTTAACACCATAGGTTAAATATGGTACCACCTTTGATTGATAAAACCTTTTCAGAGGTAACATAGAAAAACACCCACATTTTGAATGGATTTGTTTCTTTGGGTAGCCAAATTCGATATTTTGGTTTTAAGTCTCTCATAAGCACGTTTACTAGAAGATCTCTCTTTAATAGAGAAGCCAAAATAGGTGAAGCAATTCTTTACTTAGAGCGTCTAATGGTTTAATGACAAAGAGAAATCATAGTATTTTTTATTTTTATATACAGGCAAATTCAAAATCTCAGATTTAGTGATGTTAATGTCCAAGTCGTTCCTGTGTTTGTAATTATGTAACCAAATTAACAGCATAAGCACAATATTTCACCCAATTGTGCCAATATGAGGGGGAAAGAATCCAGCGCCAAAAACGGCTTCATTCATGTCTGATACAAAAAGTTAAACAATGCGGAAACTAGGGCGCATCCTTGGCCCAATCCTTTGAATGTGTCAGTTGGTTTAGACATATGGCCTGCAGATGTTAATCTTACTTGAACTGAAGTGTTGGTGTAAATATATTTCCTAATATCATGCAAGGATCGTGGGAAACCCCATTTATTGAGTTTCGGCGAATGGAGAGATCTGTTACCTAGGTCAAAAGCACTAATTAGGTCTATAAAGTGTAAAGCAAATAGGATGAGATGTTATGATAGTTCTTCTTTGGAACAAAGTAAGAATTGTTCCGTTAAGTACCATCCCCAAACCTTTCCTAAAACTAGATAGGAACATGTGTGTTGTAACAGTATCATGGCACCATGAGTCCAGGTCTTGGAAAATCAGGGAGGGAAGATTTTACTTGTCACGTCCAAGAGTGCTATCGGACTGTAAACAGACGGACACAGCCAATCCCATTTTTTAAAAATTGGTAAAATATTTGATTTTATGTCATGATTTCTGCCCCTCATGTCACCAGCCCTCTAAGATGTCAGGCTGGAGCCAGGCCACGATCACCTACATGGCCCTCAAGGGCCTCTCCATCCCTCCAAAGACCCACTTGGAGTCAGACTTGGCGCTTGTGGCACCAGACTCACTCACTCCCATAGGATAACATTGGGGATTGGACTTGTAGTGCATTGATGGGGACAAGATGGATGCCCCCACATATTTCGGTCCCCAGAACTGCATGTGCAATCTAGTCTTTTGGGTGTGGTTCAGCCCAGAGACACCTGGGATACCCAGAGACTATTTAAGCCACGCCCAGGCTGAGAAACATACTTTGCGTTTTCTGCACCTGCAGCGTGACACTCACCGTGTTTGGATCGGTCTCCAGTAGGCCTGCATCTTTCTTCTGCGCTCAGCTCCTGCAAGAACAAGAACACTGTTAGGAAAAGCCTTACCTTGCGGCGCTTCTGCCCATCATTCATCGCTCCTTCTGTTCTGCGGGCATCTTCGCCGGTGTCATTCCCATCCCGGCACGCCGCTTCCTAAGGAAAAGGGAAAAGAACAGAAAAAAGGCATTAGTAAGCATTCTGCAAATCTTCGCTTATTTTTAAATACTGTACAGGCTTCAAACGCTTACCTGAATCCCAGCCGCTCTGTGGGAACTCTGTCTCCGGAACTTCTCATCCATCTGCAAGAGGGAAAAGACACTCCAGGTTAGCGTTGAAACATCTAGAGGCGCTGCATGCCGTGCTTACTCACCGCATTTGTTCTTCATAACCGGCATCCACGCTGAAAACGTTGCGGCACCTAAAAGACACAGAAAAATAACTCAGTTCAATGCAAATACGAAAGGGGTGCATCGCGCATTGCGCTCTCACTCACCTTCAGCGCTACTCATCTCAGCAGCACGCCGCCATCCCCGGACGCCGGCCATCATCTAAGGAAGGAAAGGAACGAAGTTAGAAAACTGTTCAAAAGAATCATTATACTTACCTGTTGGACTCTTGCCAGTGAAGTAACTAGGCAGCAACGAGCCCGCATCAATCATCACGCCCCTGCGCTGAAAGCAGGATGGAGAGCACACTATCCAAGAAAACAAGTTGAGCTGTGTATCAAAGGGAAGGGTTGGACCCCGGGGAAGAAGGGGTTCAAGCACACAGAGACAATAGGGAGTTAAACTCTGCCAATCCTGTGTTTCAGGCCCAGTCTCCAGTCGAATAGCCTCCAGGGAAGGGTTTGAGGTCATAAGAGGTCCGAACAGGCTGAGTGACATCCCCGTGGATACCAGGTGAGCGTTACATTTTATCCACAAAAGTGCCATCAAACAGGTTTTAATGAGTAAGACAAAGAGATGGAACAACATTGTTGCCCATATGTCAGGTCTCTCCTTAAGGGTAAAATTGGTCGGGCTTCAAGAGGGTTTGCTTTAAGTATGACTTCATGTATCACCTCACTAGAATAACTAATGTGCCATTCAGGATCCACAATAATTATAAGAAGACCCATAATCCTTGTGTGCAGGACTACATACATTTTTAAAGTTAGCCATCAAAAGATGTTCATCAATTGGATTACATTGAAGATACACTTGTGAGTCAGGCTGTCTATTAATAATGGTCCAAATGTTGTCTAGGATTTTAAATGCCAAACAGTGTAACATTTTTATCCAAATCTTTCTGTACCTAATTGAATCTTATAAGCCTTCATCCACTTTTTGTAATGTAGTTTTAATAGTCTTTGGAGTTCTATTCTTAAAAGCAGGGTTAAGCCTCTTCATGCTCTTATAACACACTTCAACGCCTTTTTGTTGTAGTACAGTAACATCAACGGCATGTTTATGAGAGCAAGTATTACCATTTCCCTTACGTTTTCCGATGGATACAACTTTCATTTAGAGTGTTCTCAATTTCATTTATAAAGGTCATCTTTCGTGACTTTGGCAGAGAGTCATTGCATTGTATAGTTAAGTGGGTTTCAGGTCTATTTGACTAGGCCAGTTTTACCTTCAGAACTGATAATGCATTGTTCTCAAATGCGAACAGATTATAAACCAATGACAACAATGTTGATGCATCTGAGAACAAGGAATTTTAAATTAGCCGAGAATGTGTATAAAAAATAGCATTGTAAAAGCAGTTGGAAATTCAACTTACTCAAAATCAAAAGAGTTAATGTAGCGCAATCATGGGACCTGGTGCAGAAGAGACATAATATTAGACCTGTTTAAATAGTGTTCCTCTTGGTTGGAACTGCAAGTTCTAAACCTAACAAAAATAGGCCTCGAGCAAAATGTTATTTTTTTTTTAACTTTGGGTTGTGCTTGCCTAGCTAGTCTTTTTACTCAATTTAGATTTTATTTTGGGCTAATGTCCAGAATTCTTGAGAAGATGCTGATTCTAAAGATCTTGTGGATTTAGAGTGTTCTTGAGAAGATCCTGATTCTAAAGATCTAGTGCATTTTGAGTGATGCTGTTTTTGAGCTATGGTCTGAAATTCATGACATAGCCCTTGTTACACAGATCTTTCAGATTTTTGCAGCCTTAAAGTTATAGGTGGCGATGTAGTGAACAAATGATCTTCAATTGAATACGTAGAGACATTCTGTAGGGACATTAACTAATATCTTGAAGAGTCAAGAACAATCAGATTGTTATTGTTCTCTTTCGTGAGTATTGTTTGGAATGGTGTGTCCGGAGTCATTGAGCAGGCTTGTTAGTTTGAGATTGCCTTTTAGATGTAGCCTTGTTTTGGCCCTTCCTTTCAACTGATAAGGATTCCTCAATGGTGACCAGCTGGTCAGTATAGAAATTACTCTGCTGAATAAAATGAAGCAATTTCTTAGAAACGCTGTTCTTGTTTGCAGAAACATTTTAATTTTTTTTATATTTTTCACCTGAGATATAACCTTATTACCTCGCTGTTTACGTTCAAGAGAAATGGCTTCAGTTTAATCAATTATGTGTGTCACTGCAGCTTTTTTGTTGTTGACGTGGGGAGGTGGGAGATCTCAGATATAACGACCTCCTCTGAACCTTGCTTGCCAGGTGGTCCAATGTGCATAGGGCTATCCAAAGACACTTGGTAGCACACCATTTGTTGCAATTTATTCAAGGTCAGGTTTATCCTTAGTTTTTTTAGACACATCGACCTGTTCTCTCACATCTTCCGAACTTCTGTTCCCAGATGAGTTTCTTTTGGCGTTCATTTCACCCGATATACAAACTTTCAAGGTAATAGTATTCAGGCAAGACTTTTTTCTGGGTGGAATTAATGTTTTTGTACAAATGTACTAATGAGCTCAAGACAAAATTAAGGACAGATAATGAAGTTGGACCCAGACTTCGATGTTGATTTGAGGAGTCAATCAGGTGAGTAGATTGAAAGGAATAATTTGTTTGGGCAGAATTTGCAGGCAAGCCCAGGCCATCTTGATCGGTGCTTGTGTTAGGGATAAAGAGCTGCTCAGGTTTTGTATTGGCTCTTTTAAAAGGATACAAGATACATCAGGTTCAGAAGTCAGATGGTTATTCTGTTTCTTGCCAGATGTATTAATGTATAGAAGGTTTATTATTTCCAAGTCTGCTATCTTCGTTATCTCATTTTGCTCAGAACATACACTGTACAAAATGATTACATTGTTTTCATGAATGTTTAATTCAGAGCCTACGATCAGTGCTTTAAGAGTCGAACAAGTAGGTAGATTATCCAGATTAAATTTGAAATCCAACTGCTCTTAAAAACCGTCCTTATTTTTGCTAGAGGAGGCAAGGCATTAGTCTTAGTTGGTTGACTTGGTTGTTTGCCAGAAGGTGAGCTAATAAGAACGCTGTCCAGCGGATGTGTTACAGAGAGAGAGGGTGTGGAAACCGAGCCTTTCTTGCTATGAAGAGCCTATATTTTCAAGGTGAAACAAAAGATATACTGAAATAAGCTCAAACTTGCACTTTTCTTCTTTTAATTTGTTTTCATATAATTTTATTTTAATCTGTTTTTCATTTGATTATTGATCTGGTTATGATTTGCTATATGAATCTGGTATGGACCCTACACACTTACCAGTAATAATGTATAAGGCAATGTACTACTGATGAAGAGACCATAGCTCGAAACACATCTCGACACATCTTTTTGTTGTCTTGATTAAATAAATCCAATATTTAATAACTTTACATGGTTATATTTATATATTTTTTGCTGATGAGTTGCTGCAACCAAATCCCAAGGGTTGTCAGGTTGCTTTCAACTCATTAATAGAGAAAAGTAGAGAAGAGTCCCTTAATTATGGGTGGTAGCAACTTCTCAGTATATATACAGTGCCCAGCGCAAGAGATCTAGAATTTCCTCTCTACATATACCAGACTCAAAGAGAGTAGTTTATGTTCTGTATCCCCGAACGTTATCCACCAGTTACCACTGTAACTAAGCTATAAGAATTCTTGTGTACTGTTGCGCCCGGCTAGCCAAGGGTTTGGTGCGCATTACCAAATAAATAAACAAACAAACAAACCAGATGCCTAAGTTTGCACTTATTTTGTTTGCAAGTGGCTTGCGGGATAGTGGCTGATGTTGCATGCTTATTTGTATATATAGTGGCCTTGTCATATTGCTAACCATTTAAATTGTTTGTGGACATTTGTAGCTCAATAGCTGCAAGGGCCCATTTCCTGCAGGTTTTTGCAGACCCATTCTTTATTTTGCCTAAATGACCAGCTGATCCAGTCAAATTCCTTAACATCATCCAGGAAATTCAGTATGGCTGGGTCTTGTTTCTGATGTGTATTCTAGATGAGTTGGGTGTGTTTGCATGTGTTTGGCATTCCTGAATAAAGTCTGACCGGTCTGCATGTCTATTCAGTTGCCCAAAATTCCTGTGAGT
This sequence comes from Ambystoma mexicanum, assembly GCF_040938575.1. Taxonomy (NCBI): domain Eukaryota; kingdom Metazoa; phylum Chordata; class Amphibia; order Caudata; family Ambystomatidae; genus Ambystoma; species Ambystoma mexicanum. The sequence goes on along the minus strand of NC_090927.1, from coordinate 219,158,469 downwards.
AATTTGCATCCAAGTTCATCAGTGCAATGGGCCGATAAGAGCCACATTTCACCATGTCCAAGTCATGTTTTGGGATTACTTAGATATTTCAGTCATACAGGGGTCAAACACATCCATGTTCTGAGAGGAATTAAAGAGGTCCTGGGGTTCTTCAAACATTCTTGGATCTTTGCATAAAAGATTCCATCTCCTTCCTTTGAAATTGGAGCATCTACATTGTCCCACTTTGTTGTTGATAAGGTGGGGAGATCAATATTGCTTAAGTACAAGTCCTGTGGAGGTTGTAATTCCCCTCAAGAACCGCAAGATTTTGACTATACAGATCTGAATAGCTCCCACTCTCTGAAAATAAGGGGATTCCCACGCCCTTCCTTCAGTCTGTCTACTAGAACCTGGACTGGTGCATTACCTCTTTAAAATGAAGCTATGATTCTGCCTTTTTACATCTAATGGTAAGCAGTCTTATTCTAAATAAAAGCCTACTCCTCTGTAAAAGGGTGTGTGTTTGCTTTGAATAAGTATCCCTCAGAGAATTGCATTGGTAGTTATGTATGAAAAATAGACCAATCAGTAACAAGAGGAAGGACCCACCTGTCACCGGATTTATTGTCTCGTTCAACTGAAATACATCTATTGTTACAACACAGCTTGCTTCTTGTTGTAAAAGATGCAACATTATGGTGTACCAGACTATTAGACTGGGTGACTCGTGTCCATACAATGGTCTAAAATAATGAATTGTTCAATCCTTGTTTAGGAGAGGGTTGTTACATTTCTGTGAATGCGGTCTCATGTCATTAAACGTGTTGTTACAATTGCCATTGGATGGTATTACTGAGGCATTTCAGGCTGTGCTTGGCATACAGTAGCAGTACATACATGTGTGATGTGAGCGGCCATGACAAGAAAAAGCACTTTCTATTTGTAAATCCCCAAAAATATGCAATACAAATGCTTAAGCTATTGACTTTGTCAATGCTTGTTTAAAAGGGACCTTACTAGCCTTTACATAAAACAAAGCTTATAAAAAGGCATATGATTTCCATAGGTATTTTATTTTATGTTTTGTTATGTTTATAAACTTTTATACTGCACCCATCACCACTGTAGTGGTTGAAGAGAGACAAATGAATGTGTCATTCATTTCGTCGGCCCCTCCCCCATTCCTGTGCTATAGAAATGGTAGGTGCTCACGGTCTCTGACTCACCACCGCTATACCCCAGGTGTGAGAGATGCTACCCACTGAGGTAACCCTATTACCCTTATCATGGATCAATCGAAGAATCACTAAACCTGCAGGCTATCAAAGATTTGAACAAGCTGTGAACAGAGGTGAAGACGTCACTGCTGAATACTGACACACGCAGGTGCATTCGTCATGAAACACATACGCTCCATCATGAGGATACACAAACACTAGGCCAAACTGCACTTAGACATGAAGAAAATGCTTGCATCCAATAGGTTAGAAATCATATACTCGCGCTTTACGCTGAAATGCCAGACACACAAGAATGCACATAATGCTTGCTTAATGCAGATCACATCTACAATGAGTGGCCATGTGAAACAAAATGGATGACACAGCCACATGTGGGTGAATAGAAGACAGGGGAGAAGCTACAAGGTTGCATGGGGACATGGATCGCTGAGTTAGCAGAAAACACCAGCTGAACAGCCCAGATAAACAAAGAGCATAAGATTGCCAAGTCTACACAGGGAATAAAGACCTGAATCAGCACCCAAAAGTACAGCCGACACCAGTTCCCAGACGCAACACACAGGGCCTCATTACGAGAATGGAGGTAATGAAAAAAGGAAGACGGAATGGTAATAGTGGCATCGTTAATGGGTCCGGGGCATTCCGACACGATAACCCGCCAATACTAGCACCGCCTGTACCGTGCCCCCTCATACCGGCATGGGCGCGTACATGCGCCCATTCGGGGAGCAAATACCGGCATGACAGTAATAGGAGGACATCACAACCCACAAGGACATGCAAATACCGGCATCCCGAAGGCGGTAATCAGGGGCTGCACGACGCCGGCCATACAGGCATCACAGACCACCCGCAAACAGCAATCAGCAATCAAGCCAACTGCCACAGGTGCACGCAATCACCACAGGTTGAGTCAAAGGAGGCTGGGCCAGTATAAAATGAGTACACCCACACACCACACCCCTTCCTACACCAAAATGCTACCACTAGCTGTTGCAATCATGGTGCTGGAGGACATGCCCATACTGCTACAACTACAGCAACAACAGCAACTCCAACAACAACCACAACAGCAAGTACAGGCAGCACAGAGATGACGCAGGAGGAGAAGTAGGGTGAGACAGAGCCAGCGATTACCACCAGCGCAGTCAGCAGTGCCTCGTAGGCAGCAACAATCCCTTTCATTAGACACAGGCCATTCAACCTAACCCCTGAGCAGATCCACACCTTGTACCGTTTGGACCGGGACCCCATCACCAGCATAGTGGACATGATACACAACGCCGTTGCCAGCCTCATAGAAATACGCACTGCTATCCCCCCGCTACTAAAGGTGGTGTCTGTGCTCCACTGCCTGGCCACAGGCACCTATCAACACACAGTGGGGCAGCTGCATGGCATTTCACAACCACTATTTTCACTAATGCTGAACCAAGTGCTGGATGCCATTCCTGAAGCACGCAAGCACCCACATATCCCTACCACGGACTGCCCAGGAGATAGCTGACACCAAAGTAGGCTTCCATTCACTAGCAGGCATGCCCAATTGTGTTGGTGCCCTGGACTGCACCCATGTGGAATTGGTAGTCCCCCATGCCATAGAGGCGGTGTATCGCAATCGCAAGCCATACCACTCCATCAATGTGCAAATGGTATGTGACTCCGGATCAACACATGATGCCATGGTACTGTGCAACCCCATGCTACCCCGTCACATGGAGCAACATGCTGGACCACGTGCCTGGCTGCTTGGTGAGTTGCCCAACTGGCCCATGGCAGTGCTTTGGGGTACTGAAGTGTAGTGATGCATACTCCACCTGGGTGGGAAAGGGGGGGTGCATACTCCACCTGGGTGGGAAAAGTGGGGGGGTGCATACTCCACCTGGGTGGGAAAGGGGGGATGCATACTCCACCTGGGTGGCAATTGGCAGTGATTGGAAAATGCATGCAGAGCTATACACTGCTGACCTGAACCTCCCAAACCCAACATGACACATCACTGGCAAACATTTGACCAATTATGCATATCGATGACAACAAGTAAGAGGCACAACCAGGCCACCATGGGTATTTCAAGCAATGCATGACTGAACAGGATTGCAACTGTGCCAATGTGGCTAGTGTGACCATGCACAGTGTAAGCTCATGAACCAGGATAGGTAAGACATACATAAATGGGAGGCTAAACATTGTCGTACAACCACAGTACATCTGCCTCAGCATGCATTCACCCTGCATCATCTATTGAACACCATCCAGACTACTACACCTCATAGCAGTATAGTATGCTTCTAGGTAACATTCTTGCATACGTACAGGGACATGTGCATGTTGACACCAAATAGCTGCGGCCATGACTGTGCTTCCTGAAGGTGGCAGCTCAGAGTGACACACAACTATTTGTATTTGCTTGCAGGTGACGGAGGATATCCCTTGAGGCCATGGCTACTTACCCCTGTGCGGAACCCGCAGAACAGAAGAGGAGTACAATCGTGTTCACACCCGTACCCGTGTTGTGATTGAGAAGACGTTTGGCCTGTTGAAGGCACGTTTCTGCTGCCTAAGCAGGTCTGGTGGGGCACTCCTTTATAGGCCTGAGAAGGTGGCAAAGATCACCATGGCTTGTGTCATGCTGCACAACATGTGCTTCCGGAGAAATGTACCACTGCCACCTGACATTGACATGCATGCACCGGGTGAGGATGATGAGGATGGAGACGGAGGTGAAGTAGCACCCCTGCCAGTACATGATGCACGGGATGGCCATGCAGTACGCCAATCACTGATTCACGAATACTTCTGAATCACAGGGACTATGATAGACATGTGTCAGTGACACACTGGGTCCATGTGGACATGCACACAGGGAATGTTGGGAGTTGGGCACTGAACACCGTCACACATTAAATGGATACACAAAATGAACAATGTCCAGCCATTGAATGTTTTTTCTCGCAACGGGTGTATTAGTTCAAACAGCAAAAATGTGACAACCCCCCCAAACCACCAGTGAAATCCCAAACCCCCATCCCAGTTAACTACAAACCCCCACAACAAACTCCAAAACCCCCCTAATAAACTCCACAAAATGCTCCCCTTCACCCCTAACCATGTGTCCCACTCCCATTGTCCGCCCACACTACTTGCGGGACTTTTTGCTGTCCGGGGGCAGAATTTCAGTGTGCCTGGCACTCCTTCTGGTCTGGCGCACAGGGCTGGTGGGGACTGAGGAAGCAGGTGTGGTGGCTGATGAGGAGTCGGTGGCAGGTTCCACGCCTGCCGCAAGACATGGCCGCTGCATGTGGAGTAGGATTGATGTTAGTACTTGTGTTATTGCCCCCAGACAGTCCCTCATCAGCACAGCCGACGCATTCACAGCGGCTGTGTTTGCTGTAGTGGCCGCTGTGATCCCCGCAATGACAGTGGCGATTTCCCGCCTGGTGTCCTCTCCATCCGCAATATACTGCTGCAGGAGTTCCAACATGGACTCCTGTCGGGCCTCCACCCTCGACAGACGTGACTTGAGGGTCTTGGTGGGAGCTGGAGTGGTGGGTGGTGCACTCAAGGGGCCTGCATTTTCGGTGCTGTCCTCCTGAAAGGAGCTCAGGTCCGAATAATGGAGATATGGATCAGCACTGCTGTAGGTGGGTGAGGGCTGGATATGGGGCGGGGGGTGGACACGGGGCTTGGACTGGGTGGACATGTCACTTCTGTGACTCCCTCCTGGTCCACATTGTCCTCCAAATCATCCTCAGTGGTGGCCAGTGCTTGTAGGGACTCCCTTTCAACTTGTGTGGGTGTGGGCTGCTGGGTCTCAAGTGTGTCAGGCACACTGGCAACAGGTGTTGTTGGCTGTGTCTTGGCTCGGTCAGGCACACTGGCTCTGGGTGTGGCCTGCTTGGCTGCCACAGAGGTGGTGGTGTCGGTAGCCCTTTCCTTTGGGTGGGACGTGGATGCCCTCGTGGTGGTGTGTTGGCTGCCATCTTCCTCATCAGTGCCTGGGGTAGAAGAGATGCAAGGCATCAGTGATGGTGTTACATGCCAGAATCATACAATGGTGCTGTTCATTATTCATTTAATCATGCATTCATGTCTTACAGGTGTGTCACACAGGGTAGTCTGAGGGGGCATTTTGGCATTTGCTGCATGGCAGGTGGCATGCCGTTTATTTGGGGTTTGTGTGATGTATTACATGGGCACGGTCCATGTGTGTTGGCTGTGTGTTGGTTATGGAATTGGCACTCAGCATGCATTTCTGTCTGGCAGGGTTTGGCCCGCCATCTGGACTTGTATGTGTCCATGTGGGTGTTGGGACATGCATTGCCTAGCCTTGACTCTCTTCCACATCACTTGTACTACGTCATGGTTTCCCCTACAGGGATCTGCACGGTCACTCACCTCTTTCTGGTGATGATGCCGCACCCGTCTCCATCTCCCCAAATCCCTTGATGGTCTCTGGACTAAAGAAGGTGCTTGCGGTCTCCTCCCAGGTGGTCATTTTTACAGGATAGTGGGGACCCCCGCCTGTGACCATGGCATCCCTCCTGTTGCTTGCCATGATGTTATGGACCCGCAAGCGGAGGTCATCCCACTGCTTCCTGCAGTCCTTCACACTACGTGGGGTGGTTCCTACGGCTGACACCTTGTGGGCTTCCTCCTGCCAGATGTCCTTTTTCTGCTGCTGCACCTCACGCTTAAGGCTCTGGGACTTTATGATGTCTGTGTGTGCAGCAAGGGTGTCAGCTAACATATTTAGTTCTGCATCGGAAAAGCGTTGTTTCTGCAGCCGGGGGGTGGTCTTCCTGTTTGCTTTGGACATTATGGAAGGATTGGCACAGTGCTCTCCAGGAATCAACTGGTGGTTTTGGAGGATTGCAATGGATTGTGTTTTTAAAGATGGCCGCCGGCACATTTCCCGTTCCGACGCAGTGATGTTATTTCCCGGTCCGGGATTACTAGCCCGGAATTAGAATGTTGGTATTACCGGGTCAGTATTCAGGGGTTCCTCCTATGCAATTGCAGTATCGGCGGGTCCCGTGATGGCACTATCGGGGGGTTGGAGGGCCTTTTACGGCATGCCAGTATGGCCATTACCGGCATGGGGGTTTGCGCGTGCTCGCGCACTCGTAATCACCCGCTATTTGCGGGGTCATACGAGCACGGACCCGCTCGTTCCGCCATGCCGGTAATGACCCCGTTTTTACCGCGCTACTCGTAATGAGGCCCACAGTTTTCCTAGATAAATAAAGAAACAAGTCATATTGGAAGGTTAGATTCCCACCATCCAAGGCTTAATATTGAGACAGTAGCTCGAACAAGTCTCTAGAGGCCAAGGGAGGTAACAGCAAAAATACTCATAAATGCTGAGCAGAATAATCCAAAACGTTGGCTCCACACACGTGACTCGCAGTTGGAAATTTTTTTCCTAATCATGAGAACCAGACACAGACAGACACAGACCTTCCTTCACATCCAGTTCTCGGGACAAATGATACAAGATAGTGCAATGTTGTAAGCCAAATGTCCTGGCCTGTGGACTAGAGAATCTGAAATGCCAACAGTATTGGGACAGGTAGCACCTTGGTGTCGTTCTCACCATCCCCTGTTGTGCTCCTGTGCTGGTAACGGTCCAAAGTGCCAAGGCTAAGAAAGCCACCACTGACCAATCACTATCTCCTGTCCATGATGCCCTACACATTGTTGCAATTGGCCAATGGGAAATTGTAGTGATGACATGTCTTTACCTGTTGCGATTTAGGAGGTGGTCTTGGGTGTAGCCATCACATAGACTGTAGCCAATAATTGCACTAACCCTTCTTTAATGTGTAAACTCTTATATAATGTGTATACAGTCAATTCCCCTAACCAATCCCCTCCAACTTTAAGTTTGTAAAATGAAACGTCAATTATGATGTCACACCTGGTTTTAAGATCATGTCAAGCCTGGAAGTAGTTGAGAGTCACAGAGATTTCCCTAATGTTTGTGCTGTTCCTGTTTTAGATGGGTGTTGTTAAATAAAACAGGGGTTTGTCAAAAGTTTTGTCTCTTCTGTTTTTTCAACGTGGGATTTCCCCTGGACTGTCCTCTTGCATAGCCACAGGGGTACTCCTCCCCATTTTGACATGGTTTTACAGCCCTGTGGCATGTCCAGAAGACAGCACATTGTGCCACCCCACCCCAGCAGTAAGAATACCGTAGTCAGAGAAGGAACGTAGGAGAGAGTAGGTGTGAAGGATGGATTGGATGAAAACACACAATTTGGAAGATAACAGAGGCTGAGGGAGAGGGTGTGCGAATCTGGATGGTTGGATTGTCAGCTAACAATTTTAGTTGTCTTCTGCCAAACCTCAGGGAAAAATGTAAGGACTGCCAAGCCAACAGTCAGAAGTGACAGAGCCAGTAATTGTAATTGGGTGTGTGTAGAGGAATGACAAAAGGCGGGAGTAGTCGAAGAAGGGGTGATCCATCCCTCCAACAGCTGTACATGTTCATGACCTCTCAGTGAGAGTGAGGTCACTAATGCCATGTGTGGGTGACTTAACCTGAGGCAAATGCTCCTGGCAGGTATGTGGGTTCCTCAAGGGATTGGTGGCCTGCAACAGTTACTCTAGCCACTCGTCCCTCCGCACACCCCATTAGGTTCCCATCGTCACTGGCACATGCTCCTCTCCCGCAGCATTCAGTATCGTTCCCCAATGAATAAGGCCTAGATTCAGCCATCCTCGTCCTTAAGCCTCCACTCCTCATCTTCTGGCCTGCTCTGCCAGCCTCAGAGTGAGGCCAGGCTGCAAACAGCCACTGCATTTATTGCATTCATTGAAATCAGGTCTGTCTCCTTTGTTCCATTCTGGAGGGGTAACAGGAAGGCCCCTTTGCCATTTTCTTAACATGCCTTGGAGGGATAGCCCTCAAATACAGAGCGCTGGAAGGCCAGCGGCACATTGCTGTAACATCACGACCTTATGGGTGCCTATACTGTTTTATGTGTATGAACATTGCTGAGCCTAATGCTGCAAATAGCTGTTTGCTTTACAGAGAATATAGCACCCTTTCTGGCTAGCATGCGCTTCTGGGGCTTCATTGCAGAAACCTTTCACTTGTGCAAGTGCAATTTTGAATGCTATTATGACTAGGGGAAAATTGCACTAGTGCAAAACCCTATTATTTCAATGTACTATTTTTTCGCCAGGTCAACCTTTCCCCTAGTGGTAATGGGGGATGGTATTATGAGCAAGGCTGCCATTGAACTGGTGCAAAAATGCACTTATAGTGTTTTGTTCTTCACTAGGGCAATTATTGCCCTAGTACTAATATGGTTTAAAATTGCACTTGCCCCTTTGTAAAGTTGCTGAAATGAGGCCCTTGGTGTCCACTGAGCTGTAAAGAACGCTCCACATCTCCACCAGGTGAGTGGCATTCATTGTACTGCAGAGCCTCTCTCCCTGGCGGGCTGGAGTTTGAGAGTGACATTTACTGCGCAGCAGAGCCACTCTCCCTGCCTGAGATCGGTAATAGGTGAATAGCAGATCCTCTCTCCCTTGCTTGGATTTGTGAGTGGCATTCACTGAACATCACAGCACCCCCACTGGCTGCTCTGTGAACAGTGCAGTAGACAGGCGTTCTTCATAAATGGACGGTTTCAGTGGCATTCACTGCAGAGTGGAGCCACTCTCCCCAGCTGCGATTTGCCAGTGGCACTTGCTGTGCAGCAGCCACTCTCCCTCGCTCGCATTTGTGAGTGGTTTTTACTGTACAGCGGATCCCCACTCCCTGGTTTGGATTTGTGAGTACCCCAGAACCATTCTCCCTGGCTGGGCTTTGTCATCACTGTACAGAAAACATGGGTTGTTCATAACTGGCCCAAATTCGTGGCAGTGGCTTGCAAAAGGTGGCATCCTTTGGTTAGCATTGAGGGATGGACTTACAGCATGCATGGAACAGGCGCCTGCCCTGGCTGTATTAGCGAGCGCTCTAAGGGGCCGAGTACAGGGGGGCAAATGGGGCAACTGACCCCTTACCTTTGTAGCAACGGGAGCAGGAACACTTTCTGCCTCCCTAGGGATGTTTACACTTTTCAACTGATAACTAATTCCCAAATGAGACTGCTCATTGTCTTTTAGGCCATGTACATGAACTGCTGTTGGTAATGCAGTAACTTTGAGGAGTATCAGGAACCCACCCCCAAAGCATAAATGTAGTACAGAAGGTTAGGCGACTGTTGCTGTGCTATAGCGTTGTGATCGAACTATATACATCCGTTTTTGTATTGTGTGGAGCAGAAAGCTGCTTTTACCTTCCTGAACGTTCGCTTTTTACCCATTTCAACAGACCTGCACTGCGAGCTGAGACGGGGCTCTTGCAGGTGCAGGCACTCGCACCGTGATCTGAGGAGGTGGGGCCTGCGCTAATCACGTGACCTATCGCGTGATACACACCAGCTTGAAAAGGCACTGCCATCCACCCTTGCGGCGATAAACCCGGTGGAGACAAGCCCGCTGGCTGTTGTACGGCTGTTTGGCGCTGGTGCCGTGATTATCGGTTGGGAGACTGCGGAGGTTTTATCTCTTTGATCCCTCCCGAAAATACACATTCTACTTCTGCCTTGGTGTAAGGGTGAACACTCGTCAGCTCACAGGTAACTAAGTTACGTGCTACTTCAACTTGCAAAAAGTCAAGCCTTTTGTTACCCTCCTTGCTCAAGTTTGATCTTAGTTCCGAGTCTGAGAAACTATGTATAACCTAAAGGGATGGTCTAGTACAAATTTTTATTTAAAAAATAGATAGGCCACATAAAAAAAAAAATACTAGCATCCTCCGTTTTAAAACTTCCTATGTAAAATTTTGAGTTATTCAAGCTCAAAATTCGAAAAAGCAAGCACAGGGGCGCAGCCATTTTGTGAAATGGAGGCCCTCCTGTGCTGGCTTTTGCTTTTGCGGCACTAATGAAGGAAAAGCCAGCCAGCTGTAGTAAACAAAGTCTACCGCTGGGTGGCTTTCCCTTCATTAGTGCCTGGACTCGGAGGACGCGGACCGGAGACCAGAGCAGGAAAGCTGCAGCTGAATCTCGGTAAGTGCTATTTATTTTTTTTACAAAAAATAAGCACTAGCTGCGTTTTTTTTTCTAAGTTTTCCGGGCTGGAGGAGCCCGGAAAACTTAGAAATAAAACCGCAGCTTTAAAAACGTTGTATTTATGTTTGCGGTCGCTTTTGAAGCAACCGCAAACATAAATACAACGTTATTGTGTTGGAAAATGCTGCGGTTTTTCTTTCCAAGTTTCTCAGGCTCCTCTGGCTCGGAGGAGCCTGAGAAACTTGGAAAGAAAAACCGCAGCGTTTTCCAACACAACCGCGTGTGTTTCTGCCTGCTGTGGCTTTCACTTTGGGTCTCCGGTGCTCCCATAGCACCGGAGACCCAAAGTGAAAGCCACAGCAGGCAGAAACACACGCGGTTATGTTTACATGCCGCGTAGTGTTTCTATCTGCAGCTGATTTCCCATTTGGGGCTCTCGGGCTCCCCGTGGGGAGCCCGAGAGCCCCAAATGGGAAATGCTAAATGCTGCGTTGTCTGCCTAAATCTGCTTTCCCATTTGGGGCTCTCGGGCTCCCCGTGGGGAGCCCGAGAGCCCCAAATGGAAAAGCAGATTCAGGCAGACACAACGCGGTTGTGTTGGAAAACGCTGCAGTTTTTCTTTCCGAGTTTCTCAGGCTCCTCCGAGCCGGAGGAGCCTGAGAAACTTGGAAAGAAAAACCGCAGCGTTTTCCAACACAATAACGTTGTATTTATGTTTGCGGTCACTTCAAAAGCGACCGCAAACATAAATACAACATTTTTAAAGCTGAGGTTTTATTTCTAAGTTTTCCGGGCTCCTCCAGCCCGGAAAACTTAGAAAAAAAATCGCAGCCAGTGCTTATTTTTTGTAAAAAAAATAAATAACACTTACCGAGATTCAGCTGCAGCTTTCCTGCTCTGGTCTCCGGTCCGCGTCCTCCGAGTCCCGGCACTAATGAAGGGAAAGACACCCAGCGGTAGACTTTGTTTACTACAGCTGGCTGGCTTTTCCTTCATTAGTGCCGCAAAAGCAAAAGCCAGCACAGGAGGGCCTCCATTTCACAAAATGGCTGCGCCCCTGTGCTTGCTTTTTCGAATTTTGAGCTTGAATAGCTCAAAATTTTATATAGGAAGTTTTAAAACGGAGGATGCTAGTATTTTTTTTTTATGTGGCCTATCTATTTTTTAAATAACATTTTTTACTAGACCATCCCTTTAACTGCAGGGATGTCATGTGTGTTGGACAAAGTTATGTTTGGTAATAATTCTTGCACAACGCCAACTGGTGCAACGGTAAAACATTCCTTGAACACTCCGGTTACCGCTCTGGCACCCAAATCATGTGACAAGTCCAAAAGCCTTACGCGAACCTCAAAAAAAACCCATCATCTTAATGCTGATCAAAAAAACGCCTGTTCCTAATCGTGACATTCGCAATTTTTATGAGAAGATCACGAGTGTCTCTAATCGAAGTGATGACCTGACTCTAATGCCTAAGGCTAATGACCTCATTACTTCTCAAATGTCTATCGATGTGTCACAGAAAGTAACAATGCCGCCTAGTGTTCCTAATGTTTCAAATCTAGGTATTACTATCTCTGATTCAACTATACCAGCCATAGCACAGTCCCCTCAAAAAATTAAGAAATGTCCTCAAACCATCCCAGTGGTAGTAGAGGAATCCTTGAATGAAGACGAAATATCTAGTCATGATGATTGTCCCATGTCTTGTAATGAAACACGTATGAATAATTCTGTGGTGTGCATAGCGAATGAGGAAATAATAGAAGTGGTCCCTAAAGAGGTCCCGTTATTAGATACATCAGTCCATGTAGATGGTCGAGAACTGGAAAGCTCGAGAGCGTCAGTCCTGACGGATTACAATCGACCAGGCTCTATGGACTCAGCAAGACATGGTGAGGACGTATCCTTTTTACAACCTACGCCATGCCGATGTCAATCCACCAGGAAATCTTGTGAACACTCGGCCAATCCTGCTCTTATGGAGATTACCCTTGGAGCCATAAATACTACTATATCCAGTCTGTTCAAACTGTATGAGCCTCTAGACCATAAGATTACTAGTTATGCCTCCAAGTTGGATCTAATTGGGAATGGGCTGAAAAATGGTTCTCACCCTGCTTCCAATACATCTAAAATGGAAAATGTCATGCAAAGATTGTCTATTCTAGAGGCTCATTGCTTGTCTTGTCAAACTGTTGAAATTCATGCTGGCTCAAGTATTGCGCAGAGACTCGTAGCATTGGAGTCTCTTCGCAACCCACCTGTCATGACAAATTCAGTTTTGCCCTTATTTACTAACATTGTCCATCCTGTAGAGAGTGTAGAGATCGTCTCAGAAAGGAAAAATGATTCTTGGATTAGTGTCGACTCTCCTGAGAGAACTGCTACCCAAGATCAATGTGGTGTTAAAACTGCCAATAGAGTTGCACAAAAAAAACCTCATAAAATGACACTAAGTAAAAAAAAGAAAACGGTGCAAAATAAATTGCCTTTAGGAAATACGAATGTCCTACCTAAGCCTAATTCACAGCAAGGAAATGCCACTGTTATGAATCCGATAAACTCTGATTGCACTATACCAGTGTTAATAGAGGCAACTCGAGAAACCTTATCCAATAATGTAGCATTGCACACAGGTGTACATGAACCAACAAGACCTGTCCCCACTCCAGCTAATCACACAGAGACACAGGAGACAACCCTGGGCTACGCGCCTTTAGATAATCTCCTTGAATTGTTGTCCCACGGTCCAAATATAGATACACTAGGTCAGCTCCAAAAGCCCGCAGAATCCTTGAGACACATACATTCAAGAGTGATGGTAGTTGGTGTTGAGAAGCCTTCCACATCAACTGCTGTTCCACAACAAGGCTTTGAAAATCGGCTGAGTACTCTTAAAGCTGCAGTCCTATCTCTTGAAAAGATTGACTGAGGGGTTGCCAGAAATGACTCCCGTCAATCTACAGTCCCTTCGACCTAAAACAGTACACTTTAGCAATGAACAGACTAATGTCCCATTTAAAGACTCAAAAATGACAAACTCTAAGACTTTCACAGCCTCAACATCTGGTGGCTGCTCTGGGAATAGGGCCACTCAAAACTCTCAAAAAAATACTGACACTCAGAAAACATTGTCTAAAGTTCATACGAGTTACAAGAAAGACTCTAATGCCCAGAGATTTAAAATTTATCACACTTTGATTTTGAAATGCCGTGATGGGGCTTCTCCAAAATATGATCTATGTCGTGCTAGTGTGCTAAATATTTTTGGCGATGTCGAGGGATTGGAAGCAATTGATTCTAGTGATATAGATCAAATTGAATTCCTCTGTGATAGAAATCTATCTGTGGCCGTTTATGGGTTAAATCGGGAGTAGTGCGTAACTCATTATGGAATGCGAGAATGGAACTGTTCAATATGGGTTTTTTATTGGCCCAGGACCTAGCCCGGTAGAACCCTTCTGAGTCTGATAATATAGAGACAATCACAACCCTCACAGTAGAGCCAGCTTGTGTATGTCATTTCTGTGTCAATGAAAATTGCCACAATTTAGTATCATCCTTGATGGCTGACACTCATTTATAACCAGGAATGGGAGCTATAAGTATGGAAATTTCACTTGCCAGTTGGAATACGCAGGGCTCTTCTCATCTTCAATGGACTACAAATGATAACCTGAATAACTATGATATCGTAGTCTTACAAGAAACATGGATGTTACATGCCCCCATATCGGATGACCATAACCTTGTTCTATTACCAGCTGAATCCTCTGGCAAAGGAAGGCCTACTTCTGGATTGTTAGTGGCAGTGAAATCCAGTAGGGGACTTGGAATTTCTGCATGGAAATCCCCCAATAAGTTCATTCAACTAGTCAAGATCACCATTGGCCTAGAAACGTACGCCCTGATTAATCTTTATCGAAATCCAGTTGGCATTCTTGAGGAAATATTTTACAGTACCCTGTCGAATCTTTTTGAAATAATTGCTACAGATAAAGAAATTTCCGGTATATTGGTAATGGGTGACTTGAATCTCTCATGCCTTGAAACTAATAAAAAAGGTTTAAATTCTGATAGTCAAAGATGGACGCTATTCATGAATGATCTTAATTTAATGATGGCTAATGGTGCTATTCTTGGCGATATTCCCCCAATGAACACTTGGGAGAGAGGAAATTCCAAGTCCACTATTGATTATATTTTCATGAGCAATAATATTTTTATGAATACCACCAAATTTGCTGTTGTTAAGCAAGTACAAAGTGACCACCATTTATTATCTCTCTTTTGGACTATTGAAAATCAAATTTTGCCCGCCACCAAGCAATGGTATAGACAAGCTCTTACTGTTAATAATGGTAAGAATCGTTTTAGCTGGTTTTATGATAAACTCTCAGCCCTGAATATTGCTATTCTGAACAGTCATAGGACGAACAATGTTGAATCATATGTTGATGTCTTAAATACCTTTAAGAATATTAACCTAGTGAAACATAAGTCCTCTATGACTCATACCCATGGATTTGACTTGGCCCTTCATGAGCGAAAAAAAGCATATAGGAAAGAGATTAGATGCCTCTGCAAATTACCCATGGCTGATCAGACTAAAGCCTTTAAATCAGCTAATTGTCACTATCCCAATTGGGTACGAACAAGGAAGGCAACGCTATTTCAGATTGATGGTGAAAAATGTTTGACAGCTTGTTACAAAAAGAATTCTGCCCAGGTATGGGAATTATTAAACAAATGCAATGCTGGCACCCAAGTGATTTCTCAAATTAATGCAGTGTCAGAAGCGCAATGGATTAACCATTTCACTAAACTGTATGCTGATAGCAAAATGAGCAGCTATAATCATAATAGGAGTATGGTTAGCAGCTGGCGTTTGAAGTGTTCAGTAGCAATAGTCGAGGACTTTATTAAGAGGTCATCCTCCTCAAGGGCAGCAGGCCCTGATGGCCTCTCGAATTACATGTTTAAACAAAACGTAAATGAGTGGGCGAATATCTTAAATAATGCCTTTCATCACATTATGCAAACTAAAACCATTCCTAATTCGTGGCGTTCATCTATAATTGTACCAATATATAAAAAGGGTGACCGTAAGGACCCCAAAAGCTATCGGCCGATAGCATTGCTAGATGCGCCGGGAAAAATCTTTTCTAGGATGGTTTTAAGAGAATTTAATGAATGGACAACAAAGGCTGGCCTCCGCGATCCTGCCCAAACTGGGTTTGTCACGGGTTTGGCGACTGCGGTAAATCTGATCACTTTGAACGCCATCAGGCACCAAGCTCAAACCAAGAGATGCCCACTTTATTTTGCATTTGTGGACTTATACTCTGCATTTGATTCCGTTTCCAGACCAAAACTTATGGCTAAATTAATTCAGGCTGATTGTCTTCCTACTTTAACTGACATTATTTTTTTACTTCATTCTCAAACAAAGGTATTTATAAGACTGAATGTGGAAGGGCTACTTTCAAATGTTGTCGTTACAAATAGAGGCTTAACACAGGGATGCATTTAGGCATCAGCTCTGTTTAACTTCTTTATTAATGATGTGCGATGGATTTTTACCAAGCTTGTAGCGGACGCACCAAAGTTAAATGGTGTGAAAATGAATGCTCTATGGTACGCAGACGATCTTGTCCTGGTCTCGAAGACACCAAGCGGATTGCATAATCTGCTAAACTCATTCTGCTCATATTTTCTAGAAAATGAATTGGTTGTTAATAGTACCAAGACCCAAATTGTCACATATGTCCCTAAGGGTATGCGAAGACATAGAATGGTGTGGCAAATAGAAAACACTGTTTTACAAATAGTTCCAAATTACATTTACTTAGGCCTCATTTTTGATGGCCGTCCTTCCGACCATGCGCAACTACGTAAAATAGAACAGAAGTTATCCACTGCCATATATCAAACTGAAATAATCATCTCTAAGTATGGCAAATTTTCATTAAAGCCTGCTATTATTTACTGGAGTCAGAACGTAGTTGCTACAATACTATATGGTCTGGAGACATATTGTACAATTCCATTGACTTTTTTGAATTCATTAGAGGCTAAATTTTGGCGTGCTACTTTACATTTACCACAATGCACCCCAGGAGTGCTCATTCGCTATGAACTTGGTTAATCTCACTAACTGCAATGTATAATTGGCGTCTATGTGCCTTGTTTCGGAAATGCTTGCTGTCTTCAAGTAACAAAACTACACTAGCTATAGTTGCCAGCTATTTACTTAAAACTTCCGAAAGATTTCCGAAACAATGGTTAAACAACATCTTTGCTGTTATGCTGCACGCTGACATTTCTCTTGAGACCCTCTTATTCAATCCAGACCGGGCTAAAATAAAAATGTATCTAATGGATTGGATTGATACGAGGGACAGCTGTTTGCAATATAAGGATTTTGATGCCTCAGTATTTGGTCCTAACGCTATAGAGAAATGGCTTCATATTTAAATCTAGCTCCGTCAGCGGCCTCAAGAAACGCCATATTGCGTTTCCGATTTAATATCTGGCCTACTCGCGAGATTAAAGCCAGAAGGAAACTGATATCTTTTGATGATAGATGGTGTCATTTTTGTAAAGATGATAAAGTCGTTGAGACACTGCAACTTGTAATTATTGATTGTCCAGCACTTATAAATTTGAGGAGGATTCATTTTGCAAAACACCTTGCGTATTTTGCACAGATTGACACTGAACATCGATGGATAGCATTGGCTGCTACTGAATCCATGAGTATCAGATTAGCCACTATTCATTTTTTGTCAGCCTTGAAAATGGAATGAATGGTAATTACCCGTCTGCACAGATGCACTTTAAATCATTTTTAAATGGCTTTCTGAAAGTGTTTTCCAAGTTGTTTGTATATTGATATCCTTGTGATGAGCTTGTTGATGCTGATTTGTTGTTGTAAATTGAAAACTGTAAACTGTAATTGTCTATGTAAAAATCCCTTTTATTCTCTTTTTATTCATTGTTATTAGAATTGAATGATTGATAAAATTGTAATAATTGAAAAAAGTTGATTTATTTCAACTATATTCAATAAATAATAAAAAAAAAATGCATCCTTTAGGTTTTTTTTAATGTCTTCTATCAAATGTTTGCTGATGAGTCTCCTGAGTTACCGCCAGCTAAATGCTGGAGGTAAGTAAGCCAGGCACCCTACCAGCCAAAAAAGCCCTCATTACCGCCACCGACTGGTAAAGGTAAGTACCATAGGTACTTAAAGGTAAGTCCCAATGCAGGTATCCTGGCGGCTCTACTGCCCGTATACCGGCATACCCGGGATGAGTGTTTCCACCTGGAAAGGGGCCAAACTTGGTCATAGTCGGGGTGAGGGGGTTGCCTCGTATAGTGAAAATCAAATGTCAGCACCCATGCTAGGTCTAGTGGTGTCCCTTGCAATGTAAAGACCCACTCTCCTGGGCCCTGCTGTGATTGTTGTCCATTGTATATGATTAGAGGCACACTGCACCCCTTGTGGCTGTGCAGGTTATGTGCATTATGCAGTAGGGGTGAACAGATTCTCTCTTTGCGAAAGGAAATCCTCGCACTTTATCAGGGACCACTCTTCAGGGCTTGCCTTCCTGCTGTGGTTGCAGGGGGAGTTTGCTGTACGTTTGCAGAGGATGAGGTGTCTATGGCACAGTGAGGATGTTCTCCCCTGGATTGGCTGTGGGTGGTGTTTACTCTACATTAGCATCGAATCTGTGGTGTCCACAGTGAGGTTGTTCTCTCCTGGGATGTCTGCGTGCACATTACTGTACATTAACGTGTGGAGCTATGGTGTCCATTGCACAGTGAGGTGATTCTCTCTTGGGTTTCCTGTGGTAGGTGCTTACTGCATGTTAGCAGAGAGAGGATGTGATGTCCATTGCACAGTGCACAGTGAGGTTGTTCTCTCCTGGGTTTCCTGTGGTAGGTGTTAACTGCACGTTAGTAGAATGAGGCTGTGATGTCCATTGCACCGTGAGGTTGCTCTCTTCTGGGTTTCCCGTGGTCGGTGTTTACTGTACATTAGCAGAATGCGGCTGTGGTGTCCATTGCACACTGAGTTTGTTCTCTGCTTGGTTTCCTGTGGTCAGTGTTTAATGTATGTTAGTTGATAGATGCTGCGCAGTCCAATGCACAATGAGGTTGTTCTCTCCTAGGTTACTTGTGGTTGGTCTTTAATGTACGTTAGCAGAATGAGGCGGTGGTGTCCGCTGCACCTTGAGGTGTCTCTCTTCTGGGTTTCCTGTGGTCGGTGTTAACTGTACATTAGCAAAATGTGGCTGTGGTGTCCATTGAATAGTGACATTGTTCTCGCCTTGGTTTCCTGTGGTCAGTGTTTAATGTATGTTAGCAGAGAGAGGCTGTGATGTCCAATGCACAGTGAGGTTGTTCTCTCCTGGGTTTCCTATGGTTGGTGTTTAATGTATGTTAGCAGAGAGCGGCTGTGATGTCCTTGGCACAGCGCGGGTGTTCTGTCCTGGTCTGGTTCACTGTATATTAGCAGAGAGGCTGTGGTGTTGCACATTGATGATGGTCTAAGGCTGTGGTGTGCACTGCACAGTGAGGATGTTCTCTCCTGGGTTGGGGGTGTTACTGTACGTTAGGAGAGAGGCTGTGGCGTAGCACAGTGGGCATGAACTGCACAGTGTGGATTGTCTCTTCTAGACTAGTGGCAGGAGGAACTGCCTGTACATTAGCAGGGAGGCTGCAGTGTTCATTGCATGGTGTGGGTGATCACTCCTGGGCTGGTGACGGGAGGTGTTGACTGTGGTGCTCATTGAACAGTGTGTAAGGTCTTCCCTATGCTGGTGGTGGTACATGCTGACTGCCCATTTGCAGGGGGGCTGTGGTGTTCATTGCGCAGTGGTGCTGTTTTCTCCTGGGTTGGCGGCAGTGGGAGGAGTTGACTGGACATCAGCAGAGAGGCCGCGGCGCCCATTGTACAGTGAGGATGTTCTCTTCTGGGTTGGGGGGTGTTAGTGTACGTTAGTAGAGGGGCGGTGGTGTTGCACAGTGGGCACTCACTGCACAGTGTGGATTGTCTCTTCTAGACTAGTGACAGGAGGAACTGACTGTACATTAGCAGGGAGGCTGCGGTGTTCATTGCATGGTGTGGGTGATCACTCCTGGGATGGTGACTGCGGTGCTCATTGCACAGTGTGTAAGGTCTGCCCTGTGCTGGTGGTGGTACACGCTGACTGTCCATTAGCAGGGGGGCTGTGGTGTTCATCGCGCGGCGGTGCTGCTTTCTCCTGTGTTGGTGGCAGTGGGAAGAATTGACTGGATATCAGCAGAGAGGCCGCGGCGTCCATTGCACAGCGTGGATTGTCTCTTCTAGACTGGTGGCAGGAGGAACTGACTGTACATTTGCAGGGAGGCTGCAGTGTTCATTGCATGGTGTGGATGATCACTCCTGGGCTGGTGACGGGAGGTGTTGACTGTGGTGCTCATTGCACAGTGTGTAAGGTATGTCCTATGCTGGTGGTGGTACACGCTGACTGTCCATTAGCAGGGGGGCAGCAGTCTTCATTGCATGGTGTGGATCATCACTATTGGGCTGGTGACTGCGGTGCTCATTGCACAGTGTGTAAGGTCTGCCCTGTGCTGGTGGTGGTACACCCTGACTGTCCATTAGCAGGGGGGCTGTGGTGTTCATTGCATGGCGGTGTTGCTTTCTCCTGTGTTTGTGGCAGTGGGAGGAATTGACTGGACATCAGCAGAGAGGCCGTGGCGTCCATTGCACGGTGAGGATGTTTTCTCCAGGCCTGGCAGCGGGAGGTGTTTACTGTACAGCAGAGGCACTCCGAGCTATCTCGAGGAAGTGCTTGGGCTCCTCTTCTCTCCCCTCTCTAATCACTTTGATGGATGGCTGCATCCTGACTGCTGCTGTCAGCCCCATATTAATGAGCTGTTTGGTGACATGGCTCAGTAAATAGATGTTGGGGCTAGCCAGGGGGACGCCATCGGCGTCTCTGTACACGTCAGCATCCCAGAATCAGACACACAAGCGCTGGGGTCAAGGCCTGAAAATGCCCCGCTCCCCTCTGTGGCCGGCAAGAATAGGCCCTTCCTCCAGACATCTCGTTACACATTGGAAGAGTCCATCAGAAGGGCAGGGGCGGAATGAACAATATCCTGAGTGGGCTATCTAGCACACTTCCTGACACTGTGCAGAGTTTATGCTGCTTGTTCAGATGTCCTACACGTGACACACCCAATTGCCTGTGGTGCGCCTGCGTGTTGCATTTCCATGTGTTCAGGGTTATATGTACCAATATCATCTATGCAGTGTGTTTGTATATACCCGTTTAATGTTTGCAGTGTGCCTTTGTGCTACAGTCCCACGTTTCCTGTGTTATCATTTTCATGTCCATGTTTGTAGTTACTAAGGGGTGACATTTTCAGGTGTGGAGTGTGCTTATGTGAAGCCATTTCAAATTTGCATTGTGGTTAGGTGTGACTTTTTCATGCTTACACTGCTTATCTACGCCATTGCCATGCTTGTGAGACATTTCCACGTTTGCAGTGGGCTTATGTGTGACATTTCCACGTTTGCAGCGTGCTTATGCGTGACATCTCATGCTTGCATCTTGTTCTCAATTTTGACTTACTCGTGGTGATAGTTGAGCCTATGCTTCCGTGTTTGCAGTGTGCTTATTTGTGACAATGTCATTGCTTTGGTGTGATCATGAGTGACACTTATCATAACTCCAGTGCTTAGATCTGTGCAATATTGGACATTTTAGAAACAATAATTTTTTCCAATGGTACAAAAAAATGGCGGTGACACCAGAACACATGCTTGAATCGTGTTGGCAACACACAGTGAGCAATAATATACCCTAGCCCTACATACAATAATTCAAATGCTTCACTGATAGACTTTGTAAGATTAAATAGTATTTAGAGTTATGCAGAATAACACCTAAAATGACACACAATTCAAGTGTGAGTGTATGCTGGACGTGACTTCAAAATCAGGCCAAGTTGACCCTGGCAGACCAATATGACTACCTAGTAAACACCCTGATCTTCAGGCTGTCGTTAGCTCGGAAAGGACACATTATTCACTGGTGTGTGATCAGAGAGTGAGTTCTGATCTTTCAGGCTGCTGCCAAAAAACAGGACACCATTCCCTCAACTTCCGGGACACAATCACCAAGCAGATAATGAATTGCTTCCTAAATGGAATATATTTCTTAATCCCTCAGGCACCAAGCTTCGGACTGCTCTCCCTGTAAGCTGTCCTGGGTGACAGCACAAAAGAAAGAGATGTGCACCTAACTAGGGCAGCTTTTTCCCCTGTTATCTTCAGACATGTTCCATGCAGGCCAGTAGGAATAGTTGCCTTTCCTGTGGTCTATGGGTTCGAAGGTAAGGTTGTTGGAAGGAATCTATCCTAAATACCATTGCAAGTAATTCACTTTCTCAAGCTCAGTTCTCCAATTGTCTCCTATCCCTCTTAGCTTCTTGGATCTTAACAGTGTTCAAGTAGACTGTACGGAAGAGGGAGAGTGAATACTTTATTTCGGATTTCGCCATTTACAAAAATAAATGACAAGGTTAAACCAGATTAAAAACATAGATTCTCCAATTCTAAAATTGCGCACATTTGTACCCATTTACAATGTTATTAAAATGTCCTTTCCAGACGCTTAAAAGAGGCGAGAATATTCTCATGTAGATCACTAACAAAACATATGTCAATGCAAAACAGAACAAAATGAATTGCCTCCAAAACAGTTCAGACACTGTTACCAACAAAATATATTTTAAGCCATTGGCATCTTAGATCCACTCATTTTGGAAAGCTAAGCAGAAAGTGCTGTAACTCCTCAATTGCACCCCTGCCACAGGTGCAGAGCTTGGATCAAAAGTGCCATGCCAACCTGCCCCTGAGTAGTAAAATGTTTGATCTTACCATTGCAACGATACGTCTATGAATGGGAGACCGAATATTGATATGATATGATATGATATGGCATTTGTAACGCGCCTATACACAAGTGTTTCAAGGCGCGACGAGGCAGGGAGGGGGGAACAAGGGGAAGACAGACAACGATCCTACTAGGCCAGGTGTCATTCAAACCGCGCAAGTGCAGGGGTAGGGGGAAGGGAAAAAGTGCAAGGGGAAGGGGGAGGGGCGGGGAGTGCAGTACAAATAAGTAGAATAGAAATAAAATAATAAATAAATAGGGCCAGCTGGTGGCAAGTGCAAGGTAAGTGCAGACAAGTGCTGGGGGGGGCTGTAGTGATACAGAGACAGTCCCTCAGTGCAGGGGTTGCCAGGGAGGCAGTGCAAGTGAAGAGTGACTGGGCCCAGGACCGAGGTCGGGGAGAGTGGCCCAGTTTCAGAATCAGTGCAGTTTTGGTGAAGAATTTAGCAGGGGAGAGGGAGAGAGAAAGCAGAAGTGAAGAGGAAGGTTTTGAGGGGCTTCCGGAACCGGAGATGGTTCTCCTCAAGTTTCAGGGAGGCAGGAAGGCTGTTCCAGAGGGAGGCCCCTGCCGCGGAGAGAGATCTACCCCCAGCTCGTTGCTTCAAGAAGCGGCTGACCCTGAGGGAGTTGGAGACGGATGAGCGTAGGGCTCGGGAAGGAAGATATTTAGGAAGAGAGAGTTGAAGGTATTTAGGCCCCAGGCCCCAGAAGGCCTTGTGGACAATGCGGAGGGTTTTGAACTTAATCCTCGCAGCCACTGGGAGTCAGTGTAGAGATTTCAGTCCTGGAGAGATACGGTCTTGAGGCCAAGGACAAGTCTCGCAGTTCTGTTCTGGATGAGTTGCAGAGGGCGGAGAGTGGAGGCAGGCAGATTAAGATAGAGGCTGTTACAGTAGTCCAGCTTCGAGAGAACCAGGGCTCGGGAGACAGTGAGCTTCTGGGGGAAGGAGAGGAAGGGAAGAATACCTCTGAGGAGGTGCAGCTGGTAATGTGACTTCTTAAAGACGTCAGATATATGAGGAGAGAAGGAGAGTGTGGAGTCGAAGATGACCCCGAGGTTTTTTGCCTTGCAGGTAGGAGCAGGAAGAGGGCCAAGAGAGGCCGGCCAGAGAGCTGCAGGGAAGGAGGGAGTGGGTGTGCTGATGAGTAGGATCTCAGTCTTACTAGCATTAAGGCAGAGGTCATTGGCAGCACACCATTCCTGGATGGCAGACAGACAGTCAGAGATGAGGGAGGGAGAGGAGGAGACCGAGGGTAGGGTAGCCTGAAAATGAGCTGGGTATCGTCCGCATAGCACTGAAAGTTGGGGCAGAGGGCGGCGATGCGGTGGGCAAGGAGTGCCAGATACTGGTTGAACAGCCAGGGAGAGAGATTAGATCCCTGGGGAATGCCACAGGTGGAGAAAAAGATGTCAGAGAGGAAGGACCCAAGTTGGACCTGGGAGGGTCGATTGGAAAGGAAAGAGGTCAGCCACGCCAGAGCCTGACCAGTGATACCCAGGTTATCACGGAGACGGTTGAGCAGGATGGCATGGTTGACAGTGTCAAAGGCAGAAGAGAGATCGAGCAGAATGAGAACACACGGAGTGTTGGAGTCGAGGTTCAAGAGCAGGTCCTCACGGATGTTCAGGAGAGCAGTTTCCGTGCTTCTGGCCGCTCTGAAGCCAGATTGATGGTCATGGAGACTATCAACAGCTTCAGCATGGAGGTTAAGCTGGGAGATGGCCAGTTTCTCCAGGAGCTTGCCCAGGAAGGGAGTGATGGAGATTGGGCGATAGTTAGCCGGACAGGAGGGGTCGGCAGAGGGTTTCTTAAGGAAAGGGTGCACAAGGGAGTGCTTGAGGGGGGATGGGAAGACTCCAGAGGCGAAGGAGTGGTTGCAAAAGTCAGCCAGGGCAGGAGCCAGGGAGTCGATGTGGTCCTTGATTGTTTTGGAGGAACAGGGCTGAATCTGTTTAGACAAGACTTTCATAGATCGGACTTGTCTGGAAACCTCGTCAGCAGAAAAAAGGGGAAAGGCAGAGAAGGAGGGAGGAGGGGTGGCTGCAGAAGGGCCAGAGGAAGAGCAGGGAAGAGAGGGGGGGAGGTGATAGGAGGAGAGTGAGGACAGGATGTCCTGAGTTTTAGAGATGAAGTGGGAGGCCAGTGCAGTGCAGAGGGCCTTGGAGGGGACAGGAGAGGTAGAGACTGCAGCAGGGTTGGCAAGCTCCTTGCAGATTTTAAAGAGTTCAGCCGAGTTGTTAGATGCCGCAGAGATGCGGGCTTGGATAAGGGCTCTCTTCTTGGTGAGAACAGAGAGACGGTATTGCCTTTGGAGCAGGCGGCAGGCCAGTTTGTCAGAGGATGAACATGAAGCACGCCATTTCCTCTCTGCCACCCTGCACTTGCGTTTTAGGGTGACGAGATCTGAATCATACCAGGAGTTACATTTGGCTTTGGGCTTCAGGCGGATTTTCATGACAGGGGCAAGGATATCAAGAGTATCAGATATAGCCGAGTGGAGCAAGGAGAGGTCTGTGTCAGGGTGGGAGTCAGCTGAAGGGGGATGAGGGGGCGAGAAGGTGGCAGCGAAAGCCGCAACTGACATGCGCTTCATGGGTCGGATGACCGAGAAGGTGGGTGGCAATGATGAGGGTGGCTTTGCCTGTGGGGTAGGGAGGGTGAGGTGGGAGGATAGGAGAAAGTGATCACTCCAGGAGAGAGGAGTGGAGAGAAGGACAGAGAGGGGAAGGTCAGAAGAGATCAGAGCATCAAGAGTGTGCCCTGCAGAATGAGTAGGCCCAGACGGGAGAATAGAGAGTGAGAGAGAGTCGCAGACGTCACGAAAGAGTCCAGTGGGGGGACAGGAGCCATCTAGGTGGATGTTGAAGTCACCAAGAAAGAGGAGTTGAGTGGTAGAGGACAGGAGTGAGGAGGAGAGGTCAGCCCACTCAGAGAGGAAGGAGGAAATTTGACCAGGTGGCCGATAGATAGTAGCCACGGTAAGGGAATGGCTAGGAGAGAGAGAGAGAGTCGGCAGACAAGACATTCAAAAGAGGAGTAGGTCTGCGTAGGAGTGACAGTGGCAGGAATCCACTCAGGGAAGATAAGGGCAACACCCCCCCCTGCACGGTTGGGCCTGGGCACAGAGAGGATCTTGTAACCTTCAGTTAGGAGTGTGTCAAAGCTCGTGACAGAGCTGGCTGTGAACCATGTCTCAGTGAGACCGAGGACGTCAAGGTCCAGTTCCTCAAGAAGGCGACAGATATCGGAGGAATGCTTGATGGCAGAGCGAGAGTTAAGAGTGGCAAAGTGGAGAAGGTTGCCATCCTTGTAGGACTTCCGGGGAGGGGTACAGATCAGAGGTAAGCCCTGCGGAGGTGTAGAAGAAGGAGGTGAAGAGGGAGTGCGAGAGGGGGCAGGGAGGGAGGGTAGAGGCAAGGTAGCCGAAGACAGGGGGGGGACAGCAGGGGAGGAAAGGAAGTTGAGGGAAGCGTCTATCAAAGAGGTGAAGGTTGGCCTGAGGGCCTTGGACCAAGACGGTCCCATTAGCGTAGACATTAATGATGGCCTTAGAGGAGCGGAAGGGGGCCAAGAGGACATCCCAACGGGTGCCACCATTAATGGGAGAAGAGGAAAAAGGAGAGAGCACAGAGACCATATGAAGGGTCCATAGGTAGGTGAAGGCACGAAAAAGAGGATGTCAGTGAGAGTTTCCTTAGAGCAGGCACTAGTGTAGGTGTCAGCGATAGGGAGGCCTGGGTTGGAGACCAGGATGTCCTTTTTAAACTTTTTCCTACCAGATTTAGTGAGGAGAGCAGGATAGTCAATAGAGAAACAGTTAGAGAAGATAGGCGAGATAGAGAGCACCATGGAGTAGGAGGGAGTGTGGGGGCGGGAAGACAGACGATACGAGAAGCACGCAGGCAGGACGTGAGCGGCAAGCCCAAGTTTACCACATTTCAGAACAGTGAATGAGTATTAGGTACAGAGGCCACCTAAGTTAGAGAATCCTGCAAGGGGAGAAAAAACCCAAGTTTACCACATTTCAGAACAGTAAATGAGTATTAGGTACAGAGGCCACCTAAGATAGAGAATCCTGCGAGCGGAGAAAAAACCCAAGTTTACCACATTTCAGAACAGTAAATGAGTATTAGGTACAGAGGCCACCTAAGTTAGAGAATCCTGCGAGGGGAGAAAAAACCCAAGTTTACCACATTTCAGAACAGTAAATGAGTATTAGGTACAGAGGCCACCTAAGTTAGAGAATCCTGCAAGGGGAGAAAAAACCCAAGTTTACCTCAACTGTGGAACACAGTGAGGTGAAGACACCATGCGAAGGAAGTGACCAGGTGTAGGTGGGGTGGGCCGCGCGAAGGTGGAAATGGCGCCTTGCCTCCCCTGCGGACACCTGCAGACACACAGGGAGCCGCAACTGAAGGAGTCGTCCTTGGCCTTGGGGCCCTTAGCCGCAGGGGGCTGCCGGGCAGAGTGCTGCCCCAAAGGGTGTAGTTATAGGAAGAGGGAGGAGAGGAAGGGGAGGGGGGGTGTGGGCGGGCAGGGAGGCGGGAGGGAGAGGAGAACCAGGAAGTGGGAGGGGAGGGGGAGAGCAGGCACAACAACGCGCTACGAGCGCAGATGAAACTTTTCTTTTTTTTTTAAAACAAAAACACAATCTACTCACGGATGCCCGCTAGGGATGCCGAGGCAGGGCTTCCAGGCCTGCAGTTCCCTCAGGGCCACCGACGACCGCTCTCCCACGCTCAGCTACACAAAGAAGCGAGCAGGGGGAGCGGGCGTCGAGTAGCTCAGAAGGGAGGCAGGTAGAAGCCAATCAGAGGGGCGGGTGGGCTATCTGGGAGGCGGGAGGGAGAGGAGAACCAGGAAGTGGGAGGGGAGAGGGAGAGCAGGCACAACAACGCGCTACGAGCGCAGATGAAACTTTTCTTTTTTTTTTTTAAACAAAAACACAATCTACTCACGGATGCCCGCTAGGGATGCAGAGGCAGGGCTTCCAGGCCTGCAGTTCCCTCGGGGCCACCGGCGACCGCTCTCCCACGCTCAGCTACACAAAGAAGCGAGCAGGGGGAGCGGGCGTCGAGTAGCCCAGAAGGGAGGCAGGCAGAAGCCAATCAGAGGGGCGGGTGGGCTATCAGGGAGGCGGGAGGGAGAGGAGAACCAGGAAGTGGGAGGGGAGGGGGAGAGTAGGCACAACAACGCCCTACGAGCGCAGATGAAACTTTTCTTTTTTTTTTTTAAACAAAAACACAATCTACTCACGGATGACCGCTAGGGATGCCGAGGCAGGGCTTCCAGGCCTGCAGTTCCCTCGGGGCCACCGGCGACCGCTCTCCCACGCTCAGCTACACAAGAAGCGAGCAGGGGGAGCGGGCGTCGAGTAGCCCAGAAGGGAGGCAGGCAGAAGCCAATCAGAGGGGGGGGTGGGCGGGCAGGGAGGCGGGAGGGAGAGGAGAACCAGGAAGTGGGAGGGGAGGGGGAGAGCAGGCACAACAATGCTCAGCGAGCCGAAATCCTGGTGCGAAGACCTTGCCAAATGTCTCAATGAGCCGAGATTTAGCCTACTATTGGTTATAAGATTAAGTTCAAGGTTCCTTGCTTCCTTTTTCAAATCATACAAGTACACCCGGCCCTTGTATAACTGTCTAAAATAGATCTCCCACTTTTTACATAATACTTAACTCTTCTTATGCCAAGGCTATTCACCATAACTGACTGCTTTTGTCAATTTGCCCAGGACATTGCTAATATTCGGATTTTTAGACAGGCCTAGGTGTATTTTCCAAAAATAATCAAGGAAAACAAATTCGGCTTGCACGCCAATATTTAGAACACCGGCTTCAAAGGGAAGAGCCAAGCCAGGGATGCACGGACCCACGCCAAGTAGCTTCCTTAGATAAATGTGCTGAAGAGAAGCAAAGGATTTTGGATGTGTACATTTTCAGACTGATCCAGGGTATGAAATTGACTCTTTGGCTCTCATTTAACCTCAATCTGCCTAACCCAGTCAACTCTAAAAATCTCCCAACTCAATTCTCTCACCTCCTAAACCCTCCTCCATCTCCTCTACTCTTTCTGAAAATGATCTTACTCTTTACTTTGCTTCTAAAATTTCTACCATTTGCAGTACCCTCGCTACTAACCTTCTATCCCCTCCTCCTGCTCACTTTTCTCCACCACTCCTATGCCCCTCTTCTGCTATGTCTTCCTTTGCCCCTAGTCCTTATGAGATTCTTGCCTTACTCCTCATAGCTAGCCCTTCTTGTGCCCCCACTGACCCACTGCCCCCACCCATTGTGAAGCAGATAGCTCCCAGTGTTGCTCCACCTCTTACTTCCCTCTTCAACTCCTCTCTTGATAATGCTACTTTCCCCTCATCTCATAAATTAGCTACTGTCACCCCTCTATTTAGGAAACCTGGTCTCGATTCTCACTGTCCTGCCAATGTTCATCCTGTCTCTCTTCTACCACACTATTCCAAAATCCCAGAGAGATTAGTATTCATTGAGCTCCTTGATACTCACAACCTACCTCTGAGACCCTCTTCAACCTGGCTTCCAATTCCTGCATTCTACCAAGACATCTCTCCTCAATGTCAGCAACTTCATCTCTTCTGCACGTCCTGTGAACCGATTATTCTTGTTTTTCTCAACCTCTCTACCGCCTTTGAAATGGTCGACAATTCTGACTGTCTCTCTAAATAATCTCTCTTTGGCATCAGAGATAAAGCCCTTGCTTAGTTTGCTTCATACCTTGCCCCTAGACACTTTCAGGAGTCCTGGAAAAGCCTTACCTCCCCACTCACAACCTTACTGTTGGAGTTCCTCAAGGGTCTGTCCATGGTCCACTTCTATTCACTTTCTATACTTCATCTCTTGGTGCCCTGACCTCCTCTTATGGCTTCGCTTTTCAACACTTCACTGACCACACTTAGATCTTTTTCTCCGTTCCCTCCTTATCTGACTAGCTGTTGTCAAAAATGTCAAACTGTCTATCCGCCGGTTTATAGTGACTTTTTCGAATGTCACATTTTCGAATGCCTTTTTCTCGACACAAATATGCCGGAAGAAAAATAATTTGAATGTTTTTTCATTTTATTTTTTTATTTGGGGGGGTTCCCCCGAACCCATTGTTTTTTTTAATTCACACTTTTTTTACTAACTAAACTGAAAAAAAACATATAAAATAAAAAAAAAACACATTCCGAATTTTTTTCTGGCAAATTTGTTTTCGACAAAAAGGCATTCGAAAATGTGCATTCGACAATTTAACTGGATACCCTATCTGCCATAAAATATTAGATGGCATCTCACTCACTCATGCTCAACTCCACTAACAATGAAGTTCTCTACTTCCAAGATAAATAGACTATCTTTTCCCTCTCTCTTCTCCCCTGACTAGCTTCCTTACTCTCCTTCTGCTCGTAAGCTTG
Organism: Ambystoma mexicanum; assembly: GCF_040938575.1. Taxonomy (NCBI): domain Eukaryota; kingdom Metazoa; phylum Chordata; class Amphibia; order Caudata; family Ambystomatidae; genus Ambystoma; species Ambystoma mexicanum. The sequence continues at coordinate 219,128,787 of NC_090927.1, read as the reverse complement.
GTGTCATCTTCGGCCCATCTCACAACTTCTCACTCTTCAGCACCAAATCGCTACTGCAGCCTGACTCAACCTCCTCATTATCAAAAAAATATGTCATATTCTTTTATATATTTATTGGCCATTTGTAAGGTGCTCATACATCAAGAAAATAATGTTTCAAAGTGCCAGCAAGGCAAAGGGAAGGGAATGAGGGAAACATCAAGACAAAGGAATATGCAAAATATAGAAAAAAGGCGGTCCTACTAGGCCTTGTTAACATTTGGATCATGCAAGTGCAGAGAGAAAATACTCCTCCTTAGTCCTTTCTAGATCTGACTACTGTGCCAGTCTCCTCTACAGCTCCTCTATAGCTTTCCCAACTATACTTGTCAACCTCAACTTCGCGGTCCACACATTTTCAACCTTTCTTACTTTACGGCTGACTATCTATGAGACAAACAGCTAAGTATAAACTTCTTCTCATCATCTTCAAAACTATCCATGGACTTGCCACACCTTGCCTATCTGCTCATCTCACTCCTTACTTTCCCCCTCACTCATTACATTCATCCTCAGCTCACTTCCTTGCCAATACTTGAGCACCTTGCACTTCCTCTTGTTTCTGCTCTCTCCCTCTTCTCGATCCACAACTCTGGAATGCTCTTCCTCTCCCTCTCTCCCTACTACTGCAACTCTATTTAAATCCAACCTCAAAGCCCTCCTCCTTTCTAAAGAACCTGTTTCCTAGCACTCAACGTTACTCCATCACACGGACTTGCTCAATACGTACCATCACCGACAACCGTACAAAACTTTTACGTCACCCCTATATCATTAATTTAGCACTTCCTCCACCATCCCATTCCCATGTTAATCTGTCCTGTCTTTGTCCCTGGTTTACGTTTCCACTGCAACACCTGGTGTTCAAGTCACATTCTCTCACCCAATTGTTAAGGACCCATGCCCTACGCTCTGTTATCAATGTTTACATTTTGTACATGTTTTTGTGCCAACACTGCATTGCTTTCCTGTGATTTCTATAAATAAATGAACGAATAAATAAATAATATATTTATTTTTAAATGTGCTTTAGCTGGTTGAGTCAGGGCATATATTCCCTCGCTGCCTTTTCCATCAGATTGTTATTGACAGCGTATCTTGCTGGACTGTTCTTAAATGTAGTCATTGCATAATGGGACTCAATGTCCTCTTGGGAAAGCCTAATGCAGGAACTGTAAGCTCTTTCTTGAGATCCTTTGTTTTCCTAATGTCTTTCCAGTGCTGGACCTCAGTCCCAGAGGCTAAAGTGCTGCCATATGTATTTGATAACATTTAAATTGCCTTTATTTGATAGGATTTAATGTTGTTGTGCCTTGCGACCAGTCTGGTGATCATCCATCCAGTTACTTCAGCCATCCATTTTTATGGCGAAAGAGATATGCGAATTTCATTTTGATTTTGTGCATACCATCCCCCAAAGAAAGGGGCAATTAACCACTGCTCCCAGAAGGGTGCCATCCAGGACAAATATTCCATGTCTTTTTCCTGAGCTTTGTCCCCAAACAACATTATTTTTTATTACATTTGTTTATGAGAATGTGTTCTTGTTGCAGTTCTCCTCTCCTGCTGCTAAGTGTGCTTGCAGGGTATTTCGTCTCCTTGTAAGGTCAACCAAACGTTCAGGTTATAGCAGCAGGGACACCTGACAGTCCACTATGTATGACACATCTTTGGCAGCAATCAATACTTTGGTGATGTGACAAAATGACTACAGCTTGGCAGGAGTACAAGGATGAGTAAACGGATATAAATCCTACTTAGCCCCACACTACTGGTAAGCCAGCAGAAATCCCATTCATAAAGTTGAAAAAGCACTTCCCGACAGATATACTTCCTTCGCCTCTTTTGGTAACATTGGTTGAGGACAGGCTATACACTTCAGGAGAGGTCTGAGCTAGCACAGAAACAGTTCAGACACCAATAGTACTTTGGTGCCAAGCCTGTCCAACCAAGTTCCTACAAAAATAGGAACCTTTAACTAGTAGTAAAATGACAAACATGCTAATTAAAAACAGTCCAACACACCCCTTTAATGGAAAAAACATAGGATTTAGACTTTCGAAGAAAGGGCCACTTTGGGTCTGAAGAGAGGGGTGCCCAGGCACCATTTAAAGCAGCAATGACAATGTCATTGAAGATGACTTTGAACAAGAAGTAGGGCCTGAGGCCTGATTAGTAAGTAGGGCAACTTTAAAGAAAACTAGGGGCCAGAAACACTATTATTACATTTACTCTTGCTTTTCTGACTTTTTGGTATCGAACCGTGAGTCTGGGTGCTTTCGGTGCTGAGCCTTGGTTGAGTCAGGGAGCAGTACGGACAGGATCTAACAGTGCTGTGCAATTTTTCAGAGTTGACAGCTTGTGGGTCAGAGATGCTAGGAAACCTCAGGCAGTGATGGGTTGGTGGAATACTCAGTAGTGTGCGGATGGGTCTTTAATCACCTTAACCCAAACAGGCCCACCACTTAAGAAGTGAGTACACAGTTGTGCATAAAGCAAGTGTTTTGTATAATTGTCCTGGAGCAGTTAGATGGTGTTGCAGGACCAAACTAACCCAAGTCTCAACACATGACATCATTTCAGATATTTTATGCACTTTTGCAACAGTTAAAATACTCCCAAATACTTTATTGCAAACCACCCCCAAACATGGTTGGATGAACCCCTCTTCAAAGAAATCCCATCTTTTCCCAATTCCTACATTTTCATTGGCCAGATTGATCTTAACAATTATCTTCAGATTATATTCATAGCACACCTCTTCTTATGATTCATCCATATTAGGTCATGACGTCAACACATGGTTAAACATTGGTATTGAAAACATAAGTCATTACTGGCAATAAATGGCCTAAATTGTTTAAACCCTAACCCTTGATTTGCATATGGCTCGCATGAATGTACTCCGCGATACGATGAGGCTGGGTGAATGATTTCTCTTTGTTTGCGATGCTATCTCATTTCCCAGGTCACCGTTCCATTGAACCTTTGCAATCTACAAAAACTCCCACATCATTTTACAATTGAAACGCCTAAATAGTTTTAAGTACTGGCTTAGCCCGCGTTTTACTACTGACCAAAATAAATAACGAAACTCCTTCTATCACGCTCTCAGGCAGCAGGGGATTACATCTACTATCTATGAGACTTATCAGACCATCAAAACTCAGGGCTAATTTCTGCATGTGCTGACCACGAAGGTTGTTAAGTTACTCATTCACCTGTCCTCTGCCGTCTGAAAACCTGACAAAGTCAGTTCAAAAGTCAAAGTGCATTTTGCAAGAGAGCCCCAACTACTGTGTTTTGATTCATTGTGAAAAGGCCATTATATTTAGATTCATGAGTTCCCCATGCAAAAAGAATATTTAATGTGCATGTATGTTTTTACATTTGGTGGATTTAAAAATGTATCTTTCTGCGTGCGTGCAAGCTAATATGTATCAATTCAGGACAAACAGTAACTAAAGGTAATATATCCCATCCATAATTACCTACACTCGATGTTTAGAAAACTGCAACATCGTGCCAAATTTGCCTCCACTCCCAGCCATCAATTTGGTGCATGCAACATGAACCCTTTGTAATCATGGGGACCCTTCCTGACCACCCCAACATTCCCCCCTTTAGTTAACAAATCATATTCATCTTCTTGGGGAACATCCCTACAACCATCTCTCCCACCGGTCTCAATATGAACATATTCCTCCGCTGAACAAACCCAACTCGTCCCACCACCATTCCCGCAATCTACCCGCTGCTCTACTCAAGCATGATATGATATGATATGGCATTTATAACACACTTATACACAAGTGTTTCACAAGTGACAAGCATGCCAATTTGGTGGAGGGCACAAGACAAGGATGAAATGGTGGCAACTCTAACCTTGGACAGGGTTACAGTCATCATGGCAGCAGTGCCGGTACCTCATAAGAACAACATTGTAAAGGTATTTGGCAAGAACAGGAAAGAATGATAGAAAAGACAAAAATAGGCAACAAACTCTTCACAGTTTGGCTCAACCAAGAAGGTACTCATGAAAACAAGTAGTTGATCAACGATCCATTGGTGATCCCAGCATTGTCACCATGCTCACTTTCAGTTTATGCAATGCAGCAGAAGTTCTGGTGAGAGTACTGTTTTCTGTATCATTGGGAGGCACAAATGTGCAACATGCACTCCTGATTTTCTGGCTTACACTGTCCACCATAGCTTTCAGCAGGTCGAGAAAATACCGGTTTTGCAAAGTCATGAGCCTTAGTGCCTGCAACTCTTCCTTAATAGCACTAAACACTGACTCAGAAGTGTTCATGAAGAGTGACAACCCCTACCTGGTCACCTGAAGCCCTTTGCCATTTGCGCCTGCTTAGGTGCCAGTTGCCAGAAGGGAGGCGAAGAAGGTCTCTGTGTGGCCTTTGATGATGCTGCTGAAAGGTAGTTTCGATCTCCTCCTAAGTAGCAATTGTTCCTGATTCTCGCCATCAAACATAGGGCCTCATTCCAAGTTTGGAGGTAGCAAACCGGGTCCGGTCTGGTGGAATGGGGACTTACCGGGACATTCCCACCTAGGCGGACCCGGTAAGTCCCCATTCCAAATGCCATTCCCCATTCCCATTTGAGCCCCCATAGGGCTCAAAGGGAAGGCGTAATAACAGGCCTGCAAATTGGGTGCCCGTTATTAGCTCCAAGGTCCCTTAACGGGTTCCGTAAAGAACGTGTGGTCAGACCACACGTCCTTTGCGGGTCCCGCTAAGGGACCTCGGAATTGGGCGATAAGGGTTTAACGGCACCGGTCTTCTTACCGGTGACTGTTAACCCTTACCACCCAACTCAGAATGAGGCCCATAGTCTTTAATTTGTCCATATAAGGTGATGAAAAGGACGCAATGGGCACAGGGGACACAGGGGGCACAGAGATAACTTCGGGCATTGGACGGGCCAAAATTAAATGTACTTTGGGGATCATGAGGCGGGGCTTATGAAGTGTAGAGAGACTGCACACATCTCGCCAGGCTGGAGGCAACTGTCATCACGCATACGATCCACAGGGCCAGAAATTATATGAAAGAGCAGCCGTACCTCCAGCCAAATCTGTGATGTGAAGCGTGCAACTGCAGTTCCCATTTGTTTCAACGGGCACCGTGCCATCGCCCTTAAAACACAGAGAAAAATGGGTGTCTGTATGTTAACAGGTTTTTCTGGCTCCTTGAGCCACATCAGATACTGTAAATGAGTTTTCCATACTGTCCCGAACTCTTGATTTATTCCTGCCACCCCTTCTTCATAGAATCCCCTCGTTCTTCCAGCTCTGCAACTCATCACCGCTTGCTCCCATCGAATTTTGAAAAATCGCTCCTTCCAAGGTCAATTGAACTCTTTGAACACACCTAATATTTTTGTGTTCTGTACGCTCGGCAATTGAACACTCATCATCGATTGGTATGATTGATGCCGTATTGGACTGCCCTTTAAACTGCCCTCGAAACCTGGGTAGGTGCACTGGGCATAGCGCTTCTGCTTCCTCTACCTCACTGGTGATAAAAACCATAGGAACACCAGAAGCATGGGGGATGAAAAAGCAGATGTAGCAATATCCTATCGATCTCTCTCTCCCCACCCTCATCATATGGCTATAGCAGATGTTATATGCTGCAAACCATGTACATTCATTGTAGAATCGAATTCATCATCGCCATTATCAAAAAGATTATTATTGACATGTCTTTCACTTTTAACATGTTCTCCTCTAACCTCATAAAACTAGATAATTTTAAATGTCCTCTTTTTATGCTATTGTCATCTTCAGACATGATGACCCAAGGACCAAGACAATCACAAAAATATTCATTTTTTCCAAATTTTCCCTCCCTGGCTGGTTTCTTACATAAAAATAAAGCCAATTGGAGGCAAAAATGCCATGATTTATTCAATTCTGCACACAATACGGCTAACCAGGCCTTAAGGACCCCATCAAGCCCCTCCATAATCCTGTTGGCCTGCGGGTGGTACACCAAGCACAACTGATGCTTTATTCCCAGAACAGAAGTGATTTCTGTGAAAAGGGCATTAAAGAAGTGGGCTCCGTTGTCGGTTTTAGAAAATTCCCCAACTTGGAAATACCTCTCTCAACAGAAATCTGACTGCCGATTTAGCATCAGTATGTACACAGGCACCAATCTCAAGCCACCGGAAGACTGGAAAAGCCATGACAATTATATATAAGAAGTTACCGCACCGCATTATCATGTACACACAATCGATATGGAGCTCCTTGAATGGACCAGAAGGCCTGGGAAAGACCCCCCTCACTGACCTCATGGTTTTTCTGGGATTTAACTTCATGCACACTACACAATTCCCTATGAGTCTACCTGTTATTGTAAGTTAAGGATAAACAAGTCCTCATGGAGCTCTGCTGCGATTTGTTGAAAAGTATGTGATTGGTAACGTAGTTGCTCCAGAGCCAAAAGAAGCAGCTTTACAGACATTACTACCTTCCCCGTCACCTCCTATCTCCAAAGCAAATCTGTGGGTGAGAGAGCACATCCTCTCTTTTTACAGAGCTCTTGTTCTTCTCTGGGAGCTTTCCCTTGCATTTCTATTATTTGGCACACCCGGACTGCAGTGTACAGGGCTAGCAACTGCACCTGTTAGGACACGGTTTCCATTTTCTAGGAAACTGTGAAAGGAAAATATGCTGCTTCCTTCGCTGGCTTGTCTGCGGCATAATTTCTAAGTGCTATTGAGTTAGTGCAGTGATTATGGGCCACACACTTTACAAGGCCTATCTCTGCTGGCAAGGTTAATGCTTAGCCAGGTTAGCAGCAAAGCATGCTGGACAGGGGACCTGTCTGACCTCCTTAGCCCTCTTTTCTGCCATCTTGATAACCCAGAATGGATGGTGGAGGTGACATACACGCACAATCGTCAACAATAACCGCAGGCTGCAATGGCTCTGCTACAAATGTCACAGGATTTATTAGGTGACATTCCACGGGATGAATTGATGCATTTGACAAAATTGCCTCATACCCTAACACTCTCTGTGTCGCCAATGTGGATTTGAATTGCAAACACGTCATGCTCTACATGCAATGTCACCAGGCAACCCATAGTAACGGTCGCAGACATTTGAATTACAAAAGCTGCTACCGTTAGAGCTTGCTCACAAGGGGACGGTCCCTGCTTCACTGGGTCTAGGAGTCCACTGTAAAATGCTAAAGGTTTGTGGCCTAGCGATGTTTGCTGGGTCAGGACCGCTGTCATCACCTGGCTATTTTAATGGGAAAACAGAAAGAATGGCTTCTTGTATTTTGGGGTCACCAGGACCGGAGCATTGCTGATCGCAGCCTTGAGTTCCCAAAAGCAAATCCCCTTTCCTCAGACCACTCTATCAGACCTTTTACCTTCTCTGCATCCTTTGGTCCCTGCAGTAAGGGCCTCACATGACTAGAGTAATGAAAGCTCTAAGATCTACAATAGTTAGAGCCTCAAAAAAGGCTGTATTTGTTTCACTGTGACTGGCTGAGGCGTATTTTGAACTGTGATGGCTCATTTTGGCATTACCTTCCTTCCTGAGGGTGATATTACTTGCCCCACATATATATGCAATTTTTCTTAGTCCACTCTGTACCTCTTCTCTGTGAGCAGATAGAGGAGCGTTATTGAGTCTCCTCGACACTGCTCCTCTGAAGTGCTGCAGATTAATAGATCATCCACGTACTGAATTGCAGTACTGGACACATGTAAATTCCCCCAAATCCATCTGACCAACCCTGTTAAAAACACACACAGATTAACAATACCCCTGGGGCAACCTCATATGCTTGAATCTCTGACCACAATACGTAAACGCTGTTAGGTAATGAGAATCAGCGTGCAAGGGAATTGAGATAAATGCATTTTTCAAATCAATTACTGTTAAGTGGGTCGACCCAGTAGGGATGTTACAGAGAATGGTGGCAGGATTTGGTACCACCAGAATTTCTGCCTCATCAATATTATTGAGGAGGTGCAAATCCTAGACCATCCTCCAACTGGACCCCTTCGCCTTCTTCACAAGGTAGATAGCCGTATTGCATGGGGACAAAGAAAGTTGTATTATGCCTTGCTTTAACAATGCCATAATGGTGTCATACATCCCATCATCTTCTTCTTTAGACATGGGGTATTGCTTAACCCGTGGTAATATCGCACCAGGTTTCAATTTTGTCCTAACCGCTCCAACACCTTTTAGCATACCACATCATGAGGATTGCTGGTCCACAAATGGTCAGGAGCTTTTCCCAAATCCTCCATCCAAAATGGTGATGTATTTTTAACGATGAGCATGGTCTGTGATACTACCCTTTGTTCTATCGCAATCTGGCAAGGCACCTCAATTTCAAAGAACTGTGCACCACTCTCTGCTTTCCTCATCTGTGCGTGAGAGAACCACCCTGTTCCTCTGGATCACTGCAGCCTCTAAGAGAATCATAACAATGATGCCTGCCGTTACTTCCTGTGGTACATCAGGCTGAAATAAAAACTCAAATGGTACTCACCAGGCCTGATTTCTGATCCCCTGGACCCAACTCAACAAAACCATCACCCCATAAAGAAACAATGCTAAATGCATAGGAATACCCCTAATCATGCTGTTGCTACAATAGGTCTGAAAATGTGCTGCTTCCCTTACCGGATACAACCCTGAAGTCAAGCATGCAATACCTTCCTCCATGAAGGCCATCGACATCCGCAACTTGCTCAGGATGTCCCTTCCCAAAAGATTTGCTGGGGTGTCCATACTACTCAGTGTCCGGGGATCCCTTATTCAGGGGGCCAGGGAAGGGCCTTCACAATTGTATCCCGACCCTGGGGGTGGACAAGCGAGGGAGGATCACCTGGCTAGTAGGTCCACGGGAGTGGGAAAGAGCCACCTGAAGGTTCCCCATTTCCAGACAGTTGTGTACCTCACATGCCCTCTACCTTTATGGGATACTACAACTGCCATAATTACCCTACTTTTTTTACCGACCCAACTACTGAGACAAGAAAGAGGAGGACCGAGACTAGGAAGATTACCACTAGTGATATGCTATTGCCCTGTCGCACTAATGAGGCCAGGCAGGGTCAGGCACTCAGTCAAAATCACCCACACCTGAAACTCATTGACAACTACTCAGAGTATAAAAGGTGGAGCACAGAACGACGAGAGGGGCAAGAGCAGGTACGAGAAGGAGCTACTGAGCAAAGGCGGTTGAACACCAGGCTGCGGAGAACGGAAAGCCGAGATGCTGACATATTGCGAGCGAGAGCAAGAGGAAGCAAGGTGAGAGAGTCGCATCACCAAGAAGCCAAAGAGGTGTCCGGCGTAAAGCGAGGAAACTGCAGGAATCCTTCCTTTGATGCGCCTGAAGTTTACTCATTTCCCATGAGCTACCACAGTGCCCGGGAAGGTCTGAGAAAGAAAGGGGAGTGACCCTGACCTCGGAAACGATAGTAGAGCAGAGCGTGTTACAATCTATCACAGCCGGTGAGTTCTTGAATGAAGGGAGAGCCCGGTTTGTCAAGACACGAATGTTAACAATGTTGCAAGCAAGACAATGCGTCTGACGACAGACATGAGAAGAGAAAGATACAATTGTTGTTTTTGTACTACAAAGTAACAGAATGGTCCTTTGGAGAAAGAAAGATGCATTATCGAAAGTCTCTGTGAACTGTAATCTCCCTCAGAAAAGGGAGCAGAAAACTGTGTTAAATATTGATGTTTGGAGAAAATCAAACAGGGAGGCTGATAAGAAAATGAGCCTTGTTTCCAAAAGGGCTTGTTGATGAATAAAGTTGCTGTTTAAAATATGTAGGAAGTGAGACTTTCAGAAAGTGCCAAGAGGTTGTTTGTGAAACCAATGTGCTAAGGGAGCACGTGTGAATACAAGGAACTACAATTAACAATATGCATTGTGTAGTAGTGGTCATGCATAGGTCTGAGTAATTCTATTCAGTTTCGAAAGTCTTCGACGGGAAAGTAAATTGACAACCAAGAAGGTTGGGAAAGGGAATCCTGTGACAAATTGGAAAAAGTTAAAGTCCCGAAAGGCCTAGACTTGGGTGAGGGAAACCTGTAGGACCTCTGGTGAAAGGTCCACACGCAATATCAATGCACCAGAACTGTGTTATATTGATGATGGATAAAACAGGTGAGGGAAGCCTGAAATAACTGTTTTATGTGAAACAGGCAAGGAATGTCTGAAGAGAACTGTGATATGTTTTGAACTGATGTTGAGCCAAGTGAGGGAAACCTGAAAGACTCATGTGAATTCTTTGAACTGTACATATTACTCACCATGAAAGAACTCTTAAAGAACCCCATTGACCTAAACTTGGGGAAGGGAGTTGAGAACCAACTCTGTTACCATTCTGATTTTCTTTTGGTACACTCTTTTATTTCTCATGCATTTTTACACACTTAGTTATTTTAAAGTGTGAAGGCAAGTATAGGTTTCTCATTACACGGTAGGCGGTGGACCAAGGTGCTATTAGCACCTTGGTCCATGCCGGTAAAATACCGGCACCGCCTTGGCGGAAAGGGGATTTACCGCCCCATTCCAAGGTTGGAGGGGCGGTAAATCCCCTTTCCGCCATTGCCCTTCCCCATTCCCATTTCTGCCCCATAGGGCTCTATGGGAATGGGGAAGGCGCTAATTACGGCACCGCAATTTTGCGGTGCCGTAATTAGCTCCGAGGTCCCTTAGCGGGTTGAATATTAACGCCTGCAAGAAGCAGGCGTTAAATCCTCCAACCCGCAAAGGGACCTCGTAGTACGGCGGTAAGGGTTAACGGTCACCGTTGCCATTAACGGTGACCGTTAACCCTTACCGCCGTCCGTGTAATGAGGCCCATAGACTTTTTCCTTTGTTTGACTGAATGACATGGACTACATTATTTTACCTTGATGGTTGAGGCCTGCTGGGAAGTCTCCAGCCTCATTCAAAACTTTATAAAGGTGTTGAAACTTGTATCTTTGTGTCTGTGTCTAACTTGTGATACCATGCCTGCCTCACATTACCTACCTTGATATAAAGATCTTCAGTATAAGGAACCGACAGGATAGCCCCAGAGAATCGCTGTGTGTCCATTGTTTTGCTTGACAAGGGGAACGCACCTTCCTTGATAGAAGAGTTGGTAGCCCCTGTATCAACCATGAATGAAAATGTTTGGTCGCCTACCTGCACACCTATCTGGGGTTCTTCTCCCACTCGGTGGTAACGGACAGGACTGGACACATCAGAGACCCCTGTGGGCTGTCCTACTCCTGGTACATATTAGCACTTGGGAGAGAAAAATGGATTTCCCCCAAAAACACGTCCTCCAGGGTAGTACGCAACTGTTCCTTGGGGTAAAGGATTTTTGTCCCATGTCTGCACCGATGCTTGGTCTGTGCAGCCCCAGTCGCTAGGTTCTGTTCAACCCGTGCCTGCTGCTATTGCACACAGCTGGGGCATATGGCAGGGTCAAGCCTGCATTTGTTGATATCCCATGCTAAAGTACTGTGGCTGTTCACAATAATCCTGTGACACTTGTCCCAACGCTCCACACAACCAACACTAAATCATATAACATCCTTCATAATTATTTCCTGTTGGCCCATTAACCAGCGACGTTCGTCCGAACCCACCAAATGACCCACTTCCCTGTGGAAATCCTCTCCCTCGGAAACCCTCTCATCGAACTTCGACCGAGGATATACCCGTCCATCCACCCCAGTGTCATACCAGGTTCACTGTGTCCCTGTTGTCCTGATTGCCCCTGCTGTCCCCCATAAAATTTGTGATTACTGCCCCTCCTAGACAAATATTCACCAATTTCTTTTGAACAAGCTTAGCCTCTACTTTTTGTGCCTCGTCTACATTCTCTCTCTCTCTCTCTTTTTCCTGTCTTTTTTTGCAAACATGCATGATGTGTGCTTGAATTTCCAGCTGACTCTTGGCCTCCATCTCTACCACTTTATCTAAATCATGCTGGACTTCTTTACGAAGTCCATTATTTAGCATGTGGTAATAAATCACTGCATTCTTGTCCCATGCGTCTCCCGTTTCTGCCCGCCACATCTCCTGTATTGTATTAACTAGATGTGTGCAACAGGATCTTCATCCAATTTCATCGTCTTAGCTCAAATTGAATTGATATCAGGCGTATTGGGATACATAATCTGCAAGGCCCCCCATACCTGTGCTCCATCATGGGTATTTGTATCCATCTGAACTTCGGGATACCCTGGTCTCTTCCAGAGCTTGTCTGACCATTCCCCCATTATGGCCGTAAATAAGCTTTTCCTGTCCACTATGGCCAACATGACACAGGCAGTGTGCTTCTCCAATGCATAGATCCACTTCCCTGACATTGCAGTGAGCAAAGGGAGTGTCTTCATCAAGTTACGGCAGTCCATGTGTGACCACTGGACATAATACCCCCTTCCCAGACCTTTCTAGTGCAATGGAAACTGAGTTATCCCTGTTTATTTCTGGGGATTCGTCTATCTCTCCCTACCACTTACTGCAGCTATGCGAGTACCGTGGCATATCCTATGGCTCCATGGTATGCTTCCTATCGCTGCTACTGGAGCGGGAATTAGGGTGACTACGCCCTGCTCTCTCTACTCGACATCCCATTCCTCTCCTTCGACATCATCTACTTAGGCTACTACATTCCCTGACCCTTATACAGGCATGAAAGCATAATCAGCACTACCGTAGGGTGCCATCTCCCGTCCTCTCTGCTCAGCCTTGTAGCAGCATCACTGTTCTCCATATCCACTGCAACCATTCTGAAAACCAAGCTGTCCAATCTAACAAGAACCTGCCCATGTCGCCATCTTCCTTCTTGTACATCCCTTACCAGTCTTCTCACTTCTTCCCACTCTTCATCTGTTTGCTGCCATAGCAGCACTACCTCTTCCTCCGCTAGTCTAAGCGTTTCCTTCATTTCTTCCCATTCTTGCGCATCTACCACTTTTTGCAGCCTATACTCTATCCTAGCAGGAAGAGGCCTAACCTCATGTTTAGCTATCATTTTCATTCCTTCCTCCACTCTACTGACTACCGGCATCACTCTTTCTCGCTTCTCCAACCTTAATCTAGCTGCTAACCTAGCATTTGGGGGGTTATCCCTTTCTTGCTCTCCCTGTAGCCCAAACCATTGAAGGAATATACCCCTCCACTTTCCTCAAAATCCCAGTTCTTAGAAATCGTAACTGATGGAGGCATTACCTGGGTCCTTGTTACAACCACAGGAGTAGCTGCTGGGGAAAGTGGTGGCATGACTCAAGGTCTGTGTACCCCTCTGCGGGCGATAAAGGATAGCATCCATATGGGGGACGGTGTAGAAGAATTTCCTGTACCCTACTTTTTCAACCCTCCCCCCACAATTTCAACATTATGGCCCTTTCTGCCTTTTTCATACATCCTCCATGATTCCAATATGTTTAACTGCTTCTCTAACTTAGAGCCCTTGTGGTTTGTAATTAAAAGGGTATGCAGGTTCTCCAATATCCCTGTATCAGAGGTTCCCTCACTAGGCCAAGAATCTATAATTTTACCCTTATTCTCTCACAACCATTCTCTATGATACATTAATATGTTCAATGTATAGCTGGGCAACACATGCCACAAATGATTCAACAGAGTCTCATATTCCAAACCAAGCTGTCAAAAATAGTTTCACAAAAATCTGATACCGAGCCAAACCTGCGGCACAAAACATTTTCACCCAAGAACTCCCACTTTGCCCTTACCCAATTCCTTAGTCGTACTTCACACTCATTCACTGTGCTCGTCTATACCGAAAGTACCTCACTTCACTATTCACTCTAATTCTACCTCTCATTCATACACAGAAGCAGCATCTTATAAAAAGAAAACACTACGCTGGCCAATATCTCACAGATATTGCTACCACTCGAGCATTGTAGGGGCACAATGCTTTCCACTTAAGCACCGCTGCTCTCGCTCTCTTCATCACTAGTATGATTTTCCCTACTGCAAAGCCGTCTTTCCCTGACCGCAGGAATATTCCCTTCACTACTTTGACTAACTAAGAAAATCGAGTGAGGGGCTCAGCTCAGAATGAAAATACAAAAGAATGTCATTGCCTACTTCAGAAAGTTATCTACAGTTGTATGTACCCTAAGATACCACCCCACCTTCAGGTGAGGACTCCAGCCCACCAGACAAGCAAACTCCAGGGTACCAGGACAAGCCGCACACTGGGCAGATGGGTAAGATACGCCCTCACACCTCTAAAATACCAAACTAGGTAAGAAATATATTCAGGGGACATACAACACAAAGCAGTTCAATCAGTCTATCAAAAACATCCACTTTCCATTCCCTGCAATCTCAACTAGTTTCACACCCACTCTAAGTCTACCCATACCAAAAAGAACCTTAAATCAAAGGAACAGCCCTTTTATCCCCTTATTTCCCCCTTGCCTTACACCCCAAACATGCACTCATGTGAACCTAAGGCTCGCCGATGTGGTGCACAGTCAAGTCGTCCTGCACAGCTAGGCCATGGCACCATGTCTCTGGGGAGCAGACAGACCTTTAACCAATACGGCATCCGCAGACATCTTTTTAACCATGCATTGAAGACTGATCTCCATCCCGTCGTGAGGTTCCACAGCTGAGAGGTGAGGACAGAAGACCCCCAATGTTTCGGAATGCCCGTGTTCTTATCATGCTTCACCAAATGTGCGGATGGGGCTTTAATCACCTTAGCCCAAACAGGTCCACCACTTTAGAAGTGAGTACACTTTTGTAGATAAAACAAGTTTATTGTACAATTTTCCAGGGAGCAGTTAGATGGTGCTTCAGGACCAAATTTACCCAAGTCTCAACAAACCACACCAGTTCACATCTTTTATACAGTTTTACAACAGTTAAAACACTCCCAAATAACTTATTGCAATCCACCCCAAACATCATTGAATGAAAACCTCTTGAAAGAAATCCCATATTTTCCCAATTCCTACATTTTGATTGGCCAGTTTTATCTTAATAATTATCTTCAGATTATATTCATAACACACCTCTTCTTATGACTCGTCCGTATTAGGTCATGATGTAAACACATGGTTAAACATTGTTATTGAAAACATAATTGAGTACTAGCAATAACTGGCACAAGCCGTTTAAACCCTAACCCTTGATTTTTACATAGCTCGCGTGACTGTTCTCTGTGATATGAGGAGGCTGGCTGAAAGATTTGTCTTTGTTTGTGATGCTATCTCATTTCCCTGGTCACCGTTCCATTGAACCTTTCCAATCTACAAAAACTCCAAATTCATTGCACAATTGAAACTCCTAAATAGCTTTAGGCACTGGCTTACCCCGCATTTTACTACTGACCTAAATAAATAATGAAACTCCTTCAGTCACGCTCTCAGGCAGCACTAGATAACATCTGCTATCTACAAGACTTATTAGACCATAACAAACAAATATTTTGAACGTACTGACCTGTCCCCTGCCATCTGAAAACCTGACAAAGTCAGTTTTAAAGTCAAAGTGCATTTTGCAAGAGAGCCCCAACTACCATGTTTTGATTCATTTTGAAAAGGCCACTATATTGAGATTCATGAATTGCACATGTATTGCTATTAATGTGCATGTATGTTTTTACACTAGGTGGATTTAATATTTTATCTTTCTGCACGCGTGCAAGCTTATATGTATCAATTCTGGACAAACAGTAACTCTAAAGGTAACATATCCCATCCATAATTACCTACTCTCAATGTACTTAAAATTGCAACATTGTGCCACATTTCCCACCACTCCTTGTCATCAATATGGTGCGTGCAACATGAACCTTTTGTAATCATGGGGACCCTTGCTGACCACCCCAACAGTAGCCCTGGATGCAGAGAAATTAAGACTTGCCTTCAATGGCTAGTAGCCTCAACTGGCTCTACACAGTGATGCCCTGTAGGGGTGATGGTTTGGGCTCAAAGAGGCTGACAGGAGGTGTTGAATTAGGGATGCTAGAGGAATTGGCAAGTCTCAGATGTCACAACAGTTGAAGGTCAGCAGTGAGCATGACTTGGAGATACTTGAGGCAGTTGTGGGTTGAAGTCAGAGATAATTCCAGTGGTTCCCTTGTACAGCTTGGATTGTATTCATTGTGCCAAACTGGCATTAGCACAGTGATGCAGAGAGAGCCAGGGGTCACTTACTTAGTTCTTTTATTGCTGGCAAACCCTGTCCAGAGGCTCCAAGGATAAGGGTAGTTGTTCTGCTCTTCCCAACCAGAGAGAACTTGCTGGGGCTGCTACCTCCATTGAGCAGGACCTGGGCTACCAGTGTTCTGGCTGTAAGAAGGCCTTGTCCAACAGCTGGTTACCCCACATTTTACCTTGAAATAGTTAGGGGGAAGAGATTTCCTCTGTCTTGGAAATCTTGGTCTTCACCTCTATGGCAGCCGACTTCGAATCAGACTGTACTCCCTACCATGTTTGAGATGAATCCTTCTTCAAGTGTCCAAAGATGAATCACCTAGGGGGAGGGTCTTCCCCTTATATAGGCAAAAGTGGATTGTTTCTGTTCTCGCCCTCTATAAGAGGGCAGTCCTGACTACTGTTTCAGAATCGTCAGCTTGGTGATGTCATTCACACAGTGCCTTGTCTGTAGGAGATGAGGTAGG
This sequence comes from Ambystoma mexicanum, assembly GCF_040938575.1. Lineage (NCBI taxonomy): Eukaryota > Metazoa > Chordata > Amphibia > Caudata > Ambystomatidae > Ambystoma > Ambystoma mexicanum. Next base: position 219,112,068 of record NC_090927.1, on the reverse strand, counting down.
AGAACAGGACGTTTGGGAACTTTAGAAAAAATTAGCTTGTTGATCTCTTCTCTAACTGGAGAGTCTTCTCCTGGGCTACCCTGCTCATTCTCCTTCCTCAGCCTGCATAAAAGATTCTCTATTATCACCCTGGTGTGGTCCTCTTTGGACTGGCAGTTGAAACACTGGGCCTCTCCCTGCTTCCTCTGTATACTTCCTGTCGTCATGGGAGGTGACAAACATTTCACTGGGAGGACAAAGGCTTTTGCTGTGGCTAAGCCCACCTGGTTTGTTTTGGGAGAAACTCAGCCACAAACAGTGAATACACAGAATCCCCAGACTAGGTAAGCCACAATTAACCAACGTGATAATAAAATGACATCAATAGGTTTTGGCTATATAATTGTGGAGCCCCAGAAATCACCATACAGTATTCAGATATGGCTTATATTTTGATTTGTCATCTGCTACCAGATCCTGTGACCCACAATTATATAATTGAATTTAGGTTCAGCATCACCCACAGTTAAATGCAGATAATTAAACATCGTGTATACAGATACCTGTGAGAAAGCAAGGCAATTAAGGATATGAGTGGTGCTGGAGGCTTTGGTTATTTATGAGATAACTAAGTAATATTTTGATTAAACACTCATCTGTAGATTAATCTTTAATTTGTATTTTAAATGCATGTAATGAGCTAAAATAGATTATTATTGGTTTAAAAATGTTTTTAGTACCATATATATATTACCTATATTGAACTATATAATTGGTATTTCATTAATCGGATGAAGTGATTCATAACACATGGAGATTGTGGATAAAATAGGCATGTGACAGTAAAGTAAATTACTTAGATATTGTTTTTCACTATATTGTACCCTTCCTGTACCTTCCCCTACTTAAATGTATTTACTATTCATTATTTAGGATAGTGTAGTTAACATGGGGTTTTCACTGTCCAAATTTATATAAGAACTCTGCTTGATAATGCAATCAATTTGTTTTATAATGCGTTTAGTTATTGTGTTATGCCAGGTGTCAACTAAAATAACAGACATGCATTGCTTTGGTATCAAGACCTTTCCAAAATGGCTGACTCAGTGAGATGCATTACGGATCTATTCTTTAAAATGTGCATAAATAAAATATTCTCTTACAGTTTGACGAGGTTCTCTGTGGGGATTTATTAGAGGAAATCTATAATAGCAGAGTCATTATAGATGGAGTCAGTCTGTCCGCTGTCCATTGGCTTCCATCCTTCCCCTATTGGGTATGGCAATGTGCATGGAGTTCCTTTGCATTATCGGTGCCTCCCTTTGAAATGTGCACAATGCCTGGAAGCGATGCAAGCCTACTAAGCACGTTCGCTGCAGTCCCGGTGTTGCACCGGAAATAATAATGCTGAGGCACCATGCCAGGAGCATGCCTCTGTTCTCAGTTTTAGCGCCTTGCTTCCTGCTTAAGCTCGTGCTCCGGGTCTCATTGTGTGGTAACTCAATGCCAGAGATTTCGAAATGCACAGCTGGCAGATTGCAGGTTGAAAATCACCACCTCCCACAGTACCTCTACCAAATTCTTAGTGAATATTATGTTTTATTTTTTTATTTTTATTTACGCCATCGTTAATTTTAAAGTGAATTGCAGACAACACAATAATATCAGGTTTTAATCATCGCTTCATGCCGGATTCCTCCCGTTTCTAAGGATTGTAATAATAATAATAGCTATTATTATTACTCAATTAACGGCACTCGATTTATTGACCTCAGAAGGGATGAATCGACCCTGCTAGAATTTGAACTTGCGCCGGGCATGGTCTCAGAGGTTTAAGGTGGAAGCTAGCCAACCACACCTTCCAAGAAGAGACCTGCTGCACAGAAGGAACCTTAACTCACTCAAAAACACACACAACCATCTCTCGCACAGCAAGCCGCACGCACTTTACCACACTGCAACAGCACATAAGCCGCACCAACAGCACACGCGGACTGACATCGATCCGATACTCGCACCAAAGCTCAGCGCACTGTGTATAAAAGCTCCCAACAGAACCCCACTCCTCTCACTATCCTACTCCCTCTTCACCTTACTAAACCATCCCGCCTTCTCGTTTCCAGATCCGCCAGAGCGCCTGGGGACCAACACCGTAGGTGACGGTGCACGGTACAAATACCTTTAACATTTAACATTGGGACTGGACTCTGAGGCCATACACAGCCTCAGGATACATTCCACCCTCTTTTGAGGAGCGTTGAGTAAGTTACAGTGGCCAGCAAGGAGAGACATACCATAATGGCCGTTGCCATTTCTGGGTGGCCTAGCTGGGGAAGCCTGCAATGGTCAGTCCACCGTTGGTTCCCCTTTTGGAGACTGATACGGTTGCAGAGATTTTTATAGATAAATATCAAACATTCGATGCACACACCTATATAAATGCAACATTTCGTTTAAGCTATGTTGCCTATGTCAAAAGCTGGCACTCCAGTCTACCCCTGGACAGGACTCAGATGACGATGTATGAAGAGACACTGTTGAGTACTGCTGGGTCACCTCTGTGGAGAGCCACACGCAGAGGGTTGCCTCCTTTGCTTGAAGCAAAAATCGGACTTGACGCCCCGCCCACATTTTAGAAGCTCCGACGCTTGAACCGCCCCCTTTAGATTTGAAAACTGTAATACAAAAACAAAGGGAGAGAAAAAAATCTTACTTGCAGTTATTTTTTAATGTAGATTATACATTTTTTTTTAAATAGAAATCTTCATTGTTAAAACAGAATTGATGCAAGACTGAAAATGACATTTCGCTAAATTATGTAGCATACGTTTTTTGACTTAGGACAGATGAAAAGCTGAGCTGGGTCTGACAACATTGTATCCAGGAACTGTCAAGCTGTTCCCACTCTCACAAGACGTGCATTATCCCACTTGCCCATATTGCCAGATCGATACATGACACCGATCATTTAATTCCTGAAAATGTTATTATTTTCAAAGCAGCTGTCAAAATATGACTATACAGTTTTTTTCAAGCTTCGAAAGCCAGCGAATCTTTGCAACAGCTCAGTAGGTTCAGCACCTGCAGCTGAGCTCTAGCTACAGGTATCACATGAATCACTGCCGCAGGCTTATTTACCCACCAAGCCAAAATTCCAAAAGACTCTCACTCAGGGGAAAGGTGAGCGTGATTCCTTAACCATTTTATAAATGCACACCAAAAACAGAATGGTGTGTTGACATTTTTTAGAAACTGTGCCATTATTGTGCAACCAAATTAGCTTTATAGGAGCAAGAACGTTTAAAAACTGATTTAGCATCTAGCATTAAGCTGGCTCTACCCACAGTCCTTAAGTCCTTACTGACTTTTTAGAGTTACAGGCCAGTCATACATTACTGCCAGATAATATTGTATCTGCTAGAAATGTTTTCATTTTGCCAGATGAGATAAGAGGCTGAGCCAGGTACACTGACTTGCAACTGACCTGTCCCAATTCCTCCTTGTCTGTCACAGAAGCTGGCCGCTTGTTACATACCCCCATTTTATCTTTGTTGTTGCACTTGTTAAGCATATCCTACAGCAATAGTATATATATATCTTTTTCCATTACACAATCATCAGACTCACCGCAGCTAACAGCGATTTTGCATTCGCTTAAAATACGACAAAATCTAGCATTTAAAAAAAAACACAAAATCAACTTTAAAAAAATAGTAGTCGCCATATGAAGGGGGAAAGGAGGAGAAGGGGACAGTGGGCCAGATGGGAAGTGATGGGCAAGAAGGTAGAAGCTTAGTGGTGGCCAAGAAATCAGAGGGTGGGTGATGGCCCAGAGCTTGAGCAGTGGGCCAGAGAGGCAGTGGTGGGCCAGAAAGCAGAGAGGGAGTGGTTGGCCAGAATGCGGAGAGAGAGCAGTGGGCCAGATAGGAGGCGATGGTTAAGAAAGTAGAGGGGGATGCGGTGGGCCAGAGGAGTAGCAGTGGCAAAGCAGAGAGGAAGTGGTGGGCCAGTGAAGGAGTTGTGTGCCAGAGACGAAGTGGTGGGACAAAAGGTGAGCGGCAGGCCAGAAAGCAGATGGGGGTGGTGTGCCACACAGTATGTGGTGGGTCAGAAAGCAGAGAGGGAGTGGTTGGTCACACGGTATATGGTGGGCCAGAAAGCAGATAGGGAATGGTTGGCCAGAATGGGGTGCGATGGGTAAGAAAGTAGAGGGGGAAGCGGTGGGACAGAGGAGTAGCGGTGGCAAAGAAGAGAGGAAGTGGTTGGCCAGAGAGGGAACAGTGGGCCACAATCCAGCTAAGGAGTGGTGGGCCAGAAAACAGAGGGGGCAGTTGGAGCAGAAGCAAAGGGGGGGCAATGCAGCAGAAAGAGGGAGCATGGTGGACCAAAAAGAGAGGGAGAGGTGGAATAATTGGCCATTACAACTCATAACAAGCGATAAGGTTAATAATCTAAAATAGGCACACACTTTAAACCAAAATAAGTAGATCAAAACAAACACTGTTCTGTCAAGCTGGGACATCTGGGACTCTATTCAGTTGAAAGCTCTAACCGCATACAAAAGGTGCAAATAATGATAACCTGGCTCGTTTGTAGCTTCACTTGCGGTCTCTTTGTTAAAACGTAGCTGTCTAGAATCCTCCAGTCAATACACAAATGCAATTATGTGTTGCAAAATGTGCTTTTTATGCTGCAAAATGTAAAATGTCATGCAGCAATATCATGGAGGTTCTGAATAATGAAGCTTCAGCAGACTTGAAGGTTGATGGTGGCCTTGAGGACGTGGCTGGTGTAACTCTCACTTTAAATTGGTTTGCTAGATAGATCCAAGGGAGGGGAGTACATTCCAACAAATTGTTAAGTATTGAGACGTGGCCCCATTACATGTCTTACACCTCTCATCCAGCCCTGGCTGTTCCCTCAGTGCATTGCATTATGGGACTTTTAGTTTAGGTTTTCCCAAATGTGTGTACCGCATATCAAACACAGGCTGTCTTTGACTAACACTCAAACACTGGCCACCAGCCATCATCTTTCCCACCAATGACTCCTTGCTCTATATGGTGGTTATAAAGCAGATATGTATATTCCCTCACGTAATTTCTGTCAGGTGTGAGTGAGTTTCTGCATTCTGGTATTCATATCATAGTTTTGCTTTTCATTAATCATTGAAGAACTGTACGTGTCAGAATGCAAAAAAGAGACAGGACTGGCTGCCCTAGTCACCTGTGACACTCCAACAACTTGAGGTGTCTTAAGTCTGCTGTGGGTTGGTTGTATTAATAATAAACGTTTTTCATTATTGAAACCAGGCTTTCAACATTAGCACTTTAACATGAGGAGCTGGAATTTTGCGTATGAAAGTGTCACTGAAGGAGCACTTGCACCCATGACCCATTTTACATTAATGGCTGCACACAAAGAACATTGATTAAATTGTTAAACTATTTAATGTGAAAATATGTTATCTCACAAAGTACATCTTGAGAAAGTTGATTTAATGATTGTTGACCTTACAATATAAGTTGAACTATATAAAAATATTTGGTTAATCGTCTGATTCAATTTTTTGACATAATGTTGAACACTGTGTAGATGTACCATTTTAAAAAGACATATTTGAAAACTGTACCTGATAACCTTCAGAGATGTCGTAGAAAGTTGGTTCGAGGTAATCCACCAAAACATATTGATTAAGCTGTGGCCCCTTTAATGAGTTGTAATATTATTTTTGACAACAATTCCATTTTTCGCTAAGCAGCTTAAGTTTATAAACAAAAATATACACTATTCATACAGTGAAATGGTCTATGTTCTTCAGTGACATTATTCTGAAGGTTTACTTTCATTGTTGCATGTGCTTCTGCGATAAATACATCAAGGTTGTTGATGTAATGTTTTGCAATTTGCTGAGAGTATTTCAAATTATCAAAAAAGTAAGCTTTCTTAAATGTAAAAAATGTACTGTTAATCAATAATAATTAGTATACATCAATAAATTATCGCTTCTCATACCTCATCCTCAAGGCTGGTTGCAATAGAAGAATAGTATGATGTTGAAGTTCCAGGGTCTGCCTATATAACAGTGATTGTAATAATAAAGATGTGACATCAACAAAATGAAATTTCATGTAAAAGATGATCGATATTGACAAAGAAGCCTCCAAGCCAGTTTGTATCAAAAGCTAATATTATGCATAACAATAATCAATATGTTTTAAGTTGAACTTGAACACATATATACTTTGTATTGTTTCATCTGAAGCAACATTTTTTAAAGATTACTTGAAAGGTGAGCGAGGTTGCTGTTGACTCCGAAAAAGTGGTTGAAGTAGCATCACAGTCCTTTAATCGACATATATATGTTCATACCATTGTTCAATGCAAAATGGACATTAGTATTACAATTTAGACCACATCAGAAATGATAAAAATAAGTTTTTGTGCAAGCTGCTTGGCCTCACCATTAGGATATTGGACGCGTCTGTGGTTTCCTCCATGGTAACGGTCTGTAATTCCATCAGTGCAGTTTAACGTAAAGACAGACATGTTAATTTCAACGAAATTAGTTATTTTTATAGGACGCGATGTGAGTGTGTGTTTCGAAAAGCTCCCATGGCACTGAACAATTCAAGCACTCTAAAGTAGGATACACATAGTAATCTTAACTTCAAAATGTACAAACCACAGTACATCTGTTACGAAGGAAACTTGTGTAATAAAATATATATAGAATTATTCTCCAAAAAGGTAAATACCGTTCATTATGTTATCTAATCACAGACTATTTCAATACATTGAGTGGTCATTTATAAGACATATTACACAGGCAAATTTAGAGAATGGTCAAATACATTTAAAAATTCAGTGTCCACTAATCACTTGGGTCAGCGTGTGCTGAAATTCAGTTGGAACTGCATTGTGAAGTAATTTACGAAGGAGTCAGGGGCAATGCTTTTTAGTGTACTGTGATTGTGTCATGGATCTAGGTACTCAGGTGGAAACCAAGAAAGAGTAAGTGTTGATTCACCCCCCTTAAAGGATACCATTAAAGGATACTTGATTTAACACGGTAAAGGATACAGTTGGAGGACCGTCGCTGGTAGAGATGAGTTTTCTGAAAACTGGAGGAGAGGCTGATCGATACAGACCTTCCAACTGATGTCACTCTATGACCATCATAAATGCAGCCAGAGAGAGCAATCAATGGAAAGGGCATGGAAAGGAACACACAATCGCCAAACTGTAACAAGAAACACTTTGTTAAATACTTTTCTAAAGCATTTGGGTTTTGATTATCGATCTACGGTGTAACACACTAACCTGTTGGCACAGGTGGTCTCTGTAAGTCCTTCATAAAATCAGCAGGTGTTTCCAAAATCAAAAATGACAACAGGGAAATAAGGGAAGTTAGTGTGGAAACTAATCCTGCACGGCACTAGGGCCACACTAGTGCCGGGTTGGGGCACTCTGGGTAGCATCCATTAATGTCTAATGCACGTATTCCAAGTGTTCAAACAGTGGAAAGCAACCTGTAGACTGTCTTTAGAAATATGGAGTCCAAAGCCCATATAAAAGAGAGTTTCTCAATAGGAGTTAATCCAAGGAGGTTTCAGTATATTATGTAGTAACACGATTAACACAAATAACTCCCACTGGAGCTGCTACACAGGTAAGTGCAGCTGGATTAGGAAATGGAATAGCCAGCCATGCTGACAGCTTCTCAGCGCGACAAAAAGAAAACATGAAAGGAAACAGAATTTGTCTGAAATGACGGAAAGATGCTCTGTTCGAAACGGAGCAGCTGATCCACGTACCGCTTGATGCTGAAGGTGGCAGTAGAAGAAAGGATCTTGTGGTCCAGAGCCGACGAAGCAGGCGGAGAAGATTCAAGAATCCAGCTTCCGGAACGCCATGGAAAACGACAACAATCAGAAGCAGAGAGCGTAGTATCGCGTTCTGCTGAATACGTGACCGCGAATCACGTGATCAGGCACGTCTCACCTGATTTCAGCGTTTTACTCGCTGTAGCTGTCGCTTCCCGGGTAATGCATCGAACAACCTACATCTAGTGTAAAACGGTCTGACTGCTCTGTGGGCAACTTGGGGAAGCGCATTCTTGACGTGAAGAGAATCCTGCAGCGAGGTACATTGGGGCAGCCCGACATCCATGACAGATTGGTAGTTCATATCCTCTGAGATGTGCATGCTCCAGACATGGAATCGATGACCACTCACGTCATCTAATGCATCCATGGCTCAGCTTTCAATTTCAGATACTGGAAATCTGCAGCTCAAGAGCCATTTTCTTATTAAATTGAAATCCTTTGGAAATACATACAGGACTGTACTCTGACTTTTAACATGGCTGTTATTAGTGCAACCCAAAACAATACAAGAAGGCATTGTTGCATTGTCCCTATGACCTGTTAAAGAAATATAAATACATATTACTATTAAAAAAGTATCACAGTGAGTAAATCAAACATCATATTCCTTTGATAATAAAAATAACTACTTATAAAATATGCCACCTAAAGCAAACATGCATTGAAAACATGCACTACGAAAGATTGTATTTGGAATGTTATGTAATAATTACAGAGATAAAAATGCATAGGACGGTTGATAATGGTGTAGACATTTTGAATGACATAAAATGAGAATAGGGTGTACATTGAGTATAAAGTAATAGAAGGAAGGTGGACTAGCAGAACACGTTGACACTACTGAAAACAATATTAAAGATTGATTAACCGTTACTTAGGAGAACAGATCAGCCGACACAGCAAGCAAGGTAAAAAGTGGAGAGCTGGCGATATCCCTTGTCGATCTTACAGATGTTTTCTTGTAAACCTCCAAAGTATTTATAAAGCATTACAGAAATGGGTGTGTATGTGACTGTCCGATGTGTTTGTTCACACCCACCAGGCCTCTATTCCAATGTTTGACCTCAATCTCGCCAGTGCAGCTCCGTTGCAAGCACCCGCACAAAGATGCGAATTGTCATTGATAGCGGAGTGGGGGGAACGTGGATTAGGGGAGCACGATAGGCCCGGAACACAGTCAATGGACACAGACATATGTTGATTGCAGGGACAGGTTCTTCAAAACAGAGTCTGGAGACACTAGGTATCGGGTGGCCAAGTGGATAAGGATGCCCATGCGAAAGAACCCTTTGAGGTGTACATGGTATTCGGCACCTTGAGAGTTCCCATCCTCTAAGCCCCCTTGCGATCACACGCACACAAGTGAAAGCTGTCATTGATAGCAAAGGGGAATGGACGTGGATGAGGGGAGCACGACAAGCCTGTAAACTTGTTAAAGCACACCAATCTTTTACAATACTCTTATATTTGTGGATTTATAAAAACTATATAAGAACGGTTCAGATTAACTCATTTTTTATATTTAGTTTGGTAAAGTGGATGGCAATGACACTACAAATTATACTGCTGCGGTTGAGGTTCTCTCTGTATAACTCCATGATATAGTCCGCGGTCACTGGGGAATTCATCATAAATGGCTTGAACCACACAGGCAGGTATTACTCATTGAACGCGAAATCCCAGTCTTCCATGAATCCACCATGTAAACGCACGATATGCCACAAGCCTGTACCACCTGTGTAGGAGATACAGAAATAGTTTACTTGAATGAACATAACAATTGCATTTTTTTATGTTTGCAGTACCTTTTAAAATGTAAGGCATTGTTATGCTTTAAAAAGTACAGTTTCGTGCAAAGTAGTGACAGTACTTGTGATTTCAAGGAGGGATCAATTAAAAATGTGAACGCACATTCCAGCAAAAAGTGAAAGAAACGTAAGTGTTCAGACGATTAATCTAAAGATGGACAATTTGGTTTCAGATTAGAATAAATAATTTATTCAATTTACAGTAAAATTCTTTCGTCTGTGATCCATCCAATTTACATTGATGCAGGGGAACACCATATTATGGTCGACGTCTTCTTTGTCAAACACACAACATATACAGAGTTTACATACTCATTACTTAGATTACGAGGACAAACTGTAGCTCGAAGTTCATGAATGAGGACCACCATCATTTGAAACATGGATCTTGTAAGGCAGGCGGCCGTGAATTCATGGAGCTCGGTAATGCATAGCGGTGTTGTGTTTTCTTTCGGCAATGTAGGGCAAGCAGCCAGAGCTTTCTCTGCAACAGCAGTTCTCCACCAGAATAGGTATCAGCTCACAATGATGGTAGGTACACCAGGTGAACACGCGTTCCATGCGACTGGTTTCAGGCTCCGGCGATTGATCCTCATGACTTTCATCTGATTCTACATTTTTTATTTTTCAAGGATTTCCTTTTTTATTTTTTTATTTTTCAAGGAGTTTTTTGTATTTATATGTACAAGGAATGTATTACTGAAACGGTTGAAATTGAAGAGACACATGGACAAGAGGTATGCATAAGATATTGTAAAATATCAGTTATCATCCATTTTAACTGTGATGTAATATTTAATATGTTTTAATTGTTACCATAGTAACATCTTGTTATGTATGTATATATGTATATATGATTCTTTAAGTGCAAGAGCACATTTTGAGGTTTATACAATTTCAAAATGTTGTTTTTCAGGTTAGTCTGGTGTTCGGCAAATCCAATTTGGCTGCTTCAAGGACAATTCAGAAAAACAAAGGTACATAACAGAAAGGTTTTTAAAAAGAAATAAGTTGTTTATCAGTTATTTCATTGATATCACATTTTCATGTTGTAATTCATGTATTCGGTATGTGTGCTATGAATTAAGCATGTTTTTTTCTCTTCAATTATAGGCCTAGAAAGAAGAGGAGCATAAAGAGTCAGACAACTACTCAAACTAATGATGTCACTTGTCAAAACATTGTCACTTGGGAGCAGCTACATTTTGAGAGTCAGCATGTTCGTCGCAAGAACCTGGATCATTGCACACAACTTCACCCAGAAGAAACAGACAACGCAGAGGATGTTTCAGAATTGCTTGCAGAATCGTCCCGGGAGGATAGCACAGCGGCAGCGTGCGCGTCTTGGAAGCAAGACGACACAAAGCAACAACAGGTTCGATCCCCGGGTCCGCGCTTAGAAACCTCCGAGTGTTTAAGCGCGTTATAAATACGTAACTAAGACAAAGAAAAAAAAAAAAAAAATCTAATCTTAATCTGTGTTTCCTTTGTAACAGCGCCTCGATGCCTCATGGGCTGCAAGTGCGCTTAACAAATGCAAAATAAATAAATAAAATAAATAAATCGCTCACACAATCCCCACCCTCTAAAAAAAGCTATCTAAGAAACAGACAATGTTCCCCGTTTCCCCAATACCTGTGGACAATTCAGAAATATCACACACAGAAATAACCAAAACATCTTCGCTACTGATTGACGATTGTGCTTGTGATGCGGACTTCTCTCTTCCTAGTGTTGAGGACTTTTCCACCACCATGGAATCGCAAACCACCATACTTCTGGACGATTGGCTCATAAAGGAACCAAATACATTGTATTCGACTGCTGCCTGATCGAGATTATGAAATTGATTAAACGTGGTCATAAATTGTATATGAGGGTTTTTGGGGAGCCATTGGTGAAGTTTACTCGTGTGCTCAAAGGCACCATCATTAAGATCAAGGGTAACTGTGTACACCAGCATAACTAATTTCCATGGTCTTCTCAACCTAGTCTTGGAAAAGTGCTTGCCGGAAATGTACTTTGTTCATCTGCTCTGTTATTTAGCAGATAAACGTACAGTACAATTTCAAGTTTTTTAAACTTTGCAGGACTGGAGTTCCTTTCAAAAACCAAGTTCTACACATATCAGAAGGGTTTCTTGCTCGCCGCTATTAGCCAGGCATGGACAATCAAACAGTTGTCAATACACAATTCTCTTGCTGGAAAATGGCTCTGGCTTGCTGGTGATGGAAAGTGTGATAGTCCCGGTTTTTCTGCTAAATCCTGCACTTACCACTTCCAAGACATGGAAACCCAAAAGAAAAATGGTGAGTTCAGTTGTCATGCAAGTATATGCATGTTCATCTTATGTTGCCATGGAAAAATATGGTTTCATTAAATCCATTCAACTTCTGCAATACAGAGGAATGCAAATAGACCTGATAGCAGGCACGTTTCAATAGCCAAGTAGGTTTAGTCAATCATGTGTATTTGCAAAACATATGTGATATAAGCGCATTCCAAAGGTACTGTGAAGGAGCTGTTGCACAATATACAGTTGATGGCTTGGCAATTACTGAAATACTCACCTCTTGCACCTGTGCCAGAACCATGCTTGCTGTCCCAATGTACTGCTGCTCACTGAGGGAGCTGCAATGGAAGACATAAGCAGACAACACAAAGCAATGTGATACATCAAGCAACGATAAAATCATGCTAAAGGAATACTTTTAACCACCAGACCATGGTCAATGCAGATTTCATTGTCACAGCATACCAATGGTCAAATGCTGCATCCCTTCAAATACAGCAGTACCATGCACCCAGCCGCGTTGCACTAGAAGCTGCAAACACCATGGTGCAGCATGCATGGGAAATTCATGTAAAAGCACAAACACCACTAACCCTAAATTGCTGGTACACAACATATCATCCCACACAAATTCATACATTGCAACATGTTTGTGGCTTTAAACTGCTGCTGCACACCTTAATAGTTGATCCATAATCTGGACATGCCAAATGTGACATTCAGACATAATCCCACAAACCCTGCTATGAATCTGAAGTGTTACTCATTACACATGATAAAACTTCCATGAGACACACAACAGCACAAACATCAGCACCTGCCACAGGCCACAAACAGTTGACCCTGCTACCAGCTCCCAAACAACCATGAAAGCCCCCCAAATTGAAAGCCCCACACATTTAGAATGCACAGTTAGCATATTCAGTGAACAGTAGCCGCAGCAATCCATCTGAACAACATGACCATACCCATCATTAGAAGCACCCCCTGTGAAACATGCCTCCCTTAAGAAGTAGTGTTTCACCACAAGCTAAGTCAATCCACAGTGAACACACAGAGTTCCGCACTCAGATGCAAACACCACAGAAGAAATGCCATTCACTTACCTGTCCAGGAAACCCACCTGCCTTGCATAGAATGCACACCGTCGGGAGACACTTCCCCTAAATTGAATACTAAGCATAGTAGCAGCACGAACAACATGCACATACATTACATCACATGATTACCTAAAGGCAATATGCAGACACCATCCACTGCAGGAGCAACACAGGGTGAATAGAAATTGACAGTGATCATCCCAGGTGTACAGTGTACCACAACAGAGAGAGGGAGTGAGAGCGACACAGAGAGGGAATCCCAAGGAAATGACAGATCAAGGAGTACACTGCCTGGTCTTCAGATGTACAATGACATGCTGTACAGCACAGTAGGTGCACCCATAGAAGAATACACATAGGTAGGTAACAGAGGGACATGAGCACCACTTATATTACCATACCGGCATGTCAGCATACAAAGGACATATAAAATAAGCCAGACATGCAGCAAACATGCACACCAATGACACATGCTCAACATGCAAGACAGTACTAAATCTTACCCGCTGACTGTGCCGGCATGGTGTCAATCCCGCATCACCTTCACCTGGAACTGTGTTTCCTAATCAGGTACAGGAAGGACAGTGCCTGGTGGAGGGCATGGGGAGCATGGACTTGAAATGGTGCAGGGTGTCTCCCCCGGTGCAGCAGTCACCAACACATCACAGATTACTGAAACAACATAGGAGAAGACATTAAAACAGCCATTGTGAAGTGCCATTGACACAGCACACACATGCAACGGAGCACCAATCCCATAATTACCTGCATATGCCATCCTGTGCACCACCTTGTAAACATGCTAGTTGACTTCACTAGGCATGCCTGCATGTAGGTTAACACATCATGAGCAGAACCAATTATGTTACTTTTTTAAAAAGTTATTAAACCTTCCGCTTAAGTCCCTGCTACTAGTAAATGTCCTAATCCAGAAGACAAACTCACTATCCCTTGAGATGTGGTATCCCTAGTCAGGCGCTGGTGTATCGTCTATCTGGGAAAAGGGAAAAAGTCAACTCTCCCTAGCCTGGCTCACTACTTTCCTATGTTAAAAACTGCACACTAGGGTCAGTCAACAATTGTCTTTTAATGGCGTTGCTGGCTCTTTGTGTGTCTTATCATAAAACACGGTGGGACATCCACCGTTTAGTGGGAATATTGGTTTGGTAAAAGAATCTATGGGCCTCATTACACGTTGTGCGGTAAGGGAATAGCGGTACCGGTAAGCGATTACCGGTACCGCTAAATCCCATACCTAATTACGAACCGGACTTGCCGCTATTGGCGCAACCGGTAAGTACGGTGCCACTAATAGCGGCAAGTCCGTGTGCGCGCGACCCCCAGGTCGGAATTAGCGGCATGGCGCTAATAGCATGCCATCACAAGCCATGCGGACATGGCAATAGCGGCATGGGAAAGACCTAAAAACCCCTTACCGGCATGGCGCTAATACCGGCATCGCGAACCACCCGTTAAGAGACCTGAGCAGTGTTCCCACCTGCCACAGGTGGACACCTCCAGCACAGGTGGAGGCGATGGAGACTTACAGCACAAAAGAGCACACCACACCCCTTCCCCAAACCCCTTCCCACACAAAAATGGTTCCAATACTGCCAGCATTACATGGGCTGGAGGACATGATTGCAGTGCGGCAGCACCAACAACAGGCAGCACAGAGGAGACGCAGGAGGAGGAGGAGTAGGAGTAGGAGTAGGAGGAGGGCAAGACAGGCGCAGCAAGCACCACCAGGGCACCCAGTAATACCACAGAGCCAGCCACCAATTTCCAGGATCCAAGCCAGTCCATTTAACCAAACACCTGAGCACATACATACCCCATACCGTCTGCACTGGGATACCATCACCAGCATCGTGGATAAGATACATGATGACAGCGTGAGCCTCATAGACATCAGAACTGCAATCCCCCCTCCAGTGAAGGTGGTGACTGTGCTCCACTTCCTGGCCACAGGCTCGTAGCAGCATACTGTGTGGCAGATGCATGGCATCTCACAACCAGTCTTCCCATGCACACCGAACCAGGTACACAATGCCCTCCTGAAGCTTGGACATGAACACATATTCCTGCCATGGACTGTCCAGGAGAGAGCAAACACCAAATTTGGCATCTATTCACTTGCAACCATCCCAAGTAGCATCGGGGCCATCAACTGTACCCATGTGTAATTGGTGGTCCCACATCACAATGAAGTAGTCCACCAAAACAGAAAATAATTTCACTCAATCATTGTCCGAATGGCATGTGACGCAAATAAGAGAATCACACATTTTTGCGCCAGACATCCCGGATCAACCCATGATTCAATGGTCCTGCAGAACTCCACCATACCAAGCAACATGGAGCGACAAGCTGGCCAACGATCGTGGGAACTTGGTGAGTAGAAGGGCATGCACAGGGCGGTGTGATTGGGGGGGAGAGAATGATACACCAACAGTGAGTTGGCTGTCGTGCGTGGGACAAATGGTCACACAGATATACGTCAATGTACATTGGGGGACGCCACAATGTACTTGAGAAGACCCCACATGAAATGTGAAGCTGCACATTGAAAACAATCCAACATTTGAAACATTACACATCCATCCACACCCACATTTCACATCATGCCACACCACATAATACACAAATCATCAACATGCCGTCAGGACAGTCATACAGAATTTGGGCAGCACAACATGCATACCGCAATGTGCCCTAGAATGCATGCAAAGGGATCACCTCTAGCCATAGCATCTGACCACAAACCCATAGCACCACTGAAGTGATGCTTCGCAGCATAGCAACATGGATGTAGGAATGGCAGTACACTGCCATAGCGGTACGAAAATTGACTGGGCCCAAGGACACCTGAGACCTGGCCTCACCCAGGACATTTCCATTACTGTCGGAGGCATGTTTTGGACATGTCGACTTGCATGGTCTAGCTCAGCCTTGTACATTGCAGTCACGCAGATCGTCTGCACGCATGCTGTCAGTTGTGACTTCCAATCACAATGCAAAGAAGATATGTGTGACATGTACAGGCCACAGCAGAGGTGGCCGGTAACAGGTACCCATTCTTCACCCCATGCAGGCAAAGCCAGCCATCCCCTGAAGAGGTACCACCTAACTCCTGTATGGAACCCACAGAAACAGCAGGAAGAGGACAACAATATTGCACATACCCGTACCTGCGTCGTGACGGAGCAGGCATTCGGCCTCTCCAACACACAGCTCTGGTGCCTAAGCTTGCCGGGTGAGGCTCTCCTGTACGGCCATGACAAAGTGCCGAAGATAACCATGGCATGTGTGATGCAGCACAAAAATTGCATCAGACGGAATGTGCCTATGCCACCTGACATGATATGATATGATATGATATGATATGGCATTTGTAACGTGCCTATACACAGGTGTTTCAAGCGCCAGATGAGGATGATGTGGATGGTGATGAGGATGGTTGAAATGTCCCGCCAGGACATGCAAGAGGCAATGTCCAGGAGGGACACGATGTGCGTCAGCATCTGATGTATCAGATTCCATGAGATCCAAGGTAAAACTATTATGGATGCAGATGGGTATTTTTGCCCTGATGCATGTGGTGAGTCCCACAAAGAACCATCTCCCCAATACAGTACACATACACAATGATGAAGAGCAAGACTGTGTTTCAACTTTTCAACAGTTTATTGTGAACAATAATCAAACAAAAAGTGCATGGCCCCAACTGTGCAAATGACCTTACCCCCTCCCCCCACAACACTCCCAAAAACACACTTACCCCCCTCCCCCCACAACATTCCCAAAAACACCCTTACCCCCTTCCCCCCACAACACTCCCAAAAACACCCTTACCCCCCTCCCCCCACAACACTCCCAAAAACACCCTTACCCCCTTCCCCCACAACACCCCCATGAGAGCGGCGCAGGGGGCTTGTTTGCCGTGAAGTCCCAGCGGAGGAGGTGCCCGGTTCATCCTGTGTTGTGCATGTGCAACGGCGCTCAATCGCGTCCGCTATACGGATCATGGCCTGCCTGAGTTGGGACATCTCATTGCAAATCCTGTCCGTGCATGCCTCCATGCCCTCCCTTGTCTGCCTTGCAAACATACTGAGGTCCTCACTTAGACGGGCTGACTCAGCCACATGCTGCCCTACCAGCCCAGTGATCTCTGCCTGCCTCTGGCTGATGGACGCAAGGTCATGCTGCGTGCTACGGGCTGGTGGGATGACTGCAGCGCCTTGATCCATGCCACTGGCATCAGGTGAGGACACCTGGGGGCTCCATGCCCCTTCCAGGGTGTGGGTGGCTGATGCTCCATGGGTACCCGACCCTGATGACAACCTTGGGCTTGCCTCAATGGAGCGTGTTGGGCTGGGGGTGTGGCTTCGATCCACAATGTCGAGTGCTTCATCCTCGTCCGAAGGTGGTGCAGTGGCTGCTGCCTCACCAGTTGAACTGGTGGCAGCAGAGTGCGTGCCCTCCATGCTAATTTCACATGCAGAGGGACACACGGCCGTGGGTGCTACGATGGAAGCAGGCATGGCCTCAGGCTGCGTGGAACTTGTGCTCCTGCTGCCTTTGTCCCTCTGCTGATGGACACTCCTCCCGGTTCCCCTTGAGGTGGTGGCGGTGTCCCCTGTGGCATCTCTCCTGGGCTTTTTGGTAGATGGGGGAGCAGGTGTCGCAGTGCGTGTGTCCTCAGTTTCTGTCTGTGATCCTGTAGGGGTGAGAAATGGGGATTTTAATCGTTTATGGTTCAACATGCCTTATGCTGAATGCTTACGTCCTGCCACTCTATGCATTGGGGCCTCATTATTGTGGATTGCGGTAAAGGTGATGCATGCATGTATGTTTGTGGCTGGATCCATGGCCTTCATACGGACACATATTTGGGGGGCACCTCACACTTCACTGTGCATTTTTTGATATATACACTCACCTCCATCGGATGAAGTGGCCACACCATGCTCCATTTCTCCAACACCCTCTATGGATTCCACTCCAATTGTTGATGCACAGATGTCCTCCCACTCACGGAGTTTCAGAGGTGATTCGCCGCCTCCTCCTGTGCCCATTGCCAGGTTGCGGTTGACTGTCAGTATGTTCCTGACACGGAGCCGGAGGCCGTCCCACTTCTTACGACAGTCCTTGACTGTGCGGGTGGTGGTCCCAACCACACTGACTTTGTTGGCAACCTCTGCCCAGATGGCCTTCTTCTTGAGAATGGTCTCCCGCCGCATGTCATTGCTGAAGACCACATTTGCATTTGCCGCTAGTGTCTCAGTCAGCATCATCAGCTCCTCATTGCTGAATTTCTCCTTACGTTGGCGCTCAGCAGTTTTTTTTACCGCCTTGGGCATCTTTGGGCTGTCCTGGATGGATTTGTGTCCGAGTTTCCTGGAAAGGGGTCCTGGATGCAGAGGATGGCAATGGATTGTGTTTTTAAAGATGGCCGCCGTGCTCTTTCCTGTTCCTGTGCGATGACGCTATTTCCGGTTCCGCTTTTTTACGGTGACCGCTAATAGCGGTGACCGCAATTTGCATGCAGCGTGAAGGCGGAGGTGCTATTAGCACTTTAATTGAAGCCGGTAATGGACTTTTTGGGGACTTTTTTGCGGCATGGCGGTAGGGAGATTACTGGCATGGCGCTATGCTCGTGTCCGCATACTCGTAATGGTCCACAATTAGAGGCCTCTTGTGAGGGCGGAGACGCAAATAACGCCATGCCGGTAAATGCCTTCATTTACTGCACAACGTGTAATGAGGCCCTATGTGTCCTATATCCCAGATCTCTTTTTCTTTCAATATCCGTCTTTTTCTGTCCAAATTGATATCATTACTAGTTTGGACCTGATAGACAATCGACCACCTAAGGTCCTCTGCTTTGTGAATTTGCTCGATAAAGTGTCCTACCAAGGGAGCTGAATGAACTCTATTCTTTATGCAACTTTTATGTTCCGTGGTCCGGATTTTCACTTTTCTTTCGGTCTTCCCTATAGAGATTTTATTACAGGGGCACCAGATGACATATACTACGAATTTGGAATTACAGTTAGTCAGCTTTCTTTGCTTCCATTGGCTCTCTAGGCCTAGCTCTATTTCAGTGGACTTCCTGCAGGGGGTGTCACAGGTGATGGGTGCTGGAGCAGGTGTCCATTCAGGAGGGGGCTGCCTGCAGGGGGTGTCCCTTCTGAAGGGGCCTGCCTGCAGGGGGTGTCTCTTCTGGAGGGGGCTGCCTGCAGGGGATTCCACAGACTATGGATGTTGGGGGGTAATGGCAGTTCTGGAGGGGGCTGCCTGTAGGGGGTGTCCCTTCTGGATGAGGCTGCCTGCAGTGGGTATAACAGGTGATGCGTGCTGGGGGGCGGTGTCCCTTCTGGAGGGGGCTGCCTGCAGGGGGTATCCCTTCTGGAGGGGGCTGCCTGCAGGGGTTGTCACTGTTGATGGGTGCTGGGGGGTGGTGTCCCTTCTGGAGGGGGCTACCTGCTGGGGTGTCACAGGTGATGGGTACTGGGGGCCGGTGTCCCCTCAGGATGGGGCTGCCTGCAGGGGATGTCACGGGTCTTGGGTGCTGGGGGGGCGGTGTCCCTTCTGGGGGGGCTGACTGCAGGGGGTGTCACAGGTGATGGGTGCTGGAGGGCGGTCTCACTTCTGGAGGGGGCTGCCTGCAGGGGGTGTCCCTTCTGAAGGTCACAGGTGATGGGTGCTGGGGGGCGGTGTCACTTCAGGACGGGGCTGCCTGCAGGGGGTGTCCCTTCTGAAGGGGCCTGCCTGCAGGGGCTGTCACAGGTGATTGGTGCTGGGGGCGGTGTCCCTTCTGGAGAGGGCTGCCATCAGGGGGTGTCCCTTCTGGAGGGGGCAGCCTGCCAGGGGTGTCACAGGTGATGGGTGCTGGAGCGGGTGTCCATTCTGGAGGGGGATGCCTGCAGGGGGGTGTGCCTTATGGAGGGGGCTACCTGAAGGGGGTGTCCCTTCTGGAGGGGTCTGCTTGCAGGGGGTATCACAGGTGATGGTGCTGGGGGGCGGTGTCACTTCTGGAGGGGGCTGCTTGCAGGGGGTGTCCCTTCTAGAGGGGGCTGCCTGCAGGGGGTGTCACAGGTGATTGGTGCTGGAGGCGGTGTCCCTTCTGGAGGGGTCTGCCTGCAGGGCGTGTCCCTTCTGGAGGGGGCTGCCTGCAGTGGGTATCACAGGTGATGCGTGCTGGGGGGCGGTGTCCCTTCTGGAAGGGGCTACCTGCTGGGGGTGTCACATGTGATGGGTGCTGGGGGGTGGTGTCCCTTCTGGAGGGGGCTACCTGCTGGGGTGTCACAGGTGATGGGTACTGGGGGGTGGTGTCCCCTCAGGATGGGGCTGCCTGCAGGGGATGTCAGAGGACTTGGGTGCTGGGGGGCGGTGTCCCTTCTGGAGGGGGCTACCTGCTGGGGGTGTCACAGGTGATGGGTGCTGGGGGGTGGTGTCCCTTCTAGTGGGGGCTGCCTGCAGGGGGTATTACAGGTAATGCGTGCTAGGGATGGTGTCCCATCTGGAGGGGGCTAACTGCAGGGGTTGTCCATTCTGAAGGGGGCGACCTGCAGGGGGTGTCACAGGTGATGGGTGCTGGGATGGTGTGCCTTCTGGAGGGGGCTGCCTGCAGGGTGTGTCACTTCTGGAGGGTGCTGCCTGCAGGGGGTGCCATAGGTGATGGGTGCTAGGGGGTGGTGTCCATTCCAGAGGGAGCTGACTGCAGGGGGTGTTATAGGTGGCCTGTGGGTGGTGTGCACACTACAGTGTTTAATGTGCAATGGGTAGGTATGTGGGCATCCTGGATGCCAAGGGTGTAGGGGGGACTCAGGTTTTTGTAAAGGGTGTAGGCTACACTTACGAGGGGCATGCGATTTCGTTGGGGTGCGGCCAGGGATTGCAAGGTGTTGGCGTGCGATTTCGCAGAGGTCCAGTCTGGGCTTGCGTAGGAGGGCACGTGTTTTTGCTGGGATGCGGCTGGGGCGATTTCGCTGTGGTGCTGGATGCTGGGTGCTGGGCCAGGGATGGCGTGGAGGCTTGCGCTGTGATTGTCCTTTCACTTGCTTTTTGGTGTGCGTGGAGGCGTGTTGGGGGCGTGCCTTGTGCAGCTTGCTATTACTTGCACGACGGCTACTGATGTCTCTGGAAATCCATGAATATGTGTGCCGTGCAAGTTTTTATCTGCGGCACAGCTCACACAGGGCCCTTCTCGGAGCGAAGCCTTTGCGCCATTTCTGCACCAGATTCCATGAATCGGGCCCCAAATTTACACTGGCCCGCACCTAGCAGAAACGGGCCGGCTTCTCCTTCATCACCATCTCACCACCACTCACTAACCTTGCCAGGGTGTACCTAGCAGACACGGCCCAGCTGCCATCATAAGCCAGTCTAATTCTCCTACCCTATCATGCTATTTGTGGTGGCTGGAAACTAGCCAGTTCCCAGCAACGACTCCAAGCAGATTGCTTTTTTTCCTAACTACCCTGCTTCGCCCTAACAGATTATAATAGCTTTATAGCCCATGCCCTCTGAGTTATGGGCCTGTAAACCATGTTAAATGCCCTTGCCATGCTTGCTCCTTTAACTCGGTAATCAGGGCCTATAACTCCAGGCACGGCCCTCGGACTAGGCCTATAAAACTTAAATATTAACAGTCAAACAATATCGATTTACATGTATTTTGCTTGAATAAGTTGAACAAAATATTGCGAAAATAAAGAACAATGTTGGTAGCCGATTAAGGCGAGGGGAAAATGGTAAAAATGAAACAGCTGTAATTTTATGCTTCAATTAGATGGTGAATGACTCTGCAGTGGGTGGGGGCTGGTAGTTACCTTTCTACCTGAGAACACTATGGGTGGTGATTACAGAAACTTTGCACTGGTGCAAATGCAATTAGCACCAGGTAACAATAACACCCAGTGCAAACATCATATTCTTTCAATGCACTTTTGCACCAGAGTAGTGTTTGGCCTAGCCGTAGTTCTTCCACCTGTTGAAAGATGTATTTGTTTGCGTCGTGCTAAATGCACTTTCACTCGTGTAAAGTTTTTGTAATGACGTTTCTACTTATAGGCCATACTGGAAGATTTGCTCAAGAAATGGAAAGCCGTTAACCCCCTCCTCCCAGGCAACTTAGTGCAGCACCAAAGCATTCTTTTTTTGTAACTGAAAGGCAAAAGTATGTTTTTGTAGCTGAACTGTGGATAGACATGTTTGGAGTAAGAGAAGCAGGGTTGGAGGTAAGGTGTAATGACTGCCTATACAATGTCTGGACTAGTAACTTTGATTTTATAATATTGCTGTAATATTGTGTTTCATGTTTTTGAAGCTCTCTGATGCTCTTGTTAGCCCTGGTTCCTCAGAATTTAAATAAATAAATAAATACATTATGGTCTTCCCACTATGCGTCAAGAATGTGCAATATTTAAATCAAACAACCAATATGTTTAACATGTGTTTTCAATAGAATAAAAGAGGTTTACTTTCTTAAGGGGCAATAAAGACAAGTCTCTGAATTGATATGATATGATTGTAAAGCGCTCCGTTGCTTCTCAGCGCTAGGTACGTGCTCAGTAAATACCCTAATAACCTGATATTCGAATGAAGCAGAGCGAACTGAATAGGTAATAATGTTGCCGACCTCCAAAAGCTGAAAGGCTGTGTGGACCCGCTGGCTGAGATTTTATCCAGTGAGCATATCCACAGGGCAGAGGGCAACCAGTCCACCTGAGCGAACGGCCACGATTGGGCTCTCTGTGAGGCTGACCACTGGCTGAGTCACAGTGGTGCCTGCCTACATCGCCACATCTCATTAATTTATGTAAGCCATCCAGGGGTGGGCTCAAACCCCCAACCTTTCCATCAAGAGCCACATGTGCTGACTGATTGCACCAGTTTAGAGCCACTAAACAAATGTCTGCCCACCACTGTAGTGTTTATTTATTTATTACATTTATAAAGCGCTCACAAAGCCCGCAGGCATGAGGCGCTGTTACAGGAATTGTTTGTTTTTCTTAGTTGCGTAATTGTGTTTTTTTTTGTCTCAGTTACGTATTTATAACGCGCTTAAACACACAGAGGTTTCTAAACGCGGACCCGGGGATCGAACCTGTTGTTGCTTTCGTGTCATCTTGCTTCCAAGACGCGCACGTTGCTGCTGAGCTATCCTCCCAGGACATGTTGTCATGATAGCCACTGTCAAACTGAAGTCCTACCTTTATGTTGGTTGCCTGTGAAGGTTTCTTTTTTATTTTTAAATGCTGTTCATCCTACTCATAGTCCACAGGGGTCAGACCTGTTTCTGTGTTGTCTTCAGTGCATCCCATGCAGCGTTGCCATTGGTGAGAGATTTGCCATTCACGGATAATCTCGTTTTTATATTCTTTTTAACTGCATTAAAGATTCTGAAGCAGGTGTGGCCATATGGGTGAAGCACAATTCAATAGGAAAGCAACATATTTCTATTGGTGCAGCATGCAGGCCAATTCACAAAAAATCCCTCATATTATTTTCAAAGCACCGAGAATGCTCTGGTGTTGCCCGGGTTGGTTGCCATCCCTCCCCAGCAAACCCTCGTGTCAGCAGCGGTGCAACAGTGTTGTCCTGTTTTCAGGAACTGGCCTGGGCGGGGGAGTTTTGTTACTGTTCTGCCACTGAAAATACAGGCATCCGATTGTATGCGGGCGAGTAAACAGACCTCTGGGCACACAAAGAGTAAGATAGTTCCCTTGGCTTTCAGGTTTCCGAGTGTACGCCTCTGTGGTGAATTCCCTGAACTGGATTGCAATACTGTCAACCATTGATGGGGGGGGGGGGGCATACGCTCCTGACTGGTGGAGCGGGCGGTTAATGTTTGTGAGACAATGGCGGCTTCTCATCTGCTCCTCCTATAGTCACTTGAAGAGTTTAGAGATTCAGAGGGTCTGCGAGACCTGCGTTGCTAGGCTGCTGGCATCCAGGTGCAACAGGTCTGCTGAGGCCCCCATGGGAGTTTCTTTTACTAGTTTTGCCTTGCCAGCCCGCTTACTCTTTAACTGTCTAAAACCGCAGGCCCTTTAGTTATGACTTTCCATGTGTGGGATGGGCCTGATTTTCAAAGATGTGCACTGGAGAAAATGAGGAGCATCTCTGATTTTCACCTGCTACCTGATTCACAAAGCATCAAAAGTAGGCACCCCTCGAGGGACCGGTACCATTTTTCTGATGCTATCCTGAAAATGGGATTTAAAACATGTGCTGTAGGGTACCTCACCGGTGCACCAGGCCTTATCAGGTTTGCTCCAGTGTTAGTGTTTGTGAATTATGCTGTGTTTCTATGCAGGTGTGCATGGATGCAGTCTGCGGCCATGCACATGCGTGTGCCTGGGGTGGGTCCCTGTGAATGAGGATGCTCATACAGATTTAGAGGCTCAATCAATAGAGTGTATTTTACTCATCATTAAATGTGCCAAAGTTAAATTAGACTAGAACAGAGGTATTCAAACTGTGGGGCGTGCTCCCTCCTTCCCCCGGGGGGACGCAACCTAATTCCTGTGGGGGTGGGAGGGCACGAGACCATACTTAAAATATAAAAAAAAGGTAACCATTTTTTTTTTTTTTAACAAAATCTGAGGAAAGAAAAAGCGGGGCAGTGGGAGCCCTGGGCAGGGGCGGCTCGTCCATATTGGGCGAGGGGTGTCGACCCCCCTCGCCCATTATGGAGGAGCCAGGCTAGTGAAACACTGAGCACTCCCTCAACTGCTTTTTCCAGCTGAGGGAGCGCTCCTGGGCTGACTGAACTTTCAAAGGGAAACAATGTTTCCCTTTGACAGTTCAGTTCCCCAGCCGCACATGCTCAATAGCCATGCAAGGCTGGAGGTGTTTTGCTTCGCCAGCCTTGCAAAGCTCATTGGAAATGCTGGCTGGGGAACTGCATGTCTGTATGTGCAAGGGGGAGATGATGTGGCTCCTTGCACATACAGACAGAGCAGGCTGCAGTGGGGCATTTCAGCACCCACGCTAAGGCCCGTGCATGCATGTGCAGGAACCAGGAAGCTCTTGCTTCCCGATTACTGTTCATGATGCAGGTGCTCGAGCACTGGGGAGGAAACTTCAGGACTGGGGCAGAAGTTAAGTTTATGATCATTTATTTTTTATTTAAATATGTGTATGGATGAGTGTATGTTTGCGTTATGAGTTAGTGTATGGTGATGGGGGCTCCTGTGAATGTTAGAGTGGTTGCTGTGTGAATGGGTGTGTGTGTTGTGTTGGTCTGTGGAGCTGATTTTGTCGGGTGGGGGAGGAGCGTTGTACAACAAAGGCATTTTAAAAATGCCTTTGTTGCACATTTCCTCCTACCCACCTGCCAACATCCGCTCTCCTTCTGAGGCGCTGTGGAGCCCAGGGGACAGGGATGGTATTTATTTACTGGGCCTTTATAATAGATGTCCAGTACAAAATACCATGTTTTCCCCCTGGGCTCCCCAGCGCCTTGCAAACACGCATAATCACGTTGATTGTGTGCGTGTGTTAGGCACTGTGAGGCCAAGGGGACAGGGATGGTATCTTTTTACTGGACATCTATCATACATGTCCAGTAAAACAAATAGCTTCGGGAGGATAGCACAGGTCCAATGTGTTTGCCTTGGAAGCAAGATGACACGGAGCAACACGGGTTCAATCCCCGGGTCTGCGCTTAGAAACCTCCGGGTGTTAAGCGTGTTATAAATAACCTATCATACCATGCCTACCCCTGGTCCCCACAATGCCAATTGCAAACTGTTTGGCTTTTTACCCACTTTTTTTAAAGTATGCTCTAAAATGCCACATTTTAACACTTTATTTTTAAAATGTCCCGGGAGAACCACCCCCTCCGAATCCTGCATGATTGATTTGGGCTCCCTCACTATGCTCAGTCGCTATGGCATATCTGGGGGAAATATTTAAGCCCCTCCACTTAAAAAATTCAACAGCTGTCACCGGCCCTTGGACTGAGTTGGGAGCGGGTTGGTGGGAACTCAGGGACTGTGGTGGGAGCATTATGGGGTAGCCATGGGATAGTGGTGGGAGCAGAGTAGAGAGAGCCCAGGGTCTGTGGTGGGGTGGGGAGAGCCCAGGGAAGGGACTGGACTAGGAGTGGGATGAGGGAGTCCAGAGACTGTTATGGGAGCAGGTGAGGGAGCCCAGGGACTATACTGGGAGTAGGGCGCGGTAACGGCACGCGATTGTTCATAGCCATTTGCATTAGCTTTCCATTTGGCATTTTTTGGGGGGCCAAGACTGCTCACATTTTGCTCAGAGGGGGCCCAGGCCAAACAAGTTTGAAGACCACTGCACTGGAATCTGAAGTCATCCATTAGTTGATGGTACTGATGCCGTATTGACAACCACAGCTTGATCTCAATGATATCAAACATGCTGGGAGTCGGACATAAACCCTACATGGACTTCTTCCTTTCTGTTCAAAAAGTCTCCAAAAGGACAGAAATCCACCAGTTCAACTCCTTCAACAGCCCTGTACCAGAAGGGCCCTCCCTCTAGAAGGCTCCCTTCATTCCAAACCTTCCACTACAGGCTGAATTCATCCAGACTGGTCAACTGACTCTTTCAGATGGCACCAAGTTTAACTCCCAGAGTACAATGAATCGGGGGATAAAGCTATGGGGCTGCCTTGCCCAACTACATGCCAGCATGGATCAGAAGAATTGACAGAGCAGGTTCAAGCAGGAGGAATTCATGGTAGACCGAGATACCACCAACACTGAACATCCCATGGCCTTCTCTTCCCCTGGGCTACGTCCACGCATAGCAAGTGATTGAACATCTTGGGATATTGTTTGCCAAAAGTCATTCATCAATTGCATGGGCCACTTCATTGGCCAAAGCCACCCACATGGTCCTTCACATAATAAACAATAGTCTTACTCCTCCCGGGGAGGACCAATAACAATCCAATTTTTTAGCTTTGCGCCAAAGTACATAAAAATCTTCAGCTGACTGAAAAGTGCAACGCTAGAGATTCAGGGTGTGCATAAACCACCGGAGCTACATCAGTCCATACGTGAAAGCACATCACTGGTTTCTTATTTAGCAGAACGTTCAATTGAAATCTCCATGTATCCCACATCACTCAGATTGTGGATAGATTCCAATTTACCAAGGGAAGATCATGTGACTGTTCACATCACCTTGAAACTGTTCGGTTCGCGATTTGACACCTTACAAGAGGTCTCATTATTCTTCAATTCTTCTTCTTGGTTTTATATTGAATAATGTTATGCGATTGCAATGAATGTTCTTTTCTTTGTTAAAGGCTTTATTGGCAACAACAATAAATATTACATGGCCACGGTAGTGGCCATGTAGTTATGGTTAAGTTGCTGTTTTCATAGGAAGAGCACTTTTTGGGTGGCTTATAACTTCGCTCTCCCTGGACGGATCCTCACCAAACTTTGCAAAAAAAGTATTTGGGTCACTCTGAATTTTTTGCAAAGTTTGGTGAGGATTCGTCCAGAGGGGGCAAAGTTATAGGGGGGGTCCCAAAACTTTTTTTTTCCCCATAGACTGAATGGGAAAAAAATTTTGCTTGCGCCTACAGCCCAAACCGCTGGACGGATTTCCACCAAATTTGGACCAGGAGCAGCGGCTTGGTCCCGAAAGTGTGCTTTTGCAAATTTGGTGAAAATACGTCCAGTAGTTTTTTTTAAAATGACCAAAAAGTAGGTAAAAAAAATTAGTGATATCTGTGTTTGGTTCGCGGACACACTTCCGTGTTCGCTCCGCGGACAGTGTCCTGATTGGCCAATCGTCTTGCGTGATGTTCGCAGACATGCAACGTGTTCGCTGATTGGACGGCGTGGAGCGTGAAGCGCGTCAGATTTTTCAGTAGCGCCCGCCATCTTGGATTTGCGGACGGCCGTGGACAGCGCGGTGAAACTTTGTTCAAAATGTGTATTTTGTAGAGTGTGTTGGTGTGTAGGAGTGTTTGGGGAGGGTGGGAGTGTATGGGATAGGATGAAAGTTGTGTTTTTTATGTGTTAGACGTTCTTTTTGTGTTCGATTTGTTTGCGGACATCACGGGTGTTCTGAAATGTTCTAAATAAACTGACTGGGGGGTGTTCTAAGGACTCAATATGTGTCCGTTTTGTTCGCAAGCAAAGTGAAACTGTTCTAAGAACACTCGCGGTGTCCGGGGAGTGTTCGTAGGGGGTGTCCTGAGGACGCTGTCCGTATTGTTCTCTGTCAAGTTGAATGTGTTCTAAGAACACCCGCAGTGTCCTGAAATGTTCGCAAATAAACAAAATGGGGGTGTTCTGAAGACGTTTTTGAGAACACTCCCGGTGTCCTGAAATGTTCGTAGGGGGTGTCCTGAGGACGCTGTCCGTATTGTTCTCTGTCAAGTTGAATGTGTTCTAAGAACACCCGCGGTGTCCTGAAATGTTCGCAAATAAACAAAATGGGGGTGTTCTGAAGACGCTTCTAAGAACACTCGCGGTGTCCGGGGAGTGTTCGTAGGGGGTGTCCTGAGGACGCTGTCCGTATTGTTCTCTGTCAAGTTGAATGTGTCCTAAGAACACTTGCGGTGTCCTGAAATGTTCGCAAATAAACAAGATGGTGGTGTTCTGAAGACGCTTCTAAGAACACTCCCGATGTCCTGGAATGTTCGTAGGGGGTGTCCTGAGGACGCTGTCCGTATTGTTCTCTGTCAAGTTGAATGTGTTCTAAGAACACCCGTGGTGTCCTGAAATGTTCGCAAATAAACAAAATGGGGGTGTTCTGAAGACGCTTCTAAGAACACTCGCGGTGTCCGGGGAGTGTTCGTAGGGGGTGTCCTGAGGACGCTGTCCGTATTGTTCTCTGTCAAGTTGAATGTGTCCTAAGAACACTCACGGTGTCCTGAAATGTTCGCAAATAAACAAAATGGGGGTGTTCTGAAGACACTTCTAAGAACACTCGCAGTGTCCGGGGAGTGTTCGTTTGGGGGTGTCCTGAGAACGCTGTCCGTATTGTTCTCTGTCAAGTTGAATGTGTCCTAAGAACACTCGCGGTGTCCTGAAATGTTCGCAAATAAACAAGATGGTGGTGTTCTGAAGACGCTTCTAAGAACACTCGCGGTGTCCGGGGAGTGTTCGTAGGGGGTGTCCTGAGGACGCTGTCCGTATTGTTCTCTGTCAAGTTGAATGTGTCCTAAGAACACTCGCGGTGTCCTGAAATGTTCGCAAATAAACAACATGGTGGTGTTCTGAAGAAGCTTCTAAGAACACTCCCGGTGTCCTGGAATGTTCGTAGGGGGTGTCCTGAGGACGCTGTCCGTATTGTTCTCTGTCAAGTTGAATGTGTCCTAAGAACACTCGCGGTGTCCTGAAATGTTCGCAAATAAACAAGAAGGTGGTGTTCTGAAGACGCTTCTAAGAACACTCGCGGTGTCCGGGGAGTGTTCGTAGGGGGTGTCCTGAGGACGCTGTCCGTATTGTTCTCTGTCAAGTTGAATGTGTTCTAAGAACACCCGCGGTGTCCTGAAATGTTCGCAAATAAACAAAATGGGGGTGTTCTGAAGACGTTTTTGAGAACACTCCCGCTGTCCTGCAATGTTCGTAGGGGGTGTCCTTAGGACGCTGTCCGTATTGTTCGGTGTTAAGTTGAAAGTGTTCTAAGAACTATCGCGTTGTTCTGAAATGTTCGTAGGGGGTGTCCTGAAAACGGTGTCCGTATTTTCGCTGGCAAGTTCAAAGTGTTCTAAGAACACTCACATTGTTCGCGGACATTAAAAGTTTCCCATAGATCATAGTTGAAATGTTTGACTCTATGGATGTGATATGCTGCGGTGGTTGTTGCCAGGGCATAGAGTCTTGGGTGCATGGCCATGCACCCAAGACTCTATGCCCTGGCAACAACCACCGCAGCATATCACATTCATATTTGCTTATAACTTTGGGTGAAAAACAAATGTATAAGGAACAAAGGTATTAGATACTATGGATGTGATATGCTGCTATGGTTGTCCTTATTATTGTATACTTACTGTTTGGTCTAGTAATGGGAGTCCATGTTTTTCTTCTTCATTTCTGTGATAAAAGAAAATAGCATGTTAGTATTAGTATTTTGTAATGATTTATTACATTGTATAAGCAATATACTTTTATTTTTTTTCGACCCTCATATTTAGTAGAGTACAAATCAGAGTACTCTGCAATTTGCTCAGTTTCTGTATTTGTTGCTAAAATCATTGGGTCTGTGGGAGAAAAAAAAAATCCATGTTGGATTAAAAAAAAAAACGTTTTCTGTTATGCTACAGTTTATTTGTTTGTTTGTTTTCAGTGTTCACTTTTTGTTTCTGGCTAATGCTTTATACTTTGCTTTGTTGTATTTTTTTTGGAGCAGTAACAGATTCTTCATTTGTTTTGATATTATAAAATTTTGGAGCAGTTAGATACCAATTGGCGTATTCTAACTGTCTATTTTTTTAATATATTTTAGTGGTTTTGATTTATCTATTTGGATATTGGTAAATTTTGGGACAGTTAAATACCAATTGGCGTATTCTAACTGTGTATTTTTTGGCATAATTTAGTGGTATTCATTTATCTGATTAGTTGTTGTAGAATCTTTGAGCTGTTAGATAGCTTTTGGAGTATTCTAACAGTTTATATTATTTTAACACAAATTTATAATTGTGGGACAGTTAGATACCAATTGGCGTATTCTAACTGTGTATTTTTTGGTCTAATTCAGTGGTATTCATTTATCTGATTAGTTGTTGTAGAATCTTTGAGCTGTTAGATATCTTTTGGAGTATTCTAACAGTTTCTATTATTTTAACACAAATTTATAATTTTGGGACAGTTAGATACCAATTGGCGTATTCTAACTGTGTATTTTTTGGTCTAATTTAGTGGTATTCATTTATCTGATTAGTTGTTGTAGAATCTTTGAGCAGTTAGATAGCTTTTGGAGTATTCTAACAGTTTATATTTTTTTAACACAAATTTACTTAAAGGTTTAAATACAGTTTATTTATCAAATTTTGGTTTTAAGAACATCAAATAAGCGTTTGTAAGATTTGCTGGTAATCTCTGCTTTAGAGTAATGGTACTATCATTACATTCAAACCATCCACATTTCTTTTTTATATATGCCGTGTAGTGCCCTGAATTGGTTGTGGCTCCTGCGTGGTAGATTATACCTATTGTTGTGAAGGTTTTCTTACCAAGTGATATTTGACTATGTGTGAATCCAGTCAGCTTTCAGTTGTTTTTGGTACCATCTGCATTGTAACGTAGAAGCATTAGTATTACGTATTTACTATGTGTTTGTATTACTAACGTGGAGCGATTATCTGAATTGCAGGTAGAGCATAATCTACCATGGTTTGCATTTTGTACAAGTTGCTGAAATGGAATGGATTCACAATTTGGTATTGATATATATATGAAGCGTTCATTGGGAATTTCTTCTTGTGTCACATTGTTGCACAGAGTGCATATATGTTTCCACATGTATGAAATCTGGAAGATTTCATTTATAGGTATGTTTTTGTTTTCCAGTACTAATAGTAAGTACATTAGAAATTCTTGTGGATCTTCCTGTGAGTTTATAGTGAATTTCACCATTCCAGAACAGTAGTCCAATTGTGGTCTTATTCCAAAAACACTATATGTGTTGTCAGGATTGTTTGCTGCATTTCTGTGAAGTACTAACATTTGCAAACACAAAGGGTCTGTACTGTGTAAGTAAATGTCAACAATTGGTGGTAATTGAAATAGAATATTCATTGCTACATTTGCATAGCAACTTACACCAACTATATTTGAGAATTTAAATGGTCCAGGTAGTTCTGTATCTAACTGCTTTTTTTGGAGTTTGTCTTCCTTCTTTAAAGAAGTACCTGGTTTACTTTCTCTAATTGATTCTTTTTTGTTTGTGGTACTTGATGAAGTATTAGTTTCTTTTACTCTCTTTGGAGGATTTGCAGTGACATCCTGTTGCATTTCTGTTTGATTTAGTTTTCTTTTACAACGTTTTAGTTTTTGTGGAACAGAATATGTGTTTAGATGTGGAGTGTATAGTGAGCGAAGTCTATTATATTCTAAAATGCAAGGAATATCAGCGTTTACTTTACTTGCATCAAAGTTGATTAGAAATAGACCGTCAAGTGTACGTAAGCGTGATAGTGCTACGTAGCTCATGCCTTCTTTAAAGACTGTGTTACCAATATCTATCATTGCTATGTCTAGGGTAAGACCTTGTGATTTATGAATTGTGACTGCGTATGCAAGAGTTAGAGAAAATTGTTCTCTGCGTACATACATATCTTTGAAGAGAAGGAATCTAGCTGTTGAGCGTCCTATCCGTTGTACTTCTGAAAGTTTGTCAAAGAGTATATTGACAAACTGAATTTTGTTGTCACATGGGTATGTTTGAAAGCCAACAACTGTACCCAGTGCTCCATTAACTAGTCCTTGGTCCACGTCAAGGTTACGTTTAAGCATTACTCTGCAATTTAAGGATAATTTTAACATCTTTTCTAAGCCTGCTGTGTTTGAGATTGATTTTTCTAAATTATTTAGTCTTGTTGTGGCTTGGTCACACATGGGTAGTGTCATACCATGTACATCTAGTTTGTCTGTGGCGCTAATTTCCATTATTGGATGCATTTCTTTACTTAACATTATTTCATTGAATTTGAGACAGCTTGCAAGAGTTGGCATTAAGGCCATACAATTGACATTTTTGTGGGCTAATTGTTCCATAACATCTGTAGCACATGCATTATCGCCATAAAGTGCATTAATGTGCCGGGCTTTTAATGTTGCTTCTGCTTCTTTAGAAAGTATACCAACTCTCAAACTTTTTAAAATGTTGGCATAAGTTAGATCTGCAGATTGGCGCATGTTTTCTGTTAATTCTCTGTATTGGAAATGTTGCCAAAGGTTGACATTTCCAATGCTGCCAACAGTTTTACGGCAGAGTTTGTGCCCTAATGTTTTAAAAATAGGTTCACCTTTTACTGGTGTTAATTGAAGCAGATCTCCAAAAACAATAATGTGTTTTCCTGCAAAGAGCTCTTGATAGTCTGTTTTGAGTACTTCTTGTAATCTGAGGTGAATCAAAGCTAACATCAGGTTGGAGACCATGCTCACTTCATCTATTAGTAGCATTTTCATTTGTTTCAATACTCTACGTAATTCCATTGCAGCTTCTGCAGAAAGTTTGTAATAGTCTAATTTGTTCTGGTGTTCTACTGGTAATAGTAGTAATCAGTGTAATGTAACACCACCTATGTTGTAGGCAGCTAAACCTGTGGGGGCAGTGACAACAGCTGACAGTTTGTTGTTTGTCAATTGTTGAAGGAACTTACTAATGATTTTGATTAGGAATGTTTTGCCAGAACCAGCTTCACCACTGACGTACAGTAGTATAGGTTTATAATTATGGCAGGAACATTCTTTATTTTCATGTTTTACACCATGTGCAATTTGTTTTGTTACTTCTTGAAAAATGCTACTTTGCTCATGGTTTAGTTTTGATTGTAGTATAGTTAAGTCTTCCTTATCTTCATACTGACACATGGTGTTTTCTACTTCTATCATAGCTAATTCTGCCTCATTTGTTATTAGTGGTTCTCCCAGTGGTTCTTGGCTTCCTGTTACAGAAGGTTGACTACTGTCAGGAGTATCCTTATCTAGTTGGGCTTGGAGTTCTTCTTCATGTTGCTGTTCATTGTGCAACATTGTTTTGTACTGTGTAAAGTTTACATCAGTTATAGTGCTTTCATTTGCTTTGAAAGCATCCTCATATGAGTCATAGTTATCTAGTAATTGTTCTTCTTTTCTCCATGGTTTGAAGAGTTGTAGCAGGGACATGTAATATACTTCTTTATGTTGAGGAGTCTTCAATGACAATTTGATATGATTAATTAAATTTGGTTTAGTGAGTTTAACTAAGCTGCCTTCACAGTCTGTCACTCTATATTTACCTTTTTTCATCAGGTTTCATATTATTTTTGTATGTGTAGTTTTGGGCTATTTGGTATAGACACATGTTTCCCAAAGTATTACTTCTGTTTGGGTAGTATGTGTCCAATAAATTGTTTTTTAAAATGTCTTGGCTGTTGGGATCATGTTTGGCTATTGTTTCTATATCTTCATATGATTTTAGAACTCTTTTTCTAGATTTAGCTGGACCAAGACTTAGCCAAACTATATTTTCAGATTTACCATACAATGAAGTACCAGTTAAACGATCAGCTGCTTCATAAGATCCACATTCTCTATGGGTGAGCATTTTTATGCCCAAGCTGTATAATTTCTGAGATACTGTTTTATCTGATGACAGGTCATTCCAGAGGTCTTGGAGCTCTGTGTTTTCTGCTTTAGTTAAGTATGCTGTGACATATCGTGCAACTGCAGTAGAATATTCTGCAATGTACTGCACATCTATGTTTGCATTCCATAAGTGGGCAATGATTGCATTATAATCATTGATATATTTTTCTTCTTCTTTTCTTTTTATGTAATATGTATTTTTAGGTGACTTACCTTTAACACTATGTCTAACTGAAGACATGAGGTGGTTTACTTGACCTGTATTTGTAACTGGTCTAGGGAAACCAAATCGGCATTTGGTGTAGTATTTGCCTTTGTTTTTGTATTTGCGACGACAATATTTTCCACATTTGTGTCTTTGAAATTGTAAAATTTGTGCATGAAGATCACTATTTGTGGCTTCTGATGGAATTTCACAAGTGACATATTTTTCAATAAACTGTAAAACAGTGGCATCACTGTCTTGACCAAATTTAGGAGCATCTTTAATCCATAAAAGCATGTGGATATGTGGTGCTCCTCTGGCTTGGTATTCTTTTCTCCAAAAGAAGTGTTGCACTTCTCCAAGGGGAGGAACAGTTTTATTACAAATAAAATGTAGCATAGCAATGAAGCGATGGTGAAAATATCTTGAAACATTAAAAGGATCCAAAGAACAAAGTTCTCCAGGTGTTAGAATATCTATGTTTGTTTTGTTTTTATTTGATATGCGTAGGAAGTCATGTAAATCTTCCCATGCATATTCTGCACAACTTAATGTAACAAACCAAGTGGGTGGGCCAAGGTTTCTGATCATACAACGTACATCTCCATGACGTCGAAACCAGTACTCTTTAGTACCACGCATATTTGCTAATAGATTTGTAATATTTGATTGTAAAACCTCATCCTTTTGTTGCACTTTCTCTAATAATTGTGTAGCTGTCATATTTTGAAAGTGTGATCCTGATTGTAATATGTGTGCAACTCTGTAACATAAAGTTGCTAGTTCACTTTCAAAGAGTAGGTGGAATATGTATTCCACATTTTGTCTAAATCTGGGATCTTCAGAATACATCCGTAATGAGCGGTATTCTGAAGCTGATATTTGAATAGGTCTATCATCATACCTTCCTCCTTTGCCAGTAGTAAAGAGTAGAGGAAAAGCACGTGCTTCTATACTTTTTTCCCATATACTGATTGGCGATCCTTTTGTTTGACGCATTTGGTAAGTTTCCAGTACATCTTGTACGGTGTCATTACAGTGCAAAGGATGAATTGTATAATGGTCTAAAGTATTTGATATTGTAGCAGGATCTAGTAGCTCAAATTGACCAGCTTCTTGTGTTTCTTGAATTATTTCAGTTGTATCTTTCAAGTTTTCTTCAATATTAATTTCTTTGTAATATTCATTATTCTCTTTAAGATATTGGAAGGCTTGTCTAACTTTATATAAATCTACCAGCTGTTGCCATATTTTTTTGTCTTTTGTAGGTACTCCATTTACTAATATAATTAAAGATTGCTTCATTGGACGTTGCACTCCTAGAGTATGCACATTTTCTTTTAGATTTAATGGTAAATAAACTACTTTTCCACGAATGCCTTTTACCAATTCAGAGGGAGGTAATTTTGCTGTTTTTGGTTGAAGGCGTATTATTGCTTGAAATGGGTGTACAGTTTGAATTATGATGCACTCATATAAATTATGTTGTTGTAGAGGTTTTGGTACTGGGTATAATTCCAAATTATTTGTGATAGAACGTGAAGGAGTTTGGTTGTTGTCAAGTTTTGTAGTGCAATAACTGTAAAGTATTAAGGGCTCAGTTATTTCATATTTGTTTTCTGCTACAAGGTAGAGAGCTAATTCAAACCATTTAGAATCTTCATTGTCTTCTATTTTGTATGATAGGTCCACAGTTTTTGTGTTACTTTTATAAAAAATTCTACGACAACATACACATACATGGTTTGGTACTTCAGCTGATGTACTTTTAAATTTGAGTATTTCTTTTTTGTATGTGTTTAGCAAAAGGTTGCCATGTGTAGAATTGTTGCTTAATTGGTTTAAAGCTATTTCATTTTGTAAATGGGTTTCACTTCCAAAATATTTTTTCTGGATATAGTGAATTTCTTCAAGTAGGTCTTTTGCTGTACCATGTAGAAGGATGTTATTTAACTTTGCTAGTGCTAAAGCAGGACTTTTAGCATAGTACAGTTCATAGACTAGATTTCTTATAGTTGAATGATGTGTTGATATCCTTTTGATATCATGGAAAGTGGTTTTACAAGTAGGTCCTGTAATGCAGGCCAGTGAATGTCCTTGTAGTCCTGTGTACTTGCGCACTGGACAGGTATCTATATTTTGCAGTAATTTAATTTTGATTTTGTCTTTGCTTTTTACATATTTATTGAGGAATTGGCGTAAAGATTTGAAACATTGTTTGGGAATGTTAGACATTGACGTGCATGGCCATTTGTACACTAGACGTTCTGATTCAGTTGAAAGGAGGGGTAAGGAGTACTTCTTGTTCCATTATGGTATTATTCACTTTTTCATAACCTCGACCACTGCTATTTATGGCAATTGTATTTGTTTGCTTTTGTTTTTACGCTTCTTCATTAAAATATGGTTCTGTGCTCGTAGTGTGATTCCATTCACCTCCGCAGATACTTAAGAAGTTCTTTCTGTTGACATTTCGCTTATTGAGAAGTCTTTTTTGTAATTTATTTATTCGTTTTGTTAGTGATTTCATTTTGTTTAACAGTAAAACAAATACATTTCTTTTGAGAAGAATTGCACTGTCCATCAATGCTTCTAAGATTAATTTCCTACGATAGGTTTTAAGCTTTGAACCTGATTTCTCTCCTGTTTTTATAAGATTTTGACGGACTTTGTGACAGTATATTTTGGCTAAAATACTTTTCTTGGTATGCTTACTTTGCACTATCTTAAAATTTGAAGAAGTAGTTTTATCTGTACTGATAGCTGATTTTCTGTTAATTGTTTTTTGGTTTGTTTTACATTTTGATAGAGGAAGCGAAGTTGTTCTACTTGAAACTTCTTGTGTTTCACTAAATGATTGTATTAGCTGTTTTGTTTCAACTTTTGTTTACAAATTCTGCTAGAGATGGATGCTTATGTTGGACACCTTTATTTTCATTTGCTCTACTTTTGCGTTGCTTTCTACGGACTTGACTTTTGGTAGGCATTCTTTAGGGTCTGTTGAAAAAAATAAAGAAGATATGGGTTGGGGTGTTCTGGAATGTATGTGTGCTGTGTGCATGAGTGTTTGAGTATGATGATAAAGATGTATGTAATGGTGTGTGATTGTGCATTGGGAACTAAAACTAGTAGGGATAGGTATTCTTGAATTTATGTGTTACTAAACTGGGGTTCAGATGACAAAAAAAGTAAGCTAGTGGTGTGGAAAAGTAGAAATAGTAAATCTAATGTATACAATTAAAACAGTTGTTTGTTCTATAATATGAGAATTGTAGTGGTTCAGTTGGGTAATTTGTGTGTCCAAAAATAGAAATTTGTGGGCCATTCTGGCTGTAAATTGCTGTTTAAGACATGGACATTTTTGGACAAAATGTTACAAAATCTCTATTTTTAGAAACCAAAATAGCTCGTATTAATGTTATAGTATATTTGATTAATAATACGAATATTATGGTGATATTTTACTTACTTTTTTTTTTAAATTAACAGGTACCTTCTTAGTTTTTCTTTCTTCTTCGAATTCGGCTGCTTCTTTTCAGGAAACTGGTCTTCACTGCAATTGTAAAAGCTTCAAATTAGTAACTTTGTTTGTATATAGCACTGTTTTTAATTTAGATATTGATTTTTTTAATTGAAATCCTCAGTGCCTTCTGTAAAACCATTAAACTAATTTATTTACATAAGATACATTGCATCAGTTCAGTACATATGATATGTTCTTAATGAACAAATTGTATTGAATGACTAACTGTAGCAAAAAAAAAATATCTTTACTATGTCTTGTGAAATTTATAATATATTAGTGAATACCACTATTTCTGTAAGTAAACTATTCTAGGTAATAGCGCCTCAATGTCATGTCTAATTTAAAGTAATTAAGTAAATAAATAAATAAAAACAAAAAATATGAAATTGTATAAGTATTTTTATAAAGGTTTAAACATAGATTGTGTTTGCATGCAATTTTGTTTGAATATATGTAGTCTATATATTTCATTTAAAAAATGTTAGTTTAACATGATTTGAGTGTGTGTGTATAAAGAAAGTAAATAGTATAAAGGTTTATAAGTGATAGTTGATTTTAGGAAATTGAAAAAAGTACAGTAAATTCATTTTACAAATTTTACAAGGTAAAAGTCTGTTTGAAAATGTATTCATCTACTATACAGAAAATATGAATACCTGAAGTTTGTGTTCATGCATATGGATATGCATGGAGCTGCAAGTAGAAATCTTGAAGACTTGTACAGTATTTCTGGTAGATGGTGCTTGCCAATGATATGACACTTGTACTCAGAGAGATTCAGAGTACATTTGCAGTGCTGATCTATGATGATGCAGTTAGATGTAGAGGTCTTGAATGTGATTGGTGCATGGTCATGTGATTCTTGAGGTACATCCAATGAGGGAATGGCAGAGAGAGTGTAGTGGAAATGGTATAAGGGCTGTTCATGTTATGATATGTCCGCGGACATGGCGGTGGTTCGCGGACATCGGGAGTTACATCCGGGGATTTTTGGGTTCAGAAGTCATGCAAATGAGAATAAGCACTGAAAGGGATTGGTCAGGAAAGTTTGGTGGGTGTGTTGTGCCAGGAGAGATTTTCTCAGATACTCTTTTTGCTGAGAGAACAAAAGATAGCTATGGCTGTGTGTTTCAGAAAACAGATTGTTTGGATTTTAGGAGATTCGTGGATATATTGGTTGAAGGTGCATGCAGAAAGCTGTGGAGTAGCTGTAGATCTTGGATTCCCACATGTGGAATTAGAATTACACTGGCATGGAGTACGTGGAATGAAGTGGTTGGACTTGCTACTTCTCTGTGCTACTTTGGAGACAGAGCAACTTCCAGACATAATTGTAATTCATTGAGGAGGGAACAGTTTAGGACATGTGACTGGAATTTTTTTGCAATTTGCTATGAAAGAAGGACTTAGGAAGGTTATGGACATGTTTCCTAATTCTCAAGTGATATTTTCACGGATTGCGCAGAGACAAATGTGGCTTCGTTCTTCTTCATTTGGTCCACAAATGGAAAAAGCAAGGCACAATGTTAATAAGGCTGTTTGTGCCTTTCTAAGAGATTTTGGCATGTCTTCTTTTCAAAATGAAAATATTATGTTTTGTAGTACATACATTTTTCGCAGAGATGGAGTCCATCTTACTTATGCTGGCAATCAGATTTTTCTGAAAAATGTACATTTTTGGAATTACAACAACGATTTTGAAGTAGATGTTAAGCATTTACAATTTTTGACTTACAAACACCACCCAAAGGCTCTTTTCAGAGCCACCACTTCTTTACAGAGAAAATGACAATGTTTGTGATGGAGTAGCAACCCAATTTTTTTAATGTTCGCGAACTGTCCGCGGACTTCTAAAAAATACAAAGAGCCCTGCTTCATTTATTTTCACTTCTATTTTTTAACTGGGAAAGGCGGCTCTGAAAAGAGCCTTATTTTTTTTTGATTTTTGTAATTTTGTATTTTTTTTGGTTTTTCAGACACGACACACTACGAGAGGAGAGTAAAGAAGGGTAAAGGGGGGGACACCAACCACAGGGATAAGAAAGGGCGAGCTGAGAGAGGAAGATGTAGAGTGGGTTTTATTTGGGTAGTGAGCAGGTCTTCTCGTGCTCTGAGACGATAGTCTCAAAAAAACTCTGAAGTCGCTCCCCCATGCAGAGTACTGTGTCACAGTACACACATACAACTGTGACCCTCGAAAGGTAAGGGTCATCAGCATTCTGTATGGCCTGTGAGGCAGCTTGAGGAAGACGCTGTCCCACAGAGGTGGTCCTTGTGGTGACAGGATCAGAAACAGAGGATGAAGTAGAGGAAATCAACCTGCTACGTTCTTCGCAAGGTACAACCCTGCGAATAGCCCCAGAGTGAAATGACCTCAGGTGTCGCTTCATAGTAGTGGTCCCAAAGCTGTACTTACCGTGCTTCCCGCGACTGAGTATCATTTTGCACTCATTGCAGGTAACACGGTTCACACGAGCCTTAGGAACATTTCCATGAATGGTAAATAACCGCCACACCCAACACTCACGCCTAGTGCGGGTAGTAGGGTTTTCCTCTACCTCATTCTCATCATCCTCTTCTTCCTCCTCCGCATCCTCACTCCTGTTCCCCTCTTCAGGCCCTTGGGGAGGTGGTGGTGCTGGAGGGGGTGGGGGTGGTGCTGAAGCAGGTGCAGCACCAAGTGGCAGTTCAGCAGCCAAGGATGCCATCTCGATGATGGTGTAGTCTGCAGGTGGCAGCAAAAATCACTGTGTTCTGAAGAATAGCCAGAAAC
The DNA here is from genome assembly GCF_040938575.1 of Ambystoma mexicanum. Taxonomy (NCBI): domain Eukaryota; kingdom Metazoa; phylum Chordata; class Amphibia; order Caudata; family Ambystomatidae; genus Ambystoma; species Ambystoma mexicanum. The sequence continues at coordinate 219,071,187 of NC_090927.1, read as the reverse complement.
ACAATGGGAATAAGCTCTTGGGCGTGGTCTTTTATAGGGGTGCTTGTGCGCGGTTCGCGGACATGCGCACTGTCCGCGGACAGATCGAACACAAAAAAAGGATCGGAAAGTGTCAAAAGGTATATAGAAACTCAAGATTGCTATGTGGGACTTGTGCCATGGTGAGATTTTATTGAAAAATATTATGGATTAACTGAAAATGTACTTTTAAATTGTTCGGGGACACGAACAGTGTCCGCATTTCAGGACACACGATGAGCGTGGGCGCGGTCATATGATCCGTTCGCGAACTAGTCCGCGAAGGAAGCGCCTGTCTGCAGGACACCAAATGCACAGAGATTGGTTAGCGCATGCGCATTGATGTCCTACGGACACTGTTCGGGTTCTGAAGTAATTAAAAGTGCGTCACACGTGAAACAAACATTTCAGGACACTGCGTGTGTTCTTAGAACAGTTTAAACTTGGTAGCGAACAGTAAGGACAGATATAGTGTTCTTCAGGACACGTGTAATTTAGTTTATGTACGAACATTTCAGGACACCAATTGTGTTCTTGGAACAGTTTCAATTGGGTAGCGAACACTACGAATAGGTATAGTGTTCTTTAGGACACTTTAATTTTTGTTTGTTTATGAACAATTCAGGACACCTCGTGTGTTCTTAGTACAGTTTCATGTTGCTAGCGAACACTACGAACAGTTGTACTGTTGTTCAGGACACATCATTTTCGTTTATTTACGAACATTTCAGGACACCAATTGTGTTCTTAGGACAGTTTTAAGTTGATAGCGAACATTACGGACAGATATAGTGTTCTTTAGAACACTTTAATTTTTGTTTCTTTACGAACATTTCAGGACACCACGTGCGTTCTTAGAACAGTTTCAACTTGCTAGCGAACAGTACGAACAGGTGTGGTATTCTTCAGGACACCTCCATTTTTGTTTATGTACGAACATTTCAGAACACTCGCACTGTCCGCGGACACTTTTATTGTTTAAAAAAAAAAACGGAAACTATTCACAATACAATATAAAAATTAAACTTTATTTAACATATATTAATAATTTATGACAGAGAAGGTGGGGCAGAAACAGAAACAAAAACAGGAGTATTTGGGGTTTCAACATGATTGGTATTAGGTGAAGAAGGGATGGAAATCTCATCAAAATGTTTTGGATTATGGAGAGGGTTTGGGGATAATTGACTGGGATATGGTGAGGAGGGACAAGTACATGTGGGGCAATGGTACAAGGTTTTTGGTTTGAAATGATTTTCTACAAAAGGTTTTAAATTATTAAAATTAGCCAACAATACATCCATTTTTTCGTCTATATTGTGAAGACTGTTATCCATAACAGGGTTTTCTGAAGTTTTTTCTATGTTGGTATGCTCTGTACAAAAAAATAATATATATGTTAAATGTATATAAAAAAAATAATAAATAAATGGTTTATATTATAAAGTGTTTACCATTAGTTTCACTATCTTGTGACATTTCTTCATGTGGGAAATTGTCCTCTAGCCATTCCAGAGTACTAGACATTTCTGTGAGAAAAAAAAAAGATAATATATGTTTTAATCTAATACAGAAAGTTTATAAATATATGAGTAAAATGAAGTACACTTACTATTTCTGGTAAGATACGTCCTATGTATTCAGTGGGTCTGGTCTTGTTCTCAGTTCTGTTGTGTCTGTGAGGTAATTATGTTGGAAGCCAATTTATCCTCTTGTGGTATATTCCATTTCAGAACATATTGTATTTAAATGAATGGTTAGTGTGTTACATATATGGGTTACATTTCTTATGTATTACTATATATAATGTGTTTGTGTGCTGCTTTTTGAATTTGTTAAATGTTCCTATATTATGATATAACAATCAAACATACCCCACCACCCCCCCCCCCACAGTTTTTAGGTAGTGGTACTGTTCTCTGAACATGTCCGCGAACATTAAATAAGTTCGCGGACATCAAGTTCATAAGAAGAGATCTAGTCAGTTCCATATGACATGTATATAAAGTCAAAGTCATTATTGTTAAGTTGTGCTACTAAAAAACTATGAAATTCAGTGAAAAAACTTTGTTAAAGGGACGTTATGGTTAAGTTGCGCTACTAAAAACCTATGAAATTCAGTGAAAAAAACGTTGTTAAAGGGACGTTATGGTTAAGTTGCACTACTAAAAACCTATGAAATTCAGTGAAAAAACTTTGTTAAAGGGACATTATGGTTCCAAGTAAAACCAAAAAACCCTTGAAATTCGCCAGTTATGGTAAGCTAAGCAACCATAACTCGCACCACCACCGTGCACTGCTAAGACTAACACCCAGGACATCAAAGATGACATCACAAATGTCATTGATGACATCACTGATGACATCACATGTCTGGCTCACTATTTTTTCTTTTGCTGACATATCTAGGCCACATGGTTTTCTTCAGTAACAGTCAGAAACTAAGAATTTTATTTTATTTGTAGACATATCCTTCTAGTAGGTTCTTACAGTAATTCCCTTAGAGTACAGTCACATCATATGAAACATATACATATGGGAAAACACAAGCTTGAAAGACAGCAATCCTTTTTGTGCATAAAGATAATCACTCTCCTAAAAAAACCCACCCTTGACCCCACCCTCCCCCAACAACTATAGACCCATCACCACTGTCCCCTTCCTCCTCAAGATACTGGACAAAGCAGCATACCTGCAGGTTCAACATTTCATTGAAGAGAACAAACTCCTAGGACTCCGACAATCAGGCTTCCGCCCCAGACACGGGACCGAAACTGCCCTACTTGACCTGAAAAACCAAATGGACGATGCCAGAGACATGGGCAAACCAGCACTTCTCCTACTTCTTGACCTATCCGCGGCTTTCGACCTCGTGGATCATGACGTCCTATGCCACCACCTCTCCTCTACGGCCAAATTTTCCCCTGAAGCCACAGCATGGATCACTTCCTTCTTACAAGACAGAACCATGCAAGTATTCTCGGACCTAGCATCCGCCTCACCTACTATCATACTCTGTGGTGTGCCCCAAGGCTCCTGCCTCTCACCCACCCTCTACAACATCTTCACACGACCCCTTTTTCTCATCCTTGACGCCATGGGCATTTCATACACCAACTACGCTGATGACACACAGATCCTCCTCACCCTCACTGGCAACTATGACACTGACTCCATGACCCTCAACAACCTCTACAACACCATCCAAGCCTGGATGGCAGACAATGGACTATGCCTCAACTCAGACAAGACTGAACTCCTCCTGGTAGGCTCACCCGACACGCTGAAAAATCTAGACTCCCAGTTCAGTCACTTCACCATAGACTCCATCAAAATACCTGTCTCAGAATCAGTCAAAACACTTGGCGTCTACTTAGATTCCAACCTATCCATGGTTAAACAAGTCAACGCTATAGCCTCTGCAGCTGCATATCATGCCAAACTAATCAACGCAGTCAGGCCCTTTCTCTCCAAAGAGAACTGCACTAACATAGCCAGAGCCATCACTGGATCTAGGCTTGACTATTGTAATGTACTCTTCCTAGGTACATCCAACAAAAACCTAGAGAGGTTACAAATCATTCAGAATAGCGCTCTCCGGGCAGCCCAAGGCATTGCCAAATGAGAACACATCTCGGAAGCCAGAAAACGAGCACACTGGCTCCCAATAAAAGAAAGGATCATCTTCAAAACGCTGACACTGACTCACAAGTGCTTTCACCTTACTGCCCCCGACTACCTCTCCCAAAGGATCCACCCCGTCTCTACTACGAGGCCAACCAGATCACCATATACTAACATGCTTTCTGTGCCATTAGTAAAAAAAGCCAGAGCTGGCGGCTCCAGCTTCCCATATCTCGCACCCACTCACTGGAACGCCCTACCTCCTATAATCCGAGGTGAGGCCTCCCTTTGCACCTTCCGCAAATCCATAAAAACCATCTTATTCACATAAGATTCCTCGCACCAGCTGAATACATCTCCTATGTTCCAGTGCATAAACTGTTTGTAATGACTTACTGTACCAACCAAAACAGCAGCTCTATGCCTGTTGAATACATAATGTACTGATGAATGCTTCTTTGCCTGTAACTAAGCTCTTGCAAGTAACAGCGCCTCAATGCCCATGGGTTACTTGCGCGCTATATAAATTTAAATAAAAAAAATAAAAAAAAACTAGACTTATGAGCACTTTCTGATAGTTCTGTTGTTTTTTTTTTATGGCTGTACTCTCCCTGTATATGGTCATATTTGTATACATTGTACTCACACTACTTTCCTTAGGGTCCAATCACATCAAGTGATACATATACATAGGGTAAATAGCAGCTTTGAAACAGAGCAATCATTTATTTGCATGAAACTAATCAGTTAAGTTATGAATTGTTTCTGCTACTACTTGTGCTTTTTTGCTAACTTCACTTTCCCTGTATATACCCATATTGGTATGTGTTCTTGTGTCTTTGTGTTTTGTCTATAGTAATGCAATTATGTAATACATGGGTTTTATTAGCTACTTATTACATATTTCACAGTACACAAAAATCTATTAAGAAAACAATTATCATTTCATTATTCAACATATTAACTTTACGAATATCATACCTTCATCTTGTACGCTGCACACAATGTTATGTTTCTGTATGAGTAGCTTAGTATACTAGATAGAACCCCATAATAGGATGCTATTTTATATCAATGCATCGTTCAATGCACTTATTAGGGTATATTTCTTGCAATAATTCTTGACACTTTTTTCGCAACATAATAATAATCCCTTCTACACATATTTCATGAGAAGTACATACACATGTGATGTCATCAGTGATGTCATCAATGACATTTGTGATGTCATCTTTGATGTCCTGGGTGTTAGTTTTAGCAGTGCACGGTGGTGGCGCGAGTTATGGTTGCTTAGCTTACCATAACTGGCGAATGTCAAGGGTTTTAGTAGCGCAACTTAACCATAACGTCCCTTTAACAAAGTTTTTTTCACTGAATATATATATAAACACAGAAATATTATTTACGGTCTATATATGACTGTGTGGGCCTGAAAGGTAATGAAATCTGCTATCTTTGTACTAACCGTTTTAGTCCAATAAAAAGTATCAATATTTATAACATTCTTATAAAATAAGTTACTAATTTAATAATGCCAAATTATCTCTTTGGAAGGGGCATGTTTCATAAGTATTTTATAGGGAAGGGGCACTGATTTTTTTATTTTTATTTATTGTGCCATAGTTAATTAAACTTTTAACACATTTTTTTTTAAAAAATCACAAGCCATAAAGAAAACTTCATACAATATTCCTATAAACCACAATTAATCTCTATCCTATTCTAAACTCATAAAATCAAAATATTTCTATAGTTACATCGTAATAGTTCAAATTCTAGTCTGAAAAGAAATCTGAGAATCTCTTTTCTGCCTCCTGCCAAATTGCCCAAGCCGCAGCAGAAATGACTACGGATTTAGCTTCAGAAAACATAGCCCTAAATTGGTCACCAGTGATATCTTCTAGGTGGGTTATCATATTCACATAACCTTTATGGTAGCAGTCGGTTAAAGAGTCACACGCCGTCAGTATATGTCTGCTACTCTCCACTTCCGCTTGGCACAGTCAGCAGATATTATATATACATTCAGTTTTATTCCAGTTTGAGCAATATTCTCTAGTAGGTAGGAGGTAAAATCTCAAGTAAATGATGAAGCGTTTCAATTCTGTAGAACATAATTTAGTCAAGTAGCTGTTCGGTCTGTATATTGGAAAGCGCTGATGAGACACTTCATGGGGCCTTATTAGGAGTTTGAAGGTAACCATGGCGCTATTCCCTTACTGCCCACCTCGTAATGAGGCCCATTGTATCTTTGTTTTCTGTGCAGAGTGTCAATATGTTTACCCTATCCCAAAGTTTAGCCTTGATTTTAAGTTTCTTTTCAAAATTGGGATCCATTGTAATCATAGTTATATCAAGGCCCACTTCTTCCAAATAATTTCCTGTAGAGCTTTTCAATTCTTGCAAAAAAGCATTCTTATTTTCCATGCTGTTAATTTCACCCGATAATGTATACAATTGATTGAGGTTTGGGTTTTTTTGGCAAAATTTCACATATAGCAATACCCTCTTTATTTGCCAAGATGATCTTAATGACATCACCCCAAATTCGACTCTCAGGGACTCAACCGGAGTAGCATTTGGGAGGTTCATGACTGTGCGCAGTATCTTCCCTTCCAGACCATCAACCATTTTGTCAATTTATAGGGTAACAGTTCCAGAGCATACATGATCCCTGGTATTATCGCAGTGCGATACATTTCTAAGAGGCCCTGGATATTGTGTCCACCATGATGAATTATTTAGTGAAGGGCAGTCAACCACTTTTTCCAAGTTTTCGCAACTGTCTGGAATTTATGATATTTCTCATCTGGATTTACCTTAATGGGGAAGCTCAAGTAGACATATTCATCAACATTTTCTAATTGCCAATTTTTTATTTCCACCTCTTTTCCTTGTGTCTTTTGCAGCTTTTCCCCAAGATCATGGTTTTAGTTTTCGATATGTTAATAGCCCTGGCATTTCTATCTGCATAGGTAACCAGCGCGTCCAATGCTCACTGGAGACCAATCAGAGTTTGATCTAGTAGTATAATATCGTCCGCATAGGACAGCCATGGCACATTTGTTCCATTTATCTTAGGTGGATCGTTTTTAATTGGATGGAATATTTGCAGTAGATTGGCCATATAACGGTTATAGAGTATAGGGGAAAAGACACATCCTTGTTTCAGTCCACGATTAGTACTGACATAGTTGGTATGTAAATCTGTCTGATTTAGGAGGACAGTTATGGAAGTGTCTGTATAAAGTTGCTGTATAAAGTATAGGATTGTCGGGTTTCATCCACAATTCAGGTCTCAAGACTAGGTCAAAGGCTTTGGTAAAGTCTGTATAGCAGCAGTATAGATTTGGTCTGCTGCTTTTAGCCGTTTCATCAATGAGGTGTTGGAGAACACATATGTTGATGAGCGAGTTATGGGCTTTGTGAAATCCTGTTTGAAAAGGGCTTAACAGTTCCTTTTTCTCCAGCCATGTAGTACGTTTTTTCAATAACGCTGTTGCAAATATCTTGTGGCTAGCATCATTCAGGTACTAGGACTGATTTGAGCCAGCTATCCGGTACATTTTCAGTATGTGCTATCTGAATATATATTTTTGCTATTATCTTTGCCCACAATGTTGGATTTGCTTTCATTACTGTTTATGGTATCCCGTCTTGCCCGGGTGCTCACAAGCTTTTAAGTTTCACAATGATGTTCTCTATGACGTCTTCTTTGATATCAAGTTTAGGCACCACCAAGTCATTAAATTTCACAAGATCCTTGCAGTTGTTAAAAATGGGGTCATACTGCAGGTCCTTTATGTGTTTCAGCCATATATGTTCAGAAACTGAATTTGCATTTGTGGGGTATTCGCTTCTTCTAAAGGCATTGAAAGTGGACTAGAATTTCTGGGTGTCGTGTGTTTTGAGCCAGCCAAATAGTCAAGTCCAATTTTCCGTATTCATTGATGGTTTATGTTGCTTTACCCAGTGTGATGCTGGAAATGCATTGGAGGGACAGGGCCTCCCTGTCCTTGTCCTGTAGTCCTTTTTCATGTGTGTTCAGTATTGTTTTCTGCCCAGGAGTCCATGTGAGACTCTTGACAGCGCAGCCCTTCCTTTTTTTGGTTTCGTGTACAGACCCTTGGGATACCCTTATGGCACCCCTGGGTGGGGCTACAACTCTGTACTCCTAGTGTATGTTTTTGGTCACCTGTGTGTGGCCCACAGAGCAGAGTATGGGCGGGTGGCAGCTCCATGCTGAATTCGACAGGTGCTCTGAGTATCCTCCATTTTGGGGTACCCAGGCCCTGCCATTGCAATCAGTTGATTCCTGACTGGAGGCAAGATGCCCCATGTGGCCTCTTGCTTTCTATTGCCTGTTACCTTGTTTTCCCAAAGTCCTGGGAAGCCCTGACTCTGTCCCTTCCCCCGACTGGCTATAGGGTAGAAGTTCCACATATGGTATTTTGGGTAAGTCCGGGCCAGACTGGCTGGTTCCCTCCCAGTGGCTGTATGTTGTGGGTACGCCCTTGGGGTGGGACCTTGGTGAATGGAGTGTGTGACCAATATGCACTTCATGTTATGGGTGTCTGTTTTCTGGTATGTGATACAAAGACTGAGACAGCCCTGTCCGAAACTGGTATGAATGCAGTGTGGAGTGCTGAATGGCTGGGTGCTTTTCCCAAAACAAATTTCTTGGTTTGAATGTCTGGAGGGAGGAGAATGGCCTGAATGCACTGTGAGCCTGATTGGCTGCCTGCCCTTCTGAATGCCCTTCTGAATGATTGTTTCCCTGAGTGTGACCCAACAGAGTGAATGAGAGACCAAACAGTATATCTGGCGACCTCTCACTGATGGAAATTGTTCAGAAACTGAAGTCGATACTTGATGCTTACTCTCGAAGCCGAGCCGGAAGAAGAAGGTGAACCGCTGTTCCCTTCGAAGCATGCTGTACCTTCAAGAAACTGATCTAAGTGAGGACCTGGCTAGGAGACCTCTCCCAAGCTACGAGGGACCATTGTGCACCAGCTAACCTTCACCGAAGCGCTCTGGAAGTCAGTCCTCGAAAGGCTGCCGACCGGAGACGGGGACCGCTGCGGAATCAAGGCTCCATTGCCTAAGACACTTTGAATCAAGGACTCCCTCGCTCATCACCGTCAACCGCTTTCACCCTGCTGGATAAAGTCAAGGTCATCGACGACCGAGGAGAATCCGCTGGTGGGATTCCCGCCACCCGAAGACCACAAACACGGTGACATGCTTGCAGCATCAAAGTTCTTCAGTGACTCTTTGCAGCAACGAACTATCGTCATCGAGGTGCACCGCATGCCTCATCTTCGCAGGACGTCCACGACCAATCGTTGACGAGCACCGCCAGGACCGAAGCTGCTGCCTCAATGCCTTTGTTCACCTTTTCTTCGAGGGATCTGAACGATCCGTGGCTCCTGCCTTAAACTGGTCAGATAGCACAGTGAGTAGCGCGCTTGCTTTGACATCCATGCAGAGCCTGCCGATGCAGGTTCAAATCCTGGCAGGGCCAAAGGGAGTCACTCAAGACTGATCCATCGACGACCCGACGTTGAACTCTGCTTAGCCAAGTACATTGGGGTGGTAGAACTGTTATAGAAGTTTTACAGGTTGCCCATGTGGGGGGATGCTCGTACAGAACTGTGCCTAACGGTAGGGGCCCAGTATTCTGCCAATTGTTTAACCAACTTGTTTTTCTTCCTCAAGTCTATTTTTGGTTCGCATTATTAATTGATTTGTATGTCATTTGAAACTGTCTACAGTTGATGCATTTTAAGGGAATCAAAGACGTAAATGTGGTACCGCATAGAGCCTGTGGCCCTGATTCATGGATTATTTGCGCCAAAAAAAACGGGATTTGTGCGCCATTCTGCCCGCAAATCCCTGTTTAACAAATGGGGATTTGCTGGCAGAATGGCGCACAAATCCTGTTTTTTTCGGCGCAAATAATCCATGAATCAGGGCCTGTATATATTTACAATTTTAGAATTGCCTGAGCACAAAGTGGTTTATTGTGATTGTGTATATAATTGAAACCTTATTTATATAAAGAACTGTGTTATCACTAACATAGTGTGTGGACATTCTTAGGGACTACACTGTTTTTAAGAACCAGTCTGCATCACCTCCTGAGAGCTTAAGCCTTGATTGCTCATCCACGTTTACCAAATAGAGAATCTTGGCTGGGGTGCTCTGTGTCTCTACTCTGCCATATAGAGAGCTGGAGTACAGATACCCCCTTCCAGTCTTTACACCCAGTTTCTATAGCTTGTAGCTAAACTCTTTAGTTGAAGCAATTTCTCCACTGCAGGGATCAAGGTATTTCTATTTATCACCGTCTTTGCGCGTCAGAGAATTTGTTTCTGAGCTGCAATAGTTGGATCAAAGGAGAGATTTCCTTTAGTACCATTTTTAAATTTCATTTTGTTGATGTATTCTTTTCGGCTGAATAGCCTACTACAGATCAAATGATTTAAATCCCAATTAACCAACAAACCGTTTTCCATAAATTCATGTAGATTGTAATTCAGAAAATCATTCACATAAGTTATATGCCTTTCCCTCCAGCGTAGTCTATTCCCTTGTGTGTTAATAGAAGTTCTGGAGGAAAGTATATTAGTAATGTAAGTGTTCTCCAAGGTTAGAGACCAGACTAATGCTGCATGGTTGCTCTTTGTATTAAAGTGAGTTTTAATGAGATTACATTTACCAGCCAAAATTGGGTCCGCCATGACATAATCAAGATGGGATCTAGCTGATCCATTTGACCATGTGTAGTTTTTTCCTCCTGGATCTACACTGTCAAACCTGAGTTGCACTAGGTCATATGCTGGCAGAAAGACCGTCCATGGGGGTCTTTGTGTTTCTATTACGAGGGTATTGAGAACTCAGACTCTCTGTGTTAAAATCACCACCTAAAATCATTAGCCTCTTCAGAGAAAGATTGTGCCACTTCAAAATTATTGATTTAATGTCTCTATGTATCAGCTGCGTGTACAATCCTGGGAAAGAAATGATCGATCGCCTCAGGTATTGTGTGAAGTCAATTTGTATTCTTAGTCAGATCTTCTACTTCCCATTTCTCAATTTCACTATTGTTCTTCAAATTTTTCTTTATGAGAAATGCTTGTAAAGCCGCTTTACCTGTCTTTTCCATGCTAGTTGTTTTATTATCCTTCTTAAAGGTTCGTGCAAGAGTTTCGCTGTAAATGGAACTCTTGTTTTTCCCACAGATTGTTAAGGACAGTCCCAGATCAGTCAATTCCATTATACTTGCCTTCAAAAGCGAGACTATCAACACTGATGATAATTCAACCAATGCCCAATTTGTTTTGCTCCCCATCCAATGTAATTCAATGCAGGTAATATCGGAAAAATGTATCAAGTCCAGATGTGGTAATTGACCCAATATTTCCAATAAACGTGTGCGATTAAAAAAAGGGCTATAGTTAGTGGGCTTTTAGTTCCTCCAAAATTACCCATTTCTCTAAAGCCTTTAGCTCTTTTTTTACGTCAACTTGATTGACTCTCAAAGACACATTTTGCGCCTTAATACAATCTATGTTGGCTTGAGGCATTCTTTGATTCATCTGTAGTAAGCCTTTTTCAGCTTTCTCTTCGTCTCTTTGCCAAAAGCAATCTTCAGAACTATATGAGAAGACTAACCATACAAAAAGAGGGTGAATACCTCTACTACAATATAAGTTTTCTCTCCTGATGAACCATAGCTCAATCTATGGGGAAACACGTGTCGAGAGGGATGAAAGTATAATGTGTATGAAATCAATACAGACCAATATTTCTTTTGGAAGAAAAGATACTGTATGGAAAACAATACAATTAATCTGAACAGCTGGGGAGCAGGTGTAAGTGGATCTAGGTCACCTGGTTTAAGCCCCGCCCACCTGGTGCCTTCCTGGTTGCCGCACCTTTTCACCACTTAGCAAGCCCCGCCCACCTGGTGCCTTCCTGCTTGCCGCTTTTTTCCCTACTTTAGGAGCCCTCCAGCCTCTTTTCCTTTGCAGCTGGGGAGCAGGTGTAAGTGGATCTAGGTCACCTGGCCTAAGCCCCGCCCACCTGGTCACTTCCTGGTCGCTGCTCCTTTTCACCACTTAGCAAGCCCCGCCCACCTGGTGCCTTCCTGCTTGCCACTCCTTTTCACCACTTAGCAAGCCCCACCCACCTGGTGCCTTCCTGCTTGCCGCTCCTTTTCACCACTTAGCCAGGCCCGCCTACCTGGTGCCTTCCTGCTTGCCACTCTTTTCCCTACTTAAGGAGCCCTCCAGCCTCTTTTCCTTTGCAGCTGGGGAGTAGGTGTAAGTGGATCTAGGTCACCTGGCCTAATCTCGCCCACCTTCTTAGCCCTGCCTCTTCCTTCCTGCTCTTAACTCTTAGATGAAGGGCGTTTCTCGCCCGGGCGTCCAAAGTGAAGGGCAGTCAAAGAAAAGGGCTATTGCTGTTTGAACCTGTTCGGACCAGGAGGATCCAGGGTCCGACCCTCTGCTAAGACAGCAGGCAAGCATGCACCAACATGTGTTACTCCCTCTGTCCCCACAGGCCATCCCCATCCTCTCTGCCCCCCCCCCCGTGTTGTTCCCTTGTGCACCCCCTCCCTTCCCGCACACAGGAGTCTGTCCTGATACATTCTGGTTTCACCATCACCGTCTTGTGGCCAATGCTGGATTTTACTTTTATGGACTTCATTGATTCACGGTGTGTCACCCTTTCTCAACTATCATGCTGGACTTCCTTTGCATCTTGTAGTTATGGTGGCCCTGAATCATGCTGTTCCCATCTTCATCTTGTATTCTGGCTTGCAACATTATGTGTTACTACTGACTTCTGAAATTGTATTCGCTCTCCCCTCTTGCTTCTCCACTCTTTTTGACGGCGTACTCTCTGTTCACTCCTCCTTTCCCTTCTCCCTTTTCCCATCTCCTCCCCTCCTCCCCTTACTTTCTTCTATGCACTTACTCTATCAGAATTGTCTATGGACCTACTATGATAGCAACCTCGTCTGTCGCTCCCCTATCCCCTTACTGTTGCCCCCTCCCTCCAGCACTATCTGAAACGTTGTCAGGCCTAGTATGATAGTCACTTGTTTTGTTCCCCCCCTCCCTTTCTGCACCCCTCTCCCTCACCTTTTGTTTTCCTCCGGCTCTACCAGAAATGTGGTCAGGCCTAGTACGGTAGTCGCTTGTCTGTTTCCATTTCCTTCCCACTCTCCCCCTCCCTTCCTTATCTACGTCTTAGCTCTTGCACTATCTGAAATGTCGCTAGGCCGAGTACGATAGTTAATTTCACATCCTTACTGTTCATGGCATGTAAGAATGTCGTTGTATTTTCCCTTGTTCCCTTCCTTGCCTTGAAGCGCTTTGAAACACATTGTGTATAGGCGCTATATAAATAAACTATCATATCATATCATGAAACAACAGGAATATATTTAACTTGAATACAGTAATTAAGTTTGCAAGTGGATTATTCTGAATATACTGTGAGCGCACAAGAGGTACCAAACTGACTTAAACGCTAATAGTTATTGCCTGATTTGCTGTCAACGGCTCTTAACCCATGTTAACAGCCTCACGCGACTCTCCGTTAACTTGGACCGCAGGAAACTTAGAGCTGGTATTGCCCACAATGGCAGGCAATAAGGTTTTAAGAGAGATATAAATTACATTTAATAACATCATATCTGGACACCGTCGCTGTGCCTCTTTGTCATTAAGAAAGATACAGCAGCAGTACTCGCATATGGCAAAGAATCAAAGTTAGAAAAACCAGCAGTTTGTTTAAGTTGCAAATAATCAGATGTAAGCCAACCTATTCAAAGTACAATATTTAACACGCATTGGCAATGTGTTGGCATTTGATAGGCATTTGCCAGGCACTGCCATTATGGTATTACCTCAGCATGAGATGGCAATAGCTGGAAACTGGTGTGAGTACCTGGGCATATGATGTAAGTGCCTGTCCAATACCTATACACCAGCCCAACCAGCCCAAACTGTTTCCTTCGCTAATGCTTGTTTTTAACAGGCCTTTAGAGCAAGGAACCTACCTCAGGACACACGTGTGGCTTATAAATCGAGTAGCTGAAGGCACATTGTGGTGAGGCATTTCTATTACACAAGCAGCTCACTTACAGCAAACATTAAGGCATTACCTCATAGAAAACTGGATAAAAATAACCAGACAAGCTAGTTATGGGACACAGTTTGATGTTACTGCATGATAGAGCTAGCTCAAAGAGAACCCAAGAATATGTGTTTTGGATGGGGAGGGGAAGGTAGTGGGTGGGAATGGCCATAGGATTAGCATTGCCATGGTTGGTTAACGGGTGTTTAAATAACCAAATAATGCCGACATGATGTGTGTGTGTCCCCTGTGCTTCCCTCCTCCCACCTCATCTCCCTCCTATCTGTACTCCAATGTTATAGGCTTGGGTTATAGGTGCCACCTAACATCCAAAACTAAAACAGAACACCCATCCCACCTGCACCAAGTGCAGTGGGAAAGTCAGTGAACCACCATAATAAATTAACAGCTCTCCCTATGCAGAACCATTTCTTGGGGCGAGCGAAGTGGGCGACTGCCCGTGGAACAGAGCTAAATAGCTGAGGTGGGGGGCACAGGAAGCATCCCACCCAGACAGGTGCTTCTGAGCTCCCAGGAGAAAATGTTAAGCATTTGTTTATTAAAAACAAAGGAATGCATATTCCGAACACAGCCTCTGAGAGAGACTCTGGAGACACACACCCTGTAGCCCTCACTCTGTGTTGACAGACTTATCAAGTGGGTGCAATTTATGTGTGATGGCTCATTTAACAAGCCATTGTTTGTACACAGTATGTGTTTAACATTTCAGTGTTAAGAATCGAACATGGGGCATTTTTATTCTGAAGGGCAGCACAAAGCATCCGTTAGCTGACCAAATCTATGCATTCTTGCAAGAGAAATGAGGTGCCACACAGAAAAGGTTTTTAAACAATGTTCTTTATTTTCATGACTTTTATTTGACACACCAAAATGTTGTTTTGGTATATTTTTAGTAACATATGGCACTTGCCTGGGACGGTTAACTATAAGTTTCTTGCTTTAGTAGTTTAGTGGCTGCTTTGGGACATGGACTTAATGCATCCCCTCAGCAGCATTTTCTTAACAAGGCAACCACTGCCTAGTACATGCCCGATGGCACCTCAATGTCATTTGGCACCTTGATTAGGAAAGTAGGGTTCGTTGTGTGTCACCATGCAGACAGTAGTGCATTGCAAATCAATGCAGTGATATGTGTGCAGCAATAATTTGTGCGCTGCACAAGTCACCAACCTGTTGGTTAATGGTGTCTATGTGGTGCTCCTCTATGTAACAGCACATATGCCTGTTTTTGTCTCATGTCCATACAACAGCACACTGGAACATTTTAAGTATGTTGCTCAGATGAATATGCTCTACTGTGCCCACACTTAAACACATAAAGCAATCAAAGAAGTTGCCTCACATTGTACATCTACTAGGCCAAACACCCTTTCTACACTGCCACATCATGGTTTTCACTAGACCCAGGTCAGCACCAATAAGAGATGTTAATGTTAAAGGATATTTGTACAGCGCACTAACACCACCAGAGTGGTCCCCTGGCGCTCTGGCGACTCTGAAAAAAGCAATGGGCAGGGGGTGAGTTAGTGGGAATAAGCTGGAAAAGTGCAAGGGAGCAGTGATGTGCTGTTGGCAGGCTCGGCCCGGAAGTCTGTTGGCTGGGCTTGGGGTGTTTTACGGTCGGTAGCCGTCGTGTGCTTTTATGCGGGTCTATGTGTGGTTTGTTTTGTTGTTGCGGGTTAGTGAAGTTTGTGCGGATTGCTGTGTTGTAGGTTTGTGGTTGTGTTTGATTAGAGTTTAAGAGGTGTATGCAGAGGAGCGGAATTGTTAGTGGGCTGGTTAAATTGACCTCGCTGTCTGGGAGCGAGGCGCTAACTTTCCGTATTCTCTTCAGGTGGAGTGCGTGAGCATCTCCGCTTCTCTGTCTAGATCTGGGGCTAACCGCCCCTCACACTCTCTTTTCCACCCTTCATTCACTCACATTCATAACCTTGCCCAGGTTGGGTACTGGCCGCCTACGCGGCACCTGTTTGTAAGCCAGGGTTATTCCCTCCGTATGTGGCGGCTGCTCAGCATTCATCCTCTTTTCCGTTTGCTCATGCATGCTATTGCTCCCAGCCCCTTAGGAACATGGCAGATGCCAACGCTTGCAGTTATGTCCAGGGGCGGCATCTGCCTTCATTCAGAACGCCCTTTGGTCAATGCTCCTACCCGTATCCCCAACTTGGTTTGGGTGTGGCAAGTGCAGACGTTCACACAACTCTATGCAGGTATGATCTCCAATAGCAATTATGGAGTGGGTGAGGTTGTTCGCTGGAAGTTGGCTAGGGATTCTGATTTCTGTCCTTATTGGCGTCACTTGTGGCCTATTCGACTTAGTGTCCTTTCTCTTGTTGTTGTAAGAGTTTCTTTATTCGGTGCTAGATGTTGTCGTTAGTGTCGTCCTAGATTGATCATCCTTTTCTTTGTGTTTACCGTTCGGTAGTTTAGCTTTTTCAGTTTGAATCTGTGATGTTGAAGAGCCAGGTTTTCAGTAATTTTCTGAATTGTAGGTGGTCTTCAGTGTTTCTCATTTCTTCCGGGATGTTGTTTCAGGTTTTTGAGGCAAAGTGGGAGAAGGAGGAGCCCCCAAGTTTTTTTTTAAGGTATGGTTTTTGTTCCTGATGGATTTCGTTGCTTGATCTGAGGAGTCTTGTTGACTTGTAGATTGTTATTTTCTTTTGTAGGAATTCAGCTTCTTGTCCGCTGATTGCCCTGTGTGTTATGCACATTGTTTTGAAGGTGATGCGATGTTTGACTGAGAGCCAGAGCAGTGTTTTTAGGGCTGGAGTAATGTGGTCTCTTCTGGATAGTTTGAGGAGCAGTGTTGCTGCTGTGTTTTGGATCTGTTGTACTTTCTTCTGGAGGTATTATGGTATCCCGAGATAGAGGGTGTTTACATAGTCGATTCTTGACATGATGAGGGCGACGACTGTGAGTGTTTTTTGGGTACAGGATAGGAAAGGTAAGATTCTTCTTGCCGTGTGAAGGAGGAAGAAGCATTTCTTGATCATAGCATTTATTTGTGGTTCTAAGTTTAGGGTGTTGTCCATCAGGACTCCCAGATTTTTTACTACCTTAGATGGGGTTGGTGCAGTTCCCATTTCTGTTGGCCATGGGATATAGGTGCTGTTCTCTTGGTTTTTGGATATAATCATGATTTCTGTCTTTCCTGGGTTGATTTTCAAGTTGTTGGTATTCATCCAGTTAAAGACTTCTTTTAGACACTCAATTAGGGTTGAGTGATCGGCTTGAGTGGCTTTCATTTTGTAGATGATTTGAGTGTCATCTTCGTAGTTGTAGCATGTCATTTTGTATTTTTTGAAAATTCTGATTACTGGAGTTTGGTAGATGTTGAAGTAAAGTGGTGATAGAGAGGACCCTTGTGGTACACCACAGTCGTTAACTCGTGGGGTGGAGTTGAAGGGCTTTATCCATACGGTTTCTGTTCTATCTGCTAGGAATGATTTAATCCATAGTAGTGCCATGTCCGTTATGCCTATGTCTTCTAGTCTTTTGGTTAGGGTGTCACGGCTAACTGCGTCGAAGGCTGCAGAGAGGTTGAGCAGAATCAGGGCTGAGGTTGTGTCAGATTCCACATTTGTTTTTAAGTTATCGCAGATGGATAGTAGCCCTGTTTTAGTTCCTCTTGTGGGTCTGAAACTGACTTGTGTGCTTGGTCTAGCAGATGGTGTTTTTCTACGTGTTCTTGGGTTATTTTGTATACATAGGTTTCCAGGAGTTTTGCTGGGTAGGGAATGTTTGAGATCGATCTGTAGTTGGAGAGGTCTTCTACGTCGCCACTTGTGTTTTTTAAAAGTGGTTTGATATATGCTGATTTGAAGGTTCTTGGTAAGGTTCCTGTTGCTAGTGAGAGATTTAGGAGGTTTCTGTAGTATTCTGATGGCGTTCCTTGTGCGAGGATTGATCTGTAGATGTCTGGTGGGCAGGGATCCATGGGTGACCCTGCCTTCTTGCTGTGTTCACCAGCAAGACGAAAGCCTCTGCTGATATTTCGGGAAAGTTTTGGAGTTTGTGTTGTGGTTCTGTGTTAGGTCCGGTTGGTTGAATCTTATGATTGGTTGCTCTGTTTTGTATGGTTTGTCGGATGTCGTTGATTTTGTTCTTGAAGTGGTCTGCCAGGTCGTTGCAAAGTTTCTCTGAGGGGGTTGGGGTATTGTCGCAGCCTGGTGGGTTTCTCATTTATTTAATGATGTTGAACATTTCTTTTTGTGTGTTGGTGGCATTGATGATTCTGTCATCATA
Source organism: Ambystoma mexicanum (assembly GCF_040938575.1). Lineage (NCBI taxonomy): Eukaryota > Metazoa > Chordata > Amphibia > Caudata > Ambystomatidae > Ambystoma > Ambystoma mexicanum. Next base: position 219,053,127 of record NC_090927.1, on the reverse strand, counting down.
ATGCCTTCTCTTTGCCTTTTGGATTTCCTTCTTGTATGCTCAGATTTGTTTCTGGAACAGTATTATTTTGTCCGGGTTGTATTCTTTCCTCCATTCCAGTTCCATCTTCTTGTTATCCTTTTTCATGATGCTTAGTAGTGGGGTGAACCATTTTGCCCTTTTTTTTTTATCGGTGAACGGTTTGTCCGGGGCAATCTTTTCAATTGTATCAACGATCCATTTGTGTACTATCTCCACTTTCCTGTCTAGGTCAGCCAGCTCTATTTCTGTAATTGAGGGTTTGGTCGTCTCCAGTTGTTCGAACAGGTTGCTTGCTTTGATGGTTTTCCAGTTTCTTTTTGTGGTGGTTGTGAGTTTGGGGACTTGGATGCAGAGAAGAGTTGGTAGTCTGATAACGAATGGGATGATGAGATGGTCGCTCCACAGTATTTGTATCGGTTGTGCAGTGGTGATAAGTTTTTCCTTAGCGAAGATTGCATCGAGGGTGTGTCCTGCCGAGTGTCTTGCTCCTTTGACCAGCTGTCACAGTTTCATGGTTGTAAATTGTCCAATCAATGAGTTTTGGGAGTTGGCGTGACTTGCTTCAAACCAGATGTTGAAGTCCCCCAGGATTATTAGATGTTCGTGCTTGATGGCTATGTTGGTGACGGCTTCTATGAAGTTATCAACGAAGGTTGCATCTTATAACAGTGGCCTGTACACCAGGATGAATGTGATGTTGGCTTTTGGGTTCGCCGATAGGTGTATGACCATGGTTTCGCAGTTGATGATGTTGAGAGGTTTGTCTATTTTTATTTTCAGATTTCCTTTGAATGCTATTGCGAGGCCTCCTCCTTTTTTATTTTTCCTGTTTATTTGAAGGCATTTGAAGTTGGTTGGGAGTCAGCTTTGGAGTGTAGTTTTGTAATTGTCGTCCGGCCATGTTTCTGTGATAAATAAGATGTCATTGCCGTTGTAATAGAGAAGGTCAAAGATTGCTGTTGAGTGTTTTGACATGGATCTTGCGTTTATTAGATTGCAGTGGAGTTTGGAGGTGTGGTTTGGTTTGTGCTTTATTTTTGGGGTTGCCTTCTGATCGGTGTTGGGGTTTCCTTTCAGGTCGATCTCTAGTTGAGGCGTTGATACAGGTGCGTCTGTGTCGTCGAAAAGTTCTTCCAGGTTCAGTCTTGGGTTTTTGCTTTCCTCAGGTTCCTCCTCCACGGATTGTGGGTGTCAAGTGGAGGTTAGTCTTGTTTTGGTGATGTAAGGTGTTATTGCGTCGATTGTGTTTTTGTTATTTCTAGCATCGTCAGTTCTTCTTCTGCATGGTTGTGTTTGGTTGTCTGTTGTTGCTGATTTTCGAGTTGGGTTAGTTGGTTCTGGTGACTGGTTGCTTGTGAGGTATGGGGTTAAGTAGAGGGATTTGTCTCTTCTCTCAGTGTTGGTTAGGTTGTTGTTCCTGTCTGTGGGAGTGTGTTTCACAGTTGGGAGTCTTAGTTGCTGTTCCGGTGCGTTTGTTCTTTCAGCTCTTTTTCTTTCTCTCGGTACAAGTCGCTTGCACAGCATTTTGGGGTTGAGGGTTGTTTTGGTCTTTATTTGTTTGTTTTGCTTTGGTCCGGTTGTCTTGCGGTGCAGCACTGGGTGTAGGGCACTGTCCGCTATAAGTTTGGGGCAGTCTATAGGGGTCAGCTGGTAATGCCGACTTGTTCAGTCGCTGTTTGCATAAGGTAGGGAAGGTTTGTTAGGATTATATCGTTGGGTCAACGTTGGCTGTCCTTAATATGAGTCTCCCTGTACGAGGATCACTGCGGTGAGTCAACTATAGGGTTAGGTAGGATAGCTAGTAACTACACAATTATCCTAATTGGCGCAACTAACAATCACTGTGACATCCAATGGGACGCGTGCCACTCGGCACGGCATCACCCCACAATAATCAGCCAATGATCGCTGTCTCACTCCACAGTGACGCTCACATATGAGCGTCCTGAAAAGATTAGAATCCTAAGCACAGCTAGATGTGAGAGTCCTGCATAGTAGGAGAGAGGCCCACGCCTAATTGTAGAAAGGTTACAATCCTAAACACAGCTAGATTTAAGAGTCCTGTGTAGTGGGAGAGAGGCCTACGCCCAACAGGTGAAAGGTTACAATCCAAAACACAGCTAGATTTGAGAGTCCTGTATAGTGGGAGAGAGGCCTACGCCTAACAGGAGAAAAGTTACAATCCTAAGCACAGTCCTACAAGACTATCCCACAGCAACTGCCTCAGCCTCCCAAGATTTAAGCTCTCTAAAGTCGGTGGTTGCAGCTTCCCCGTCAAAGTGGCCCAACTCTGGAACTCTATGACACACCCCATCCGAAAAGACCAACCATACCCGAATTTCAGACTTAACTACATTAACTGGCTTAAGTCTACAGATCAGTAAGACTTACACATGTATACTTACCTTCTCACTACACCTGCACACTTACCTTCCCTCTTCCTATCTACTTGAACTAGATTTTGTATATAGAATGTATATAATACCCCTGCCCTATGTTACTGTATGATTTTGATGTATCCATGCTTGTTATCTGTATCACCCTGTAACTTCTGTACTTAAGCTTTGCATATTATGTAACTGTTGCGCCCTGATACCCTTGGGTCTGGAGCACATTATAAATGATTAAACAAACAAACAAACAAACAGCCAGATTTCAGAGTCCTGTATAGTGTGAGAGAGGCCTATGCCTACCAGGAGTAAAGTTACAATCCTAAGCACAGCTAGATTTGAGAGTCCTGTATAGTGTGACAGAGGCCTACACCTACCAGGAGAAAATTTACACTCCTAGGCACAGCTAGATTTGAGAGTCCTGTATAGTGGTAGAGAGGCCTACACCTAACAGGAGAAAGGTTACAGTCCTAAGCACAGCTAGATTTGAGAGCCCAGTATAGTGGCAGAGAGGCCTACACCTACCAGGAGAAAAGTTAGAATCCTAAGTACAGCTAGATTTGAGAGTCCTGTATAGTGGCAGAGAGGCCTACGCCTAACAGGAGAAAGGTTACAGTCCTAAACACAGGTGAAAAGATTACACTCCAAAGCACAGATAGATTTGAGAGTCCTGTATAGTAGCAGAGAGGTCTACGCCTAACAGGAGAAAGGTTACAGTCCTAAACACAGGTGAAAAGATTACAGTCCTAAACTCAGATAGATATGAGAGTCCTGTATAGTGGGAGAGAGGCCTATGCCTACCAGAAGAAAAGTTACAATCCTAAACAGAGCTAGATTTGAGTGTCCGGTATAGTGGAAGGGAGGCCTATGCCTAACAGGTCAAATGGGTGTTGTAGTAAACTATGATTGATAGTGTGAAGTTGGGGAAGGGAGAAGAGATGTTATTTATTACTACAGTGTTTTAGATAGATTTGATAAGTGGTTAGGCTTCCAGGGTAGAGTTATTGCTCTAATCCCCACCTGGGCCACTCTTACCTTACTGGTCCCTTGGTCGTTGCTGGTTGATGGCTGGCTGCAGGCTTCCCCTGGGGACACCTGCTGGCACTTTCTGGAGCCGCCTCTGTTTGAGCCAGGCAGAGGGTTGCCCTGGAAGGGTCAATGAAGATCAGCAGCCCCACCAATCAGGGGAGGAGGGCGGGTACAAACCAGGAAATGGATGCCAGGCAGGGGAGGGAGGGAGAGAGGCACACAGCACTGGAGTGCTGCCCACAAAATACAGGTGGAAAAAGCATAGAAGTCCCCAGGAGGGTCTCACGGCCTAAAGCTCCCCTCGGAATGGAATGCCCAAGTGGTGGGAGGGGAGCTTGATGCCCTGTAAGGCCTACAACACACACACAGCAACCCACCAATCAGGGGTAGAGGGTGGGTACAAACCATGGATGCCAGGGAGGGAGGGAGAGAGGCACACAGCGCTGTAGCACTGCACACAAAATACAGGTGGAAAAGCAGAGAAGGCCCCAGGTGGGCCTCACGGCCTAAGGCTCACCTCAAAATGGAATGCCCAAGTGGCGAGAGGAGAGTTTTGATGGCCCCCAAGGCCTACAACACACACACAGCAGCCCACCAATCAGGGGAGGTGGGCAGGTACAAACCAGGAAATGGATGCCGGGGAGGGGAGGGAGGGAGAGAGGCACACGGCGCTGTGCGCTGCACACAAAATACAGGTGTAAAAAGCTGACAAGGCCCCAGGAGGGTCTCACGGCCTAAGGCTCACCTCAGTATGGAATGCCTGTATAGGAGGGCGGAGCATCCTCTGACGGGCCCATAGGTCAGACCTCACCCTCTAGTACCTGTAAGACAAGATAGCTGCACCTTGAGGAGGTTAGGGTGCAGGATTCACTTACTCCGACCCACTTCAATAAGGACAACTCAATAGTTTGGCAAAGGGAAGTCCGTTTAATGACAAGTACAAAACACGGGGAAACAAATGGTAATCATCAATGATGCAATCGCCTGTCTCGCTTGAACTCCCAACTCCTTCATGCTGACAGTAACTTTTATAGCAAATTCGCGTCATCATTGACGTGTAAATCTCATAAGTTTGACATGCAATTCTATTGGTTGGAAAAGGTAACTTAAGTATGAGTGTTATATCTATATATGGTACAGTGTAACAGTGTGTGCGGATTGGATAACTCTTATCGGGCGGGCGTCTACACCCATCCCACTACATCACTCGTGATAGACGTCACTACAACTACGACGTCTTATTGGTTCTACAAACTATAGGACCCTAGATTATTTGGTTACATCCCTAGGCATAAATCTTCACTTTAATTAGCAGCATGCAGAATGGACACCCAGATGCGGAGTGCCCCAAGATTCTCCCTGCCTCCCTTCCATCAATCAGTACCTCTAGGGCTATGTACCAATTAGTTGGCTGAGGATGGCCTCGAAACTGTAGCTTCTTATCAGTAAAAGTTATGGCATCCTCGAGTTCTGGGTGACACTTTGCCCTTGGCTAGTCACGTGTCTGTTCACCATGAATCTGCTTAATTTTCCTTCTTTTTGTATATTTGATTCTTTGTTCAGTCTAGCCACCTGCCTGGGGCCTCTTTATATCGACCTTCACTGGCTGGCAGTCATGCTCTGAAGTTTCGAGTTTTCATGGTTGCCGCTCTCCTCCATTCCTGGAGTTGACCTTGAATTCCCAAGCATGAGCTACTTCTTGCTGAGTTTCGATTCCGCTTTTCCCTCCTGGCTTTAGCTGGAATATGAATCTCGGCCTTGATGGCCCCTTGTAGCCTGGGCTTAGTTTTGTTTCACAAAATTGAGTTGCACTTGTATAGCATGCTTCGTTGAGGTAGATATATAATTGGCAAATGCCGCTCTAAGCTTCTACTAAGCATTGCAAGCAGTACCGTTTACTGAGCTTCTTGCGTTCCGAACCTATTTACATGCATTCAGTCAGTTGCACAATTTGATCCTGGATACGTTCTTTGTGCTGTAACGTGGCATCTTCTTATACATCTGTCACATCATTATTCTTTACAGTTCGTCCTTGCGTACCTTCTTTTGCTCGTCTTTATATGTTTATCTGTACATCACTTCTGGGCTCTTATGTCGTCACCAATTGCCTTCCATTAAGGCTCTGTGGGCCTCTTCGGGGACTGTCTGTAAGTACTCAACATTTCGTGTCAGCTGCTGGTATGGTTGTCTCAGTGGATACCTTGCAGCCCACAGTTGTCTGGTTATTGGCGCTTCAATAGGTATTCATGTCCTTCTGATGGGTACTGGACAGGGCCCCACCGTGGCTCTCTGTTGGTTCATTTGCCCCTTATACGTCACATATCTTGGCGAGTATGCTTCTGGCATCTCGACATGGGTGGCTGTAGTGCAGGCCATATTTGGGACCCCCTCTACACACCCCCTCTGTTCGGTTTATCAACCACCTTTTCTTCCTCCTTTAGATTATTCTTACTTGGTTCTTCTATGTCCAATTTTTCGTCTTCTGGGTTTGTACATGATGGTGTGAAAGTTTGCATCTTTGGAGTCCATATTTTTATCACTCCTTTCAAACTTCCTGTTGTTTTTACGTGTTCGTCTTTATTCCAGGTCATTAGTTGGCACTGACCATTTGGGCTGCAGTAAATCCATTTCCCTTCATACCGTCTTCATTTTCTGGGGTATGCAAACTTTGTTCCTTCAAGTGCAAATTCGCTGGCCTTCACGAAGTTTGTTATTTCTTCATCTGTTAGGTCTCTAGGCTTCCATCCTGGTTTGACATCGACCAAAACTTTCATCCCAATGGCTTTCTTCGCGGTTTTCTGGCATTGTGTTACAATTATCTTGATAACACAAAATCCTAGTAGTATCATTACTAACAGGGCTCCCAGAATTTTGAATATGTCTGCCATCCATTGTGGGACCCATTGAAACAGTGTTCCAAACCAGCTGACGTCATCCACTTCGTCAGTTTCCTTGATCATCTGATTCTGCAGATCTGCCAGCATACTTATGGCTTCTGTTAAGGTTCCATTTTCTTCATCATGTGAAGGTATAAACGTGCAACATGATTCTCCGATTGTTGTGCAAACACCTCCATCCATTGCTGTAATCATGTCAAGTACATATGTGTTCTGGAGGGTCATCAATCGGATTGCTCTCCGTTCTTCTTTGATTGCATTGAATCCTTTTATGGCAGTGTTCATGGTCTGCAATAACTCCCATCTGGTTATCTGCAACCATTTCGTATTTACTCCTATTTGGATGTGCGGCAAGAGCAGTGTTGCGAATACTGATGAGGTGAGGTTAAAAAGCCTGTGTTCATATGGTATTGCATGAAATGCTTCTTCTGATTTGGCAGAAAAGTAATTCTCTCTCTTCATCCGGGTAACCAGTTCCACAGACCTTCTCTTTCTCATGTGAGCATCTGCCTTTGGGAAGCTGTCAATGCTCAAGTCGCTTTTTGGGATCACTAGTGCTGGAACGTGGACGTTCACTATCATGCATATGCCTCCCCAGTTTTTTGGCAACCTTATGTATGCTTTGGATCCACATGCCTTGTAAAGATCCATAATTACTGCGGTTCCATGAGTCATACCTGGAGCTTCAAAGATCTATCAGCAGCTCTGATTCTCTCCCATCTTCCTTGTGCCATTATTCCTAAAGCATAATTTCGGGCTTTCCAGTGGCACTATCTGCAGGGGTCCCCCTCTATCTTCGACCCATGTTAGTAACTTCACCAATTTTGGCCATAGGGGTTTGCACATTTTCTATTGCAGGCTCCAAGGACCATCCATGCTCGGCATATCACTACTCCTACTTGCCATCCGTCTGGGGAAAGCACTGTTCCCCAAATCTGCATCTGGCCTCTATTTCTCCATATTTGCGCTTGTTTTGGAGTTTTCCCTTGGACATTCAGTCTTGGGTTTATCTCCAATATTGTTCCTGCTCCTTGTGCTTCTGGCCTTGCATACCTAATCACGTGATTCCTGGTGTGAGCTCTGTTTCTTGTCTTGATGTCTTGGATATAGTCATCTTCATCAGGGTATGCTGCTTCTGTTGCCCATATCAGTGAGGCATCTCTCCCCATGAATTGTCCTCTGGTGTTGCACATTGCTACGTGTGACAGTGTGCTGTATGGACATCAATTTCTACAGCCACGAAGATCTTGGACTTTCCCATGCTGTACGGTAGGAGTGCACAGACGTAGCATTCTCCTTCAGCTTTCCTCTTCCGACCTCTTTCATGTGTTGGTACCAAATGTTATTTCTGAGATGTGCTGTGCTGTCTAGGTAATCGTTTAGTTCATTGTTGTCTTCATGTGGGTTTCTCTTGATTCTTAATGTCCTTTTGTAGTTAGCGATAACTACGTCTCTAAATGCGTCTATGTGACTTTTTCTTGCTGGAGGATTCTCTGGCATGCTTGTTGGAGGAGCAGGCTTCATTACCTGTATAGCTGTGGTAGGAGAAGGTTTTGTGTGTCTCTTCTGCTCCTCTTGCATTCTCCCATAGGGCTCCTTTAACCACCATCTGTGTATCATCTGTCCTACGTGTGGCCTCATCGTGGGCCTGGTGCTCGTAGGAACTGATGTGCTTGCTGCGATAGTCACTGTGGTTTCAGTTCCTCATGCAGTTTCTTCGCTTTAGTTATAAACTGGAACAAATGGTCTATCAGTATTTGTGTCTTTGCAGTAAATTATTTTGTAGCAGTCTCTGCCTTCTTGAGTGCTTTGGTTATATCTTTTTCAGTTGGCCTTTTGCTTGCTTCCTCTTGGTCACTTCCACTATTTTCTGGAACTGGTTGTTCGGTAGGCAGTCTTTTACTTTCTGTTGCCATCATTCGAGGTTCTGTAGCCATTGACACTTGCCCTTGCTCGTGTGCATTTAGTGTGTGGGTGCGTGTAGTTGTCAGTGCTATGTTTTCATTCATTCCGTGCTGACCCTGTCTCCAGCTTTTCTCTTCATTCTTTACCTCAAATGTGTATGAATCACTGCTAATTACGTTTAATTTTAGTTCATTTACTTTATCCTCAGATTTTCTAGGAACCGGAATGACTATATAGGGTCTGGGTGCTTTCGAGGGATTCATACGTACATTGTCTGGTGGGTGCACTGAAATTGGAGTGTTTCATGCACCAATAAAGAATGCAGTTCTGATTGTTAATGACAGAAAAACAATAATAACTATACATATGCACATTATCGTTCGATAAGACAATTTGTAGCATTTTCTTCCAGGGAAGTGGGGGCGCCCCTCCGCTTGTGGGAGGACTAGGTTACTGTTCTGGGCCCCCATTTCAATCACATCAATAGTTAATGTTCTATAAAGATCTCTTCTTTTTATTTACTCCATTATGGTCTTTCAGGAGGTCTTGGCCGTAAAGTGTCTTGTGCTTTGTACGAGTCCCCCTTCTCGAGGGTGACGATTGTCTCTGGTAGCGGGATGTAGTTCCCTTGCTAGACTATGGAAAAAGATTAGACTAGCCTCTTTGGTGAGTCACACTTATTGAGCATATTCAAAATAGGTCAATTCCCAGTCCACCCCCCCGAATTTGCCTTAGTCCCGAAGACATGCTGGAATCTTGTTTAAATGCTACAAAGATGGAAAAAATTGGAAACAATAGAAACAATGGAAGAATGGTAAAAAAATGGAAAACTGGAAAAATTGAAAACATGGAACACTGGAAAAAATTGAAAAATTGTATCGTTCAAAATCAAATCAAAATGGGAGTCAAATAACCATAAAAATGAAAAAATAAAAATAAAAACAAGCAGTGAATTCTCTTCCCTGCTTTTGTCGATCTGTCCCACGGCAATAAGTTTCACTAGAATCTCCTCAGGTATTCTCGCTGAACGTTGGACAGCTCCACCTGGAGCATGATACCGTGGTGGAGAGTGCCCATATGTGCGACATTAGCTGGGTCTCTGAGGAAGGTGATGACGTCAGCATCTGCAGGCCTCCCCGCCATTTCTGGATAGTCAGTGACTAGACGAAACAGCACATTATGCGCCAGGTGGCTGTCCTCGGGTGACAGGGACATTTGTCCTGCTTGGCTGGGTTCTGGATCACAGGCCTTTCTTTTGACGAGAACAGTCTCTGCACTTTCCTGCTGTGTGGATTGCAATTACGTGATTTAGCTTGATCCACACTTGGTTCAGGTATTCATTGTTTCTTGGGTCTCCGATGAATGTTAGGGTATCCGTGGTTCTCCTGATGAGTCCTGGGCACTCCTCTATGATGCGAAAGAAAAGCGTGTATGTCAGCTCATCAATGATCACTTGTGGTGGAAGCATTTGTGTCCTTATCACTGTATTCTGGCAACACAGAGAAGGCTTCCGCGATGACAGTCAGTAGTTGCCAGATCACCTTCTTGTTGGCAGGATTTTGGACAAAGTCTGTGATGCTGGTAACTCTCCCAACAAGCGATGGATATGCCTCTAGTATTAACTGAAAACAGGACAGCACTTCTCTTGTGATATTCCTATTGGGGGATGTCATACGTTTCTGCAAAACAAAGTCTGGGTGTTGGTTGATTCAGGTGACTGTGTGATGTTCTTAACTTTTGCTCTTAGTTCATCAAAGTCTCGTTTAATAATAATGCTTGGATATGGCTTGATTCAAAAGTTCATATCATCAGTGTGTTGTGGCTTAGATGTGCGATTCTCTTCTTTACCCTGCAACTAGAATGCAGAGTGTTCGTTATGTCCTTATTCCCCTTTGCTTGGAGGAACTGTCCAGTTTTATTTTTTTTTAAAATTCAATTTTATTGGTTTTTAAAGGCAACAAAGCCTTAATACAAACAATGGCAACGGGGAACAGCCCGTGCCAACTTCTATTAGAGAACCATAATACTCTGCTGTATACACCCACCCTCCCCCCTCCCGCACAAGACCCCTAATGATAGGGCACATGATCCACATCTCCATGAATAACCGTTTCGGGCAGCTCCAACCGGGCATACAAGGAATAAACATAAATGGACTTTACTTGGGGAAGTGCAATGAGACTTATACCCCAACCAGTTTTCGGGCCGGGTGGGGTGCATCTGTTAAACTCCTGTATCGTCCACAACATTGGAGAACGCTTCCATGAATTGCAGCCAATCAGTCTCAACCTTCATGCTAGAGCCATCTATTGCTGCTGTTAGTCTCTCCATGAAATAAATGTCTTTGGCCGCCGTCACCTATTCCCTCTTCGAGAGGAGGGATGTTCTCTTCCAAGTCCTGGCCCGTGCAGCTCTGGCTGCCAATAGCAGAAAGTGTGTCAGGTCCGGGAGTTTCTCCCAGTGGTCGTCCCTGTGGCGGAGACCAAATATTAATAACAATGGGTCTAATGGGTAAACCTCCTCTCCCGCCTCCTCAAGCCAGCTGAGCACTTCTGACCAATATACTTGTACTTTCTTGCAGGACCACCACTTATGCCAGTAGTCGGCTCTTTCCCCACCTCCGTGCCAAGGGAGATTGGGTCGTACTGCCACCTATGGAGAAGCTTGATGGCGTGGGACTTGTACTGGCATGAGATAGAAGTCTTAAATGCCCTGCTACATAGCCTCCCCCAGAGCCCATCCCCGATGGTACAGCCCAAGTCCCTTTCCCATTTCCCTCTGAGGCTCTTAGTCGTTCCTTCGCGGGAGGTTAACAGTGCTCTGTACAGGAGGGAGATGAGACCTTTCATTTCAGTGTGGGAGTCTAAGATTTTCTCAACCGGGGTAAGCCCTCTTTGTACGCATGATTTTAGTTTGAGCTTCATTAGGATGCCCTTGAGGCGTAGATATAGGAGCGAGCAGAGCCTGCTGATTCCCAGTGCCGCTTCGAGTTCCTGGATGCTTATGAAAGTGTCTTCTCTTACCAATTGGCCTACCCTACACAGGCCCGCGTCAAACCATGACTGATAGTGTTCGTGGCCTGGGATTTCTTTCAGAGGAGAGGGCCATGTAGTGACTCTCTCGCTAGAGCCTTTCCCCGCTAGTGCTTTCCACATAGTGCCCAGTATTGGGTGGTCCCTAATTCTTTTAGGGAGCTTTTTCAGTGGGACCCATAGCCATTCACCCACGGTAACTGGGCGTAAGTAGACATTTTCAATGTATACCCATTGTTTATTGGGGTCCTCTCTAAGGTGGGGAGCTAGGGCCCTAAGTTGGGCTGCTCTATGGTAGACATTCAGTTCCAGCAGGGTGACCCCTCCTCTATCCTTGGGGAGGGTGAGAGTCTTGTATCCAATTCTATGTCTCTGGCCCTGCCATATGAACTTCACTATACGCCTCTTGGCTTCTCTGAGGTATGATTCAGGAGCCTCCAAGGGGAGCATCTGGAAGACATGCAACACCCTGGGGAGCAGATTCATTTTTATGGCATTTATTCTTCCCATCCAGGAGATCTGCCCCTTCCCCCAAGCCTCCATGTCCCTGAATAGTTTGTCAAAGAGCGGTGGGTAATTTGCCTGGCCTAAATCCCCGTCGGGACGGACAATGTTGATCCCCAAATATTTTATCGGAGGCCCAGTGGGACGAGTTCCGCATCGGGTGCGAATCCGGAGAAGTGGCCGAACTGTTGAATCACCTGCAAAGCGGCTGGGACCGACCTTGCTGGATCCCACAGGTGGAGCAGGATGTCGTCCGCATAGAGGCCTAATTTAAAGGTGCATTCACCCACCTCAATTCCTCTCACCATTGAAGCGCCGCTGAGGTACTCCACCAAAATCTCCATTGTCATGGCAAGGAGGAGAGGAGAGAGGGGGCAGCCCTGCCTCGTACCTCTCTGGAGATGGAAGACTTGTGACAGACGCCCGTTGATTGTAACTCTGGCAGTTGGTGACACATATAGGGCCTTGATGGCTAGTTTAATCCCTGCACTAAATCCCAGCTTCTCGAGTACCCCCTGAAGGAACCCCCAGTCAACCCGGTCAAATGCCTTCTCAGCATCAATGGACACCAGGATGGGGTTCCCACCCTTCAGTGCTGCCTCTCTCATCAGGTGCAACGTCTTGCGCAGTGTATCTGCACCTTGCCTTCCCCGTATAAAACCCACCTGATCTGAGTGAATTAGCCTCGGCATGTAGCTATCCAGTCTTGAGGCGATAATCCTGGTAAATAGCTTCGCATCTACATTCAGGAGGGAGATGGGTCTATAGGAGCGGCAATCCACTGGGTCTTTCCCCTCCTTCGGAATCACTGTGATCAGAGCTTTGCCAAAGGAAGGGGGTGCCCTCCCCGTCTCATGATATTCGAGAAAAGGTCTGCAAGTAACCCCGCTAGATGGCCGAGAAGGCCTTGTAGAAACCTGGCGTGAATCCGTCCTCCCCCGGGGCCCTGCCCAGTTTCAATCCCGATATGGCTCTAAGCACCTCCTCCTCAGTTATGGGGGCGTCTAGGGCCGATGCTTCTAAGGGACCAAGGGAGGGGAGGGTGACCCCATTAAGATATGCCTCTCTCGCTTCCTTCTCTATCTCCCCTTCCTTCCCGTAGAGCTTCTCGTAGAAAGAAGCAAAACTCTCGACTATCCCCTCCGGATCAGATCTTTCCCCCTCTTCAGCGCTAACCACTCTTGCCACCCATCTATCAGCCCTTTGGCCTCGCAATTTTGCTCCCAGCATAGCGTCAGCCTTCTCCCCCTTCTCCTAGTATTTCTGATGTAGATGTTGGAGCCCCGCTACAATTTTTCCCATCTCCATTTCTCTCAATTCTAGTCTCTTCTCCCTCGCTATGCCCAGGTCCCTCTCTTTCTCTTTCTCCGCCTTCCCCTCCGAGCTTTCTAGGAGGATTATTTCAGATCTCAACCTGTGGGTCAAGAGGGTCCTGATTCTTTTTTTGGATGCCCCTTCACTGATCAACCTTCCCCTCCAAGTCGCCCTAGCTGCCTCCCACACCATCTCCCGGCTCACCTCTCCCGTGTCATTTAGCTCAAAGAATTATTTGCAACAGTCATTTCCTCCTTAAAGACCGCGTCCCTCAGTAGGAAGTCATTGCACCTCCAAAGAGACTCCCTGGGTTTCAGCCCCGCTATGCTGACGTCCGACCAGACCATGTCGTGGTCTGTCCAGCTGACTATGTGGATGTCACAGGCCTCTATTCTGCTCATATGCTGACTCCCCATGAAAAGGTAATCTATCCTAGTCCTAGTGCCATGGACAGCGGAGTAGAAGGTATATCCCCTTCGTCTAGGGTGCAGCTCCCTCCATATGTCTACCAATCCCTGTTCCCACATTAATTCCCGCAGCCCGCCACGAAGTTCAGCTCCTCTATTGCCTGATGTGGCTGAACTCCCACTATGGTCCAACTCTCGATCTGCCCACATATTGAAATCCCCGCCCAGGATCAAGAGCCTTTCCGTTTTAGCCATCACCTCGTCCAAGGTCACTTGAGCAAATTCTCTCTGACCCACGTTAGGGCAGTATATTACTGCTAGGCTGACTCTGGAGTTATTTAGGTTGCCGAACATTACCAAGGCTCTTCCATCCTCCCTCTCCCACCGGGGCAGCTCTGTTAATTTCTGGTTCCTTTGCAGTAGGATGCCCACTCTGCCTTTCTTTACATGACCTGATGCCCAAAAGGTCTGGCCAACGTGAGCTCCTGGGATGGCCCTCTCCTCCCCCCTCACAGTTCTGGTTCCTTGGACAAACAGGATATCCACCTTTCCATTTTTCATTTCCCTCCCGAGAAGGGATCGCTTTGTCGGTGAGTTGAGCCCCTTAACGTTGAACGAACCCACTCTGAGTGACTCGACCCAGCCCCTTTTTTCATTGACTGCCATTGCTTTCCCTTCTTAAGTGTCTTGTCCTCCCGGTCATGTCGGAGCTGCCCAGTGCCCATTTGAAGTGTGGTGGATATCGTGTCCTGAGCCCCTTACCATCAATTCCCACCCCTCCCCCCTTGCTCCTCCCTCCTTTGTCCAATACGCCTGCCAACGGGCAAGCCACCAGGGTATGTGCATGTTCCTGCACCGCAGTACTCTTGAAAAACTCTGTGTCCCCAGCTGGGGTCGCCTACGAGCCAGACTTAATCTTTTCGTTAAACTGTCTTTACACTCCTAGTCCCCTTCAGCCTCAGACATCGCTGTGTTAGGTTTTCTGAATTTTCTCCTGCCCTTTGTCTTCTTCTTCGTGGACCAGGGACCCGCCGGTTCTCTCACGGTATCGCCTGGTTCTTGGGTCTCCATCATCATATTTCCCCCTTCCGGGGCGTCCCCCTTGAGCACTTGTAGTACTTGTGAGGCTTCTTTGCCACTAGTCACTCTATAGTCTACCCCGGCCCGTTCAAAGGAAAGGGCGAAGGGGAAGGACCATCTTTATCTGATATCTTGGCTTGTATGCCACTGGGTGAGTGGACGACATTCTCTTCTGTGGGTGAGCGTGAGGGATGATAGGTCCTGGAATATCTTAATTGTGTCGCCTTCAAAGATAAAGCTCCCTAGTCTTTTTGCCTTCTCCAGGACCTCCATTTTCTCTCTATAACGGAGGAACTGCACCACGATGGACCTCGGTCCCCCACCCGCACCCCCTCCAGCTCGATGCGCTCTTTCCAGCTGGACCTCCTTGCCGCCCTCCAGAGTAAAAAGCTGATTTATCAGGCCCTGGACCTTCCTCCCCACGTCCGCCGCAGTTTCCCCTCACTCTTGAGTCACACCCATGATGCGCAGGTTGTTTCGGCGTTCTCTGTTTTCAAGATCGTCCATCTTCAAAATGATGTCCTCCTCCCTCATTTCCAAGTCAGTCAGCCTAGCCTCATATTTCATGTCGAGCAGGTCTGCCTGGAGGTGATTATTTTCCATGCCTTCCATTTTATCCTCCAGGGTCTCCAACCTCCCCTTGAGATCCACTATGGAGGCTTGAATGTCCGTGCGAATCACCTTAATCTCTTGGAGAATGTCCTTGAGATCCTCTTTGGTGAGTGCAGCGGGAGGGGGTTTGCAGCCCGCTGGCATGGTGGTTATGGCATTCCTGGGGACCTCACCCGTGGCCGTGAGGGGCCGGCGGAAGCGCTGGAGGGTTGAGTTTGCCCCCAGGAACTGGGGGACGCTCCAGGGTCCGAGACTTCTGGCGCACCTCAGGACGGTGCTGCTATACCCCTTACGAGGGACGGTGTCAGGGTCGACGGTCCAGGGCCCCCTCAGTGGCTGGACCACTGGGAACTCGGGCGATGAGGGCACGTGGTTCTGTGAGTGGCACTGTGCCGTAGGTGGGGACTGTTGGTCTAAGCAGAGTCTCAAAGATACTGGGCCTAGATGAATCCGTAGATTTCAGGCAGCCCCGGCCTCTTTTCGTAGCGCTCCGACCGGGTGGTGTTCCTGCATGCAACCAAGGAGAAGGCCCTGGGGGGGGCTGCCCCTAGATGGCTCGTCCACTCGATTGTCCCTGCCCCCACACGTTCTCCTCACCTCCAACTGCTCCCTGTCACTGTGCTGGGCTCTGCCGGGTAGGCCGCGGCGCTTCTGAGGCGTCCACGGGGCCGATGCCTCCGTCCGGGCGTTGTCTGTCACGGGGCCTCCATGCACTGAGTGTGGGCCGGGAGCGGGCTCTGGGCCCCAGGGTGTTGGATGGTGCCTCTCTGTGCTGCCCCCGTTCCGATGCGCTGACAGAGGGCGGGAAGCCTGGGCCGTGTCCTCCTCGGTCCTCGGCTCTCATAGGATTCGTATGTGCCCCACTCCGAGTCCCCCACGGTGCGGTGTGTCCTCCACACCTCCACGAAATATGCTTCTGCAACAGGGGGAGTGGGGCCTCTTCGCGGAGCCGCGGGGACGGCAGCGTCCGATGTCGCAGGTCCGTACCAGTACCCACTGCTCGTGTGCACTTTCTCAGGACACCTCTATAATCAGGGCCCCGGGCCAGACTGCGGCGGGTCCCAGCGGCGGGTCCCCCGGTACTCTCAGGGTGGGGCCCTCTGATCAGGGGACATGTCTTCTCCGGCTCAGTCTCGTACTCCAGGCCGGGGACTAGGAAAGTCCACTAGGCCATGCAGTGCTCACAGGAGCGCGATGCTTACGCGTCCAGCATGCTCCGCGCCCCCTGGTGGTCTCCAAACTGTCCAGTTTTAAGCCACAACTTGAATCCAGGTTCTTTGTCTCAGTTTTCCTGCTCATGCGTCCTTCTTCCTAGTCATAGCTCTCGTCTGCACGTACTGAGGTTGTTCCCTGTTGTCTGTAGGTTCTTCGCGGTGGGGTGCAGCTAAGGGGATATCACCAATATAAGGTTTAATGTCATTTAGGAAGATCCAAGCTCTCCTGCTGTAATGCCCACCTGGTTCCCACGGGGGCGCTGATCTAGTCTGGATTACTGCGGCCTCTTCTAGCGTGATGCGCAGGACCCGGAACACCGATTGGACAGGACCTCCAAATCATGCTTCCTTGGCCCGTAGGAATATCCTTCTGCAGATGAGATAGGGGATTAACAGTCTGCAGAATGGTGTGCTAGCTACCCCTTTTCCCCCTCCGTTCCTCTCTATTCCTCCAAACCCGGTTTAAGCTCACCTTATGGTTTGGAAGGTTGAACTCTCCATCCTGCTTCTGGTGCAGGGGCGCGCGTTCATCCAGTTTCTTCACTGGTTTTCAGAATGGCGCTGGCAAAATCCACTTGACTTTCCTGAGCGATGCGCCGTAAGTATGAAAGTTCAAAGTTCAAGTGAGGCCCCCTTTATGCTGTCTTTCTCACCTGTGATCTGTCCTTTATTTCAGGTGCAGAATGAAGGCGATGCGTCGAGGGGTTAACCTGCCGAGGTGAGTAGTAATGAGGGCGATCCCTCTAGATGTCCTTATCATTCCTCTGAAATGTCTCTAGTCCTTTCCCCATAGGGGCCGGTGTACGGTACCTGCCAACAGGGCGGCGCCGACCCGAAATGTGGAAGAAAAGCCGGTAAGTATTATGGCTGTTAATCAGGCTTTCCTTCTGTGTGTCCTTCTGCTCACCTTTTGTTTCTTCCTCTCTCCCCTAGGTGCAGAGATGTGGCGTCCGATGCTGACAGCCGCGATGGAGCCGGGAGATGTCTCGAGGACAGGACAGGTGAGTGAAGCGTGGCGCAGCAGCGAGCAACGCGATGCTTTTAAATTGAAGTCTTCCTTCAGGGATGCTGGCGAGAAGATTCCGGATGCAGGTAAGAAGCTTGAAATAATCCTTGGTTTTCACCTTTCTCTTCTCTTCCTTCCTTGCAGGTCTTCCAGGTTCAAGACGGGCGTGGCTGTAGTCCAGGAGCAGGAGCAGACACGGTGAGCGTTAAGGTGCAGGAAGCAGAACAACGCGAAGCATGAGCTGCTGTCTGGGCGTGGCTTAAATAGCCTCCAAAGAAGTCCCAGGTATGTATCCTTCCCCAACTAGGTATGTATCCTTCCCTGGCCACGCCCGAGTGAAAAAAATTGTCCCTATGAAAAAATAGTCCCTTTCAGGTCTCAGGGAGGCCTGAAGCGTGCAGCATGGTCTGCATCAGGTAAGTGCACAAAACACCTCCCTTTATGAGCCTGGCGCCTATGGTGCCAGGACTGATGTCCAACATGAGCCTGGCGCCAAAGGCTGAGTCCAAAGAGTCCCTATAAGGGGCCGCTGGGCTTTTACCCGAGGGTGCTGGGCCTTGGCTGATGCTCCGGGGGTAGGCATCATGACACCTGCCTTGCTGTTTCACGGCTGAGGGAGTGCAGTCCTCTACGAAGAATGGGCCGTTGAATCTCGGCTCGTCCCACCTTTTCTTTGTGTGATTTCTCACTAGCACTGTATCACCAGGGAAGATGATTGGCATATGTAGCCCTTGAGCTGTGTCTGTTTCAGCATCTCCCTCTGGGTCTGGTGTTGTGCTGCACCCTTTTCGTCGTCGCTGCAGTTGGTCTGAAATGACAGCAAGGCTTGATGTCATGCAGTGCAGATATTCCGACAACTCCGTTCCCAGGACTTCTCGGGTAGACTGGGCATCACATCTAGCTCTATCTCGAGGGGTAAAGGGGGTCCTCATTCTCCTTCCTGTGACTATCTCGTGCGGCGTGAGATGATGGTCAGAGCCTGATTGGTTCCGAAGTGCCTACAATGCCAGCGGTAGACAGTGCAGCCATCCCTTTTTTAGAGTAAGCTTCAACTTGGCTATCCTTTCCTTCAACAAGCCATTGAGCCTCTCGCATTTACCATTTCCCTCTGGATGATACGCCGAAGAGAACTTGTGCTTTATACCAAGCAACAAGCTAATCTGTTCAAAAACTGTATTTACAAAATGAGCCCCATTATCTGATCTCATCACCTCACACCCCCCCCCACCCATCTAGGGAATACTTCCCTCACCAGGAATTCAGCAGCACAGGTCGAGTCTGGGTGTGTACAGGGACCTGCTTCTATCCATCTAGAGAATGGACACACCACTACAATTAAGTACCTGTGCCCGTTACATACTTGAATCATGTCAACATAATCGACGTGTAAGTGCTGAAATGGCCCATTTGGCCAGGGGATGACTCCTCTCACTACTTTTAATGTGTGCCCAGCTGTGAACTGCTGGAAAGTATACAGTTCACTATAAAAAATGCAACCTTCTCTGCTAAATTCGGTATGAACCAGCCTTCTGCAAGCGTTGCGGCTAGATTTTCTTTTGTCATATGGATTGGGTAGTGTAATTGTTCTAGTGATATCTTTAGTAGAGCTACAGGCATTACTGGTTTAACAGTGCTGTCTTGCCTCCACAATCCGTCCGAGCGGTTCAAAGAACACCCTCATCGTTTCCACAGGTTCTTTTCGTCCTGTGGTGCCTCCCCTTGTAGCTCCATCAATTGAGTTTGCCCCATATTACTATAAGCCTCTGGTGTGGATCGAGCTATCATCATACGCTCATGGGTGCGTGCCACTTCTACTTCCATGATTGTCTCATTTTTGGATGCCATACGCTTGGCTTCCGTGTCTGCAGCGTGATTTCCACGCGACACGAAATCTGTACCGTGAGTATGAGCGGCGCATTTCACGACCGCTATGCCCACTGGGAGCTGTAGTGCCTTAATCAACCTGTCCAATAAGGCTGCGTGCTGCACTTGCGTGCCGTCTGCTTGGAGGTAGCCCCTCCTCTTCCAGCGCGCTAATCCTGCGTGCACTGTGGACGTCACATATGGTTTCTCTAAAATAGCAAATAATGAGTTTTCAACATATAACGTCATGGAGCATCCCATTACAATTGTTGTCGCCTTCTCTATGTCGAACGCTGTGGCAGCTAAGCTTTGTTTGCTTGGGAACTGGCCTCTCATTACTGGATCCAGATTCCCACTGTAATACGCCAGGGGCTTGTACCCCAACAAGGTTTTTTGAGCGAGTACTGCCGTCATAACATTGTCATTCATGTGCGAGAATAGGTAGAATTCCTCTGCATAATTAGGAATCCCGAGAACTGGAGCCGCGCAAATTGCTCTCTTTAGTTCTGTGAACCCCTCTTCCATCACTTCAGTCCATTCAATTTTTTCTTTTGTCGCTCGGGCCTTCTTCAGGGCCTGGAGCAAGGGCTTGGTATATGAGCTGTAATCGAAGACCCATGCCCTAACATAGTTGCACAGGCCTAGGAAGCTCTGCATTTGTTTTATCATGAGCGGCTTAGCCGTGTTCATGATAGCTTCAGCCCTTTCTGGGGTGACCCTTTTCCCCTCATTCGAGAATAGCTGGCCTATGTACAGCACCTCTTGTTGGCAATATTGTACATTTTCTTTCTCAACCTTATATCCTTTCTCAGCCAATATAGTCAGAAGCTGGATAGAATCGCGCCTGCATTGTTCTTCAGTGGTGCTGCAGATCAGAATGTCATCCACATACTGCAAAACAACACTGTCTACTGTAATGTTGCCCAGGTCCATTTGCAAGACTCGGTTGAAAATGGATGGGGACTCACAGTACCCCTGCGGCAACCTCGTACTTTTTAGGCGCATTTGTCTGAACGTGAAGGACGTCAGATCTTGTGAGTCACGGTGCAGTGGGATTGAGAAAAAAGCATTTTTCAAATCAATCACCGTGAAGATATGTTACACAAGATCGTAGATGGATCAGGGACTATAGGGAACTCGGCTTCTACAATTTCGTTTAATGCTCTTAAATCTTGGATTAAACGCCACAACCCTCCATTTGATTTCTTGACGGGGTAAATCACCGTATTGCAGGGTGATTCTGACATCACGAGGATGCCCTGCTCCATCATGGCAGAAATTGTCTTCGCAATCCCTTCATCCGCTTCTCTGGACATGGGATATTGTCCTGCCCTAGGTAAAATTGCTCCTGGTTTCAATTTAATTTTCACTTCTCCTGCTCCTTTCAGGAGGCCTAGGTCATTGGGTCCTGTAGTCCATACAGAGACAGGCACCTGGGCCATATCGTCATCAAAGTATGTGGGGCGGATCAGTGTCAACATCATTCTCTGTGGCACTTCTCGTTTGATCATTTTGACCCAAAATATGAGACTTAATTCCACCCTTGTCTCTTCTGAGTCAGGGTGTTCTTCGAACAGATCTTCATCAGTGACGTCAGTCACCCGGTACCCTTCTTCAATGGCGATAATTGCACACCATTGTCTGCCTTCATCATCGTTCCCTTCGACCATTACTACCTTCCCTTGTACTGCTGCAATATGTATCGATAAGGGAAATACTTGTCCCTCTTCTTCATGCATAGGTATTCTTGGTCTGAATAGAAACTCATCAGGGGTTCTCATAGTTCTATCTGTGAGACCTGGCAATCCCTCCATAAGCACACGCATGCCATATGCGAAGACTTTCAGTTCTAATGGTATAGCTCTCATTGCTATACGTACAGAGTATGCTCTGACCATTTTGCATACGTTAGAATAATGCATTCCTGGAGTGGAGCATACTATGCCCTCTTCTGTGAACAATATAGTCATATTCAACTTTGTCATTAAATCTCGACCCAAAATGTTTACTGGGGTCTGGCGTGAATATAACAAGGGCACATTCATCTCACATTCCCTCACAGAGACTGGGAGATTGTCCATAAAGGGAACTCTACTGTGAGCTCCTGTAAAACTCTGAGTGTCTATGGCCTGGTCGGACAAGGAAAACTTGCCTTCTCATATGCACGAGCGTGTTGCACCCGTGTCAACTAAGAAGGAATATTCTTTCCCCCCTCTGACGACATTTACCCTAGGTTCCCTGTTAGGGTCTGGTGTCACTGATAGGATAGAACATATCAGAGTTTCCTGTGAGCTGTCCTATTGTATATATAGATTTGGTCCACTGTATACTTGTGGATTTCCCCCATTTCCAGGGTTGACTCCCACTCCGGAGTTAGTGCCCTGTGACATTTGCGGCAGTGCCTGTTGGGATTGCCCCTGTGGCAAAATCCTCATATTCGAGGGTTGAACCCCTTACGGCGTACCTTGCTGCAAGCCTAGCGCCTGCTGCTGCACTGCATGATTCTGTGCACCGTCTTGTTGTGGGACGGCAGGCTGATTCACCATGCCTGTACGCATCCCTTGGCCATTTTGCCACATGCCTTGGCCTCTGCACACGCACGCCACATGTCCTGTCATTCCACACAGCCAACACACTGGCGGTGGTCGGGCCATCTGGCGTAGCTGGACTGCCCATCTGTGCGCTCTGAAAGCCATCTTGATTATTCTGAAATCCTCCCTGATTACTTTGAAATCCTCCCTGATTACTCTGCCATCCTCTTCCTCTAAATCCCCTACCCCTCTGGTAGAAACCCACGCTACCCTGGTTATTCTGCAATGGGTTAGTCACTTGTTGCGCGCTTGGCTCAGCTGGGTTTTTCAGCATAGCGCCCTCAAGAGCATACTTTGAGAGTTTCTTTTGCACCAGCTTCACTTCCTCACCTTTACGAGTTGCCTCCTTTTTTCGGTTCTTTTCTTGCAACAATCTACAGTAGTGTGCAATTGTCAACTGTATTTCGGCCCATGGTTTAGCTTCTACTCCTACCAATTTCTTGAGCTGTTTCTGCACCGGTTCTGGCAACCCTTGGCACAATATATGGTAGAATACAGGGAGAGATTTCGTCAAAGATTCATGCGTTTCGAGCACCCACGTGTCTTGAAAATTCTGGATATAAATCAAGGGATCCTCTGACTCTTTCAATTTTCAAGTCATTATAGCTCCCATATCGGAAGTGTCTGGGTACAGCACTCGTAGCGCTTTCCACACTGCTGCTCTACAATTATTAAATGGTGCTCCGTCATGGGTAGTGTTAGTTATGGTTACCCCAGGGTACCCAGCCCGCTTCCCTGCTCTCTCACCCAGTATGGCGATCAGGAGACCTTTAATGTCCCCTATAGCCAACGTGACACCCCTTGTCATTTTTTCTAACTCGTGTATCCATTTTCTGGCTTCCAAAGTGTAACGCTCACCTGATTCCCATGGAGGCGCAGGTCTGGCTTCGAGTGCTGATGCTTCTTCAATGGTGAAGCGCAGGACTCTGGAGATGGACAGGAAGGGCCCTCTACTCTGGCTTCTCCAGCTCGCAGGAATATTCCCCTGTGCGTGAAAAGGGAGTATTACCTACTGACTGAGTTATGCTCAAGCCTCCCACTCTCTTCCAACCCTCCACAATACCCTTCTACGATTCCCCGTGAAGTCTCACCTTAGGGTCTGAAAGGACGAGCTCTCCATCTTGCTTCTGACGCAGGGGCGCGTTGAACCCAGTTACTTCACTGGATTGAGGTTGGATGGGAGTTCAGGTAAGCTTGATTATACTGGTAAGGCGCTGTAAAAGTTCTGTTGCAAGTTCAAAAGTTCAAGCTTTAAATAATAATGTTCCTTGTCTTTTTTCAGGTGATGAATGAAGATTACTTTGGAGACTTCTTGCAACAAAGCGCTGATGTTGATGTCTTTTCCCCATAGGGGCCGGGGTTCGGAATGCCGGAGATATGGCGCCGACCCGAAGTGAAACGTGCAGTTCCAGTAAAGATCTGGTAAGTCCTAGATGAGCGCTCAGGTAATGTTTTTGCATTCGCTCATCTAATGTTTTTGTCTTTTTTCCCCATAGGGGCCGGGATCCTGCTTGGAAGCAGCAAGACCCGAAATGAAATGGGAATGACCCAACAGGTAAGTCTTAGAAGGAAACTGAGCTTTTCCTATTCCTTTCCTTCTCTCACCTCTTATTCTTGTCTTTTTCTCTAGGCTCTGGGAAGTGGCTGTGTATCCGGATGATCGCTGCTGAAGATGGAGGAACCCAGGAAAGGTGAGTGAAATGCAGCGCTGCAGCGATCGTAACGAAATGCTTTAAAAAATGATGTCTTCCCTTTCAGGATCGTCGGTGATGTCTCCGTGGTGCAGATTAGCTGGTAGGTCTCTTGTCTCCCTTTGCAGGTGACCCAGGATGCTGACAGGCGTGGCTGAAGTCCAGATGCAGGAGCTGACACGGTGAGCGTCCAGCTGCGAGGAGCAGAACAACGCGAAGCGTGAGTTGCTGATCGGGTGTGGTTTAAATAGCTTTGGAAGAAGTTCCAAGTGTGTAACCTTCCTCCGATCAGGTATGTATCCTTCCCCGACCACACCCGGGTGGAAAGTAGTCCCACAGGTAAAGTAGTTCCTATTCAGGCCTCAAGAGGGCCTGGATGTGGCAGCATGGTCTGCATCAGGTAAGTACACATTAAAACACTTGAACACATGTCTAGCTTTATGAGCCTGGTGCCTAAGGCGCCAGGACAGAGGTC
Source organism: Ambystoma mexicanum (assembly GCF_040938575.1). Taxonomy (NCBI): domain Eukaryota; kingdom Metazoa; phylum Chordata; class Amphibia; order Caudata; family Ambystomatidae; genus Ambystoma; species Ambystoma mexicanum. Next base: position 219,029,096 of record NC_090927.1, on the reverse strand, counting down.
CAACATGAGCCTGGCGCCTAAGGCGCCAGGATTGCGTCCAAAGGGCCCCAGCTTGGGCCCGCTGGCACTCCCCTGGGGGAAATGATGCCTGCCTCTGGGGTTGCTGGGTCGGACCTGGCTCCTTGGAGGTAGGCATCATGACACAAAGTCAACATTGGCTCCCGAAGTCAACATTGAAAGCTCGTTTTTCAGCAGCGGGAACTGAAATGCGCAGAGTTCCTTCTCTTTCCCCATAGTGCACCTGTCTATCGCTGGGGTACCATTCCTGCATCACCGTCTACCTGGCAATGTCCTCAATCTGTCTACATAGGCTGGTGATGGCTCCCCCCTCTGACCGCGGGGTATTCCCTCATGTCAACCAGGCTGCGCAGCGAACCCCGATACCTTAGGTGCGGACTCGCTAGTGTCTGACCATCGTACCCCTTGGTCCCTTGGGAGCCGCTTCTCGCGTTGTCTCCCTTCTTCGTATGTCTCATCCTCCGTTTCCCCACCAGAGTCGGACGCTGATTGTTCCCAGTTCACGCAACTCCTTACATCTTCTTCATTCTTACTAATTTCTAGCCTATCCAGGGACAGTCCCCTGCTCCCACTACTTCAGGTGACATCCTCAGTGTCATACAGCTGAGTGCTTTCCAAGCGCTCATCTTCTCTTCCCCCTTGGGAAATCTGTTCCAGCCCCATTTCATTGTATATTTTATCAATCGTTTCCCCGATGCTTTTGGTGTCAAAGTCATCTTCAATGTTTGCCCCATTCGTGCCTGATATTGACTCATTTGCAGGGAAGAATTCTTCAATGTCTTCCCATTACACAACATGATTGGGTTTTTTAACTTTCTGCTCCAAATATTCAAGATCGCGTGCTCTTTGTCTATGTTTGCGTTCTATATCATCATCAACTTCCTTGCGCTTCCTTGCTTCTTCTATAGTCTTATCGTCTTCCCTTCTCCTTTAATTTCTACATTCCTTTGCCCTTTTAATTTCCTGATCTTCCCATCTCTTTACTCTCTTTTCACGTACTCTTTGCTCTTCTTCCAACCTTTGCTGATTCTGTCTGTACTGGTCATAGGCTGCCTTCTGTTTGCGATTGAGCTGTTTTTCTTGCTCCTCGTGATAAAGCTGTTCTCGCCTCAGACTATCTCTCTTTCTTATTCTCTCATCCCTTACTTCTTTTTCCTTCCCCTTTTACCTTCTCTGTGCCTCATCAGACTTCTCTCTCTGCCTTATACTATCACTTCCTTTACCATTAAGTTTCAACAATATCTGTCCTCCCATCCATTCATCTTTTGCGAATGCTATCTCATCAGTTCTGCCTTTGCTTCCCTTCCATTTCTTTCTCTCTCTCTCCTTAACGAGAGGTGCACTAATCTGTGCCTTGTCTTTCCTTTCCTCATCGCATCTCTCCTGGTCCCTCGGGACTGCGGAGGTAAGATTAATTTCCTGCTCCTTCTCCTTGATTTCGTCACTACTGTACGTAGGTGACTCATATGCAGGGTTGCTGTACCCCGTAGCTGCCTTAACCTCTCTTAACGGGTAGAGTCCCTCGATTTCTGGCTCAGGCGGGGCTGGTGGTGCGGTAGGCGTCTCACCCCCCTCCGTGCATACGTTTAGTATCCAATCTGCAGGAGGCTCTTCCTCCTTTGGCTGTTCAAACATTTTCTACAGTTCTAGAACAACAAGACGTTTCTCTAGTTTCTTACCTGTGTATGTGGCATGCAGATAAGTCGTCATATGCTGTAAAATGGCTTTAGATTTAGACCCGTTCTGTGGCCATGGCATAAACTTTTTGTGGGCGGTACCCTTAACCCACTCCGCACTATACCTCTTAAGCTTGAGTGCGTGCTTGGGTAATTGCTTGCACAAATGGGCAAGTGGGGTAACCTCCTCCATTCTCAAATTTCGTTACCAACAATATTTTATGCACTTTTCACACGTCCAACAGTAAGAGCGAGCACCAAATACGCAAGCTCCAATCCAATCATTCCCGCGAAAATTCTATATCATCAATTTACCCAAGAACATCAATCCATTGGTGATTCCCTCTTAGTTACGGAATCGCGTAAAGCCCAAACTTCATTTCAAACAATCAACGATACAGTTCTTTCCATTTGACATATAACAGGACACGCATGACAGACATTTGGGAGACTAGACGGACACCAGCTGGACACACATATACCTGCGTTCTAATCAATACCCCGACATGGGGTTTAAACGAACCCCTTTAGTGCCGTCTTTAATCGTCACCGTAGTCTAATCGTCCCCCATTATGTGAGCTCTGAATTCACGTTTCTTCTGACCGCTTTATTAAAGCACAGGAACAAGGCGAATCCTCTTACTTTTTTCTCTCGGGTGCCCTCCCGGTACCCTTACTTTTTCTCTCGGGTGTCTTCCCGATTACCTTACTTTTTTTCTCGGGTGTCCTCCCGGTACCCTTACTTTTTCTCTCAGGTGTCCTCCCGGTAACCTTACTTTTTCCTCTCGGGTGTCCTCCCATTAACCTTACTTTTTTCCTTATACTCGAGTCATTAACCCCTTATATATATACAGTCTTCTCTACTTCTGAATATTTTTATTTTCTCTGCCACCCTCCGTTACCTTTCCCTTACTTGTTCTGATGCCTACACGACATTTGCCAAAGTAATGAGTTTATTGTTTCACTCACCGTTCGCATCTTTACCTCTCTGGAACTTCGGGATCACCACCCCTCCTTTTTCCCGCCTCTTGCGGACTTTTCATCCGATCCACTGCCCGTGGGAATGAGAAGGGTTATGCTTGGAAAGGCAGGTTCCTTCAGACCTACTGCAGTTTTGATGGACTTACTCTATCATTGTCCACGGGAAGCTACTCAGTCTACTCAGCCAAATGGCGAAGGACTCGTGATATTGCCGAAGGTCTAGAGTTACTTTGTGCCGTCGGTCTATGGGTATCTTAATATTAATCAATCGATAGTTGATGGTCGAACCATCCTCACGCTACCAAGTGTACAGGAGTGCAGGCCCATTGGTCAGAACTCACCCTATAGTACCTGTAAGACAAGATAGCTGTACCTTGAGGAGGTTAGGGTGCAGGATTCACTTACTCTGACACACTTCAATAAGGACAACTCAATAGTTTGGCAAAGGGAAGTCTGTTTAATGACAAGTACAAAAAAACAGGGAAACAAATGGTAATCATCAATGATGCAATCGCCTGTCTCGCTTCAACTCCCAACTCCTTCATGCTGACAGTAACTTTTATAGCAAATTCGCGTCATCATTGACATGTAAAACTCATAAGTTTGACATGCAATTATATTGGTTAGAAAAGGTAACTTAAGTATAGGTGCTATATCTACATATGCTAACAGTGTGTGCCGATTAGATAACTCTTATTGGGCGGGCGTCTACGCCCATCCCACTACATCACTCGTGATAGACGTCACTACAACTACGACGTCTTATTGGTTCTACAAACTATAGGATTCTAGATTATTTGGTCCATTGTGATTGGGTGGGTTACACCCCTAGGCATAAATCTCCACTTTAATTAGCAGCATGCAGAATGGACACCCAGATGCGGAGTTCCCCAAGATTCACCCTGCCTCCCTTCCATCAATCAGTACCTCTAGGGCTATGTGTCAATTAGTTGGCTGAGGATGGCATCGAAACTGTAGCTTATCAGGAAAAGTTATGGCATCCTCGAGTTCTGGGTGACATCAGACATTGGTACCTCTTTGCCTTTGGCTAGTCACGTGTCTGTTCACCGTGAATCTGCTTCATTTTCCTTCTTTTTGTATATTTGATTCTTTGTTCAGCCTAGCCACCTGACTGGGGCCTCTTTATCTCGAACTTCACTGGCTGGCAGTCATGCTCTGAAGTTTCAAGTCTTCTTGCCGCTCTCCTCCCTTCCTGGAGTTGACCTCGAATTCCCAAGCATGAGCTACTTCTTGCTGAGTTTCGATTCCGCTTTTCCCTCCTGGCTTTAGCTGGAATATGAATCTCGGCCTTGATGGCCCCTTGTAGCCTGGGCTTAGTTCTGCTTCACAAAATGGAGTCGCACTTGTATAGCGTTCTTAATTGAGGTAGATATATAATTGGCGCATGCCGCTCTAAACCTCTACTAAGCACTGCAAGCAGTACCGTTTACTGAGCTTTTTGCGTTCCGAGCCTATTTACATGCATTCAGTCAGTTGCACAATTCGATCCTGGATACGTTCTTTTTGCTGTAACGTGGCATCTTCTTATACGTCTTTCACATCATTATTCTTTACAGTTGTCCTTCCGTACCTTCTTTTGCTCGTCATTTTATGTTTATCTGTACGTCACGTTTGGGCTCTTATGTCGTTACCAATTGCCTTCCATTAAGGCTCTGTGGGCCTCTTCGGGGCCAGTCTGTAAGTAATCTTTGTTTCGTGTCAGCTGCTGGTATAGTTGTCTCAGTGGATACCTTGCAGCCCACGGTTGTCTGGTTATTGGCGCTTCAATAAGTATACGTGTCCTTCTGATGGGTACTGGACAGGGCCCCACCGTGGTTCTCTGTTGGTTCATTTGCCCCTTATACGTCACATATCTTGGCGAGTATGCTTCTGGCATCTCGACATGGACGGCTGGAGTGCAGGCCATATTTGGGACCTCCTCTACATGCCCAAGTGGTGAGAGGGGAGCTTGATGGCCCGTAGAGGCCTACAACACACACAGAAGCCCACAAATCAGGGAGAAGGGCGGGTACAAACCAGGAAATGGATGCCGGGGAGGGGAGGAGGGAGAGAAGCACACAGCGCTGGAGCGCTGCACACAAAATACAGGTGGAAAAGCAGAGAAGGCCCCGGTGGGTCTCACGGCCTAAAGCTCACTTCAGAATGGAATGCCCAAGTGGCAAGAGGGGAGCTTGATGACCCGTAAGGCCTACAACACACACACAGCAGCCCACCAATCAGGGGAGGAGAGCGGGTACAAACCAGGAAATGGATGCCGGGGAGGGGAGGGAGTGAGAGAGGCACACAGTGCTGGAGCTGTGGGATATTTTGACCCATTCCAATAAGCCCCACTGCATCACTTTACAAAAGGTGAAAGAAACAGCCCAAAATGGATGCGCTGACTCCTGTGCACACCAAAATCTGCAAAACTGCGTTTGGGTCACAACCAAGAAAAGACTGCAAACCATCCCAGCACTCAAGGGAAGACCTAATGCTGAATAAACTGTGTATGTGCTGCAAAGGAAAATCTGATTTAAAGGACTCAGTTTATTGTGCTTTTTCAGGAATGAAGTGCAAAATCGCCTGTTTTAAAAGCATGTTTTTGTTTAAAGGTTTAATTCTTTAAGAAATGTGAAAGGATTGCTAATGTAAAAATCCACCTATAAACTGTGTTCATTTTATATGTTTAAATGAAAGATAGGTGAAACTTAAAGTTAAGCCCAGCTTGGAATTAATTAACTATTAAAATAAAAAACAATTCTGCTTGACAGTCCTCAGCCTGGGAAAGGTTGACACTTCAGGTTCACATTTCACTGCTCGCAGGAAGGCCTAATTGCTGCTGGGAGAATTGCATAATCATAACAAAAGACTCATTAGACATTCGTCTTTTGCCCCAGAATGCTCTACACTCTAGGAGGAGGCTTCTCATTGAACTTCAAAGGACTAGCCATTTGCTCACACTTGGGAAGCAAGAAAAAAAAAACTGACCTGTGATTTTGGAGTTAATTTGCTTAATTTGCCACAGAACTTCATGACATTTAAATTGGCGGCAAGAATAAGTAAACGAGTGAAAGTACATACATACAAATTTGCACTTATGCTAGCCATTTGAAGACTTGGTAGGATTTCTTACCAAGTCTTAAGGAACATAAGTTATGCAAAAAGTCTAATTGCGCAGAAACTGTTAATGCTGCAAATATAATATTATGTACCCATGTTCTAGGGGTGATTGCACATATATGTACCGAATTAGGAATTGTTAGGCCAAACCTTTATGATCAAAATTGACATAATTCAATAGAAAGACAACACCAAGTCTCATCAACATGGGAATTGCATGTAAATGTGACCCACAAAATATGTAATTTATGTATCTGATTTTCGTAAAGGACATAAGTACATAAATATGTATTTCTAGGAAAGTTAGATTTCTGTCCATATAACTGTGGAAGGTTCCCAAGTCGCATCATAAAACATGACAACCTTTCTGCCATCCAACCAGCATAAAAACAAGGCGTAAACTGTGCCTTTGACCAATCACAGCATTGTGGGTGTGGGTTGTAAGTCTGCCCCTACCATAAACTGAGTGATGTCATTTGGCAGGATAAATACGGGAACCTCACAACACACAAGAGACTGATTCCTGACTCCATCCTGATTTCCGTCTGGCACTCTGTTCCTGAATTCTTCATCTTGCTACTGATTCCAGATTTCTTTACCAAGCCTAGGCCTCAGCATTTGCTGAACTCTTTTTCAGCTAGGTCCAAATCCTGAAACCATCCCAAAACTTAAGGGAAATAATTCTGATCCAGCCTGGCTTGCTACCACTAATGCTTGCCTGCTGAAACTCGCCATCCCACTGATCTACAGTGTCCAGCAACCAGAAGGGCCAATCCAATCCAGTCCAGTTTTAGGTGCCAGTCCGTTGACCAGAACCGCCCAGCTGACCTATCCAACTAGAAGTGCCCTGCTGTCCGTAGACCTGATCCGGATGACCAGAACCCCTGACGGTCCCAAATCGTAATTTAAAGTGGACTGTAAGTATCAATAGGAATCATAGTAAACCATAGTATATTTGCCTTACCTTGTACTATCCCCATCTCTCAACCATCCCATCTTTAATTTAAGAGCGTATAATATTGTCAGACCCATTCTTGCAACTCTGTCCGTAATTCTTAGTGTTAGCGCTGATGTTCTCATTTTTGTTTTTCTTGAACATAAGCCATTAGTGATTTGGTTTAAATAAAGTAATTCCCATAAAGAAATTGGAGTATCTGCCACGTGAAGGGTTACAAGCGGCCAAGTAACTGTGGAGATTCACGGGTGGCATTCTTATTTTTTCTTAGCCATTAATCTAGTTTAAGTAAAGTCAACCTGTCATTGTAAAACCGAATTTCTGCTTTTCTCTGTTCTATTTTTTCTCAAAACACCACTCATTCAAACTTGTATAACATCCTCACTTTTATAGCTAGAGACTTAATTTCAACTCTGACTTAAACCTAAGACGCTTAGCTACATCCCTACCCCAAAACCGCACGTGTCTTTGACCCGTATTCCTTAAAAATCGCGTAGGGAAAATTAGGTGGGAATTTGCATTTTTGCAAAAGTTTTACACATGAGATTTCCAATTCAAAGTATGTCCAAACTTCCATTCTGATTCAAAGTGTGTACTGTTGCTCATATTATAGTTTATGTTTGTTAGGATCTTTTCCATTTTGCTCCCATACGAATTTATATGAATGTAAGGATTTTTGCAAACTTTTCATTGTTTTTCTAAGCCATTTTCAAATGTCGTTTTAAAAGTGTAAAATTTCCAAAATGTTTTTCTCTCTTGTTTGGGGAGGGAAGATTGTATTCAAATCTTGTACACTGTTCTATATTCCCGAATACCTGCTGCTTACTTACATCTGTGTAGAATTACTTATTTGTGAGTAGAGACGATTTTCAGGGGGAAATATTAACTTAAGTACTATCTTTTCAACAAGCCAAAACTGTTCTTTTCTCTGTGTTTTATATTCTGAGTTGCTAGAAGTGAATTCAACTGCCTTATCTGCTCTCTGATTTGTATTGTCACCACATTGGTGATTGCTGTCCCATATATTAAAACCTATGTTTGATCTGAATTTTAAATAAATGAATAAATGTTACCTTTACCAACCAGCCTGATTCCTGGTCCATTGTGACCTGGGGGCATTTTGAGAAGGGGTGTGATATGGGTTGTATATCACTCAGAATATTTAAACTATAGACACAATAAATAAGTATTTCATTTGTGCATTGCATGCTAGACTGAGACCCGGGTGTACTGCCTGATTGAAATCCTTAACAGATTGCTGCACACAAAATACAGGTGGAAAAGCAGAGAAAGCCCCAGGTGGGTCTCACAGCCTAAGGCTCGCCTCAGAATGGAATGCCCAAGTGGCGAGAGGGGATCTCAATGGCCCGCAAGGCCTACAACACACACACACAGCAGCCCACCAGTCAGGGGAGGAGGGCGGGTACAAACCAGGAAATGGATGCCGGGGAGTGGAGGGATGGAGAGAGGCACACAGCGGTGGAGTGCTGCACACAAAAATACAGGTGGAAAAGCAGAAAAGGCCCCAGGATGCTCTCATGGCCTAAGGCTCACCTCAGGATGTAATGCCCAAGTGTCGAGAGGGGAACTCGATGGCCCACAAGGCTAAAAACACACACACAGCAGCCCACCAATCAGGGGAGGAGGGCGGGTACAAACCAGGAAATGGATGCCGGGGAGGGGAGGGAGGGATAGAGGCACACAGCGCTGGAGCGCTGCACACAAAAATACAGGTGGAAAAGCAGAAAAGGCCCCAGAAGGGTCTCACAGCCTAAGGCTTACCTCAGGATGTAATGCCAGCTCTGTTAGATAAAGCACAAGCTTGCACATTTTTGCAGAAATAACCCCTGATGCCTGCGTAACATAACAGGTGAATTTGAAGAGTGCACATTTTCCCCTAGAGCGCTATTGACAGATTTTATTGACCTAGGATGGATAAAGGACTGAGTCAACGTGCCAGGATTCGAGCCTGTGACCATATGTCAAACACATGCCCCTGTAGTGGATGCATTAGTCCACTCAGCCACATGCTCAGCAATAATGGTGGTAAGGTAGTAGCTGAGGAACCGTGGACCCTTTACCATACATTAGAATCCGGGTTTGTTTAAAAAACTCCATTTGCTCATTACTGGTCCGGCTAAAGTTTGTAAGAGGTAAAATCCTTTCCGTTTCCTTTTTGTGCATTGTTTATTGGGTGTCTCTTATCCTTTCCTGTCTATAGATATAATTCCCTAAAGATGTTTCTGTATTCGGGGCTGGGCCTCCTCACACTGAGACCCATCCCCTCATCATTTAACATTCTCCAGAAACAAGAAGCAAAAGAGCCCTTGTAGCCCATTTGAGGGCTGATGTTGCAGCCATTTTATACTCACACCAAAAAATGTAAATTGTCCGAATGAGTATGTATGGTTCATAGGAATACACATTTTAATGTTAGGGTCAGTGTTGTGAACAGTGATTTGCTCACCAAGCCATGTATCTGTTATGTATTTAGAAATTCACACATACAACATTTTATCACAGACTTGTTCTTCAAATTTAGAGATCTATGATCACTGTTATATTTCTGAAATGCTGTGTGACTTAATGCAAAGCAGACAGGAACACTCGTTGGTGCTATTTGTCTCCTTTCCCACTCTCATAAGGGTATTTTGAAAGACTACGATAAGAACGTGCCAGACTTTTCGTCTTGGAATGATAACCTTCTATCAGAAGATAATTCATATGGTTAGCCTAGTATTGACCCTTGAAAAATACAAGTGAGATGGTACAAACAGAACACCTGCAACACAGGGCCAGAGGTCAGTGGGCCCCCAGGCCCTTGCAGGCTGGTCACACCACAGTGTGCTAGTACAGACACTTTGAAACTGCATTCAGGAAAGGCCTTCCCTAAGAGCAGATAACAGAAGAACCAATTACTGGGCCAGCAACAGCTGTGTTTTCACATTAAATGTCTTCTATAAAGTACTTGAATTACAATGTAATGAAACCAGCTTCACTTATATAGCACTGATTTATTCATATTGAGGCATGGTTTTGTCGTGAGACACAGCGGTCTAGTTTGGGAGTGACGTGTGCCGAGGGGGGGGCATCTTCTAGTGTTTCGCTGTGGGCACCAAGTTGGCTAGAAACTGCCCTGTCCCTGTGAAACAACGTCAGAATATAGCCTTTCTGTTTACCTGCGCAGCCAGTGAATGTGCAGCGAGCCGCCATCTTGAGAGCACGGACTGTAGTGTAGTGGACAGTTACTGCAACTCAAGGGGCTGTAAATCAGTTGGAGCTCTTTTTGCTACCTCCTGGGGGATTATGTCCCATCCAATATCACTTAGTGGTGGTTATTGCAGGGCACTCGCATCGTTAACTTCTGGGGAATGCCCCCCCCATACCCCCTTCCAGGACAGACAGTAAAAATAATGATTTAACACCGAGCGGTGGCTGGGCTATCCCTGGAGGTCGGCCCCATGCAGACCCGCTCCTTAGTATAATGGATTGATAGTGGTGTGGGCTGATAAGATAGCGCTGCCCAGATAGGCCACACTCCTGACCAGACCTCCTTTGACATTAGTTAAACTGTCAACTGCATTACAATGACAGCTTTGTGAGTTGCCAGGCATGCTATCACACCCTCGACACGAACGCAAACGCTGCTGGTTACACAAGTAAAACCTGCGCCGCATTCCGCATTGTTCTTAATGGATATTCCATCCTCCCTCACTCACGGGCTCGGATCACCCAGGAACGCTCTATTACGTAAGGGCGTGAGGGCTGCAGGACGGGATCTCAGTGAGGCCGAAATTGAAAGCAAGCATTGGCAATGCCAACAGTTTGGGCGTTTGTATAGGCATGGCAAGCCATTTGCCAGGCACGACAATTGACCATTGACGGTAGCAGCTGCAAAATGGTCAAAATGGTGCAAGTACGTGGGCATCTAATAGCAGTGCCTAGCAAATGCCTAATGCACCAAAACTGTTGGGTTTGCCAATGCTTGTTTTTAACAGGACTTCAGTTAAGGACAAACATATTGTTAATACAACGAGAGGCTGAAGGCAGACCTGGGTAAGACATTTTTATTACACCAGTGGCACCTTTACAGCTCCATTTAAGCCATTTATTTGCAGAAGACTGCTTTGAAAAAACACTGGAAGGCACTTGGAGAAAAACGTTTAATGGCACGTCTTGAAAAAGCAAGTTCAAAGGGATCCTAGGAGGATGTGTTTTGTGAGGGGCAGGAAGTGGGTGGTGATGGCCATAGAGATTAACAGGGCAAAGGTAAAACAGTCAATGGATGGGGAAATAACAAACAACATCTATACGATTTGTATCCCTCCTCATATGCCATTTCTCCCTTGTTGTGCTCACTCTGATGCAATAGTTTTGGCGTATAGGTGGCACTTTAGAGCCACTTAATAGCCACAGCTAAACAGTGTTGACAAAGCCAATCATTTTGCTTTTTCACAGTGAGAAAATGTCTGTGTCACTAGGTACTGCCATCATAGGGCCAGGTTGTTCACCTATTAACATTATATGAGGACCGATTGGTACCGGTTCCCCCCTGCATCATCGCACTCCTTTGACAAACTGTAAAAGCAAATGAGCAAAATATCTTCCTAAATATCTTCCTTCTCGAGCTCTTCGCTCATCTGCCTCCAACTGTCTCAGGGTCAGTCGCTTCTCCAAGCAACGGGTTGGTGGTAGAGCTCTTTCTTCGGCTGGGGCCTCCCTCTGGAACAGCCTCCCTGCCTCCTTGAAACTTGAGGAGAACCAGCTCTGGTTCCGTAAGCATCTAAAAACCTTCCTCTTTGCTACTGCTTTCTCTCCTCCTCTCCCCAGCTAAACTCCTGGCTGAAACTGAAACTGCACTGTTTCCGGGCCACCCTCTGATTTCAGGCCCAGGTCCCCTTCCCCACCAGTTGCACACCTGTACTGCCTCCCTGGCAGCCCCCGCACTTGGGGACTGTTTGCTGTATCCCTACAGTCGCCTACCAGCACATGACACCTGATGTTTGCACTTACCCTTGCACTTGCCACCAGCTGGCCGCACTCTTTACTTATTCTTTATTTATTCTATTATCACATGTACGGCACTGTCTCCTCCCCCTTCCCCCACGCACTTTTCTCCTTTCCCCTTCCCCTGCACTTGCACAATCTGAATGACACCTGGCCTAGTAAGATCGTTGTCTCTGTCTTATCTCCGTTTCCCCTCTCTATCTCGTCACACCTTGAAATACTTGTGTGTAGGTGCATTATAAATGCCATACCATATCATATCATAAGGGAGGTGGGTGAGACAAGGGGAGATCATGGACACCACACTCCTCCCCATTTGCTCAGGCAGCACCGGGAGGAAGGTGCTATGCCCCCTGCTTTGCCCCTGCCTGGCCCACTGCAAAGGCAAAGAGGTCTAGAGTTGAGGGAAACGCTGAGGAGTGAAGGGCAAGAGTACTAAGCTCCTCACACACCCCTCTGCCATTTAGTGAACTGCAGCACAGTCGTTGAAGAAGTGCTGGTACTCTACCTTATGGAATAAATCATTTCTGGTGGTAATCGACAGACAATCTCTTTTCTATTTGTAGCACTAGCAGAGCAAGGTTTTCTCTGTAGGCTTCACTATAACAGGACGCAAGACATTGCCCTGCAATCTATTGAAGCGAGTTATCATAGTAGGAAGCCATAGTAGGAAGGCTCTATTTTCTGTCCCAGAGATACAGTGCTATTAGAATCAGTTTCTTCTAGGTCCACCAAGATCCCTTTGGAGTTTAGGCACCGTCTGTCATGTGCATTGTTTAATCGCCGTTCATGGAGTTACCAGACTCTACGCTGCACAGGACTGGTGTCTCTATCCACCAGTATGTCAACGAAACCAAATTTTATTAAATATCTCCCCAGATATCCATCAAGCCAAGCATTTACTAGGCACCAGGTAGGGACTGGATTTCATCCCATTTCATCACCTCAGCTCTCCTAAAGCTGAACATCTCATCGCCAACATACACCACAATCTCCCTGTCTCATCCTGGAACGCCTAGGCATGTTGGCTTGGGGGTATCTCCTTGCCCAGAAAGAAACCCTCAATCCAAGATCCCATCTCATCACCAGAATGAGTACACATCAACAACTTAGACCCCACTCTGATCACCACTCACTGCCCCCCTTACAGGCCTGGATTATTTTTGGTCTGCATTTGTCATAGAGGAATCCATAAAGCCACCTGTAAACCCAATGAGCAGACACACTAACCATCTCTGGCAAATAGAAGGATCATAAAGGACTTACATTTGGAGCCAACCGCAAGAGTGATAGCACGTAACATGTGTTCTCTGAGGGATTTCTCCCCTCATCTATACCCTCACAGACTATGTCCCCTTCATTCAAAAAGGCAGGATGACCCTCTTTCCAAAATGTCACCTCACAATGTATCCCCCTTGCACATTCTTGCTGAGCAAGCATAATTTCCCCTTGCACATTCAAAACTGTTTAATCCTGCCATCTCTCAATTTTCTGGGAACTTCTAATAATTGTTATAAATCATGAAGCTATAAAACATTATCCACAGATTCCATCAGTCACACTTAGCTAAATATATGCATGCAGATTTCTGGTCTGGAATCACGGCAATGGCAGGCATCTCTGAATCATGTGGGTATACACAGTCGTTGTGTAGCCCCATGCCACTGTTAGGCAAGATTGTATTCCCTTTGGGAACGCTACAACACTCCTGTGGGTAATAGGAAAGGAAACTCAACCTTTGGTATAAGGTTGTACTACACAGTTTTGGTAGCGTGTTGAGTAGCCTGGCCTATTTCAAGAGGGGTCAATGTGAGCTGTAGGGGAGTTACACAAAGATTCAGTGACAAGTGTTCAAATAATGCCTTACACAGAAGATTTCTTGAATAAACAAATAGTTAGGTAAGCCTTCTTCAGAAGGGAGCAATATAACAGTACCACTCACATGTACATCACAAAATACAGACTTAATATTTCTAAAGCAGTGAGTACCCTTTTGGGATGGCCCACAGACACAACCTACTCCCTCAGGTGACTTCAGTAGCTAGGGTGCCGGGGACATTAATGTATCACTGCTGCATTTATAATCATTTAGGAGTAAGTCAAAGGAAAAGGTTAATAGAACATACAAGAGACCACAAATATTCTTAAGCAGGCAAATGCTTTCAGATCCTACAATAAGAGTCATTCAATAGAACAGGCTATGCCAAAGTCAATGGGCAAAAGTCTATCTGAGCTGAAGTACTTCTTTGCAGGTTAGTACAAAAAGTCTTTGCACACTGTTTTAGAAGTATTTCAAGAAAAAGAAGAATCAATGTAGGGCCACAAGCCGTTAGACTTATGAGTAGTAGAAGATGCAAGCAACTCTACAGCAAAAGGCAAGTTCTCTCAGACTTTTACAGTACCTTTGTATTGAAGAAAAAGTGCAGCAGATGACTTCTGTTCCTGAGCAGCTCTTCAGATCTCACGGTTCCTGGGCCTCAGTCATGGTGACAAGAGGGAGGACTTCTGGGGACTCCTGCACTGCAATGGGACGGTCACCGCTCGCAAACGGCAATCTTCAAACAGGTGGCTGTTTGCGGTTTCAGATCCTCGCATCTACCGCAAATAGCAACACTGCAGTTCCTGGCTGTCGAGATGGGCTTTCCTTGCTTCTGGGGTTCCGCACTCTGTTGAGGGGGCTCAGGCTTGTTGAGTCCTGCTTCTTGGGAGTCTAGAGGATCTTCCTGGAGCTCTTGGCCAGCTTAAAAGCAATGCACACAATCTGGTGCTCCTCTCCCTGGTGTTTCGGTTTCCAGCAGCAACTCTGTGAAAAGTCAACCAGCTCTGAGAGAATGTCCAAGTGGCTTACTTTGGAGTTGATTGGTCCCACCAACTGAAGGAGAGAAGTCGTCCTTGCAGGGGCTTCTCTGTCGATACGAATTTGGAGTTTCAGCACAGCAGCAGGGCTTCACTGGCTAAACCAACGGTCCAGGAGTTACAGTAGGCATCCTCTTCAAGTTCTTCTTTGGTTCCTCCGTCCAGTGGTCAACTCTGCCTTGCAAGCCAAAAATCTCGCCTTTTATACAGTTCTCTCCCATTCATTCCAGCCTAGCTGTCAGTCACCTAGCATGGTTGTTGTCCTTGCCGGACAGTCAGTTGGCCAATCACTACAGAGTACATTTGGGTCTCCTAGGAGACTAAGCACAGGGAGTTACGGGCACCTCCCTCACTTCCTGCCCACCCCAGACACCCTGGAGCCAGAGGCGGGCTTCATTCGTGAATCCCGCCAAAGGCAAAGCAAACAAATGGACCAAACCTGGTTTGGCGCACAGAGTAAATCTCAAGAAGGACCTTTCCATAAAGAAATGGCAAAAAAGAAGACCGGGGCCATTTTGACAAAAATGGCTCCCTGGGGTACTTTACTGCACCTGCGAACGCAGCCCATGGTAAATGCACACCACGGTAGTTACCACTGCCACCAGCCATTCAGTGAGGAAAGGGTAACATTAAAAATGTTACATGAGAAGCTAGACAAAGGGGATACTAAGTAGCCCCTCCAGCACTCTGGTGGGGACATTGATAAAATTCTCACCCAATTAGAACAGAAATGGGTCCACAAATTACGCACTGTAAAAGATGGTTTAAACATCACCGTAGAGTGGAAGCATCTTTTGTAAAAAGATGTTCTATGAGTGCCAAACATTTGTTAAATGATGTTCTGTGACTGCCTCGCATTTTTACATAATGATGTATCATGACTGCCTTCATGTATGACGCAAATTGAATCTATGCACATGTGGAATGATTATTAACTATAGTCCCGTTGAGGCTATGATCAAACCTGATTGAAGAATAGACACAGTGGCTGTAAACTGTCTGTACATAATGGCCCTGCTCATAATCGTGTTTGTATAGAACACACACAAACTGTTGACACCACATATGGCTACCAATGTGGCCCCTAAATACCACTTTCCAACTTAGGGTCCATCATCACACTGTGACAGATCACACTTGTCACACATGCGCACACCGTATACAAGACCATTTGTCTGCTTGTTTTGCCTGTTTACTACTAGGCGAAATCGTGAACATCTTCCAGGCTAGCCAACAGTGCCGTTTGGTATACATGTCCCACAGCCACTTGAATTTGATTCTGGCCATACTAGTCCAGACCCCATACCGGCACTTATTCAGACCGCCTATTCGGCAGCCTCCCAAAATGGCTGCCGCATATATAAACATCAATGTTACCACGGTAACAGCATGCACTCGCAGCCGTGCTGCCACTGAGACTCTGGACCGCCGGTAGCTCCCTTACAGCGGTTCCTTGATCCAACAAGAGGTAAGCACTGACAGGCGTAATCATGCTGTTGCTCTGCACCCCCGCTCTCTCTGCACACGCGCCTCACGCTCGCCTGCACTAGCGATCAGTAATTACACATGATATGCCTCTTTCCACACACGGCATCCCTCGCGTTTTATGCACAGCATGTTCTGCCATTCTTGTCATACTCACGTCTCCATACTGGCAGCACTATCGCCTCGGTAGTACTTCACATGCCATCTGCAGCCCCAATTAGTCACCTTGGGTAGACACACACTTTTACTCAACGTGAGCACACGGCACCACTTTTTACCACCATAGTGGCACTGCTGACCGCCATAGACATGCATGTTGTAGGCACCAACATCAGCCCTTCACGTCTCCATACTGGCAGCACTATCACTTCGGTAGCGCTTCACACGCCATTGGCCACATGTACTCACCATGGGAAGATGCACACCCTTACTCAATGTGAGTCCACGGCACCACTTTTTACCACCATAGTGGAACCGCTGACCGCCATTGAGTCCCTTCTTTTTATTTATCCGCAGCAAGGATCCTAATTGGACCACTCCTTACACTCTTAACACGACCTGTTGACAAACCGCCACAGGCCCCAGAGGTAAGATACTGACCTACATCACCATAACTCTGAATCAAGGCTAGATACAGCCCCATTGATCATTCCTCTATCTGTTTTGACAGGAGTGACCGCGTGTGTTTAGGATGAAGGCTCCATCTTCCTAAAGTGTACTCAGACACTTTCACACCCCAAGCCAATGTGCTCATTGGATCCGGTAAGCACCAGCATCCCCTCGTTTTCATTATTTACTTACATGTCTACTGCTATACTATATCTACCAACTGAATCCTGACATACTCTCTGTCTGTTTTATTCCAACAGACCACATAGGATACTCCACTCCCAAGAAACTCTTGTCCTGATGAAGGCCTACACCATTAGAGCTCACCTAGCTTACCACAAAATGGCCGAAACACTGTCATGTTGACATGTTATATGTTGTTGTTCAACTCTTGATTGTACCCACATCAAATGGGCTGCTTACCTGATTATGACTCCACTAAATTCTCTAGCTTCCTTCCCAAGGAACCTTTAGAGAATGTACAAACATAAGAA
Source organism: Ambystoma mexicanum (assembly GCF_040938575.1). Lineage (NCBI taxonomy): Eukaryota > Metazoa > Chordata > Amphibia > Caudata > Ambystomatidae > Ambystoma > Ambystoma mexicanum. The sequence goes on along the minus strand of NC_090927.1, from coordinate 219,011,896 downwards.
TTTGGTTTTTCAAATACTTACCATTTGAATCAATTAATTCAGGTACTATACTCTGTATGTCTTAAATGTTGAATGTCCTATGTTCCTAAAAATTCAAGTGTATCTTGACACTAACTGCAGTCAAAATAAAATCCGAACTGCAGTTTACAGACTTTGCGATAATTCTGTGTCTACCAAAACATTTGGTGACAAATCCAGGATTGAGTTGCTAGATTTTCAGCAGGTATATCTCCTTGACCTTGCTCACTTGCTAGGTAAAGGTTGGGCATCAGTCGTGGTGACTGCATTAAGAGCTGTATAGTCCACACATAATCTCAACTCCTTGGATCCTGCCTTTGGTACTAGCACAACTTGATTAGACCATGGACTTGTAGAGGGCTCTATTACCCCACAATCAAGCATCTTGTTGACCTCTTCTTTTATGTGGGCTCTTACATGGTATGACACTCTGTAACCTCTGCTTTTAAAGGGTAAACAGTCACCAGTGAGAATCTCATGCTGGCCCAAAGGGGTCAAGTCTGGTGATAGTGAAAACAGAGGGGCAAACTAATTTAACAGAATGCTATAGGTTCACTCTCCTCCTTCTCTTGAGCAGAGGCTGGAAGCAAAGCTCCCAGTTCTGGTCTAGAGACATAGGCCTTTAGGCGGTTGGTGTGAAAGACCCCGGGGCCTCCTTAGGATTCCCTAAACCCACCAAATAATTGACCTCTCCCAGTTTCCCCACAACCTTGAAGGGTCCAATCCATTTGTCCTGTAAGGCCATCTGCCTTCTAGGTACCATAACTAGAATTAGATGGTCTTGAGTAAAGTCAACTACGTTGGCCTTTAGGTCATGCCAATGCTTCACCAGAGCCTGACCTGCTTTCAGGTTATCTGCAGCTTCTGTCATCATGTGTGTCATTCTCCTTCCGAGACCTAACACAAAGTCAATGACTCTCACTGGCTTGTTGGAAAGAGCACTCTCCAACCCCTCCTTGATTAGGGCCAAGGGACCTTTAACCGGATGACCATAGAGAAATTCAAAGGGACTGAATCCAACCCCTTCTTGAGGAACATCTCTATAAGCAAAGAGAAGGCATGGCAGTAGAAGTTCCCACTTTCTTGTAACGGGTTCTTCTAAAGCCCCTATCATGCTCTTCGTAGTTCAGTTAAACCTCTCCACCAACCCATTAGTTTGGTGATAGTAGGCTGTTGGGAACGTGTAGGTCACCCCACAGTTTTACCACATGGCTTGCATGTAGTGGGACATAAAGTTGGATCCCCTGTCAGAGATAACCTAAAAATACCAAGTAGGGCCTTAGCCACTGCCTGAGCAGTAACCGTCCTCATAGGTATAGCTTCAGGATACCTGGCAGCATGGTCTACCACAACCAATATAAATGGGTTACCTGAAGATGTGGGAGGGACTAAGGGACCAACAGTGTCGATTCCTATCCTCTCAAAAGGGACTCCCACCACTGGGAGAGGCACCAAAGGTGCCACATTCTTGGCTCCACTCTTGCCAGATGTCTGACAAGTGTGACAGCTTCTACAGAACTTATTTACATCAGACCCCATTTTAGGCCAGTAGAAATAAAGAGACCTCCTTTTCTTGGTCTTCTTAAAGCTTAAGTGGCTAGCTAAAGAAATCTCATGGGCTAACTGTAGAAACAGAGTTCTCACCTCCACTTCCTGGCCACCCCAGATACCATGGAGCCAAAGGCGGGCTTCACTCGTGAATCCCGCCAAAGGCAAAGTGAACAAAGGGACAAAACCTAGTTTGACGCACAGAGTAAATCTCAAAAAGGACCTTTCCACAAAGAAATGTCGAAAAAAGAAGGCCGGGCCAGTTTGACAAAAATTGTACCTTTGGGTGCTTTACTGCAGCTGCGAACGCAGCCCAAGGTAAAGGCACACCACGGTAGTTAAAAGCAGGGGTGAAGTCCTAAAAATGAAAGTGGGGGGACTCATCAAGAAACGCAATAGGATGTGACGTAGTCAGAAATTAGCATGTCAAGGTGAAATATGCGCATTTCATTAAATTGGCTTTAAATAACCACTCAAATTGAACAGGACGAATGGCATTTACTTTCATAAAATCAACACACACACAAAACCAAGACAGGATATTTTCTTCTAATAGTGATTTTGAAAACGTTAAAATGTGTGCATGTTTTAAACTCCAAGAACCAATACTAATGTTTTCCCTGGGACTTGCAGTACCAAATGGGACATTTCACCTTTAGTTGTTTATTATTTTTGATCAGGTTACACAGTGCAGCAGTGAAGTGTCCGGCATGCAAACATGACGACTGTGGTTTGATCCCTGAGGTTTTCATAAATTCAAAGAGGACATCCATGTTTCTCTTTTAGCTGGGGGGACTGAGTACACCCTCTGAATAAATTGGGGGTACTCTGTCCCCCCGCGTGTACCCTTGACTTGAGCCCTGGCTAAAAGTAAACCACTGCCACCAGCCGTCCAGTGAGGAAAGGGTAACATTAACAATGTTACATTAGAAGCTAGACAAAGGGGATACTACGTAGCCCCTCCAGCACCCTATTGTAAGATGGTGTGTGCGGGGTCTAGAAAGTTACAATTGTAGGTAAAGTCAATTTCACTTTACTGCTCTGGGAAACAGTAGTTTATCCCAGAGAAGGTATTAAAACCTTTGGGAAATCTGAAAGACTTCCCTGTGCCACTGCACTGAAGGTGCTGTGTGGCACAATGTAAAAGATGATGCCTATGGAGTTTGTCAGGCTCCATAACCAAAAGAAACACAAAGTTCAGAAATCACATTAAAATACATGAGAGAGTGGGAAAAAAGGGTCTCACTCTCTCCATGTAAATAAATCAAGTCTTCAAATTCCAGCAAAGTTGCTGGGGGTAGGTGTAGGGAATTAGCACATTTCTGAGAATTCTCCCTAACAGCCACCAACACACTTTCTCCATCAAGGTGGCACAAGAGCATTGAGAAAATCAATGCTGGCTCAATGTCTTGTTGCATCTCGATAATACTCTTGTGCATGGGTGAGCCGACCAATGACTGTTCCGGAGAAGCACATATCTGGCCCCTGCACATTGACTAGAAGGCCATCAGTGTGCTGCTCTGCAGCCCCATCTCCTACAATCTATTTTGTGCACTATAAGTGTATTCATTTTGTGCTTGGCAAGTATATGTATAGTTTTTGAGAAATTGACACCATGTGCCTCTGATGAAATGACTACTGTCTAGCAGGAATAAGGGGATGAGTAGGGGCTAAACCGCCTACTCCGCCCCACTCTACTACCAAACCAACAGTGATCCCAATCATAGAGCGGAAACCCAAAAGTTATACCTCCTATGTTGTGCTGGTGCAGAATGAGATCAGGCTATAGATTCAGATGGTGTGTGAGGGGAGGTGCAAACTGATAACAGTAGCAACTCAAACACTCAAAAATACAATAATGTCCAATCAATGTTCTATAAGAATAGAGACTTTGAATTGACAATAAACATGCAAGAAAAACCGAAACCAATAGCAAGAACCCACTCATGTAAAGAAAACACAGAAAATACAGAATGTTGTAGAATGGACGCTGGGTTGATATTAGACGGGCTGTTCAGGAACCTACTTGGTGCATTGTTAACATTCTATAATGTCTTAGAATAACAAGGCAGAGAATGGGGGCTTAAAGGTCACTATGGCCCCAAATGTAGATAAAGGGGACAAGGCCTCTTCACAGTACATTATTCTTGTATTTGGGGGCTCGACAGCATTTAGCAAGGCTTTGTGGCACTTCAGCTGGGGTCGAGCCAATGTCGTCGTTTCGAGTCAGTTGGATCGATGGTGCAATCTTCCGAAAGGTCGAGTTGACGTTTGATATGGTGAGAGTTGGCATTTGAGACAGTGAGAGCAACGGTTGAGCCTGTAGAGAGACAATGGCTTCTGGTGGGTTGATTCGGCATTTGCAATTGCAAATTCGATGGTTTCCAGCAGGTCTAGTGTGCGCCCGAATCTGTTGCTCCCTCAAAGTTAAAGTCTGCAGTTGGATCGATCAAGGCCGTCCGCAACAATAAGTCAAACTGGCGGCTGCATGGCTCGAGATGATGCAAGCAGGTTGAAGTTTGCTTGGGGCCTGTGTCGGCTTGAAGGGCATTGAGTGCAGTTGAAGCAGCTCGAAGATGGTATGAGGTGGTGAAACAGGATTCCAGTTGCTCTTGGACTCTGGGTTGCTGGGAGTCCCAATCCACGTTCTCCAGGACAAGGTGAGTCTTTCTGTTGCACTCCCACTCTAAGGCGTTTAACTGGCACCTACAAGGGATACTTCCTTTCCAGTGAACATAAGCCTACTTCTAGTGCAGCCAGCAGACAGGGGACTTGTTCCAGCATCAGGCACCTCACTGTTCCCTGTGGATGGTTAGGAGATGGAGCTCTCCTGTGCCCTGCATGACTCCTGTCTTCACTTCTGTGGCAGAGGACTTTGGAATGGCATGTACTCGCAACAGAGGTTGAAAAGTGGATCCTCCTTCTCTTGATGGTCCAATAAATGAATCAAGGAATGGGGGAGGTGGGGCGTGACTTTCCTTTAAAAGGCAAATTTCAGCAATTGGTAGGTCTAAAGAACGCCTGCTGTAAGGATTCCAATCTCTATTGCTACAACAAGTGTTATTCGCACACCTAGAGCACCTTTCCTGCAGGAAATGGAGGGATGGGAAATAAGAAATTAACCCTCTGGAAAACCAAGATCATGGGATCCTTCTTCAGGCCAGCCTTCCCTCTTTGGCTACTCTAACTGTGCCCTCGTCCCATGCCTACTGGCTTCAAAGGGATTCCAATTATCTGTACAGTGGTCAGAGGTTGGCTTTGTTATGTCGATGCTGCCGCTGAAGCACCAGTCGCAGGAGCACCAGTCCCAGGAGACGTCCAGGGAAATCTTTTTATGCACTAGGGGAAGGTGTTACCCATACTGCAGATTAAGCAATGGGTTAGCATCTTCGCTATTGTTCCACACGGCAGCTGTGGAAGCAGCATATACATCAATACAGTCAGTCCTGCAACAGAGGTGACACTGTTGTGATATCGAATTGCTGTCGCTGTATAATTGTGTACCCTTGGCAACCACCATGCAACAACCAGGCATGGCTTAAATTTAAAGAGTACACGCTACCAGACTGACTAAGACATAAAATTGTTATAATTTAGATTAAAGGTGCAGAAGAACAAAAAGTCACCTCCGACTGCAGGAACGTTGTGTTCCAGCAGCAATCAGGAATTCACATGTAACCTTTGAACCTGCTCTGTACCACTGCACAGCTGGGTCTGTAGATGACAGAAAACCGGTTACAGCAAAGGCACATGTGCACTGTAATTTTGGCATGTAGCATTTATGAAAGGAGGGCCTGATTAGCAGACCTCCAAAACAGAATTACCAGCATCATTTTATGTGAATAAAAATAAAACAATCCAGAGCTTCCATGCCCTTACTGATGGCAATCCATCTCTGGTCCATTCATCTTATCATTTTTAGTTTGACTGGCTGTGCTAGCCCTTTGAAGAAATGTAGTTTGCAGTAAGAGCACCAACACCTTCTCAATCACTTAATCATCCAATTTTGACTACAATTCCCAGTTGTCTTTTAAATCTGAGGCTAGGTAGGTCTGTGGCTCAGTGGGATAATACATCTAGTGCAGGGATTTGTGTTTGATCTGAAGGTCCCAGGTTTCAAATCCATCAACTCAAGCAGCCCTTCATCTTAAATTACAAATGTGACCACTCTTGAGTTGGGGAGCAAGATGTATATTTTATCTCTGTCTCTGTCAAAAGGCTCCCTGTGCTCTCTATGAATACACCTGTTATGTTATCGGATGCAATGTAAAGAAGGGCCTTGAATTTACTATGCAGCCATTTGCAGTTTAACAATAACCGCCTTTACTGTTGTTTGCACATTCTGACATTACATCGACCAAGGTTGATGAGCTCGGTTATCAAAGCTAATACTTTACAAGCAGCCAACTGCCAACCAGAAGAGCTTTACAACTATCCTGCCCCCTCGAGCTGCTATTACCTGTAGCCCGTGTGGATGTTCCACTTTGCCCGTGGAAACATTGATTACTTAATAGTCTGCTGTCCAAAGGGCAAACTCTATTAATGTATTGATTTCTCTGATGGAAGGCATGACTCACGCACGCGCGGCAGCCTTAAGGCAATCATGAAGGTTATTTTGAGTTCTGACAGAGGATACTTCAAATGTCAACGTTGGTTGGCCTTTTCTGCCTTCAGAGCTTTATTGCCGGAGAAAGTGAGAGACTTAATGATAGAATGATGCCTGCCAAGGGCTAGTAGGGTTGGAGAAATCTTCTGACTTCCTCTGCCTTTTTCCCTAATAATGGCCTTTCAGGGGCACCAGCCTGTTGCAAAATCTCCAGAATTCTTTAAAGAGCTTAAAAATCTGAATTGATAAGAAACTGACGGAGGGAAGTAAGTGGACAATTTTCATAGATGTTACTAGTAGTAATTCATATTTACCCATGACTTAAACAATTTCATGGCTCCTTGAATCACAAAGAATTTACAATCAATAGCCGTTACTCCTGACTTAATCTTGGCTTTCTAGGTGTAAATCATGGGTAAGTTAAAGTGACTCAAAGTACTTTCTTTGTGAAAAAATAACCCGCTCTCGGTTTCAGCCAGCGGTAAATCAGAGTATTTTCCATGTGAATCCCCACCTAGGGATTAAAGCTTTTAAACCATCAAGAGAAAATATGAAATTGGCCTGAAGTGAGATTCAGTAATTGAGGTATTGTATGTTAGTAGTCTGTATATAACCTTTACTTATGAGGAAATTAAAGTACTTAGGACAGAAATTGAAACATACTTTACAAGAGCAGCATAACACATTATAGGAGCCATAAAGAGGGCACCTGAATATTATTATGCTACCATTATAAAGGGTTCCCTTTCACCGTTGTATCACGCTTACGTTTTCCTTCTTTTTCCATTCCTGGGAATGCAGATGGTACATGCTAATAGGCCTCAAATGGAGAATGTTTTTCATGTCGAATCGTTTTGTTAATCAAGTGTACGTCTATGTGTAATCGATCCCAGTGGAAAGATTTTTATGAAGATCTTTTCTCTGAAAGTTGATTTGGAAAGACCGCTCTGTGACTGCACGGAGCGGTCTTTCTAGATCAAACTGTCACGCCCCTGCCACACACAAGTGCGCACAGGGGCTGACAGGCTCTGCGGGACGAGGAAGCGGAGAGCGGGGAGAATGGGTAAGTGTGTGTGGGTTTGTGTGGTGTCTGTGTGTGTTTTGTTTCCGGAGGGTAGGGGCAGGAGTACAGGGAGGGGGAGGATGCTGGGGAGGTGGGTGAAATCCCGAGGGTGGAGCTCAGGGGCTCGGGAGGAAAAATGGAAGGCTTGGGTTGTGAAACCCCCACATTTTTATTTTTGAAAGGGGTAAACTGCCTTTTAATGGTCTTAACAGAAAAAGATTGTGATAATGCCTGTTTTCTGATCAAAAGAAAATCGATCAATTTAAATCAGTCTTTTTCTCTTCAGTCCTTTAAAAAAAGGTATTTTCACATAGAACCATTTGTAACCTATTGTTCAAATTGATATTCTGACAAGCAATAATTACCAACAAATGCATTTTCCTTCATTCCATGTACATAAAAATCAAATAGCGGACTGAATAAAGAATTGATGAATAGTGGATAACAGTTTAAATGCAGAAGGATGAAAATGTCAACTAAAAATGGAGAATCAATCCAATTTTCACCAATTGTGGATAACCAGAAAATATATGTTTGAAACAATGTTCACTGCAGAGCAGAATTTGCCACAAGTATAATATTTCTTTTTTGAGAACTTCCATCGTTAGTCACAAGCAATGTTGTGTGGGATCAGTTAGAGAAAAAGGGATGTTTTTTTTATATTCTATTCCATTTTACTGCCAACTTATTTCAAAGTTATAAAAGTTACTGGAGTTCAAGAAAATGTTGGTATTGGTTTGTCAAAATGTTTAAAACTTAGTTTTAATACTCTTTAACAAAGGATGACACCCTTTTATTTTTGCCCTAATAACTTTTAAGACGTTGCCAACAAATGATGTTGCATCATTGCCATTCACAGATGAGTCGAGATACAATAAGTGACAAAGTGCGCTCTTCACACAGTGCACACTGTAAGCTAAACTGATTCTTAGCTAAGGACTTTAGTGACGATAAAAGGTGTCAAGTTTAGGATGCGGTAAACTGAAGTCTACAGCGGTGAAATGTAGGGTACCAGGCGTATTTGAAAGTCCCTTAAAGAAAAAAATATAGTCACTAATCTGCTATACATTTTTGCAGACTTTTTGAGCACATTAATATCATGGGCGTACATTATTTTATACAGGTGAAAAACTTGAAGAGTGAGTTTTTACTAATTACGTGAGGAAAATTAAAAACTATTCCTCTTTTTTAACTTTTAAATATCAATTGTTAAATTACTTATACTGTTGTAATACAGTCTTGGGATAGCAACATATTTACAAAAACCTTCATACCTTATTTTGGCTATGTTACATTTTTTTCAGAGGGAAACAGCCTATCCCAAATTGTTAAATCATTATAAGACAATTCTATAACTTTGAACACATAAAATAAAATATGCTAAACTTAAAGACCGTTTCAAAAAGCAAATGGAATCTTTTAAAAAGTAAAGTTATAAAGGTTTAATACAATGCTGGTATCTGTTGGTAAACATGTTTTAAAACACTTACAAAACCATTTGCTCACAAATATAACCTTTTAAAAACTCTTTTAAAGAGCCCTTTTCACTGCCACATTAACAATAGTCATAACTATTGATAAATATTCATTTTTATTTTTTATGATGAAATGAATAAAATACCTTTGTAATTGAGTTAGTATTTTTAATCAGATATGTAGTTATTAAGTATTAATTGTGTTGTTCAAGTATTATAATTGTAATGTATTATCTTCCTGTTTATGGACTTAATAACCTATTGTCAATCATTTCCAATTGTTTCTTATATTTTTCCGCTTAGTTTATTTAAATTTATTTCTCTATTCGATCTAATAATTGATTTGATCATACTTGATTGATAATTACCATATTAATATATACTGAGTTCATATTTTCTCACATACTGTATGTCGTTCATGCACATTTTTTGCACAGTTGTAAGTGTACCAAATTTCACATCTGCAACTGCATTTCTAAAACACATATATGTCTCAAAACCAGGGTCAAGTCCTAAAAATGAAAGTGAGGGACTCATCAACAAACGCAATGGGATGTGAGATGCCAGAAATTAGCATATTGAGGTGAAATATGCACATTTCATTAAATTGGCTTTGCATAACCACTCAAATTTAATAGGACGAATGGCATTTGCCTTTCATAAAATCAACACACACACATAACCAAGAGAGGATATTTTCTTCTATTAGTGCTTTTGAACATTTTAAAAGGTGTGCATGTTGTAAACTCCAAGAACCAATATTAATGATTTCCCTGGGACTTGCAGTACCGAAATGGAACATTTCACCTTTAGTTGCTTGTTATTTTTGTTAAGGTTATATTGTGCAGTGGTGAAGTGTCCAGCCTACAAACCTGACGACTGCGGTTTGATCTCTGAGGTCAGCTATAATTCATACATTCTAAGAGGATATTCAATGTTTCTCATTTTTGCTGGGAGCAATGGCTCCACCCTCTAAATAAAGTGGGTGGACTCCGTCCTCCCGCATGTACCCTCGACTTGAGCCCTGCTCAAAACAATAATCCCACAAGCAAGCCTGTAGATGTTTTGTGTTGAGGCTGTGTCATTTTCTAGCTATCGTACATGCTCTGGATCCTGCCATTGGTCATCAGTTATATTAATCACTCGCATGCGTCTAAGGCACATGGCATTGAAGTCAGCACCCATATCGATGCAAGGCGGCATTAGCCCTTGACTACTGGTAGCTGCGGATCACTACACAAGTGTGTGTGAGTGTGTTGGACATGTGGTGATAACCTGGGTCCCCTGTGCCCAAAGTGAGTGCCTCCTACTGCACACTAGTCCCTCAAGGGAATCAGGGCAATTGCATGCATGCAATTTACCCCTTGCTTTTGGCTCCTGCACCTTTTTTTTGGGTTAGTTGTGCCAAGTAATATAATGGCATTTTATTAATAAATACAACATTCAAATAATATGATGCAACATATTTTACATTTCCCAGGGTGCTAGGTGTGGCCATACAGCTGCTTCCTGTGAAATTTCGAAAATGTAGGTGCGCTTTTTCAAAAAAGTGTTTTTTGTGTGTAATTTCACTCCAATATCAACAGTGGGAACTAACATAACTACCTTCTTCAAAATTGCTTATATTTTGTCTCACATTTTCTGGATCAAGTAATGGGATTCCACTTGTGCAGTATGGGAAATTTCTAAAATGTTGGTGGACTTTTGACATTTTCGCCTCATCATACTCAAAGCCGATGAAATGACTTTTTCACATTACCATTCCTCATCCAACTGAAAAAGAAGAGAAAAATCCTTAGTGTATTTAAGAATTATTCTTATTGTTATGAGACGTCAAAAAATCCAAACATTCCCCACCGAACCTGAGAATGCAAATTGTTTCTTCCCCTGGTTGCTTGTAGATACCTTGCTGCCCGCCCTCTCCCTGACCCGTTATTCGCTGCCCACTCCCTTTGATCCCTTGCAATCTGTTTCCGTCGCCTTGTTCTTCACCAATCACTTGTAAAGTGCTCTGTTGCTTCCCAAAGCTAGCTCCACAACTAAATACATGCCCTAATATTAATAATGACAATAATAATACAATCCATAATTAATTAATGTTTACAATTGTTGAAAAGGTGTATTAGTCTTCAAAGAAAAATTTACTCATTCCTTGACTTTTCGTTCAATATTTAATGTTATGAAAACATTGTTAGAATTGTTAACATTGAATGGTTGTATTTCCTCTTGGGAAAATAAGAAATAACCATAATAATTAATTTAAGATAGTCTACATTTGTTTTGCTAATTAATAGTTCCAAACTTTATTTGAAAGTCATAGAAAAATGTTATATCTTTGTTAGAAAATGTTGGAATGATTTATTTTAAATAAAAATCCCAAAAAATTAACTTTGTATTGCACACATATTTCTGTGGAAAATAAAAACAATGCCAACTTTATTTCAATGTTATAAAAAAGAGGTGCGTAATGTTTTCCCAACTGCTACAAAGTTTTGAGATATTTTATTTTCCCCCACTACTAATATGGTAATAGCTTTCAAACATGTGAAAAATCAATGAATTAATATATGCTCGCTACCAAATTCACTGCTCTCTTTCCCTCTAAACTCTTCCCTCCCTAGTTATCTGTTTGCTTCGTCATAGTGTTCGCCCCAAACAACTTTATCATGTCCATTCCTTTAAAAAAAAAAAATAGTTTTATTGTATTTGGTTTCATTTGTAATTTAAAAGAAAAGAACTACACAGAAAAAAAGTGTAAGCCAATAAAATGTCAAATGCAGCATCCAAAAATGTCTTAAAATGCAGTGTGATAAGTTACATTTCTACCCATAAACACAAATTCATTTTACAACAAAAAAGGCTATCATCGTAAAAACCTTCTCTAAAATCATCTAATTTCATTATCAAAACCTGCGGTAAGATTTCCAAGTACAATACAGTGACGCGACTAGGTTTGCTTGTCCAACGAACTAAAAAGCAGTTTTAAAAACCTTGTCAATGCCAGTATCAAGGAAGTTGTTTCTCCTAGCATGAGTGAAGCCCACAACCTTTCTCCCACCTCACTAAAGTTTGGATCAATACATTTATAGAAGTAGTGCACTCAGAGCTGATGTAGCTGTAGAGCAGCAGGTGCACGCATTCTCCTAAGTCACCGCCACCTCACCCCGTCCTATTGGAATGACAGACGAGGAGTTACAATTGCAAATCCATGCACAGGTTTATGCAATATGTCTATACCCCGTTCATTATTTGAAAGACAATATGCACTCAGAAAATACCCTCATAATGAAACAGTGGAAGAAAACTACCAAGAAGGATGTCCCTTGCTGAGTTGCTGAAAGGCTGCCATGGATATAATGGTGCGCGACATGGATGTACGTTAAAGAAAGTCTAATACCAGCAAAAGAATGTCCCAAAGACGATGTATGAACGTATGCTGAAATGATATAAAAACATAAGAATGATGATGCAACTGAAGCACTCCAAGATACAGTACTTATGAATACAAAGAAGAATGAAGTGACTCACTGGTCAATAACTGTAAATGCGCTGAAATGTAAGGTAGAAAGAATACATAGAAAATTCCTTACAAGAGGTATATTTCAACGTTTAGTATGACCATTGGAACAAGATGGACGACAGCTCATGTCAATCAGCCCAACTACCTCCGAATACAAGCCCAGAATCTGAACATGGAAAAAGGAAGAAGCTGTTTTTCTTGCGAAATCTAGGAGTACATTGGCTGTGAACCAAGGATGCAATTTTGAGAGATGAAGGAAAAGCCCAAAGGGAGTTTAGTGAGTAGACCACTTGCAAGGACATATTTCCCAAAGATTGTGAGCAACAAGAATATTTACTGATGCCAAATATTGGACAATTAAAAGGATATAAAGTTAATATGGGAAAAAGCGGGCAAGTCTCTAAAGGCTAATAAACCCAGCATCATTTAATCAAATGATGTTAAATGCACTGTTGAAATTGACAAATTCATGGGCCTCATTACGAGGTGGGCTTTAAGGGATTACCGGTACCGGTTAGGGCACCGGTACCAATAATCCCTTACCGCCCTATTACGAGTTCCCTTTGCGGGTCCTCCCTTAACTCCTGGTTTTACCAGGCGTTAAGGACAGGACCCGCAAAGGGACTTTGGTGCTAATAACGGTACCGCAATTTGTGGTACCGTTATTAGCGCCTTCCCCATTCCCATTGAGCCCTATGGGGGCTCAAATGGGAATGGGGAAGGGCCCTGGTGAATGGGGAATTACCGCCCCCGCCAACCTTGGAATGGGGCGGTAATAGCTCCATTCACCAGGGCGGAATCGGTAAGGATTTGGAGGCAGCCATGGCACTAATAGCGCGATGGTTACCTCCAAACTCCTAATGAGGCCCATGGTCTTGTAACACGTGATGAGGAAATCGCAAACAAGGGCTATTCACTAAGCCGGAAGCTAAGATAATGATGTGCCCACACTCCCTTGAATGTCCCAAGACAGTGCAGACTGGCAAGGTCAGTCTTCAAACAGAAGACACTGGCATGAGGCCTACCGATGAGAGAGTGTGGCCAAATTGGGAAACATGGGGAGAGCTGACATATCTTCAACCACCTGGGTTTCGCTTCTAAGTACGTGCTGTTAGCAAGCCGAATGTCCAAGATTGGAGTTGTGCGGCCAACCAATTAGAATACCCTGCCATGCACTTTTACATACGATGTTGCAAAGCATTATTCCTGTGCCACATTTTCTGCTATGATGCCGTACACCATGTGTCTCGAAGCAGCTCAGGGTGTGTCTCACAGAAAAGAGACCACCAATAAGGGACTAACACACACATTTTCTTTAGGTAGACATGATCCCCTAATGCAATCCCAGCCCTCGATAGGTTTTGTCCTATACATTCTGGCATAGGTAATTGGTAAAATATTCAAGTAACTTGGTACAAAGTCACGCCTATGCATAGCAGCCGTACAGAGTATAGCAAGTAATTTCCCATTTAATGCAATGGTTATCCTCCAACACGAGTACAACTTTTTCTTCGTCAATGAAGGTTTATCTACAAGTTTATCAACGTCAGAGTCGATTAATCTCAAAAGAGATAGTTGATATAAGGAAAAGGACTCTAGTTAGTGCAGTGAGCGCTCAACCAGGGCTCAAGCCAGATCTATAAAAAGGGAATTCTTCGGTGGTCGAACACATTTTTGCTATAATGAGGGCTTTTTTACCAAAGCACGCAAGTTTTATTAGAAGTCGAACCTAACTTGTGTCTCAGAATACAGTTAGGCACACTCAAGGGGAGCCCTATAGTTCTCTTCCAAAGAGATCCTTCCAGTGAATTCAAAAGTCCCCCTAAGTCTAGGGCTGTAATATCCAGGCCGTAAGTCAAAGCTGGGACTATCCTTTACCTATAAAACCTAATCAGTGGTACAACAAAGAACTTACATAGACACCAATAAATACGGTGCAGCTGAGCTTGTAAGGGTTTTATCTTGATTCTTAGAACTGAACTACAAGAACGGTTGGAAATTATAGATCCAGGTATGTCAAGACACCCACTCGATCCAATCTAGTATCACCTACCATCCATCGACAGACCTTGGGAACCCCTTTCCTGGTGGAAATAATGATTTTAGACTTCTCCCATTGATTTGTAGATTATTTAATTCTGTATATTTGGAAAAGATGGTCAATTTCTGTTGTAAGCCAATGGCAGAATGATCAAAAAGACGAATATCATCAGAAAGCGCCAACCAGTGCATTGATATTGAACATAGCTTTACTGGTAGGCAATTTGGATTTTCCCAGAGTCTGTCGAGGTAAGCGGTATATAGGGTGAGGAGTTTGGGGGTGAGAATACAGCCCTGGCGTAACACAGTGACTGTCGGAATGTGACAGGACAGGGAACCTTCTTTATTAAGCCTGATTTTTTTAGTGGAATGCTCAAAAGGCCTTATGCCACAGTCTCTTCCTAATAACTCGATCCAATGAAATGCTTTATAAGTAGCTATATAAGTATTCTTACATGAGGACGTGAGCAAATAGCATGGAGATGGCTTAGAAGAGTGCATTTAACAAGGTACCCTATACCTTTTGAAAGCCCACTTGAAGCCTCAATGGCTCAACCTTAAAAGCCCCAGCTCTTTGAGCAAAAGAGCCACAAAGATCTTACTAGCAGTGTCCAAAATAGCGATTGGATAATAGTTACTCGGACAACTTCTGTCACCTTTTCCTCATCCTATTTTTCCTTCTTCCTCTCCACCTCACTTCCTTCCCCTTTCTTGTTCTTATACTAATCAGCTCTTTATTTTTACGTTTCTTTTCCCCTCATGCTGCGTTTTCCATCCCACTCTTAACAGATACTTTTGTTTCATTTTCTGAATAAAAAGTTAAATTTCTTTCCTGGCTCTATAACTTCCCTTCAATCATGAATATCCTTGCTACACCAAAAATTTACTAGAGTTGACAACCCCATTTTTCATACCTTATGTTGCCTCAGTTCTGTTTTGGTGCAAATTGTGAAAGTGAATCTGAAGCCAGCTGAGAAAAGTACCCAGCACCATAATTGATTAGCCATTTTCACATTTCTTCCTGCTGATTGTAATGCAGTTTTCAGAAATGTTTGTTTTTGATTGAATCTTAACCTCTGGCACTGGGCTGTGAATCATAACCCCTGGCATTGCTCTGGGCAGTCCTCCAGACCATTGCTTTTCAGCCTACCTTCCAACAAAGAAGGCTAAAGACCATATGCAAATCAGGCTTGCACCTGTCCCCAAAAGGGACAGTCCAGACTGACCTTCACGAGGCCACAAACAACCACAGTCAAGTTTCAGGCTCTTTGGGCATCGTCAGTGAGGTGTAGCTTAAGTCTCTCATCTCAGCTAGGCTCAGGACCCACGTCTAGGCATTCCTGTCGCACTCAAGGTGAACTTAAGCAAAACTCTTGCTTGAATGCTTTCTATCTTCACCTCTCTTTTGGAGGTCTTACAAATTGACTCAACTACCAATAGAGGTCCAATTAATTTTTCCTGTCATCTTGAAAGTCCACAGATTACTCAAAAAAGGAGTGGCAAAGTGATTCCTTATTACAGCAAGTTGCCAAAAGGGGGAGTGGCCAAAGGCAAGCCAGAGTTCAATCTCTGTTACTGTAACAAGTGACCAATGCCTTATTAAGTCATACTCCGAGTGCCTTGTCCTGCAGGAAATGAGGAAATTGAGGGGACAGGAAGGGAGAGAACCCCAATAGAAAATAAAAATAGTGGACACACTTCTCAGGCCCGGCTTTCCCTCTCTGACTACTCTAACCCTGCCCTTTTCCCATGCCTGCTGGCTTCAAAGTCTGACTGTAGTGCAGCACTCTGGTTTGAGGCTTGCCTTTGTTATGTCAGTGCCCTTTTGAAGCAGCTTTCTCAGGAGGTCTCCTAGTGAGAGCTTCGATGGCTCGAGGGGAGGTGTTACCCTTCCTCTCTGGGAATCACAGGAAAACAAAATCCTGGCTTTGTCTCACTTGGATCACTGTAGACATCCAGGCTAGCCCTGAATACATGGTGCCTATACAACACTTACATGAGCTCACAGGGTTGACACTTGCATGCTATCAAATTGGTGTGGCTTTAATAATAGTGTGCTCTTATCAGTCACCATACCATAAACAAGTATGGCTTATTCTTAGAGATAAATCTTTCACAAGACTTGTAAGGCAACAATTATTACATTATACAGGTGCAGAAGGTAAAAGGCAACCTCTGGCTACATTGGCTTTGGCTCACAGCAGCTGTCAGGGATGCACAAGTGACTTTAGAATCCACCCTGCGCCACTGGAAAAAAACATTTGCTGCAGCAAAGGCACACGGATGCACAAAGCTTTTGGAATGGATATGTATGAAAGGGGGTCTAATTAGCAGACTCCCCTTTCAGAAACAGAATAACCCACATCATTTTATAATAACACAAATCCACAAAAGCAAGGGCTTTTACATCCTCTCCAGATGGCCTTCTGTCACAGTGGCCATGCACCGGGCACAATGACTATGCATAAAGTGCAGGTCAGACATGGACTGTGGTCACACTCTACAGGCTCTGCTACGAGGGTGCAGTGACCCAAGCTGTAAAGTCTCAAGGGCACGGCCTGAAGCCATACTCTACTGGTACTATGCTCTCATTTTCTTATGAACAGTTCTACTATTCCAGGACAATTGTATTGTTGCTGATGAGTTACACTGTTCGACAACATTTGTATTGTTTTAGATAGCTTTATTTTATTTTCATTTTATTTTGAGGCGTCTTGCATGTCATATTATAGCAGGGCACCCATTTCAAAGCACTGGGAGAGGAAACAAGAAAAGGGGGTTATTCACATCGTATCACAATGCAAATGCACATCCCAGCATGGATGGAAAGAAACTAGTACCACAAAGAAAAATAACATGGCTGTTAAGGGAATCCTTTTTTTAATATGAAGCCTCTTTGGAGGTGGAGCAACAGAAAGCTGATGACAGGTGGGGCAGGGCCACACAATCTAAAATGGAAGCCAAGTGTGTAGTGCACAGTGTGACGTTTGAGGGAAAGTTAAAATCTGAGCTCCAGCGGAAGGTTGTTCCAGAGTTTAGATCCAAAGGCGGCAAGAGAACAGCCACTGTCTATTGTGTAAATAAAGATTTGGGCTTGCTTAGAAGGTTGACTCAGGCAGATCCCACGATACTGGAGGGGCAATGCCTCCTGGTGCCGAGAGAGAGATAGTTGGGGCCTTTATTGGAGAAGCTCTTGTGCTCTGTGCAGAGGGTCATAAAAGTAAATCTTTATTCAACTGGGAGCCATTTCAATGCTTTCAGAGAAGGCAAGAACAGGTGCCAAGAAGATTCAAGGATGCAAATGTGCCTAGTCTCCTTATTTTGGAGGAGTTGAAGCTGGGGGATTGAGTTTTTGTTAAAGAACCAGGTAGAGAGAATTGCAAAACTCTAACCCAGATATCACCAGTGCTTGAGCAAGCTCGATTTTTTTAGGCATTTCCGGGTATGGAGACAGTTTATTCATCATGTGCTGCTGGAAACACATCTTTTGAGCAGTCAGGTTAATTTAAGTGGTAAGGGACATGCTTTTAGAAATATTATCTCTATATTTCTGGCTGTAGCAGAGGAAAGAGGGCTAGTGTTGGTAAAAGAGTGGACTTGGAGGACCAAAGCAAATCATCTCAGATTGCAGGGTTCAAGCACAGGTTGTTACTGAATGTCCATTTTTGATGTTTCTGGAGGAATGTGGCAGTTGCGTCATGTTCTGTTTCTTTAGGTGAGTCTCCAGAGGATCTGAAAGTAGGTGGTGAAGGAGAAAATCAACTTGGCCAGGTCGCTAACATAAACATTGAAAAGCCCAGTTGTGATAGTGGAGAGCACCACAGGTTAGCTGACTGATGGGGGAAGTTAAATCATACATTTTTCATGCCAGGGTAACTCTGGAAGGCAGTTGAGACATGATATACATCATACTATTATATGTATTTGTGATTTATTGTATTTAAATTTTACTTTACGCCTTTGTGCTTCACAATCAAAGTAGGTGTTACAAAAAGGTGTAATAAATAAATCGTAAATCAATCAAATAGATAGGATCTGATGCTTAAGAGGGGATATAAAAAGAGGGGGTGAAGACAAGAAGCGAAAGGGAAGAACAAGGGCATTCCAGTGTTTTGGGGCAAGTGGAGTAAAAGAGAAAAAACAGGGACAGATAATGAAATTGAGACTGGGAACAGAGAATAGAAGAAGACAAGAACAGTAAAGAGGGGTGAGGCCATGTAGATATTCAAAAACAATACAGAGGATGTTAAACAATAAGCTAGATTCAAAGGATAATCAGGGGAGAGTGAGCAAAGCCGGAGAAATAGACTTGCAGAGAGTTGAAAGCTTCAAGAGCATGCAGCGGTAGAAAAGTGAGAGAAAAAAAAGGGAAGAGTCAAAGGATAGGCCCAGGATAAGAGCGGAAGAGAATATTCTAATAGTAGATGGGGAAAGTTAATAACAGAGGGGTTGGAGTAGGGGGATAATTGAGGCAGGAAGAGATCCTCAGTCTTGGAAGGATAAGGCCAGACATCCAGGATTGGATTTTAATGGTATATTGAAGATAGTCTGAAAAGGAGAAGAAAGGAAGGATGATCTGGGAGTCATCCATGTAAAGGTGATCAGACATACCAAAGGAAGCTATGTAAAGGGAAAAAAGAAAATACCCTGCATTTCAGAGCTTAACCTCCACCCCAAAGGCACACTAAATGCCCACCCTACGCTGTGGCAGGGTTTGTGGCTGAGAATAGTGCTAAGCCCGAAGAAGGGCTCTAGAGAAAGTTGGACATCTGCACGTTTGTACAAGAAAAAGTACTACCGCTGAGCACCTGACAGGCATATTATTGGACAGCAATATTGCTGTGGGTCTACCTTCTAGGTGTATCTATGTATCAACGCATATTACCTTTGTAGGTATGATAAACATTAGATGCTATCAATATCTTTCCCACATAGTCTTATCACTAAATCAAAGTGTTTGCACTTGCAATAAACTGTATTTTATACTCATGAATAGAAACACATTAATAATGCTGTCACTCTCTTGGTTAACATGTATGTACATTTATTCTCTTGAAGAGATAATATATGAGCATTACAAACTGAATAATCAAACAATGTACATTTTCTATTTTATTTATTTATTTATTTATTCAGATTTGTAGAGTGCACTTTTCAATAAAGTGATTGAGTAAATACCCAGCTTCCTACTCTTCTATTTACTTCTCAAACATTGTAAAACTGCCTACCACCAATCAACGATGTGTGCATGACCTATTAAAATGTAAACCCATACTCATAATTGTGATGCTGTGGATTGGCAAGACGGGGTCAGATGAGGTTATACAGACCAAACTCTGGATAAGCCATTAGGTGGCAAGGGTAAAAGCTCTGTCAAAAAGTCAGTGACCTCTATGGGCAGTTACCTACGGACAACCTAAAAGTGATCTACAGCCATGGATCAAATAAGATTAAAGGTAAAGCATCCCCCTGCCTCTGCACTTTGATGTCGTCACTTATCCCAGCCAACGGAGTACATGTGGCACCACAGGTTACATATGTACATTATGCTGAAACTCTGTACCATGCTAAACTCAGTGTTTCACCAGCACAGGAAATGTTGCAAGGCTAACCTAACAAAAACACATCATAGGGCCTCATTACACGGAAGTCGGTGAGCCATGGCGCTATTAGCGCCATTGCTCATGCCGGTAAAATACCGGCACCGCCTTGGCGGAAAGGGGATTTACCGCCCCATTCCAAGGTTGGTGGGGCAGTAAATCCCCCTTCCGCCATTGCCCTTCCCCATTCCCATTTCTGCCTCATAGGGCTCTATGGGAATGGGGAAGGCGCTAATTACGGCACCGCAATTTTACAGTGCCGTAATTAGCTCCGAGGTCCCTTAGCGGGTTGGTTTTTAACGCCTGCAAAAAGTAGTAAGGCGGTAATGGTTAACGGTCACGTTACCATTAACGGTGGCCGTTAACCATTACCGCCTTCCATGTAATGAGGCCCATAGTGTCTCTTAATGGTTCCCCCATGGAAAAGAAAAATCTATGTTGAAAAATATGGGTATAAATGTCTTATGTCAGCAACCAAAATTTTCTAAAGACACCTGAAGAAATCTAAAATATGTTTGCTGCAGCAGCTCAGGAAGCATAACAAAACAGAATTTGGAAACATTGGCAAAGTGCTAATTTGTATGCTGATAGACTAGAATTACAGTCGTGGACTTGGCATTAAAGTTTCTGCTTGCTTCCTTACCCAAGCAGGATCGAGTATTGCGGGTCAGTATTTATCCTCAAGGCTCTTCCCCTCAGTAACCACAGCTTAATAGCCTTCAGTGAAATGTCAGGAACTCATTCCAGCCTGCTAAAACAGCTGCTTTATAATGATTAGTCCCTCCTCTGCTTCCCATTTACGGAATCTAATTCTAACAGATGATGATCTGTTGACAATGACAACAAACAGTGGAAAATCATTGAAAACCTGTGGGGAACGTCTCTGGAATACACACTCAAAGTCCACAACCGACAATATGGGGTTCTGGATAAGACTACAACAGATGGCAGCCTGAAATGCTTCTACAAAAGCCTACAAAACATGTTCTTATTATAGGCTAGTTGTGACATCACTAATGGACTTTGAAGAAGGATGGGGAAATGTGCCCCTTCCTCCCCCTTCTATAAGGTACATGACATGGAAGAAGGCCAGGCGATACCGTGAACGCCCATACTATTTTGGACCAATACCCAGTGCTTCTATGATCGACAAGAATGTCGAGAGGTACTCACTCAGCCAGCCCTACAGACCAGGAGCGGTGCAAATCTTCCCTACAGTGGACGAGGAGCGCTGTGCTGCAACTAAAGAGACCTCCATTGACAGTATTGATTAAAGTGCCAAGAAGCCATATTGCTGTCATCGTTAGAGACACCACGACTAAGCAGCATTAGACCGGAAGCACACGTGCAGTCCGCACATTAGGACACAACCACACACTGGAGTACATGAAGAACACAAGCGTATAGTTCTGTAGTTAGAGGACAGATACATATGCATACTGTCATTGCTTTTATTATTTTGTCATTAGCTCAATGCAACAATGCATAAACCGCAAGAAGCAAGAGATCCTGAGTAAAGCTTGCAGATGCTTTTATGCAAATAACCTTATGGAAATGCAGGAGCACCTATGGGATCTGACAGAGGCACATTTGACTAACATATGCAGAATATAGAATACCATGGACACTGTAAGAACTGCGTAATGGTTTAGGAAAATAACAGCAGGCCACAAGCCTCTCAGCAAGAGCTGAGCGGAGTTGGATTCAGGCTGGATAAGAGCAAACATGTGACAAAGGACCCACTGTCCAGGCCACCAGATATGAGTGACATTCCATTCCCTGAATGACAGTAACACCAGCTGCAATAAATGCGAACAATTCTTCATAATTCAGAGCAGCAGAGCTCCAAAATCATGGGGCCTCATTACGACTTTGGAGGTAGCCATGGCGCTATTAGCACCATGGCTGCCTCCAAAATCGTGTCCGGGTCCGGGTTCCCTGAATGGGGAATTACCGGGCCATTCTGAGTATGGAGGGCCCGGTAATTCCTCCTTCAGGGAACCCAGGCCTGGTCCTTCCCCATTCCCATTTGAGCCCCCATAGGGCTCAATGGGAATGGGGAGGGAGCTAACAACGGGCCCACTCATAATGGGCCCGTTGTTAGCTCTCTGGTTCCCTTGCGGGACCCGCTATGGACATCTGGATAAACCAGACATCCACAGCGGGTCCTGCGAGGGAACCTCGTAATAGTGCAGAGTGGGTTTAACGGTGCTGGCACCGTTACCGGCGAATACCTGACCCGGATGACTCAGACGGGCATAAACCAGCACTGGGAGAGGCAGTAGATCCCACGCTGCCAGACAGAAGTTTGCAACAAAGATGTTAGAATGTGAGACAAGTGTTGCACAAGATGAACAAGCATTCTCATATTCTAAGGTGCTACACACGAGCTACAATTCAGATACATAGTCGTTCTTATTACCTTGAGAAGGTACACCAAGAGCTGAGAATCTTTGCAGATCCCAGGCCTGGGGTGGTCAGCGCTTGACACTCACAGTTCAGGCTCCTAGGGGTGGGTAGCAATGGGCAGGAACCAATGGTAAGACTCTCACACTGTAACATTGTTAGAGATAGCAATTTGGGGATGGACCAGGCCAGCCACCTGACATGCGAGAGCCATTAGATTAACATGTATAGTTTCCACTATAGGTGGACTATTACTCACTACCCAATCCAGTAGTGCGATAGGTTTTCTGGAGAGGGGCCCAGGTTGTGACATCATTCTGAGCAACTTTAGGGCAAAACTGGCCAGCACCCAGGAGACGTTGAGTGGTCCTCAGATTTCTTGTTCCAGATCCCTGTTGGTTTTCACTGTAATAAACTGCAGTTTGAACTTGCTGTCTGACTGGGTCTACATTCCTTTTGGGGGAAGGTGTTGGGACTTCCACAGTCTGCAAACTCCTAGTGGTCCTCATATCTACCTGAGAGTTTGTCCCAACAAGTTGGTAGCAAGAGGATGGTTGGCTGCGCCAGCCCGGCACCGGGTCACTCCTTCGCCGCTAAACCTGAGAGGTTGCGGCACCCTCACATATTTCGAGAAAGACGGGAAAATGCAGGCCCATTTAAAGGTCGTCAGGATCCCTTTGGAAATCATCCTTCCCGAGATCAGCGAGTTGTCCAGGCAGACCAGGACGGGGAGGCAAGTGCCTTGATGGGGAGCTGTCAGCCGAGCAGAACCAGCACAACACGGAATGTAAGTATTGATCCAGTCCAACTGCAACTGTGGGTGTGAGGGAGGGTACTGAGTATTGTGGAGTATTGTTTGGTATTGTTGAGTATTGGTGAAGTATTGTTTTGTAGTGTTATAGTATTGTTTAGTGTCGCTGTAGTGAGTAGGCACAGGAGGGGAGGTAGAAGTCCCTTTTCTACATTTAAGGCACATTCGGTCTTCGAGGTAAAAGGTTCTGGTGAATAACCTAGACTATTGACTTAAAGGCTTGGATGACAAAAGTTATGTAAGTAAGGTATTCCTATGGGTTGGGTGTTTTAGTTCGGGTCATAGATGATGGTATCCCTGTGAGGGTTAGCAAGGGAACTAGCCTAGATTGCAGAAGGTGAGTCAGCTGGTTTAGTCTCCTGGAGAGAGGCATTTCACACGATAGGTGGTGTAACGGGTGCAGCTCGATCACAAGACAATATTGGTACACTCTGCTGGACACAGCTGAAGTAATAGCAACCGCAACAGTTCACACCGCCCATGGGAGTAGGGTTTGGGGCGGGGCAGCACACAGCAGGGATTCTGAGGAAGTGGAGGTTTACAAAAGAGAGGTGGCGTTGGGCCACAGATGCATCATAACCAAGGTGGGTTTCCAGGAGGGTTTCGGGGATATGGACAGCAGATGCAGCAGGTTTTTTCAGGACAAGGGAGGGAGCCACCACAGAGCTGGACTTGCGGCCAGCTAGGACACATTTCACAGGCATGTCGATATAGAGGCACACAACAGAATTGGGGCAAACAGGGTCAACAGCAATATCAAGGAGGCCACAATGATTATTATGCACAGGAACACAAGCACTGATACAGGTACAACAGATGTCAACACTGATACCACAGTATTTACAAGCCCCACAGTTTAGGGGGAGTACCCAACAACTAGCCCAGATACAGGATGACAGTGCACCGGCACAGGTGGAAGCCGTGGCAACAGTACACGTCCAATGACTGGAAGGGGTCACAATGGTGGGGAGCACCTCTTTACAGGCAATGGGTTATCCATGCACCCCCTGAACCCATAGACCTAGGGCCCTTTAAAATGAGGTAGTAATACTTTGAGATAGATGGGGATGCAGAAGTTACTCAAACATCAATAATCAAACCAACTCAGGAAGTTGGCAAATCTTGGTGCTGTTTTATTTGCAGTTGTCTAAAACAGGGAGTTACAACAGACATCAACAGACGTTGGCTCGATTTCTCTCTGCGCATATCATAAAAAAAACAACTTTTATAGTCAAAGCTCATCATAAGCGACGTCATACTACGTGTCACACTTAAAAAACCTAACTGAGGATGTGATAGGATTACAGGGAACATCTAAGAATACGTTCCATATTAACGGGGGTTGTGATTGGGTTTCTACTGTCAGGTGGGCAACTAAGCCCATCCCAAGTGAAAGTCATCTTCCGTGTCATACTAATACTCAACACTTTATTGGTTATACTTTTTAAATATTTAATGTGATTTAGTTTACAAAATAAACTTTACAAATATTATACAAATACAAAACAGAATAATATCATGGTATCCATCACATCCTAAAATCCAAATAACAATAATAATCATAAAAACCATTTAACCATTTAACCATTATTCTTCATATATATATATATATGTATTGGTAATACAAACTATATGGCTCTTACAGACGTGCCCCTCTACCATTGATATGGCACCTTTGTACCCCTCTGGAATATTCCACACGCTAGCGGCACGCAGGCTACCATACCAGGTCCAGGAAGGGTCGGTGTGCTCATGCCTCCCCACCAATTAGCCCAACATCTATCATCACTCTTGCAGTCTGCCAGTCAATTTAGGCTTTGAACTTGGTCTTGTAAAAGCTCTCTGTGCCTGAGAAATAAAGGGAGTATCTGCTTGGCTTCGGTATAGGTTGACTACATTTCTATTTGGATCTGACCCTGTGACTGGAGACCACTTTTCTGACCTCTTTTCTGTATTTAATTCTATTAAATTATGAACAATTGATGCCTTATGTGTTTTTCCATTCAATTTCAAACAGAGGTTTGTTTCTTTTTCACGTTCATGTAACTGGATGGACAACCAGGCTCATGGTGGCCTCGTCTTCTTGGTGCTGGGCCAGCCAAGTCTTTCTTCTATTTCTCCATCGCCTTTAGTTATTTTCCCACTGCGCCACACTGAAAAACCCTTTCCAATCACACGGTTTCAAGCCTTGCTAAAGGTGGACTGTGGAATATCCTGCTTCTATACATTCCCATGTATCATACAGTGGTGCATCACTGCAACTATTCACTACGTAGCCAGCCTTAAGATCACTTTGTCTACTTGCGTTACTGTGTCTCTACAAGTGTAAACTGATTTGTATTTTCTTCCCCATTTCTGTAGCATGAGCATCTTCATTTCGAGCCCGAAATGTTGCTCATCTTTACCACCTCCTCTTCAGAGCTTTTAGATTGTCTATGATATTTTACCTCATACATCTTTTCTAGGTGCGTTAGCTCTGCTCTGCATGATGTCACCAGTCTTCTCTTTCACACATTTTCACACTTCTTCCAGGACTTTGTCCAAAAGGTCATTACTTATTCGGGAACGCATATTTGGCTTTCTCAATGGATACCTTGTTTCCAAGATCTTCTTGGGTATAGGCATCCTCACTGGTACTGCACGTATTGCAATTTCCGGCTCCTATCATATAGGCAACATGGGGGCAGAGCTTTTGGTGGGGGTACTTTATTCCACCTCTACACCCCAATACGACAGCCCACAGACGAACTTGATATGTCCCATCCTGTCGATCACACCCAACCCTGCGGAGAAACTTTGCACAAAGGTGTCGATAGGTGACAAAACTTTTCCCTTTCTTGTTGACACTGGGGCGAATAGGTCATGTGTAAGGGAGGGAACATTTAAGTTGTTGGGCCATGCCATGAACACTTAAGGATTCTCAGAGGCTCGAGAAGTGGTTCCTTTTACTGATAATGGTCCTCATTACGACCCAGGCGCTAATGGGTTAACGGCGCCGTAAAAGGCTGCGGCGCCGTTAACCTATTAGCGCCTAATTACGAGGTCCCTTTGCGGGACCCGACCTTAATGGCTGGTGTAGACCAGCCGTTAATGTAGGAACCCGCAAAGGGACCTTGGTGCTAATTACCGTGCTGCAATTTGCGGCACCGTACTTAGCGCCTTCCCCATTCCCATTGAGCCCTATGGGGCAAAAATGGGAATGGGGAAGGGCCATGGAGGAAGGGGGAATTACTGCCCCGCCAACCTTGTAATGGGGTGGTAATTCCCCCTTTCTCCATGGCGGAGTCGGTAACTTACCGGCATGAAACATGGTCCTAATAGCACCATGGTCTTCCACTAGGGTCGTAATGAGGCCCAATATTTCTCTATCTATAGGAGATCACGACTTATCACTACCTTTGCTTTACTCTATACAACACCTGTAAACATATTAGGATGAGACATCATGAGCAGACTAAACATAAATATTTCATTCACAGACAAAGGTATGGTGTGTTCAACACCAGGCATGCACATGTTAAATGTAAAACAGATTGTCCTAGCATATTGTGGACGCACGGTATAGAGGGGGGTGCCAGTGGACCCAGAGATGTTTCCATATGGGACTGACATTGCCATTGCATGGATGCCAGGCATTGCAGGGAAGGTGTAGCGAGTACCAAGGATGAGCCCGAAGGAACGATCATGTCCATAGAGATAGAGGCGGTGTTGGCAAGGGAAGAATGGATTGCAGTGAATGCAGTGGATGACACTGGGAGGGCATGGAGAGCAATAATTGCAATTGCAGAAGGGTGCAGGCTGCCCACAGTGACAGATGATGAAATATTTGGAGAAGAGAGACAGGAAATGGAGATGGTGTTCGAAATGAGTGTAACATACTATAACAGCGACTCCCTCTAACTCAAACTCAGCTTCTCTCCCCAATGCACCATTGCAATACACATTGTCTACCGACCCCCAGGTCCCCTATGTGACTTCCAGTCCGCACTCACTCACCTCCTCTCAGACAATCTCAAGAAACCTTCCAAAGCTATCCTTCTCGGAGATGTAAACCTAGGTATCCATGACACTAAGGATCCAGCTGCTAAATCCCTCAACTCAGCCCTTGAGACTAGGGTTCAAGAACACTATATGCAGTGCCTTAAGTGGCACTACAAATCGAGCCGGGGCTCATCGTGGGGGCGTGGCCCGTTAGGCCACGCCCCCTTGACGAGCCCCGGCTCAATGGGCTACTGGCACCCCTGCCAGGCAGCCTTTTGTAGAGATTAGCACCCTCTCCTCTATAGAGTAGAGGGCGCTGATCTCCGCATTTATTTTGTATAGGCTTGCCTGGCAGGGGACAGCGCCTTGCCTATTCAGCCTTAATGGTGGCGCTGCCCCTCACCAGCTGGGGAGGGGCAGCGTCACCATTAACGCTGAAAGGGTGAGGCCACTGGAAGCAGAGGCCTTGCATTCTAAATACTGAAGCTCCCGCGGATTCGCGGGAGTTTCAGTCTTTAGGAAAAAGGCCTCTGCTTCCAGCGGCCTCACATTTTTTCCATAATGGTGGCGCCGGCCCACGTGCATCACTTGATTAAAGAGATGCCTCGCAGGTGCGGCGCCACCATTATGGCTAAAAGGCATTTTTTCCTGAAGCTCTCGCTCACGAGCGAGAACTTCAGGCTGTAGAAAAAAATGCCTTTTCGTATAATGGCCGGGGCTATCAGGGGAGATTAGTGGGCCCCGGCAGGGCTCCGCTTCAAAACAAAATTTCGGAGCCTGCCGGGGCCCAGCCCCGGCAGGCCCTGGCCCACTTAAAGCCCTGACTATATGATAGGTTATGATAGGTTATTTATTTATTATCTATCTCCGACCCCACCCACTCTCTAGGGAGAACCCTGGACTGGATCGCCCAACATAACTGCCCTATGACCATCAAGGGTAATACCCACACCCCATGGTCTGACCACCACATCACCTTTTTCAGCATACCCATAACAAACTCCTCTACACCATCTCCTCAACTGTTACCACCTGCCCTCGCAAGAAGCTCCCGCCAGCTAACTAAAGAGAGATTATTACCCTTCCTCTAAGGCCCAGCCTTCAGGCCACCATTCTCCACGAATCCAGAAACTCTCGCACTCTCATACGAGGCCGCCATCAAATCAGCCGTCAACGCCATAGCCCCGCTCAAACCCTGTAACCAAAAACCCAAGACTCACTCTAATTCTTAGTTCACCCCAGACCTACTCATACTTCGCACTGAAAAACAGACAGCCCTCACACAGTGGCAAACCTCTGACTCAGATAAAGACAAACTCGCCTTCAAAGCACGTTCCAAAGAGTACAAGAAGGCCATCATCCTTTCCACAGCTAAATCCTTCTAATCAAGAATCACTTAGGCCAAAACCAACACCAAAGAAATCTTCTCCATCTTCAGAGAACTAGAGACCCCTACGCCCGCCCCTCTAAACCTCACCAAAGATAAGACATGATGTGACGAAATCCAGACAGCCATGCCCAACAAACCTAGCACACTCTAAACCAAAATCCAGTCCACTTAGCACCTGTTCACCACCACCACCCCCACCTCACTTGACTCTACCCCCGTCTTTTAATTCAACGCCATACAGGAACAAGAAATTATCAACCTCATGAGGACCCTAAAACCATCCAACTGTAAGGGTGACTCCTGCGCTGCCTCTATTATTAAAGACTGTGGCAAGACCCTCGCACCATTTGTGACTGCTTTCATCAATGCCTCATTTGCCACTGGGAAAGTCCCCTCCTGCCTCAAGGAAGCTTGGGTCCGCCCCCTTTTGAAAAAACCCTCTCTCGACCATAACTCCCCCAATAATTACAGGCCCATCACCACCGTCCCCTTCCTGCTCAAGATACTGTACAAAGCAGCCTACCTGCAGGTGCAGCACTTCATTGAAGAAAACAAGCTCCTAGGGCTATTCCAATCTCGTTTTCGCCCCAGGCACGGGACAGAAACTGCCTTACTTGATCTGAAGAATCAGATGGACGATGCCAGAGACCTAGGCAAACCAGCTCTACTCCTACTCCTCGATCTCTCCGCAGCATTCGACCTTGTAGACCACCATGTCCTATGCCATCACCTTTCCACTACAGCCAGATTCTCCCCCGACACCACGACCTGCATCTCCTCCTTCCTGCAAGACAGAACTATGCAATTATTCTCTGACATAGCCTCCGCCTCTCCCACCATCATGCTCTGTGGAGTTCCTCAAGGCTCCTGCCTCTCCCCCACCCTCTACAACATCTGTGCCTCAACTCTGACAAGACAGAACTCCTCTTGGTAGGTTCGCCCGACACATTAAAAAACCTTGACTCCATAAAAATTCCTGTATCAGACTCAGTCAAAACCCTTGGAGTCTAATTAGGCTCCAATCTATCCATGAGTAAAGAAGTTAGTGCTATCACCTCTTCAGCAGCCTACCACGCCAAACTAATCAACGCAGCTAGGCCATTTCTCCCCAAAGAGAACTGCACCAACATAGCCGGAACATTCACAGGCTCAAGGCTAGACTACTGCAACGTCCTCTTCCTTGGAACCTCCACCAAAAACCTGGACAGACTACAAGTCATCCAGAACAATGCACTCCGCGCAGTTCATGGCATCACGAAAAGAGAACACATTACTGCCGCCAGTAAAGCAGCCTATTGGCTTCCAATAAAAGAGAGAATCTTATTCAAAACCCTGACACTGACCCACAAGTGCATCTACCACTCTGCACCTGAAGATCTCTCACAAAGGATTCACCCCTGCTCCTCCACAAAGCCAATTAGGACACCATACGCCAACATGCTCTGTGTGCCGATGATAAGAAGAATTAGAGCAGCTGGCTCCAGCTTCCCCTACCTAGCACCATCACATTGGAATGCCCTACCTCCCTCTGTACGAGGCGAGGCCTCCCTCATGCCCTTTCGCAAAGCCATGAAATCAATGATCTTCACCTGAAACCTGCCACTAACTAGAACCATAATCCACCTGTTCACCGCCTAAATGTGACTCCACATAGATGTTACTCACCTATGTTCATATGCATATTATATGTATCCTAATGTATACTTGCTCATTTTGCTCAATGTACAACTGCTTCTCCCCATGTGCCCTCTCCCTGTAACTAAGCTCCCCTCAAGTAACAGTGCCTCAATGCCCAAGGGCTGCTGTGCGCTATACAAATGTAATAAATAAATAAATAAATACTGGTTACAGATACATTACAGGGAGGTGCCACAGGGAATGGCTGTGGCGCTGGAGGTTCCACCCTCATTTTGGGAGGAGGACATGGAAAAGGTGCTCAGCAGTTTATGGACCACAAGTCCTTATGATGTGGGCTGTATGAAAAACATAGGTGGAGTGAAGATTAAACTGAAACCAGGAGCAATTTTACCAAGGGTAAAGCAATACCCCCTAACCAAGGAAGGAGATGAATGCATTTATGAAACATTTTCAGCATTGATTGACAGAGGCATTCTGGTACTGTCAGAATCTCCATGCAACACATCAGTGTACCCCGTGCGCAAGGCCAACGGGGGGTCATGGCATTTTATTCAGGATTTAAGACCTCTTAACCACATTGTAGAAGCAGAGTATCTTGTAGCAGCAAACCCGGCAACAATTTTGTGCAGCATTCCAGTGGAACCCACCTACTTCACAGTCATTGATTTAAAGAATGCATTTTTTTTAGTGCCACTACACCCAAACTCACAAGATTTGACCAGCTTTATTTACCGAAACCAAAAGTGGAAACACATTTGTTAACCACAAGGGTACTGCAAGTCCCCATCTATCTTTAACAGAGTGATACAGATGGATCTACGTAAATTAGAGACAGAAAGCACAGTTTTGCGATATGTAGATGACATTTTGATTTGCAGTGAGACAAAAGACGAGTTCACAAGGGACTCAGTACACATGCTGACAGTGTTAGCTGACAAAGGGTACAAGGTGGACAAGGCCAGACTACACTATTGCCAGAATGAGGCGCTATACATTGGACAGATGATATCTAAGGACAGCTGATACATTGCTCCAAAGAGAGCAGAGACAATACGCAAAACACCCCAGCCCACGACAGTAAGGGAAATGCAACAGTTCTGGAGTTGTGCAATTACTGCAGAGCATGGGACTTTGACTACAGTACATACACCAGGCCACTACTAGGCACACTGGCACAAAGGGGAACAAAGACACTGACATGGACCACAGAAATTACTGAGGCTTTTGAAGAACTGAAGGAGGCCATAAGTACTGCTCCAGTGTTAGGGACCCCCGGCTATAAGAAGAAGTTTATCTTATTTTCACACACTGACAGAGTAGTGATGAAGGTGGTACTGACACAGAAGACAAGCATGGGCCATAAGCCGATTGCTTATTACAGTGGACAACTTGACCCAGTGATGAGAGGACATTATCCATGCAAGCAATCATTGTCAGCTGCAGCCTTCGCAGTAGAAAAGTCATCAGCAGTGACAATGGGGTGCACCACCACATTGTACCTGGAGCAAGCCCTCTTTGCGATACTGCATAAGCCAAAGAGCAGACTGACCATGCAAAGAGCATCAGGGTATAAGGTGATACTATCAAATGTAGGACTGAAGATAGTAAGGTGCAAAACTGTAAATCCAGCAATAGTTTTGGCAGATGTTCTCAATGCAGGAGACTATGCACATGGCTGCACAAAGAACAAAGAGATGTTCAGTGAGACTCACAAGGTGGAGGAGGACGCACTTGAATGGGGAGACGTGCTGTACATTGAAGTTTCATGGACAATTGATGAAACTGATGGGATCAGATGTAGTGGGACTGCAGTGGTAAGACTGAAGGTGGAGGGGACAAGCGAGATGGGTGTAAGTGCGTGACTACCACCCCATTACTCAGAACAGACAGCAGAACTAGTATCTCTTATATTAGCACTAGAACACACCATAGAAGTATGTAACAATTTATTCTAACTCTGCCTACGGGACGTCGACAGTACACTCAGGATTGGCGCAAGAGCTCAGGAGAGGGTTGAGGAGAGTCGACAGGACCCCAGTGCAGCATGCACTATTATTGGGCAAGTTGATGGAGGTGATTGCGTATCCAAAACAGGTAGCACCGGTGAAGTGACAGCCCGACATAAAGGTCAAAGACCTTATTTCAAGACGAATCGAAGCAGCAGATTATTAGGCAAAGGGCATACCATATTTTGGGCAATTAAGGGTACTAAGGAGAAATCAAAGGCTCAGGGAGGAGTGAGGAACATGATAATGAGGGAAGGTTACAATGTACTACCAGAGACGCAGATTATGGAACTGCAGGGAGCTGCACTCCTGGAGGTGAAGGAGCTGTGGGTAAGGAAAGGATGCTACACGTCTCCAACAGATGCCCTATGGCGACAGAACAATACAGAGAAAGTAGTCATGCTATTAGCATTGCTGAGGACAGCATTAGCACAATTGCATTATCCAACACATACAGGGAAGGAGGTCATTGCTACACGCATTGGAGAAACTTTGTTTTGCCCAAATATAGATGACAATGCAGTTGATTTCATAAGTAACTGCTTGGCCTGCCAGCAGTTTACAGCAGGGCATACTTTGAGAGTTTTGAGAGGAGCCATACCAAGACCTGTATGACCATTTCTGCATCTCCACATGGACTACCTGGATATGGCTCATATTTGCGTAGGTTACCGCTACATGATAGTAGTTGTCTGCCCATTCTCTAGGTGGATAGAGGCTGGGCCCTGTTCACATGCTGACCCCCTAAGAGAGGCCACGTTTCTTGTCAGGGAAATTTTCACGAGATGGGGCATGTGTGAGGTCCTGTGGTCTGACAACGGCCCTCATTTCGCCAATGAACTGTTTCAACACATCACAACCTTACTAGGCATCAAGCACAAATTAGCCTGTGCGTACCACCCACAAGCAAATGGAGTGTGTGAATGCTTGAATGGACTCCAAAAGGAGTGTATAGCCAAACCTCAGCAGAGCGCCAACAAAAAACTGGCTACATTGTTTACCTTTGGCCTGGTTTGAATTTCACAACAGGCCAGGGTCCGACCACAGTTTAACACCCCATGAGGTGGTAACAGGACGGCACATGAATCTTCCCCTGGCTCCTCTCATAAGAGCTTTGAAAGATTGTGAGAACAGTGCAGATGTGTTAGGACATCGACAGCGACAACGCACCACAAGACAATGAACTAAAGCATTCTGTGAAACTGAGAGATATTGTTCTCCTGCGCAACTTTGTGAGGCACTGGAATTCACCTCTGTTCACCGGCACTCATGTGGTTGAGGCCGTAGCAGACAGAGCTGTTAAGTTGGTAGGGAAATCCATCTGGAATCACCTTTGAGACATCAAGCCCTACAAAGCAGTAGCCCCACCTGGCAATAGAGTCTCAGTGACCGACATGGCCAATGTTCAGGACCTCGATAAACTACAAGTGCATGCAGACTTCACCGAGTTAGGGACACATGGTCACCCCATGTTTAGGCGATCCCAAGCAGCAGAAGCGGCCACTGGAACACTTGTATAGATTGATGAATGACACACTGTCTGTTCGTTATTATTCCTTTCCGCACACGCAGGTTGAGGCAAGTGTTTTGGGGACTGTTTAGGTTATTATCCTGATGTTACATCCCATCCATCACCCCAAAGCTTTTTCTGACCAGTTTGTGGACTATATAAGCAGACCCAGATTATTCAGAGCACGTTCCCCTACAGTATATTTGGCCCAAACATATCCTCAACTTGAACACACTGAATTTCCACTGTTGGCTACATTGAGAGACCCCTCAGTAAGAAAGGTCTGGGAGGAGGTATTCGCCTTCGCCATTTGTGATTATTTGGTTCACAGGGCTTGAAGGTACTGACAAATACTAACACAGTAAAGACGTTTTTTGCAGATTTCAAGCAGGCAACTCTATCACCAGGCTGCAAGGATCAAGCAGCGTAAGTGGGTATGAAAGAAACAATAAAGAACATTATTATCATGTTGTGTCTATTAATTCTTAGTAGCTTGATGGGATTTGTATTTTGGCAATTATATGTTGCTGTTAGCACTACCACTATAGCCTATACTAACATTCCCCGACCCAAGCAGGAGGGCGACCATGTCAATTGAAAGAGAAGACACTGCTGATAAGGTAAGGAGAGGTAAGCGCAGTCTTGACACAGGGAGTCAACATGTATCTCACTGACACAGCACGAGTATCTAACAACATGTGGTATAAACACATAATATGATTGGTTATTTATAGCGTGCTTAATACCCAAAGGTTTCTAAGCGCAGACCCGGATATCGAGCCTGTGTTGCTCTGTCTCGTCTTGCTTCCAAGGCGAGCACATTGCCCCTAAGCTATCCTCTCAAGACTGCATGACCAAAGCAGGTAAGGAAACCACTGGGGAGAGCTGTTATGTCTGCTCTTTGACCCCCTACACCAAGGGTGCCTATAGAATGTTCATAGCAACTGAAATACAGCAGCAAAAGCACAGTGCCTGATGTATCTTGAGTTGGTGCAAACATGATGAAGATTGCAAGGGAAGACAGCAACACTGAGGTGGATGTCCAAAGGGACATTCCCCTTTGAAGATAATTACATAAAGACATTAGACATGATGAACAATTACTGGCAGCTACATGAAGGGTTGCAGTACATAACTGACAGACCTGAGAAAGGAGAAACAAAGACTATTAATTACACTGAAGGAACTGCCATGTCTCTGGACAAGAGTGAAGGAGATTGGAGGAGAGCCTGGCTGCTGGTAAAGGCCACAGATATTAGTGTATGGATGAGTGTACACTAAGGATGGATGACAAGATGGAGTTGTGGGAAGCAAGGCACTAGCACAGTTGTCAGTGAGCAAGGTGCAGGAAGAACATGACAAGTGACTGAAGGAATGGAAGAGAGGTGCAGAATTAGTAAGATGGGTGGATAACGAAGCTGGACCGATGCCAATAATTCCCCTGAAGACACCTGCCCTGTGCTATCAGAACAATAGCGATGTCTAAGTTGGTGAGAATGTAGGATGCAAGGCAATTGACCAACTTGCAGCAATGAGAGCAGGAACCGCAGTGCTGATGGATCACTACTGGGCATATGAGAAGCTGCCACCTGAGTGGGGATGGAGTATGCTCATTGGTACATATTAACATGCCTTTGTTGGTTGTACCCAAGAAGGATGTGAAGCTCGAAGACTTCCCAAAGATGAACAACAACAAGAGAAGGAAGAGATCGGCAAAAGTGGCACAACAGCCCAGATAGATAAGGCAGAGAAGCAGGATGGATTGAGCAGAATGAAAAGAGGGGGAATCATTTCTCAGAGGCATAAGAAACGGCAGTGGACGAGATCCCAGCAGAACACAGGCTGTTTAGTAGAACACAAATGTTCTTTGCATCAATAATACCAGGAGTACAAATGTACACAAATGCCAAGTGGTTACAGATCACTCATCGGGACCTGATGGTAACGATTAACTCTACAGTGAATGGGTTCAACGCTATTAAAGAAGAGCTCAGAGAAATAAGGTTGGTGTCGCCACAGAATAGTTATGTTTTGGAACTCCTCATGGCCATGGAAGGAGGAGTTTACGCAAACATAAGGAGTTCCTGAGGTACAGAGAAGGACAAGAGTTGGCTAGCGTACATATGGTCATGGATGCCATCATGGCTGTCAGACAGACTGAAGGTGATAGCTGAAGCACTCATGCTGGGAGGAGCATCAGTGTGTGGGATCAAGCTCTGCATGGCAAGGTGCAAGAAAACAGCAGAATAGGCTATCTGAATGCAGATCCTGATGGATGTGAACATAGGAGGAACAAAAGATGAGATTGTTGCAGAACAAGACAAGCTGAGAACCAAGATTGCACAGTGTGAACTTTTTCCAGCAGGCACCATAAAGCTTGACAATCCGCATGATCCAATGTTCTATGAAGGGAAGTGGGTTTGGTGGAACCCTGAGGGAGTATGCTGTTACATGCACTGGTCATTCGATGACCACGCAAACTATTATGGACACCTCAGAGGGAAATCGAAGATATGCCAACCCAGAGAAAAAGGACCATCATATAAGGATGTGGTCACAAGTCGACCAGAGGGTGGATTGAAGAGGGGTGGGGAAATTCGACCCACCGCCACCTCCTATAAGGTACATGATGTGGAAGAAGGCCAGGAGATACTGTGAATGCCCATACTATTTCGGACCAATTCCTAGTGCTCCAATGAATGACAAGTATGTTGAGAGATACCCATTCAGCCAGCCCTACAGACCAGGAGCGGTGCAAATCTTCCCCAGAGTGGACGAGGAGCCCCAATCTGCAACTAAAGAGACCTCAATTGACAGTATTGATTAAAGCGCCAAGAAGCCATGTTGCCGTCGTCGTTAGAGGCACCTTGACTTAGGAGCGTTAGACAGGGAGCACACGTGCCATCCGCACATCGGGACAAAACCACACACTCGAATACATGAAGAACATGAGCATACAGTTCTGTAGTTGGAGGACAGATACATATACATACTGCCATTGCTTTTATCATTTTGTCATTAGCTTAATGCAGCAACACAGAACCCGCAAGAAGCAAGAGATCCTGAGTATAGCTTGCAGATGCTTATATGCAAATAAGCTTATGGAATTGCAGGATCACCTATAGGACCTGACAGAGCCATGTGTGACTAACATATGAAGAATATAGAATAGCATGGATGCTGTAGGAACCGCATAATGGTTTAGGAGAATTACAGCAGGCCACAAGCCTCTCAGCAAGAGTTGAGCTGAGTTGAATTCAGGCTGTACAAGAGCAAATGTGTGAGATAGGACCCTCTGCCAGGGCCACCAGAGACGAGTGACATTCCATTCCCTGAACGACAGTAACACCAGCTGCAATAAATGCAAATAATTCTTCATAATTTAGAGTGGCAGAGCTCCAAATCATGGTCTCCGTACACTTGACCCGGCTGACTCAAACAATAGGCAGAAACCAGCGCTGGGAAAGGGAGTTGATCCAAAGTCTCCAGACGGAAGCTTGCAACAAAGATGTTACAATGTGAGACAAGTGTTGCATGAGATGAACGAGCACTCTCATAGTCAAAGGTGGTACAGATGAGTTACAATACAGACACATAG
This sequence comes from Ambystoma mexicanum, assembly GCF_040938575.1. Classification (NCBI taxonomy): domain Eukaryota; kingdom Metazoa; phylum Chordata; class Amphibia; order Caudata; family Ambystomatidae; genus Ambystoma; species Ambystoma mexicanum. The sequence goes on along the minus strand of NC_090927.1, from coordinate 218,974,686 downwards.
TCGTTCTTATTACCTTGGGAAGGTGCACCAAGAGCTGAGAACCTTTGAGGATCCCACGCTTGGGGAGGTCAGCTCAAGCCAATCACAGTTCAGGCTCCTAAGGGTGGGTAGCAATGGGCAAGAACCAATGGTATGACTCTCACAATGCAACATTGTTAGAGATAACAATTTGGGGATGGACCAGGCCAGCCATCTGACATGCAAGAGCCAGTAGATTAACAAGTATAGTGTCCACTATAGGTGGACGATTACTCAGTACCCAATCCAGTAGTGCGATAGGTTTTCTGGAAAAGGGCCCAGGTTTTGATGTCCCTTATTTCGCAACTTTAGGACAAAACTGGCCTGCGGGCCAGGCGACGTTGAGTGGTCCTTGGATTTCTTCTATCCTTGTACTGATCCCTGTTGGTTTTCACTCTAATAACCTGCATTTTGAACTTGCTGTCTGACTGGGTCTACTTTCCTTTTGGGGGAAGGTGTTGGCCTTCCAAGAGTCAGCAAACCCCTAGTGGCCCTCAAATCTACCTGGGAGTTTGTGCCACCAACTTACACGAATAAAATTACACTCCAACTGTAATAAGTTATCAGAATTGAGTTGGGACATTACAAATGCCAGCTGCTTGAGGCAGCACAGAGCAGAATTAGAGCAGACACTGAAGCACTTAATTAAACCTGTGACAAGCTTTTCAAATTCCTTTCTTCTAAAATATCTTTGTTTGACACTTTACAACCAATAAATGACCATGAGATGTTTATTGAAGTATGTTCATTTTGTGCAATACTGGAGTTTAACATTGGAGAGTAAGAATGGATCTGCACATTATCATTTATTTTAAACTAAACAATGATTTTTAAATGCACTTCTTTAAACTGCCTAATAATTTTTCTTCAACACGTTACATGATGACTAATAGTGTTTAAAATGAACGGATTGTCTGTTGTACTTTAATCATTAGGTATTGACAACTGAAAGGTCTCTTACATTCAAGCAAGCAAGACACAGTGTGTGACCATGTATTATAAGAAAGAAAATACCCTTTACTGTGTGTAAAAAGGATATTGTTGACATTCCGAAACTTAAGGAACTCGCCCTTCAGCTTCATTCCTCTATTTGGTCAGAGAACTCTTTGGTGACTGGCAATTGCCTTTTGATGTACTGTAGGGGGTACTTTATCCAATATATTATCTTCTGCAAGGCATTCAGCATGATGTTTCATCACAGATCGCCCCTCCCACCTGAAATGACCCACTACGAATGGCCAGTCTACCAGGCGAGCAAGAGCACGGGTGATGAGCCAGCCAATCCTAAACTATCCCCCGTCAGCTCACACCGCTCGATGCCCGACCGTTCCCACTATCAGTGCGTGCCTGCGGGATCCTGTGAATCAACTTTCGTGGCTCATGGTGTGGATTTAAAGCCATTCTAAGACGCAGGAACCTTTCCTTTGGATTTGCAACAAGAAGGGGCTCTCTCAAGTAACTGCTATTAAATCCCCTGCCAAAATGAGTAGGTAAAGTTTAGTGCTCCAGTCTTACATAATATTGCCCCTGACCTTATATTTCACGTGTTGACTCAAACCATAGTTTCTTGACTTTACTGCTATCACTGTCCAGGGAATAGGATCAGGTTTTTGACATTCATTGCCCACTTTCAGCTTCTATTACTTGAAGGAGGTAATTTGCATACCCTTTCTACAGTATGCGCTACTGGTCCCCTTTCCGCCGCTTCTTTAGTAGGGTGAGAGCTCATGTAATGAAGATCCCTCTAGGAACGTCCAGAAGGTAAATAGGCTGATCACATGTCTTGATTTCTAATTCTACCTTCTTAATAACATTAAAGATTATTCCAGTAACCTGGGAGTTAGGAGGTCAGGAGATGCTTGGAAAAAACACCTGCAACTTCTGGGCCCACCATCCACCTTGGTCTTCAAGACGCCATATTTGGAATGTTACTTTCTTGGAAGTAATTGATCTTTTTTAGAGCTACATTAAGCTCGCCCTAATACCAATCAGTTGGTACTCCTTTGGGACTGCAAGGGTGTAAAGTACTCTGCCCACATGCTGGGACAGGCCCCACTGGTAATAATGTGCCCACAACCAATACACAGTCACAGCTTGGGGATCTCCAACACTTTAAAAGAACAGACCAAAATAATTCCAGAACTCCTTGCTTAGGTACACTATCGTGACTGTGAATAGACATGCTTGTTTATGCCATATATAAATATATATCAGAGAAATGAAGACGTGAACTGTATAAAAAGGTACATTAACAACGACAAGCTGCACACCACACAGCGAGGAACTTAAAGCCTGTGTTCTGTGACGCCACACTTGTGTTCGGCCGACACTGTTTACACTATTAACCCCTTTGCGCCCATCCACAACACCTATCGCCTCTGATTTGTGGTGTGATGTCATCAGGTTCAGAGGACGGTGGAATCACTTCCTGTTATACGTTGTGGGTGTTAAAGTGCCTTGGGAGCTACTGTAGCTACTCCTATGTAGTTGGCGAGGATGCCAGTGTTTTTGGATTTGCGTTCATTCTGGGAGGAAGCCCTTCCATAGAAGGCTGCTGGTGGAAGCTCTGTATCTTTTAGTACCGAATATATAAATGCCCAAAAGAAAATTACAATGACGGTTTCCCGCTTTAGTATTTTGAAGAGAGCATTAGTTATGTGGCATCAATGGGAATACAATAGAGCAGGGTCTGCTACCTTTGGCTCATCAAATGTTTCTTACTACAATTCCCATTATATCTGGCTACTGACTATGCTGGTAAGGGATGATGGGGGTTGTAGTCAAAAACATCTGGAAAGCCAAAGGTTGCATATCCCTGCAAGCGAGAGTATTTTCTGATTGATTGGCGTTGATCTATTGAATTATTCTACGTGATTTCATAGAATTTCCCTTTTGAGTACAATTCTTCCCACTTTGTGAGTCGCCCGGCCTTTTTGCTGGACTATTTTATTTTTGATCTAATTCTCCTGAGTGAGTGGGAACCTATTTCCCCACCTACTCACTCTTTTCCTCTAACCTTGGGAACCCTTTTGACCTCTTTTGGGTACTTTATAATGGAGTTATGCTTTCCTCTATGTTTTCTGGCACCTACAATTTATTATTGCAGCACACATCACTTTCTGTGCAGTGTTGCTGGAAGCTCCTTGAGCTTTCCCTTTTCTTTACCTGTGTTACCACATGTTACCAGGATAGGGGATATTTGTTATCCCACCTATACTTTTCTTTTGTGAGATGAGCACACCCCACCTCATTTGGAGTAATGAGGGGACACATAGGCCCTCATTACAACACCGGCGGTAACCAATGGCGCTATTAGCACCATGGTTGCTGCCGGTATTGTAACGAGTCTGCCAATGGTAAATGGGGAAATACCGCCCCATTCCAAGGTTGGTGGGGTGGTAATTCCCCATTTACCATTGGCCCTTCCCCATTCCCATTTTTGCCCCATAGGGCTCAATGGGACTGTGGAAGGCGGTAATTACGGTACCGCAAATCGGAAGACAAGCCGTTAAGGTCGGGAGCCACAAAGGGACCTCGTAATCAGGATTTAAGGGTTTAATGGTGCCGACACCTTTTACGGCGCTGTTAAACCCTTAACGCCAGGGTCGTAATGACCCCTTTAGTATCCGTTTTCTCACTTCTCCTGTATTTTTCAAGTTACAGTGACAAATCCATCTAAGTGGCTGGTGGAAGTGGATGTTTTGTACTGATTTTTGTGAAACCTACATCGCAGACTGTATTCACAGCTGCGGTATGGAACACATGGGTCGCCATTGACCTAAAATGGTGTCTGTCTACTTTTTTCACCAACTCCCAGTGGTCGAAGTGGGCTGGAGCGTTTGGGAGCGGTGCTCCTCTACTTTGTTTAATTATGTTTTATGGTTCCCATACTTTATTTTCAAAAGAAACCGTTCCAGAATGGGTTTGTTTTAAAATAAATGTGTATGAAGAACTTGAAACTTGCACTTCAGTGCAGTGCACTGAACATTCTCTTAAAAAACAGGTGCATTTGTTTGGGGGTTTGTATTGCAGTGGGATCGAGCATGGCGATGGGGTTTGTGGGTAGCTTGGACAGGCCAGCAGAGAACATAGTTCCACTAATTCTTTTCGTACACTTCGACCACTGCCAACTCCTGATGACTTATCCTTTTTTGAGACTTCTTCTGCTGACCTGGGTGTGGGAGCTGTTGTGTGTCCTGACCCACGTTTGAGCTATCATGCTGCAACATTTGGTGCTGTGGGCTTAGAAAATCCAAGATGGCCAAAAAGCCCACATGTACGCCAGAATAGGAAAACTGTGCAGTACTGGCATGGAAAACATCATGATGGCCAGAACTTCCCAGAAAATGCACAGGGAAATGCATGAAGAATAGGCTGCCACCCATTTTTGCCTAAGTTGTGAGCACAGGAGGACACTGCCTAAAGCCACCATTGGGCTGCCCACACAGTAGCCTGAAACCATTGGGAATGGCAATGCTGATTGCCAAAAGCAACCTAGAACTGTGGGGAATTCATTTTCTTAAATCCCAAAAATGGTTGCATTACCAGTACTCACCACTATCAGAAAGCCGGCGTTTTAAAACCACCAGACTTTTGTGTAAAACTGAACAAATGAAACAAAACCAGACCAAGGAAAGACTTGCTAAGAGGTGGATACAATGTAAAACTATACTCTGAAATGACTTGAAGGAAGTAATTATTTAATGTGTATGTAAAAATCGTAATAGACTTAAACTGGGGGACAAAAAGTGACATTTCGCTGAAACCTGGCTTGATGAAACTGAATTCTGCCTTACATCTACCCCCAGAGGAGTTAAAACCTGCTCAGCCACTCTTCCCCTTGCCAAAAGGAGTTGTCACCTCTCTGATTAGATTAGGGGTGGAGCAGCTACAGGGAGTTGAACAAAGGCCTGTCCTGGGCCCAGGCAGATGGTTTATTGGGGGGATCGTAAATGGATTCCTTTTGAACAAAGCCCTTCCTTGACTCAGGCAGAAGTTATATTGGGGGCGTCGTAAAAGTGGCTTCCTCTTGGCAGAAACGGGGAGGGGCAGCCCCCTCTGAGGACAGGCTGAGCTTAAAGAAAGTGGATAGACTGGTTTCTCCACCATGTGACCTGGGAAGACACACCCCCGTTGGCCAGAAAATGATTTTAAGAAAGATGTATAACTCATGGTGCGGACTTGTCAAAATTATCTAAATGATACCATAATTCTTGTGATTTTTCTGCCCACATTTTAAGAGGTTTTAGGACCCGGTGGTATGATCTGGGGGGTTGCTAGCGGAAAATAGGGTTTCACTCCAAATGTCTGCATGTTAAAAATCTGACACTTCATCAATTAATGTCCATACTCCTTGCGCACATGTGTGTAAATTTGGGTAAATGTCCGATATTGCAAAACCAGTTAAAAAGTGCAAAATGTTGCCATTTCTGAATGCAAGCCCCCAGGAAGAGCAGAGTTTGAACAGAGTATACCTCATGTGATATGTGATGGGTGCATGTAATTTTAAACAACTGTGTATCTGTGCAATATGTATTTGAATCAAATATAGATTTGTGGGCAAACTGACCAGGGGAGGATCCTCTGACCCATAAAACCTACAGCATCACTCTGAATCACATTTTCTTCCCCCAATCATGGGAGAGGGGAGAATTGGGCCAATGACAAGTAGAGAGGGGCAGGCTTAGCTAGGCCCAGGCACACACCCATTTTCAAAACACATAAAAAGAGACTGCTGGGACAGGTAAAGACATTCAATTCCATTTGCTGTGGAGCATGCTGACCGACGACTTCACATCCAGAGATCCTACACTTAGACTTCCAAGCTAAACAGAGAACACAGAACTTTGAACCAAGAAGGCCCGCTGCAAGCAAAAGTATTTGTCAGCAGGCCCAAAATCATTTGCAGACTATTCACAGCCAGGCTGAGCTGTTGATTCTGGCCTGAAACCCTGCGCCAGAAAGATCCAGAAGCAGTGCTGTACCCCGAGAAAGCAGAGCAGTATCCAGAACCAGAGGCCAGAGATCCAGAGTGACCCAGACCGCTGTGAGCAGAACCAGAGAGCTGACCCAGATCACTGTGAAGTGCCGAGACCAGAACCAGAGTCCAGTCCAAAACCTGACCAGATCTGTGGCGAGGCCTATTTCAAAAATATATTGTGAGTACCTAGCAGAACTGTGCAGAACCAATCTCTTAGTTAAAATAATCTAATCCAAACTATTTTAATCTAACCAGAACTGCCTCCTCGAAGTTGTCACTTGTCATTTTGTAAAGCTGCACCACTGTCACTTGTCAATTCTGCAGCTGCATAGCTGTCACTTGTCATTTTGAGTTTACTTAAAATCCGAAAAACGAACTTTATTTAATCGTCCGTATCTCTGGTACCGTTTGGGCTATGAACTTGGTTTAACTTTCCTCTGTAAGCTTAGAATCTAAGCTCTCCAACAAGCCTAGAACCGACTTACTACTCCTTATACGTTCTCCGCAATCACGATTCACGCATTCGCGAATTTTGCCGCGATTTGCGATTTGGCCCGATTTCTTTACTTGTAAAAAGATAGCTGCTTTTGCCTGAACTGCTAAAATTCGTTGCATCTTAAGAACCATCCCTTAATCATTGCTAAAGTGAGCCTGAACTCATCCCAAGTAGCTACCACTCCCCCTGAACCTCCTAAAGGGAATTAAAACAATTTTCAGCATATTTCTCACTTCATTGCCATCACGTTTTAAAAGCATTTTGGGCCTGTGTTTCAAACTTCTATCTGTGGTCTACGCTTGCTGGGGTGAACTGAATTATATTTGATTGCATTCCTAAGAACTGTGTGTGTTACTTCCATTTCCTTCCATTTCTTACATTGCATAGGGGAGGGGGGTGAATTGCCAGAGAAAAAGTGATTATATTATCTTTTGCTAAAATCATATCAAGTATTTCTGTACTGCATTTTATTCCTCATTGCTTTTCCCTTGAAATCATAAAAGTATTTTTGCTACTTTATCCATCCTATACTAACTCCTCATTGATTATAAAGAAGTGTGCTAGTGCCAGATTACCCATTGTTGATCAACATCATATGTCTAAGTGTACTATCAGATATGAATTTATTATACAGTGTGATATATATATATTGTTTAAATTCTCAAATAAACCTTTTAAACTTGCAAAACAGAACTACTTCTTGGCTCAGTGGGGTCAGGGGATTCTAAGAGAGGGGTGTTATATAGGGGTAGTCATCCAGAACTCATGAACTGGACATAAAGATATATTAATAAGGGTTTCCATTCAGTATCCCAGACTAGGCATTGACTTAGCTGTAGTGTTGAATTGAATCCTCTTACAAAGTGGGGTCTCGTCCGGGATGTCTGGGCTAGATCTATCACTTGTGCAGCTGAATACAGTGTGCTAACTGACGGGATACATACATCCGGTCGGATCACCACTCTGTTTTACGCTGTAAAGCACTCTTCAAAGAGACACTCTAAGGAAAAGGCCTGCTTTGCAAAAATAAAATACTAATTTCTGTAAGTCAGGACAGAGATCAATCTCTAGAATGACGACCTTGGTAGACAAGAAAATAGCAAGGGAGCACCTCTTACATAAGCTATTTGTGAGAGGTGAGTGGACTCACCAGGACCAAACGGTCTGGTTGCAGGCCATAGCGCAACAGGTCACTGAAACAGGGTCAGACAAATGGAGAGATCAGGGTCCATTACATGTGGCCCTGAGTGAACTATATATGGCTCCTAAAGCCAAAGATGAACACAATAAGATTGCCAGGATAGCGGCATACCTGTACCTATATATGGGAGACATGCAGGATAAATGTACTGAAAGCCAAGATCTGGCGAATAAGCGACAGATGGCGTTAGAGAAAGTCCAATCTGACCTGGTCTCTTCTGAGCAGAGGCTGCAGGGGAGCCAGGAGTCAGAAAATGATAGTAGGCAGTATATCATTAAAATAAAAGAGGACATGGATAGACTGCAACAGGAGAAGGCTGATCAGGATACCAGATTTCTGGCCTTGCAGAAGGAGTACCAAGAAGGGTTGGACTACCTTCTGCAGAGCCAGAAAAAGCTGGAGCAACAACTGGACTTCAACAGGGCATGCACAGAACAGGTAGCCACCCTGCAAATTCGATTAGACAGAGAGAAAGAGGAAAGCAATACATTGATTCTGAAAGACCTGGATACCCAGGCAGAGTTTGATCAGGAGCACCAGAAAGCTGGTGCCTTCCAAAGGCAAAGGGACGACCTGGCGGCACAGATTCAGGCTCTTAGTCAGGAAAGGGACATCTTAGGCCAGGAAGTCTGCCACTTAAAAAGGAAAATGGAAGAAAATCACCTGGCCCTCCAGGGACTGGGTGACCTCCAAAAAGAACACCAGAACTTGTTAGAGCACACCAGGAGGGTGGAGGATGCTCTGGCAAGAAAGGAGCAGGCCAATAGGGACACAGCTCAGGAGGTAACCCTCCTGCAGCAGAGACTGGCCCAGTACTCCAGGACCAATCAGGAGGCACAGAGAGAAAATGAGGCTCTCTGTCAGCACAATGATAGGCTCCAGCAATAGGTAGCGATGCAGGAGAGACTGATAGAGTCGAGTAAGGCCTTAACTGAGGAACTGAAAGCGCAGGCTCTTGCATTGCAACAGGGAGCAGGGGCGGATAGAGACCAGGTTCGCTGGGAGAGGGAGACTCCTGAGCATAACCTCAGGAGCCCTAGTACCAGAGGCCTTCATATCTCTCAGTCCCTGGACTCTGCCACCCCTATGTCCCCTCGCGCACATGAGCCCAGGGCCACGGGGTTGGCAGATTACTATCCAACCAGAAGTATGGGACTCATAGGCCAGTACCTCCCAGGAATGGAGGGGCGTGCATCCGGGTATGGGCACCCAAGCACGGTGCAATTTAGTGGGGAACCCCAGGAGAGTAGGCCCATTAAGGGCATCCTGAAAACTTCTGCCCAGTTAGGTCAGTGGGGGGGGTACCCATCAAATCCTGGCAGCAAGGAGGAATCTGAAGACTCCTCTGAATGGCGCAGGACACAGGAGACCAGGTCCCCACATTCTGCCAGCCATTCCCAGGCTCGCAGAATCCGGGAAAACCTGGAAGAGCAGGCAGGAACCTCTGGGAGCAGTGCCTCTGAGTCAGAGGATGAATGGACCAGGGTTACCCGAACCAAAAAGGCCAATAAGGCAAAAAGGGCCTTGCTTAAGGACCCATTGAAGCAAATAAAGGCAATAAGGAGTGTCATCACGCCTTATCATAAGAACGCCAAGTATTCCGTTTGGGAACACTTGGAGCTCTATGAGCAAATGATGGAGACTTTCCATTTGAAGGACAGCAGTAGCTGCATCCAGTACGTCAAATGAACATTCTCCCCAGAATACTCCAGTTTCTTTGCGGGGCTGGAGGACCAAAATCATTTAAGATGGTCCACCTATAAGGCGGCCATCTTGAAACATTTTTCTGTTCACAGAAATCCTCAAGAGGCTCGCAAGGCAGCCTACAATTTGCAATGTGGGGAGGATCATGCCCCACAAGAGTTTGTGCAATAATTAAAGCGTGCTTTTGCACAGACCACCAGAAGGTTGCGCACAGACAGCAAAGAGTTTCTCAATACATTTTTCCATGCTCTCCCTAAATATATAATGACCCAGCTCGTGAGAAATTTTCATTAGAAAAGATCTTTAGACTGGGTCATTGAACAGGCTACCCGGATCTATGAGGTGCAGAAGCCTATCGAAAATAAAAATAACGCGCCGAAAAACCCCAAAACCAACAGCACCCCTGCTGCTGCCAAGGTGGCAGAGGTAAAGGTTGCCCCCGTTTTAGATTTGGAGATGGGGGGGCCTCAAAACCTGCCTGCACCAAATAATTCACAGCCCAGAAGGCCCTCGGGCCAGTCACCGACAGGGAGTCGAGGAGGTAGTCCCACAAATGGGGTCCCCCGCTCCCCTGACTATGTAAGTCCCTGCTACAAGGGAAACTGACCAATCCTGGGTTATGTGTGGAGTCCTCCAGCCCAAGGGGAAGATCCGGCCAAGCACCTAACCCAGGGAACTTCCCTCCCAACTTCCCACAGGAGGGCAGAAATTCTCCAAATCCTGGGCAGAACTTTTTCCCCAGGTATCCACCCAATTTCCAGCCCCAAAATCATCCATCCTTCTTTCCCCAATTCCCTGAGCCCAGACAACCTAATCCGGGAGAGGGGAGGCCAAGGGTGGAGGGGTACCAAAATCTTCCCAACCAGGGGTACTACCAGAGAAGGGATAGCTACCCTTCCCGGGATCAGCCCAGGGGAGAAAATAGAGCCCCGTATCAGCCTGAGCGGGTTTCACAACTTGAGCGCCAGGTCCAAAATATGGCACGAGATCTGGGTCACATACTGAGGGCTCAACAGAACCCTCAGAAGAGCATGCCACCGTCAAATGCCCCAAACTCTGGACAAGGTGCTCCAGAACAATGACGGGGGCAGCACCCCGATAACACAACGGTTCCCAGGGAGGAGGCACAAGGGGAAGGGGGGTGTAAAGCCTTGGAGGAAGCTTCCTTCCCAACTTGTAAACAGCCCCTGGAAAACCAGGAACCGGAAACAAAATCTCCTACCCCTGAAAGCCTGCCTCCCAAGGAGCAGAGGGGGGGTAGGAGAAACAAAGGACCCAAACAGACCCACTTTGTGGAGGAGGTACAGATCTTCCAATTTGAGGGAGAGGGATCCTCAGAAGATCCTGGGAAAAGGAAAATGGGTCCCAAGGGATTCCAATCTAGACTGGGTAGATAAGGAGACTGAGCTACCGCCGCCCATCATCTCATCCCAGAACCCACAATACCAAAATCCCCTGGTTCAAACCCATCCTGGTGACTGCCTCCAAAAAGGGGGGGGCGGCCCAGAACCAGAACCAGGGGAACCCACAATGGCTCTGATCTCCAGTTGCCAACTTTTTCTTTCAGATTCCCAAGACTCTCCACAGAATTCTGCCCAAATCTATTCTCTAGCAATGTCCAAAACCAGAAAGTTAGCCCACCAGTTGTCCAAAAATGTGCATTATCTGTGCCCCCTTGAGGAGAAGGAGGGAAGATACTATGCCCCGATACAAGTACAGGGGCAGGGTACAATTTTGGCACTGGTGGACACTGGATCCCAAGCTACCCTTCTGTCCAAAAGGGCCTTTGAGGAACTAAATGCAGGAAGGGGGGAGAATTACCAAATTCCTCTCACCTCTCTTCCTGGACAACTGCAGAACTTTGATGGGAAGGAAATTCCCGTTGAGGGGACTGCAGACTTGTACATTAAAATTGGGTGACACAAGGTGAAACACCCGGTCATAGTAGTGACTCCAGAGGGCACCCCTTGTTTACTAGGGAATGACCTCCTGAGAAGGTTGTCACCCCTAATAGATTGTGTAAACAAGGTCCTCTGGACCCAGACTAGCCGACCAATAATATTAAAACAGAGTGTCAGCCATGTTAGTTTAAATGGCACCTGCCACATGGTTGAACAAAAATCTGACCAAGTAGAATTTCACTTCCAGAACAACCAAATTCCAGATGTGACAGTAATAGCAGTAGGACAACAGACTGGTGATGGGGGGTCCTCTCTATTTCTGAAAATCAACCTTCCTTCCAGTTTAAGGTGGTATTCCACACTGGAAGGAAACACCCTGAAATTCTTCACCAATCCACAATCAGAAACTCCCACTCCTATCAGCTCGGAGCCTGGCTGATATTCAGAAAATTGGAGAGCAGTTGTTCATCCCTGTTCAGTTAAATGGTGGGAAGGACTGTGTTCTCGCTCGAGTGTGTGTGAACAACGGTAAGAGCTTCATCAGCGAAGCCATGTTCCGCCAACTCCCAAAAGATCCAGCCATTCCCACATTCAAACTGATAGACAAATGGGAAATGGACCTGGAAGCACCTAATTCCAAAGATCTCCTGCCAAGCAGGTGTATGCTCAAATTCTCCATTGGCAACAAGAGCATAGTCCATAATTGTTGGGTCGTGCGAGACGTCACTGCCGCCTTTTACTTAGGCAGTGACATTCTCAATCGCTTTGCCATTAGTTTGGACCTAATAAACTTCAAAGCTTGGTCCCAATTAGCGGATAATCCCATGGGCTTTGATGATCCAGAAAAAGCATTTAGGTCAGCTCAATTGCTACCTTATGCAGTTGAAATTCAGATTAAAGAGGAAGTCACCATCCCAGAAAGGACCCGACAATTCTCCCTGGAAGTGAAAGTTAAAAGAGGACAACATTTGAAAAACCCTGATGCTTACATACATCTAAACGCTTCTCTCCAACAGCAAGGGTTGGGGGTAAACCCAACTCCATTAGTCAATATAGAACATGACACCATCCCAATAGAGGTGGATAACAGCGACTTAAAGAGTATTACTCTAGCCGCAGTCACCATTATTGGAATGGCGGTTGATGACCGACATTTCTCCATTGATTTAAGAAATGAACTGTTAGGACCAATCCCCAAGGACTGTTTTGACAGTGACAGTGAGGAAAATACAACACCAGACAGGATTTTTACCCGGCATGGGGGGAACTTCCTGGTGTACACTTCCTGCCCCTATGGTAAGGAAGATGTGACTTGTGACTTCAGGAGGGATGAGGTGATTTTCCAGGTCCTTGAGGGTTGCCTTTCCCACCTGAGGCCTCCAGTCCAAATCAGCACTCTGACCAGGGACTTCTCCACCCAGCTGGAGGAGGCCGCTGAGATAGTCAAACCAGAAGTCTTTCCAGGCTTCAGGCAGATGGTGGAAGAGAGAGTCAACCTAGCTGATGCCTGTGTGACTCTGGAACAAAAGCAAAAGTTGAAACAAGTTTTCTTGGATTTCCAAGATCTCTTTGCGGTAGACTCATATGACTGTGGCCGCACCGACATCCACACAACAACAATCCCCACGGACCCTGGAATGACTCCAGTGTTTGTGAAGCAATATCGCTTGCCTCTCGCATCCATGGAGTCCCTTACTGAAATAATTAAGAACCTAGAGTCCTGGGGAATAATTCGTCCAATACACAGCACCTTCAATAACCCGGTGCTGGGAATATTGAAGCCAAACGGCCAGTGGAGACTCTGCGCCGACCTCAGGGAGCTCAACAAACGGGTCCATACTTCCCGATGGCCTCTGCCCTACATTGACCAAGGGCTGGCCCAGATCCAGGGATCACAGGTATTCACTGCAATAGACCTGACCAATGGATACTGGACTGTGCCTGTCAGTAGGGAGGACCAATACAAGCTGGCTTTTACCTTTGGGGGCCAGCAGTACACATGGACCCGGACTCCCTTCGGATACCTCAACTCCGGCAATGAATTCAACATTTTCCTACATAAGGCCATGCCCGACCTGGGTCCGAGGGGTAACCTGGCTTATGTAGCTGATGTCCTCATCAAAAGTTCATCTGTGGAGGAACACATAGCGGAGATCCGTTATGTTCTGACACAGTTGAGGGCCGCCAGAGCAAAACTTTCCTTTCAGAAAGCACAGTGGTGTAGAACCCGTGTTAATTTCTTGGGGCATGAGATTACTCCTCAGGGTCTCTGTCCCCAGGAAAAGAAAGTGGAAGCACTTCAGAAACTGAAAGGCCCCACAACTCTGCAGGAACTAAGGAGCCTCCTTGGACTGACTAATTACAGCAGAAAGTTCATTGAAGGCTACGCAGAGATCACTAGACCCCTGATTCATCTCTTGAAGGGGGGGTCAAGTGGGAATGGGGTCCAGAACAATCCGAGGCGGTAAGACAACTCAAAAGAAGCCTCTCACAAGTGCCTTGCCTAGCTTACCCTGTCAGAAACAAGGAGTTCTTCCTGGAGACGGGGTTCTCTAATACGTGCTTGACGGCAGTTTTATACCAAAAGCATGACAATGTCAATAAAGTAATCTCCTATGCGAGCAAAACTTTATCCTCTGTGGAGGAAAAAATCAACGATTGTGAGAAGGCACTCCTGGCAATGGTGTGGGCATTGAAGAATTACCGCCCGTTTATCCAGGGGGAACACATCATAGTGGAGACTCCACACCAGCCTCTGCAATATCTCCAAAGTGACAGAATCCGGGCCGGGAAGGTGAGTAATTCCCGAATTACTTCCTGGATTCTGTCAATGCAAGGCTTTCCTGTGGAGGTCAGATATGGCCAAAACAAGAAGAGTCCCCTCACGCAAGGTCTGGCTGACTTGCATGATTGTGCCAGAGAAAACTGTCTCGAGGACGAAAGTCTAAAAATCAAGGACAACATGGAGGCATACCTTAATTCCCCACACAAAGTCTTTGAAGAAGACAAGTGTGAGGGAATGCCCACTGTCTATGTGGATGGATGCTCTTACCATGTTGACAACGATGGGGAGAAAGAACTGGTGGCTGGCGTAGGGAATGCATGGGTGAAGGAGTTTCCAGAACCCTCCGCTGGATACAAAATTGGTCCCCAAAGTAGTCAGGTGGCATAATTGATGGCTATGCATCAGGCCATCCTCATTGCTGTCCAGCATCAACTCCACGAACTGGTCATAATCACAGATTCGGATTATGTACGGAACGGGTTCGTGGAGCACCTGGTTAATTGGAAAACCAGAGGCATGTTATGTGCTAATAACAAACCCTTGAAACATGGGAAGTTAATCCAAAACATTGATGATCTGGTCACATCGAATGGGATGACCATTTACTTGAAAAAGATCAAGGGTCATTCCAAGGTAGAGGGACCAGACAAAACTGGAAATGACTTAGCTGATCAGCTGGCCAAAACCGGGGCCATCCAAGGGGATCTAATCGAAATAGAGTCCCTGTTGGGGGAAATCCAGGTCACTGCTATCACTAAGTCCCAGACAAATGATCACAATGATCTTTCAACTGCACAATGGAGTAAGGAGACCCCTGATGCTGTTTTAATTACAGCTCAGAAGGGGGATCCAATTATTGGTAAGTTTTACCAACACCTTGAGGACCCTGAGAACTTTCCCCTGACGGATACCGATTACATTGGGAAAGAGGACCTAAGAGTGTTGATGAAATGTCCAAAAATGTTCCGGATCCAAGACGGTTTGTTGGTAAGGAAATCCAAAGCTGGCCACGATCAGTGGGTGGTTCCTACCTCATTCCGAAGCTTGATGTTAAGTCATGCCCATGATGCGGCCACCGCCTGTCATAGGGGGTTTCACACAACACTGGAAATCTTAAGAGAGGTTGCATACTGGCCACACATGGGGCAGGACCTTGACCAATACTCGAAGGGGTGTCTTGTGTGTGCACAATTTCAGCCATCATCCCTCACGCACCGTGCGCCTCTCCAAAAGAGGGGGACGACACTGCCATGGTCAGACTTGCAAATCGACTTTGTAGGCCCTGTGATTCGCTCGTCTAGAGGAAACAAGTACATGTTGACCGTTACATGCTTGTTTACCAAAAGGGTGGAATGTCTCCCAGCCCCAAACTGCAAGGCAGAAACAGCAGCTGCCCTGATGATTAACCACATCTTTTCCCGTTTTGGTCTACCTCAAAGGATTGAGTCAGACAGGGGTAGCCACTTCACCAGTGAAGTAATGACAAAGATGTGGGAGATACTGGGGGTCAAAAGGAAGTTACATATTGCTTACCGGCCAGCTTCTTCTGGGGCAGTAGAGAGATATAACCGAACCATTGTGAGCATATTAAAGAAGTTTGTGGCAGATTCTGGGCCAAGTTGGGATATCCGATTACCTCTGGTCCTAATGGCCATCAGATCTACCCCTTCATCTGCAACCAAAATGTCACCATTTGAGTTGATGACTGGACGCAAGATGGTGCTTCCCCAGCATTTGCTCTACAGAACCCAAGAGCAAACATTGATAAATGCCTCCACAACTCATGAGTATGTGGAGAATTTAAGGAAACACCTTCAGCATGCTTTTGCCTATGCTCAGCTGAATCTAGAAAGATCAGCCGAGAGCATGAAGACCCACTATGATATAAAAACTACCCGAAAGGAATATAAGGTGGGTGATCGGGTCTATCTATACAATTTCCAAAGGAACCAGGCCAAACAGCGAAAATTCTTGCCTACATGGAAGGGACCCTTTGAGATTATAGACAAGATCTCCCCTGTGGCCTACAAGATCTGCATCCCCAAAGGCGATTTGGCAGAGCGGGAAGACAAGTGGGTCCACATAAACCAATTGAAGTGTTGCCATCCCAGGCACACTTTGCAGCAACTGGAGGAGTCCTCTGTAATCCCAGAGGGTACCGCTCCGGAGTAATTCAATTCCAACCCTAAAATATCCTACATATAGCCTATCAAATTCTGTGTTTCTCAAGTTTATGTGTTCCTGTCGCTTAATTTAAAAAAATGTGCATGTTCATATCTGTTGAGTTCTAAAATAGATATGCCACCCCACTATATCAATGGTGGGGGAGAAATGTCCATGAATAGGCATTGCCGCTTTTCCTTTGTCATCCTAGGAGAAAGAAAACCTGGAGACTGGCCAGGGAGGACGATCCGGAGACCGGGAGCAGAGACCCAAGGGGCCCGGGGTACCGCCCAATATTCCCATCCGGACCAGTGAGGAGAACCGATCGATCAGTACCTGATGGAGGAAAAGATGCTGAACTGTGCCATTTGCAGAATTGGAAGAAGATTATGCGGACATACCAGTGCGTGGGTCATAACCTTCTGTGTACCCGACTCCCCATCGACTCAAATTCAAAATGCAGTCACGTGGGGGGGGCTTTGTTGGGTGTCCTGACCCACGTTTGAGCTATCATGCTGCAACATTTGGTGCTGTGGGCTTAGAAAATCCAAGATGGCCAAAAAGCCCACATGTACGCCAGAATAGGAAAACTGTGCAGTACTGGCATGGAAAACATCATGATGGCCAGAACTTCCCAGAAAATGCACAGGGAAATGCATGAAGAATAGGCTGCCACCCATTTTTGCCTAGGTGGTGAGCACAGGAGGGCACTGCCTAAAACCACCATTGGGCTGCCACACAGTAGCCTGAAACCATTGGGAATGGCAATGCTGATTGCCAAAAGCAACCTAGAACTGTGGGGAATTCATTTTCTTAAATCCCAAAAATGGTTGTATTACCAGTACTCACCACTATCAGAAAGCCGGCGTTTTAAAACCACCAGACTTTTGTGTAAAACTGGACAAATGAAACAAAACCAGACCAAGAGGTGGATACAATGTAAAACTATACTCTGAAATGACTTGAAGGAAGTAATTATTTAATGTGTATGTAAAGATCGTAATAGACTTAAACTGGGGGACAAAAAGTGACATTTTGCTGAAACCTGGCTTAATGAAACTGAATTCTGCCTGACATCTATCCCCACAGGAGTTAAAACCTGCTCAGCCACTCTTCCCCTTGCCAAAAGGAGTTGTCACCTCTCTGATTATATTAGGGGTGGAGCAGTTACAGGGAGTTGAACAAAGGCCTGTCCTGGGCCCAGGCAGATGGTTTATCGGGGGGATCGTAAATGGCTTCCTTTTGAACAAAGCCCTTCCTTGACTCAGGCAGAAGTTATATTGGGGGCGTCGTAAAAGTGGCTTCCTCTTGGCAGAAACGGGAAGGGGCAGCCCCCTCTGAGGACAGGCTGAGCTTAAAGAAAGTGGATAGACTGGTTTCTCCACCATGTGACCTGGGAAGACACACCCCTGTTGGCCAGAACATAATTTTAAGAAAAATGTATAACTCATGGTGCGGACTTGTCAAAATTATCTAAATGATACCATAATTGTGATTTTTCTGCCCACATTTTAAGAGGTTTTAGGACCCGGTGGTATGATCTGGGGGTTGCTAGCGGAAAATAGGGTTTCACTCCAAATGTCTGCATGTTAAAAATCTGACACTTCATCAATTAATGTCCATACTCCTTGCGCACATGTGTGTAAATTTGGGTAAATGTCCGATATTGCAAAACCAGTTAAAAAGTGCAAAATGTTGCCATTTCTGAATGCAAGCCCCCAGCAAGAGCAGAGTTTGAACAGAGTATACCTCATGTGATATGTGATGGGTGCATGTAATTTTAAACAACTGTGTATCTGTGCAATATGTATTTGAATCAAATATAGATTTGTGGGCAAACTGACCAGGGGAGGGTCCTCTGACCCATTAAACCTACAGCATCACTCTGACTCACATTTCCTTCCCAATCATGGGAGAGGGGAGAATTGGGCGAATGACAAGTAGAGAGGGGCAGGCTTAGCTAGGCCCAGGCACACACCCATTTTCAAAACACATAAAAAGAGACTGCTGGGACAGGTAGAGACATTCAATTCCATTTGCTGCGGAGCATGCTGACCGACGACTTCACATCCAGAGATCCTACACTTAGACTTCCAAGCTAAACAGAGACTACAGAACTTTGAACCAAGAAGGCCCGCTGCAAGCAAAAGTATTTGTCAGCAGGCCCAAAATCATTTGCAGACTATTCACAGCCGGGCTGAGCTGTTGATTCTGGCCTGAAACCCTGCGCCAGAAAGATCCAGAAGCAGTGCTGTACCCCGAGAAAGCAGAGCAGTATCCAGAACCAGAGGCCAGAGATCCAGAGTGACCCAGACCGCTGTGAGCAGAACCAGAGAGCTGACCCAGATCACTGTGAAGTGCCGAGACCAGAACCGGAGTCCAGTCCAAAACCTGACCAGATCCGTGGCGAGGCCTATTTCAAAAATATATTGTGAGTACCTAGCAGAACTGTGCAGAACTAATCTCTTAGTTAAAATAATCTAATCCAAACTATTTAATCTAACCAGAACTGCCTCCTAGAAGTTGTCAATTGTCATTTTGTAAAGCTGCACCACTGTGACTTGTCAATTCTGCAGCTGCATAGCTGTCACTTGTCATTTTGAGTTTACTTAAAATCTGAAAAACTACCTTTATTTAATCGTCCGTATCTCTGGAACCGTTTGGCCTACTCCTTATACGTTCTCCGCAATCACGATTCACGCATTCGCGAATTTTGCCGCGATTTGCGATTTGGCCCGATTTCTTTACTTGTAAAAAGATAGCTGCTTTTGCCTGAACTGCTAAAATTCGTTGCATCTTAAGAACCATCCCTTAATCATTGCTAAAGTGAGCCTGAACTCATCCCAAGTAGCTACCACTCCCCCTGAACCTCCTAAAGGGAATTAAAACCATTTTCAGCATATTTCTCACTTCATTGCCATCACCTTTTAAAAGCATTTTGGGCCTGTGTTTCAAACTTCTATCTGTGGTCTAAGCTTGCTGGGGTGAACTGAATTATATTTGATTGCATTCCTAAGAACTGTGTGTGTTACTTCCATTTCCTTCCATTTCTTACATTGCATAGGGGAGGGGGGTGAATTGCCAGAGAAAAAGTGATTATATTATCTTTTGCTAAAATCATATCAAGTATTTCTGTACTGCATTTTATTCCTCATTGCTTTTCCCTTGAAATCATAAAAGTATTTTTGCTACTTTATCCATCCTATACTAACTCCTCATTGATTATAAAGAAGTGTGCTAGTGCCAGATTACCCATTGTTGATCAACATCATATGTCTAAGTGTACTATCAGATATTAATTTATTATAAAGTGTGATATATATATATATTGTTTACATTCTCAAATAAACCTTTTAAACTTGCAAAACAGAACTACTTCTTGGCTCAGTGGGGTCAGGGGGATTCTAAGAGAGGGGTGTTGTATAGGGGTAGTCATCCAGAACTCATGAACTGGACATAAAGATATATTAATAAGGGTTTCTATTCAGTATCCCAGACTAGGCATTGACTTAGCTGTAGTGTTGAATTGAATCCTCTTACAGAGCTCCTGATCTGTCTTTTGTCTTCACCAGGTTTCCACGGGAAAGCCTTCCCGGAGGCGCTAGTGTGTTTGGGTGGACAGGAAGCTGCAAGGACACTGAAACGCCTCAGGTCTTTGTCCTCCCATATGTCTGCTTGGAACAAGTTCTGACTGGGTGCCTAGCTGTCCCCTTGGGACAGTGACCCCCAAGTTTGAATGTAGCATGCATGCTGATTGGCTGGGTTCCTGTATATAAGGCAAGGGTCTCGATTCAGAAGCCAGAGTTGACCATTGGAAGATCCATTCCAAAGAAGAAGAAAGAAGAAGGATGTCTGCAGCAACCTACAGTGACCGCCAGAGCTGACTGATTGACAGCTGCAACTCCAGCCCTTTCTTCTGTGTGACAGGGAAGATCCAGACCAGACATCCTCCTCCCTTGGACTGGTGGGCCTAACCAGTCTGGAGACCAGCTACAGTTTGAGCCATCACACAGTGAGCTGAGACCTTCTGGGCCTGCAATCTCCAAATAACCTCGGACTTGTGGCACTGCTGTGGTGCATCCTCTTGCCAAGCGCGGTTCCAGCTGCAAGCTTGTGGGCATCTGTCTGGTCCTAGAGAGACCCCATTCCGATCATAGAAGTCGTGGACCGAGAGAAAGAACAAAGTCTGCCGGGGGACAACTGTTGCTGCTACGAAGCCTGTGTCGAACCTCCACAACCAAGTGCCACAAAGATTGTCTGCTGAGCACCACTGTGACAGAGCCTGACTGCTCCCACCAAATGATCTTCCTCCAGCTACCAAGGCCAAAGAAGCAAACTGGAGCTGCTGTCACCTTACTTTGGGGACCTGCTGGCGACATTGCTGTTCTTCACTGAAAAAGGTACTGTCTCACTCCTGGGTATCTACCTGGGAAGTTGTTGTATTGCTGTTCGCTCCTCTTGAGCTTCAGGAGTCACGTTGGGGTGGACGACCCAACCGTGTTCTCCCAGACCTCAGGAAATCTGTCCTAGGGGTTGAAATCCTTCAGGTTGCCTACTTAGCCCCGCCTGAACCCTTTCAATCAATTTTACATTACGTACGTGCTACAAAAAGCATCTTCTGAGAATGTATACCTTTGACAGCATCTGTCTTCCTTTGTTCTGCCGCCAAATGGTCACTGGTCTTCCAGTGTCCCCTTCTGACCCTTTAAGACACTCAATCCCCAGATAGGTTTGGCCTTCTAAAGTTAAGGCCTAGACAAAGTTATTTACTTACCAGTCTTGCTCTTTCCAGTAAATGTTGGTTGATGAGATGATTAGATAACTTGAAGCTACTCCTACTACCGACCTGTTATTCTTCTAAACGTCTACTATTGATTTGACCACTGCTACACCAATAAGTCTACTGTGTATATCTATTTGTGTGGACTGTTTTTACCTACCTGAATTGCATACTGATTTTAACATTGCCCTAGTGTATATAATAAATAACCATATTTACATATTACAGTGTGTACGTGTTTCCTTGACTATCAGTGTGCTCAAACGTCTTTGTACGCAACTGCAGCCCTTCTCCCTCCTATAGTGAGCCTGGTTTCTCGACCTTAGCTACTAAACCTTGTGGGTAGTTCAGGACACACCTAAGAGTTGTAGCCCTGTACTCCTAAGAGTGAGTCTTGTAAAACCCTACCGCAGGTGGACTTTAGTAAAACTCCCTAACCGTGGGTGTCATTGTGGGATTTGTCTTTTTGTTCTCCTTTTAGTGGGGGTTCCCCCATATCCCACCTCTTTCTCTGTCTCTTTCTCACATTTTCCCACTGCCAGTCCCTTCTACTCCGCTGCATATATCTATGCCCCACCCACTTTGAAACGTACCACAAAGTATCTTACCAGTTTGGATTGGCTCTTCGTGGGAGGTTTGATTAGTGGATTGCTGTGTTTAAATATGTTTACTGCTATGTTGTTGAAATTGCCAGAAAAGTAGTAATGAACCATTGCCGATCTGCACTGGGAGCGGGGAGGGTGGTGAGGGTGAGGTTAGAGGGGTGTGCTCTGATTGGCTGCCCACATGCGCAGCATTGGCCAAGAATGCATCATGTTGGCAGACAATCTCCGAGACAGAAACCAGGAGCGAGACGCATTGCCTTAAACACACACTGTACGGCGCACCGCCCACACTTCGCTCTATATCCAAAGGGCACTCCGCTTTGATCAAACCTACACAGACCTTGTCATTATTAGCCCCAAAGAAACGATAAGCATCCAGACCGCACACATTTGACAGTGCGTCTTCCATGCACCAGTGCTTACATTTAAGGGAGGAAGAGATCATGTCTCTCAGGCTCATTTGTTACCCGTGGAAGCTCGGATAACATTGCGACTGCTTGCCATCACACACACGTGCCTATATGGGGCTAGGCTAGCCCTGGCTATTTATCAGAGAGAATGTGATAGCTGCAGGCGTGGAGAAGAACCCCGAGGTCTAACTACACCAATCTGTTCACCATGCCTAGAGGTAACCGGCGAGCCTTTAACCAGGCCGCTGCGAAGCTTTGGAATTGCCTGCCTCCTGATTCGCAGCGAGTCTTGAAACCCTATCTTTTCGCCTGATCAGTGTGCTTATTGCCATTGTTTTTTATGGGTGGTTCTGGTCTAAAGGAGGTATATTGTTATGTTCTCGTTGCTATTCTGTTTTGTCTTTGTATTTGTTAGAGCCCTGATGCCTCTGAGCTTGTTATTTGGAGCTATATAAATAGTAAATAAATAAATAAAAATGCACATAAAACGCCTGAAAATCAAAATACCCTTGCAATGCATACTTCTTGAAACATGAATACCTACATATATATATATATTATGTGCATTTCACCATTTTCTTTAGCCCAACCCCCACCACACTCAAGGATCACAGCACTGCACGCACAGAGCTGCCCATCCACTTATTAGCGTATTAACCTCTAATAAGAAGGGGTGGGTGATTAGGGTGCAATGCATGTCCCAGATGAAGGGTGCCATGCATGTCCCAGACTGCAGCACACCTTTGAGAGAGAGTGGACTAGTGTGCGGTTTACTGACTTGCCTTGTGCTTCTAAGGCCACAGCAGCGATGTGCAGCTTGAATCTCTAGGCAGAGAGAGATCGGGACCCACATCCGGTTTGACGTGATTTAGGGAGAGACTAGCTCCTGCTGGCACAAAGGGCCAGTGTTGAAAGGCCAGCGTGTGGGCCAATTTTAATGAATCAATGTGCTTTAACATTCACTCTTGCTGCAGGTTTTCTCCAAAATCCACCCCAACAGAGAGGCGGGCTGAGGCATGGGCAGTCTGTGCCATCGCCTTGGGCCCAGCGCTTTTGGGGGCCAGCAGCCTCCTGCAGCCGTGAGTATAAGAAGTAATGAGGGCTGACTGCTTCCAGCCACAGGGCTTTTCTTGTGCCTGTTTGAGTGATGCCATGCTGTCTGCTCCCAACTCCCTTTGATGAGCTTCTAGAGACAAATACCTCTGCCCAGCAACCCAGTGGGGCCTACCAGTAAGGGCCTATCACACTCCTTGTTTAAAGTAATGGTCTATTTAAGAACCTTTGTTTTGGACAAGGGTTTGAAAGGGGCATTTTATTCTGAAAGCACATACAGAAAAACTAGTTACCACCCAAATCTGTCTTCTTTGAAGACAATTACAATAGGTTGACAAAAAAAAAGTGTTTTGCACAATAGTATTCATAATTCCGCATTTGGTGTGCTAAATACTTTTTTGATGGGGGAGCAATGTCACATTTCACTCGCATCATATAAAGCATTATTTTGTTAAACGATGCAAAAGTTTGAAAGACAGCCTACAAGCCATTTTTAAAAATAATTTTGTGGAATTGCATGCTGGTATTTGTAGTCTTCAAATGGGGTGAAAATAACGCACCATTTGCACTCTTTGTTAAACATATTTCTATAAGGATTCCTATATTGCTGGACTACTTTAATTATGATGTGTGTACTTTTCAAGTCTGAGTATTGTTGAAAGCCAAACGTCGTGGTGAGGAGTTTAAAGGATAAGAGGGCACATTTGTTGTGATGGTTTCCCAGGTCCATGGATGTGGGAAGAGAGGTGGCTGCACTGTAGATGTTCTACCTGGCCCTGTGCTGATTTTCAGGGTACAAGTTGAGATTACGTGTGGGTTGACAGCCTCCACCCTCTTTTTTCACAGTACCAACTCCATCCCCCTTGGGTGGTTTTGAGGTCAGCATATAAAAAAGCTTGTTTGCTCAAGTTTCCGCCCATCAGGATTTGAACGCACTAACCCACAAAACCACATGAATGTGTCTTCAAAGCACACGTCTTCTATTGGTATTTTTCTTTCCATAGAATATTTCAAAATAGATGTTTGGGTTAAAAGGTGCACTCCTTTTAACTTTGCCAGAAGTATTCTAGGAAAATCTCCTCTAGCTGTATTTTTTTGGGTACTGATGATTCATTTTGTGAAAGACAATACTCATTTCTATTTTGATTTTCGCCTATTAGGAAAGGCCAGTTGAATTAATTGTGCCTATTTCACTTTAGGATAGGTTCCGTCCCTGTGCGTATGTTAAGGTCTCACACACTTTTTTCTGGCCTTGAGCCCTATTGATAACATTTGAAGACCTGTGGAATTGCTTACTCTGACTGCCTCAGTACCTTTCTGGTAAATAGGATTTGTTACTATTTGTTACTCTTGCACTTTCCTGCAGCAAAAGCACTTACCCTGTTTGGCCCAGGGCCAATCCCTGCCCTTACATCCTTGGTATGTGCATTCGTGTTAGCTCTGTTTGGATAACTTACCAGTGTTCCTCATTACTCTTTGTCATTCTCTTCCTTGTCACAGTACTTTCTTTTGAGGTACCCATCTCTATAAAGGCCTCAACTCACTCAGTGGCCTACTCCAAAATAAGCCTCACTCCTGATATTGCTACAAATGTAAAATTAACAGTTACAATTCAGATATTGAATGTTTATTTGATCCCCATGGATATTAATGACTACATTTTGTGACATCATTTTCTGCGATGCAAATAAAAGGGCCACACACATGTTTCACCACACATGGCCTCACAAACGCTAAGGTCGGCCCTGCCACCACTTACTACTCAAAAAAAGTCTTTTAAAAAGTCACCAACTGACATTTGCAAAAGGCGGCCTGTTCTTACAGGACCCACACATTCCAATCCCTGGGGAAAGTCCCATTGAACACAAATGTTGATACAAAGAGACGCTTGAGCCAGTGCTTTCGAACTAATGAGCATTCCCTGTGGAGGCATTTGCATCCCATCGATTTTTAGCTCATCTATTTGATTAAAAAGATGTCCAACCATATGCAGCTCAGGCTTGATCCCGCCCCGAAAGGAATCAGTGACAGGGCAAGCATTCCACTTATCTGGGGCCGTTTTCTTATAATTTGGTGCTACCCGGGTAGATGGCCCTGCTTCTAAGGAGAGGGGAAAGTCACTGCTTTGGTTCGTTATAGTTTCATTAATACACCCTCAACTGGCAAAATTCCCTGTAGCGTTATCACCAAATTCATACTGACCGTGTTTGCTTTAGTTTTGGTTCTTGCCATTTTTTGAAAGTACAGAGGGTCTCACACCGGGTGGAGTAGCTTTGAGTGGGTTAAAAGATATGGGGAGTCCTTGGAGCATCAGGAAAAAAAGTGCCCTAAAGATCAAGGGACGCTTACAAGTACTAAGCTAATCTAACAATATAATAAAAGGCCAGATGTATGTTTGTCTAATGCAATAGCTTTGTCTGTTGTCACCGCTAGAGGGACCTGTTGGCTTACGATATATATGCTGGTCCTACTGTGTCAATGAAAACTTGCACTCAGGCCCGTGTACACGGGTCTGCACACTAGTTAGTCACTATTTTGTTTACTCCCCATGATATCAGCATTGCATCCTGTTCAGGGCCTGGAGCCCTTCACCATAGACATTCAGAATTGCCCAGTGGCAGTAAAGAACTCAAAAAATAATACTGGGTAGAAAAATGTCTTGTACTACAATACTGTGGATGTGGGTGGGGGAGCGGGGAATAATAAGAGCACTGGGTGAGGTGCGTTATAGCAGGTGGGTAGAG
Organism: Ambystoma mexicanum; assembly: GCF_040938575.1. Classification (NCBI taxonomy): domain Eukaryota; kingdom Metazoa; phylum Chordata; class Amphibia; order Caudata; family Ambystomatidae; genus Ambystoma; species Ambystoma mexicanum. Next base: position 218,948,846 of record NC_090927.1, on the reverse strand, counting down.
CTGCCTCCAAGCAGTTCAGATATTTTTGGGGGATCAGCAAACACGGTTGGGTACTCAGCCTTTCGCAGTCAGGATTAAAACATAGAACTGTATCCTGTTAAGCGGCTTCACTTCAACACTACAGCTAAGTCAATGCCTAGCCTGGGACGCTGAGGGAAACCCTTATTGATATTTTTTTAGGTCCAGTTCATGTACTCTGGATGGCAACCCACTGCACTGGCCTCGCACTTCATCTCTAAAACTCAGGACATCCTGTCCTCACTCTCCTCCTCTCTCCTCCCTCCCTCTCTTCCCGGCTCTTCCTCTTGCTCTCTTGCAGCCGCCCCTCCGCCCTCCTTCTCTGCATTTCCACCTTTTTCTGCTGATGAGGTTTCCAGACAAGTCCGATCTATGAAAGCCTCGTCTAAACAGGGTCACCCCTGTTCCTCCAAAACCATCAAGGACCACATCGTCTCCCTGGCTCCTGCCCTGGCTGACTTCTGCAACCACTCATTCGCCTCTGGAGTCTTCCCATCCCCCCTCAAGCACTCCCTTGTGCACCCCCTCCTCAAGAAACCCTCTTCCGACCCCTCCTGCCCGGCCAACTATCGCCCAATCTCCATTACTCCCTTCCTGGGCAAGCTCCTGGAGAAACTGGCCATCTCCCAGCTTAACCTCCATGCTGAATCTGTTGGTAATCTTCATGACCATCAATCCGGCTTCAGAGCGGCCAGAAGCACGGAAACTGCTCTCCTGAACATCCGTGAGGACCTTCTCCTGAACCTCGATTCCAACACTCCCTGTGTTCTCATTCTGCTCGATCTCTCCTCTGCCTTTGACACTGTCAACCATGCCATCCTGGTCAACCGTTTCCGTGATAACCTGGGTATCACTGGTCAGGCTCTGGCATGGCTGACCTCTTTCCTCTCCGGTCGACCCTCCCAGGTCCAAATGGGCTCCTTCCTCTCTGACATCTTTTTCTCCACCTGCGGTGTCCCCCAGGGATCCAACCTCTCTCCCTGGCTTTCAACCAGTATCTGGCACTCCTTGCCCACCGCATCGCCGCTCTCTGCCCCCACTTCCAGTGCTATGCGGACGATACCCAGCTCATTTTCAGGCTACCCTCGGCCTCCTCCTCTCCTTCCCTCATCTCCGACTGTCTGTCTGCTATCCAGGAATGGTGTGCCGCCAATGACCTCTGCCTTAACGCCAGTAAGACTGAGATTCTACTCATCGGCACACCCACTCCCTCCTTCCCTGCAGCTCTCTGGCCGGCCTCCCTTGGCCCCCTTCCTGCCCCTACCTGCAAGGCTAAAAACCTTGGGGTCATCTTCGACTCCACACTCTCCTTCTCTCCTCATATATCTGATGTCTCTAAGAAATCACACTACCAGCTGCACCTCCTCAGAGGTATTCTTCCCTTCCTCTCCTTCCCCCAGAAGCTCACCATCTCCCGAGCCCTGGTTCTCTCAAGGCTGGACTACTGTAACAGCCTCTATCTTAATCTCCCTGCCTCCACTCTCCGCCCTCTGCAACTTATCCAGAACAGAACTGCGAGACTTGTCCTTGGCCTCAAGCCCAGGGACCGTATCTCTCCAGGACTGAAAACTCTTCACTGGCTCCCAGTGGCTGCGAGGATTAAGTTCAAAACCCTCTGCATTGTCCACAAGGCCTTCTGGGGCCTGGGGCCTAAATACCTTCAACTCTCTCTTCCTAAATATCTTCCTTCACGAGCCCTTCGCTCATCCGTCTCCAATTCCCTCATGGTCAGCCGCTTCTCGAAGCAACGAGCTGGGGGTAGATCTCTCTCCGCAGCAGGGGCCTCCCTCTGGAACAGCCTTCCTGCCTCCCTGAAACTTGAGGAGAACCATCTCCGGTTCCGGAAGCACCTCAAAACCTTCCTCTTCGCTTCTGCCTTCTCTCTCCCTCTCCCCTGCTAAACCTGCTTAACTCCCCACTGAATTCTGCACCTAACCTACATCTGGGCCACTCTCGGCGACCTCGGTCCAGGGCCCAGCCACTCTCCACTTGCACTGCCTCCCTGGCTCCCCCTGCACTGTGGAACTGTCACTGTATCCCTACAGCCCCCTTCCCAGCACTTGCTCTGCATTTACCTCGCACTTGCCACCAGCTGGCCCTTTTTATTTATTATTTATTATTTATTATTTTATTACGCCACTTACCTTTTACTGCACTTACCCCCCCACCTCCTCCCCCTGCACTTTCTCCTTTTTCCCCTTACCTCTGCACTTGCGCGATCTGAATGACACCTGGCCTAGTAGGATCGTTTGTCTGTCTTCCCCTTGTTTCCTCCCTCCCTGCCTCGTCGCGCCTTGAAACACTTGTGTATAGGCGCGTTACAAATACCATATCATATCATATCATATAACACCCCTCTCTTAGAATCCCCCTGACCCCACTGAGCCAAGAAGTAGGTCTGTTTTGCAAATTTAATAGGTTTATTTGAGAAATATAACAATATATATCTATCACACTTTTATAATAAATTAATATAGGATAAAACAATTAAAATATGACAGTGATCAACAATGGATAATGTTCTTGTGGTAAACTGATTTGGTTACTTAGAAGTAGTATAGAGGATGAGGTAGCTGAAATGCTTTATGGTTTCAAGGAAATGCAAGGTGGAATAAATGCAGTACAGAAAATAAACTGATATGGTTTCACAAGAGATAATATGTTCACTTTTCCCCTGGTGGCAATTCACCCCCCCCCCCCATATGCAATGCAAGAAGATGGAAGTAACACACACAGTCTTCAGGAATGCAATCAAATACAATACGGAATTCAGTTCCCCCCCCCAGCAAGCTTAGACAACAGATATGCTTTTTAAAACACGGGCAAGAGTGCTTTGTAATGTGGTGGCAAGGAAGTGAAAAATGCTAAAATTGCCTATAGGAGGTTCAGGGTGAGTGGTAGACACTTTAAATCAGTTCAGGTCAGCCCTAACAATGGTTCAGGGATGGTTATTAGGTTGCAAACGAATTTTAGCAGTTCAGGTGAGCGCGTAAATCACGATTGCGGTAAAAGTATAAGGAGTGGGAAGTCGGCTCTAGGCTTGTTGGAAAGCTTAGATTCTCGTTCCTAAGACAAACGGTTCCAGAGATACGGACGATTTTGTGAAGGTAGTTTTTCGGATTTAAAGTAAACTCAAAATGACAGGTGACAGCTTGCAGCTGCAGAAATGACAGGTGACACGATTTCTAGGAGGCTGTTCTAATTAGGTTAAAATAGTTTGGATTAGATTATTTTAACTAAGAGATTGGGTTCTGCACAGTTCTGGCAGATACTCACTCCTAATTTTGAAATGAATGGGCCTCGTCACGGATCTGGTCAACACGTCCAGCAGCGGTTCTCTCTGCTCGGTGGGTCAATCAGGCACCGGTTCTTCTCACAGTGATCCGGATCTCTGGTTCTGCTCACAGCGGTCTGGGTCTGGTCTGCGGTTCCGGCAAAAGTTCTTGGCAAATAATTCAAACAGCTCGCCCGGCTGTTGAATAGTTTGGTTAGGTTTGCTGGATTCTGAAGGCCTGCTGAGAATACTTTTGCTTGCATGCAGTGGGCCTTCTAGGTTCAAAGTTCTGTAGTCTCTGGGTCTCTGGTTCTGGTCTCTGTCTGGATGGAAATGGAAAATGAATGTCTCTACCTGTCCCAGCAGTCTCTTTTTATGTGTTTTGGAAGTGGGTGTGTGCGTGGCATAACTGAGGCTGCCCCTCTCTACTTGTCATTGGCCCAATTCTCCCCTCTCCCATGATTGGGGGAAGGAAATGGATTCTCATCATGATGAGGTCTGTTTATGGGTCAGAGGATCTTCCCCTGGTCAATTTGCCCACCAATCTATATTTGATTCAAATACATATTTCCCAGATACACAATTTGTTGAAATTAGATGTACACATTATATATTTTTTAGGGTCCATGCTTGTCCGCCTCTGATCTTCCTGGGAGCTTGCATTCAAAAATGACAACATTTTGCGCTTTTTGACTGGTTTACCAATATCGGACATTTACCAAAAATTACACACAGGTGCGCAAGGAGTATGGACATTAATTGATGAAGTGTCAGATTTTTAACATGCAGACATTTGGAGTAAGACCCTATTTTCCGCTAGCAACCCCACAGAATAAACCACAGGGTCCTAACGCCTCTTAAAACGTGCACAGAAAAATCCCAAGAATAATGATATTACTTATATAATTCTGACAAGTCCGTACTATGAATTAATCCATCTTTTTTAAAATTATGCTCTGGCCCAGATGGGTGTGGTTTAGGTTCCAAAGCACATGGGGGAAGCTTCTGTCTGTCCCTGCCTCCAGCTCGGGTGGCTCCCAGAGGCACTTCTCCTCCCACTTCTCCCAAGAGGAAGCCACTTTACGGCCCCCCCAATATAACATTTGCCTGACTCCAGGACAAGGCTTTGTTCAACCTCCTGCAGGTGCCCCTCCCCTAATATAATCAGAGAGGTGTCATCTCCTTTTGGTGGGGAAGCAGTAGGCAGCCAGGCGTGGGAATGCAGTTTGATCAAGTTTCAACTCCTGTCGGGGGTTGTTGTCAGGCAGAATTCAGCTAAATGTCACTTTAGCTCCCAGTTTAAATCAAAACTTACAATTTTTACATATACATTAAATAATTACTTCCTTTAAGTCATTTCAGAATATAGTTTTACATTGTCTCCACCTCTTAGCAAGTCTTTCCTTGGCCTGGTTTTGGTTCCTCTGTTCAGTTTTACACAAAAGTCTGGTGGTTTTAAAACGCTGGCTTTCTGATAGTGGTGAGTACCGGTATTGCATCCATTTTTGGGATCTTTCTTGAATTACTGCATTTCAATACTGTGGTCTTTTGCTTGATAGTATAGGACCCTTGCTTAACATTGTTTTGATTGCATCCTTACAGTAGAGTGGTGATGTGGAACCCCCCACAAGAAGGTTGTATCTTTGGAGTGGTCTTGTGCCAACTGCGCAGTTCTCCTGGATTCTGGCGTGAATGTGGGCGGCGACAGGTCATCCCCACATCCACCCAGTCTATTGATTTAGTTTGTTCTGGGATAGAATAATGGGTGGCGACAGCTCATCCCCACATCTACCCAGTCTAAGGATTCAACATGGGTCAAAACCCTTGACAATCCTCAGTGTTATGATGACGAATCGCGCTCTGCATGAACGAGCCCACAAGTAAGTGAAGACTCTTTCACATTGCTAAACACTGCAGGACGACCCACCCCTAAACACTGAAGGACCCCTTTTTTAGTACTGAGCGAGAGGCGGCCAAGATAATACTGTAGTTGAGGCTTCTGCATTTGTCTAAAGGAAGCAACACTTTGGTTTGCTGTTTCCCTGCTTTAAGTTATTCTTTAGATCCCTATTAGAAGCTGTGGACTTTGCCATCCTCTTCCCAGTGGTGGATCCAGGTGGACGGGCTGTGGGGCATCCGCGTCCCCCATTTCTCCCCTAGTGCCCAGTGCACCCCCAACCTCCCACTGGCACCTTATTATCCATTCCCTTGCACCAAAAGCTGCCTGCGCCACTGCCTCTTCCTCACCAAGGCCATAACATCCTTTCCCAGTCAGCACAGATTGCTGGGATAAAGGATGTGTGTGCCAAAGGATGATTCCTCTTTCTCTAACTAAGCCCAGAGGCAAGAGAAAGAGGTTTTGCATCCGTGATTTCTCATCCTGCCCTGCCTCATCTTTTGTCCTGTTTCTGTGAAATGTGCTGCAGAGTTATTCCTCATTGTTTGCTATATCCCATAGCTGCGAGAAAGGAGTGGGTTTCTGTGATGTTACTCCTCATTGTCTGACTCTACCATATCACGTATCCTGGGTCGGGAGGAAGAAGATGTGTGCCTCTTTGTGGTATGCCCCCCTCAACCCTATGCATGGTGAACCCACTCTGGTATCTGCCCAGGTAGGAGATGAGCAGAGCCTTTCTATAAAGGGAATTGAAGAATGTTGGGGTGGCATGCTTGGCAACCATTGGAAAGCAAATTTAGAGCTAGAGTGGCTGGGGCTGGGCTCTATACTTGAGAACACAACCACACATCCATGCGAAGATGAGTGGCTAACAAAAAGAAAACAAGCATTGGCAATGCCAGGCCCTGCCATAGTGGCATTAACTGGCCATTGATAGTAGCAGGTTCCAAAATGGTGCTCGTACATGGGCATCTAATAACAGTGCCTGGCAAATGCATAATACTTATACACAAGACAAAACTGTTGGCTTTGCCAATGCTTGTTTTTAACAGGACTTAAGTGAAGGACAGGCATAGTGCTCATAACGCGAGTGGCTGAAGGCAGACCTGGTTTAAACATTTTTATTACACCAGTAGTATGTTTACAGCTCCAATTAATGTATTAAATATCAGGATATTGCCTTGAAAAAACACTAGCAGTCACTTCCAGTGCACAGTCTGATGGCAAGGCTTCATTAAAGTGAACTGAAAGAGTTCCATGAAAAGGTGTCTTTGGGCAGGCAGGTATGGGAACTGGGTGGGAATAACCATAGGGATTAATATGGCCATGGGAAGTCAATGGATGGACAAATAACCAAACAACATCTTCAAGTTTTTGCCCCTCCTCATATGTTATGTTGATTGCCATATGCCAATTTCTCCCTATCTGTTCTCTAATGCAATAGTTCCGGCTTATAGGTGGCCCTGCCACCTAACAGCCCAAACTAAAAAGGAATCACATAGCCACACAGTATCCAGAGACAACTGATAACTTGATATTCAAACCTACTAGCCATCTCCTCCTCAGCCACCCTCACTCACCACACATTTACCACATATGCCCCACAAGGCTAGAACCGCCCGCTAACCACCCCCAAAATACAGATCACTTTGAAAACAACTCATAAACCCCCTCCCAGCCTCAAACACCCAACAACTCAGACATTGGGTGTCTCCCATCGGGAAAGAACAATCCTCCTGGCCAAACAAAGCACACCCAGTAAATCCACGCACACAGATACCAGTTACTCCGGGTTCTGCACACTTCAACAACTGAGCACAAATCCTGCTTCATCCCTCGTTCAACACCACCCAACCCACCCACTTAGCCTTTCAGAGCCACAAGAGCACCAGGAGACCATGAAAATGGCATTGTGGTATAAATCAACATAACATAACATAACATAACATTCCTCTCAGAGTCAAACCCTAAGTGCTGGCGCTAGTATCAGGCACTCAGAACATTTTGAAAGGGGCACACATATGTCCTTAAACACACTGCAAACAGTTGAATTTCCATGTTCACTATTATTTTAGCTTTGTGACCCACGAGACCGTGGACTAAATGCACAAATGCCATCTCCTGCTCGCTGAAATTGATGATTTGTTTTGTAGGCCGCAATTGATTCGTTTTGGCTCAGAGGTAACAGAATAGTGCCATTAGAAAACATTCTGCACTTTTTTAAAGATACTTTGTTCTGACTTGCTGTTTCTTCTGTGCAATGAATCCACGCAAGATGGACGGAGCTGCTCGAACTCGCACATTTGTATACACGGGGGCAGTGCTTTAAATGGGCCGGTTCTAACTGGCCCTCAGTACCTGCACCTCTCATTTCAGGCTACATTGAGGACCAGGACTTCTCCAAACTTAACGAGAGTATCAGTGCTCAATAACGTAGAGAAGAAGAAATGAGATAATGTGCTGTGTCTGCTTCCTCCATCTCTTCCCTCCCTTTACTGGAAAACAAAAGGCGAGCTCAATGTGAGGGCCTTGCAGACGCTTTTCAACCTTTCTTTTGCTCTCAGCAGGGCCTTTTCTAACGCGTTGCTGTTTCAGTGATTGGAACTGCATTGGGGCTTTTCGAACTGTTAGCTCATACATAGAGTTCCTCTTACCTATCAGAAATGTGCCTTCTTTCAAGACAGTGCAAGTGAGCACAAAATAAAACACCTTTTTAATACTTCATTTATGTCCATGATCTGTATTAATTTGACATACAAAAAATAAATGGGTTGCTTTTATGTAAACATTCATATTTGCTTAACACCATGCATCATGCTAAAATTATCCATTTCATTTGGGAGAAAGCAGTCCAGTCCTGGTTTTAACTTTGAGTTGTGGGACTTTTAGTCCTGGGTTTCCCCATTATGAACCCAGGACTACCAGTCCCACAATGCAAACTTAAAACCAGGAAATCACTTTTGCATCCCAAATGAAATGGATAATGTTGGCATGATGCATGGCAAGCAATCCTCTATCCTCAGCCTCCTTGACCTGTCTGCTGCCTTTCATACTGTCGATCACCACTTACTCCTTAGTACTCTTTCCTCCTTTGGCTGAAAAGGCTCTGTCCTCGCCTGGCTCTCCTCTTACCTCTCCAATCGTTCCTATGCTGTCTCCTTGGGCGGCCGCACAGCTTCCAACATCCCCTTGGACTCGGTGTCCCCCAAGGCTCTGTACTCGCCCCTTTTCTTTTCTCTCTTTATACCTCCCTTCTTGCCCCTGTTATCTCTGCTTTTGGCATTTCTCACCACTTCTACGCAGATGACACCCAACTCTTTCTCTCCTTCTCCTCTTTCACTCCCGTCTCCATCACTCCTTATCTTCCTGCCTTACGGCTATTAAAAACTGGATGTCATCTCATTTTCTCTCCCTCAACACTGACAAGACGGAAGTCCTTTTCTTTCCTTCTAACATACTTTCCCCTACCCCTCCTCATTCCATCCACTTTCCCCCTTCCAATCTCCCCATCTCTGCCCATGCTCGTAATCTCGGTCTCCACTTGGACTCCTCCCTTTCCTTCTCCCACCACATTTCTCTCACCTCTCGTGCCTGTCTTCACCATCTCTACAACATTCATAAAATCGATCCTCCGTTACCTTCCATGCTTCTAAACTCTTAATCTCCTCCCTCATCTTCTCCCGTCTCTTCTACTGCTCTTCTCTCCTCTTTGGACTCCCTGCCTCTTATCTGACCCCCCTCAAGTCCATCTACCACTCCTCCAACCATACTCTCTGTCTTCACGGTACTCGCGACTTTATTTCCTCCTCGCTCTCTCACCTTGGCTGGCCTCCCTTCCTCTCCCAACTTAAATTTCAATTCCTCTGTCTGGCTTTCAAATTTCTCCATGACCTTGCTCCCCCTACCTCTCCTCGCTCCTCTCATTTTATACTCCCTACCGTTCTATCCGCTCTGCTCTGACCTCTTCTTACTCACTGTACACACGTCACCATGTGCCTCTTTGTGCTTCCGTTCCTTTCAGCTCTTGGCCCCTCTACAATGGAACTCCTTACCTCTCTCTATCCGCTCCATCCCCACCTACTCCTCCTTCCGCACCGCCTTGAAAGCCCTCCTTCTTCACTCCCCCTTTGACTTTCCTTCTTTCATCTCTCCTCCCCATCTCCCCGTCCCCCCCTATCCCCTTCATACCTTCCCCTTCCTTCTCACACCCACTAGAATTTAAATCAGACAACTGAATTATTGTTCCCCTTCGCTTGACCACCTCCTCTCCCTTCCATCTCACCTTTCCCTCGCCTCCTCCATCTAAGGAAACTGTTCTACATATTGTTACACTGGTTTGTCTCATGATTGTAAATATGCTTTTTCCATTATTGTACCTTGTTTTTATATTGTAAAGCGCTTTGGATTAAAGCGCTATATAAACCTAATAAACATAAACATAACAACAGGCTGGGCGTTTATGGCAAGGAATTACTTTAGGCAGGTGGTCCTTTTACACACTTTCCTTAATTGTGTGTCTAAATAGTGAGATTTTTCTAGTTTGCATTATTTTACATTTTGGGACTTTAAGTCTTCTATTCAGGACATGGAAAAGAAAGCTATAATGTGAACTATTTTGGCTTAACATGCTTTTGAAAGGATGTATATATTGTCAGAATGCACTACAATGTAATTTGTCTACTTTACAAGATAACTCTGTACAATTGTAGTTCTTGAGAGCCAACAGCTACATTTGTATGTGTGATCAAGCGCCAAAACGGAATAGTTGGTTGAAATTCTGGCTTCACTGCTTTGCCAAATAGTGTGATACTTGGCAAATAATTCGATTTCACTGCTCCTTATGTGCAAAATTGAGTGTCCTCAGAGCAAAGCCTCCCTAACAATGGGATAGATTAAGAGGGGCATGTTCCAATCACCCCGAGATATAAACGAGATGTAACAACAATGTGTAGAAGGTTTACGCTTGTTTTTGTTTTGTTTTACTTAATTTCTCACTCCAGTGGATTTTCACGTTTATGACGGGCTGGGGTGGGACCAGCAAGCAAAATGTACATTCCCGGCACCACCATCCACTCCACCTGTCAATAACACATGCATATCCTCCAGCATCTGATTGTGATGAAGGCGGCTATGCATTGGATTCCTATAGAAACCACCAGTTTTTAGCAACTGGTAAACGTTGGGCAGATTCTATAAGAACCCATGGAAATGGCTCAAAACATACACATATGTGGCCGGATGCATTTTCAATTGCACTATCCAGTGCAAACAATGCACAGAAACCCGCGTCCTCCCAAGTATCCATGCACTTTGCACTTCGTAGTGCAAACAATCAAAATCGCAGGGGAGAACTGATAGCACACATATTAGCGTGAGCGGTCCTCCAGTGGAAGATAATACCACCTTCTCAACAAAGCCTAGGCATGGTATGTTGCCCTCAGTGACGGCCTGCTGTGCAGCTCATTAAGATTAGCAGGTGTAGTGCTAAGTTACACTCCCATCTGCTCACTGTTTCACTGACGCAGTTACCCTCCCCAGATTCCAATGGGCTTTCTCTTTGGGCACTCCTGTTTGCCCCTAGATCACAGTAATTAGCTTATTATTAGTTGTCTTTCACTCTCCTTTGTCTCAAAGCCCACCAACTTTCTACTTCACAATAATTCCACCAAAACAGGGCAACATCCGTCAGCCTGTGATTAATGGACGTCTCTGAGAGAAAGCTGCATTAGGCTGATGGACTCACATTTCAAATGAATGAATTAAGAGTACACCATTATGTTGGGCTTTTGACAGGAATCTCTTACTTACGTTTCAGCGTGCCATGCCCCCAAGTTAGGAAAAAGGGACAGCTAGAGAGACTGAAAGAGAGGGTCGAACACAAACATGACTGGAGCAGGCCGGAGTTGGCGAAGCGGAGGGACAAATAGAAGGTGACACAAATGGAGTGACGGACAGAAGTAGCGAGATGCACTTAGAAAGTGAGACAAATAGAGGGCAATGCAAATGTAGGGGGAAGACACAGAGTAAGATTATTAGACATATATCAGGGAGACCTGACCAACAGGGGTCCGGTCCCAGAGCAATTTTGGACCTTTCTCGAGCTAAGCCTGGGCTCACGTGAAGGTTGGTGGGCAGTGGTGGAAATGGAAAAAATGTGGTGGGGGATCCCACAAGTGCGGGTGGGGGAGGAGTTGGGGGAAGAAGGGGCGTTGTCTAGAGGGGGCGGGGTTGGTAGTGGCCATCCGATCAGATAAATACTTAAAAAAAAAAAAAGTGCCCACAAAGGCAAAGCCTTTTACCACCGGCCAGGGCTTTAAGTGGGGCGACCGGCAGGCTCCGAAATTTCAATCTGAGGCGTGGCCCTGTGGGGCCCACTAATCTCCCCTGCCAGCCTCGACCACTACAAGAAAAGGATTTTTTTCCAAAGCCTGAAGCTCTCGCTCGTGTGCGAAAGCTTCAGGCTCCAGAAAAAAATGCCTTTCAGCCATAATGGTGGCGCCGCACCTGCGAGGCATACCTTTAAGCAGGAGATGCCCGTGGGCCGGTGCCACCATTTTGGAGAGAAACGTGAGGCCGCTGGAAGCTGAGGCCGCTTTCCTGAAGACTGAAACTCTGTGAGTTTCAGACTTCAGGAAAACGGCCTCAGCTTCCAGCAGCCTCACCCCTTCAGCCTTAATGGCGACGCTGCCCCTCCCCAGCTGCCGAGGGGAAGCGCCACCATTAAGGCTGAATAGGCGAGGCGCTGTCCCCTGCCAGGCAACCCAATAGAAAATAAATGCAGAGATCAACACCCTCTCCCCTGGGGAGAGGGTGTTGATCACTACAAAAGGCTGCCTGACAGGGGTGCCAGTAGCCCATTGAGCCGGGGCTCTTCAGGGGGGCGTGGCCTAATGGGCCAGCAGGACGCCTCCAGTTAGGCCAGGCCCCCTTGATGAGCCCTGTTCATTTTGTTGTGCCAAAAAAAAAAACGCCCGCGAGGGCAGCATTGCCTTTTACGCAGCTCTGGTGTGTAAAGCAAAATGCTCGCTACATGTACAACTGATTCCTTTCAGTTGTACATGTAGTGAGCATTGCGCATTACACATCAGTGCCAAAGCCGCTTTTTTTTTTCTTCTTTCTTTTTTCCAGCGCGGTTCATGGGCTTGGGCGGCTGACTCTGGCCGGACCCCGAGATCCGGCTACACATCAGGTGCCGGATCTCGGATCTGCCGAGAGCCGGCCCAATGACCAGCACTGTTGGTGGGCGTTAGGCAGAATTACATGCAGTACCCTTTGGGACCACTACACAGAATTAAGACTACAGCTGTAAGCACAATCTCACCTTTGGTATAAGTCTGTACTACACAGTTTTGTGCTAGCAGGGCCGAGCAGCTAGGCTTATCTTAAGAGGGATGTGGGCAGTACAAGGTGTTACACAAAGGACTTGCAATCACAGTGCTTCAAAAAAACACTTGCTCCAGGTTTCTTGGTAAAACAATATTAATTTATTTATACACATTTAGTTAGAAAACATTCACACTATAATACACTACAGTACCAAACCAATAAGTTTCTGAACAAGTTAGGCTCCCCTCAAGTGGGAGCAAAATGGCACTTCAGTAACTTTCAAAGGGGTAGAAAGACAAAGGTTATCAGAATCAAAGACAGTTACTTTTCATAGGCAGGACAAATAGTTTCAGTTCACTACAAGAGGCAGTTCAATTCAATAGGCCTGGGCCGAAGTCAATGGATCAGTGTCTTGGATAGGAATGCACAGTTCTGGTAGTAAACGGTTAAGTCTTTGACAATGTTCTTAGTAGTTTGCATGAAAAAGAGTTATATGTGGGGTTAGGAGTGAACAAGACTCCAAAGTTGGGAAAGTTTCACAAACTTTCACCGCGGCAAAGAGGATTTCTCTACCGCACCTGCACAGTACCTTTTGAATGAAGAAAAGCTGTAGCTGAGGCAGTTGTTCCTGGCAGTTCCTGCAGATCTCGCTGTTCCTGAGCCTCAGTCATGGGGACAAGAGGGAGGACGTCGGGAGGTTCCTGCACTGCATGGGGAAGGATCCACAAGCTTGGCAAAACGTCGGTTTAAGGTGTGAGTGCATTAAACTGGTATCCTTTTCACTGGCTATCCGGTTTTCAACAGCACTCTGAAGAAAATTCGACCAGTATAGAGATGGTTTCCAGGTGGCTTGCGAGTTGGTTGTTCCCACCAGCTCAAGGGAAGAAGTCGTCCTTGAAGGGCTTGTCTGTCGAGGGAGTTTCAGGCAATTCGGACCTGCAGCAGAGCTTCACCAGGCAAACCAACGGTACAGGAGTTGCAGCAGTCGTCTTCCTTCAGCTCGTCTTTGGGTCTTTCGTTCCAGTGGTCGACTCTGCCTTCCAAGTCCCAGAGACCTGCTTTTAAACAGTTTTCTCCCATTCATTCCAGCCTACCTGTAACTCACCCAGCAGGGTGGCTGTCCTTGCCGGACAGACAGCCAGCCAATAACACCAGAGTACATTTAGGTCTCCTAGGAGACTAAGCACAGGGAGTTTCGGGCACCTCGCTCACATCCTGTCCACCCCAGACACTCAGGCGCCAGAGGGGGGCTTCAGTACAGAAGCCCGCCAAAGGCAAATGAACAAAGGGACCAAACCTGGTTTGTCGCAAAGAGACAAACACTAGAAGGACCTATCCAAAAAGAAATGGTGCAAAAAGTCGATCGGAACCTGTTGTTACAGAGGGTGCTCAGACGCCATCTTGAAAAACATGGCTCTGGTGGATTTCAGCTACCGGAGTGTTTAAAAGGGTCACGGTCCAGGAAATCATGGTAATACCACTGCCACCAGCCATTCTGAGAGGAAAGGGTAGCTTTTGAGGGCTACATGAGTTTTCTAGGCATAGGGAACACTGGGTATTCCCTCCAGCACTCTGCTGTAAGGCAGTGTGTGCTGGGTATAGCAGACATCCCTGTGCCACTGCACTGAGGGTGCTGTGTGACACACAAGAAAAATAAGATGCCTATGGAGTTGTCTAAAACTCCCTATCCAAAGAACACAAAAGTGAAACACACATCAAATTACATGAAAGTTGCTGGGGGCCTCAAAAGGTAAGGGAAACTAGCACATTTATGAGAATTATCCCTATCAGTGGGTACCTGCACTTCATTTTTTCTATTCAAAGCACTGGGAGGGAGTGAAGTGGTGTGCAGCGGGAAAATGTGTTACACATTTGGACATATCCCAGGTTGTCCTCAATGATTTTCCCAGACAGGAGTCGCTGGTGTGGCTGTTGTCTTTTTACAGAGTTGTGTTGTCTGCTTCCAAGCTCTGTAGTCAAGAGTGACCAATCGGCTACATTGTGTCCCTCACTTTGCCCTCCCCCCACATGTGGTGCCACTACTGCCTGTGGGATACGAGCGCAGTGAGTGAGGGGGAGCTGCTGCATACTGCAAGGTATGCACCCAGGGTCGGAATGGGACAAGAAATAGGCCCGGACACTCAAAAAAAGTGACCCATCCCTCGCCTCAAAAAAGTGGCCCACCCCTTGCCTCACGACCCTTGACCTCTGATGACATCAACGGAAGTGTTGTCATTTGACCCCACCCCACAGTGACATCCCGGGAAGCGATGAAACATGACCTTTCACCCCTTGACAAAACAGGAAGTGGCATCAAATAGCATTGTTCCTAAGTACACTATGAAAAATATGGAAAAATATGGATTTGCAAACTGGCCATGGGCTGAAACCGGCCCCCACTCCCCAGGGATGATTTCGGCCTGGCCACTGGCCGAAAAGCTGAGGGATTCAATCTGACCCTGTATGCACCACCCCACCCGACCAGACCTACAACTATGGCTAGAGCCCATGCCGAGGGCTTGTGCTGAGTCAACTGATTGAGGTCAAAGTGATCACAGCACCTCACCCACAGGGACGGCTGTGATCATGTGTGAATGCTGAATTAAAGGGTCAAGCGGCTTCCGGATCGGCAGTCAATGACACTAGACTCCTGCCTGATGCGTGATCTTCAGCACGGCGCCAGCGATGCTTGCAAGGTGGAGAGCCTGCCCTGCAGAGCGTTTCATGAGCATGGCTTAGCACTGCCACGCCCCACAACATCCACTGGCGATGAAGGTGGGATCCGGCCTGCCGGTCCTGACATCAGGGATCACAGCCTGCCCCTGCTGGTATCCCCGTGTGCGGCTTTGCTGGCCAATGCGGCGCTCCTCCAACCCACTCCCCTGGACTAATATAGTTTCCCCCGGGGCCCATGCTCAACGTCCCCATAGTCTGATTTTGAAATGTAGTATTTTTTGGTGTATTGATGCCCCATGTATGTGATGGTGTTTCGCGCCACTACTCCCATATGGATCGATCCTTATTTTATGTTTTGTGAAGGTGCTCAATGTGCCACAATGTTGAGATTGGGATGTTGTGACTAGAGACCATGCTGAGGGCTTATGCTGAGTCACCTGATTGTGGTCCAATTGATCACAACACATCACCCATGGGCGTGGCTGTGATCATGTGTGAATGCCCACAGCGCCAGCACTGCTTGCAAAGCAGAGGGCTTGCCCTGCAGCAGGCCCAGCTCTAGCAGGGGGGGCAGTGGGGTCAGGCCCCCCCAAGGCTACTCTCTGCCCCCCCTAAAAAGTAGGCCATGCCAGTGCGACCTGAGGGAATATGGGTGTGGGGTGGATTAACTCTGCACATGCAGCAGCAACCTCAGAGAAATCATTCTGAGAGGCTGAACTGCAGGGGGCCGGCCAGGATTTGTTTTCATGCCCAAAACAATGTATGCCCCACAGCCATGAAATGACCAGGGAGATTAAAGGCCATTCACACCTATACGTGAGGTGGCACACTTATTCAAGCTGGCTGCCAACAACTATTTTCTCAAACCTAAAATCACAGTTTTGCTTTCTGTAATTTAAAGCATGTTTACCTTTTGTCAGAATATAGTGGTTTTTCGCATCATGCTTAGTAAAATGGTTAACTATATCAAACAATAAATGACAGATGATGTTGCCTGAACACAGATTTCTGAAGAAGGTGCATCATCCGACTGGGGGGCCCTACAAATTACATTCAAAGTATTTATTCTGCTGCATTACCTACTTGAGTATCAGTAAAAAGATAAGGTTGATAGTAACACAAATGTACTTCTGAAGTGTAGTAAAATAAAAAGTGATAGATGCAAGGCTTTGAATTAAACATTACCACTACCGTTGTTCTGAACAACATTCCATGCCATAATTGTGTAGTATGTCTGTGCCATTACAGAAGGGGACATGTCATTAGCAGCAAATTACTCTTGGTGCGGCCACCAAAAGGTGCAGTCCAATCTCAATTGCTAAGCCATGACCCCTCTGCACTGGAACACAGCAACGACATGCATTTTTAGGCCTTGTGGTCTAGCAGTTAGGGAAGGGCTTCTCAAATTGGTGAATGGGCCAAGGCTGATTTGCAAACAATGGTAATGAAGACTCACCAGTGCAATGCCAGTGGTTATCATTGATTCAGACTTGTTCCTATTAGGTTCAAGACAAAAGTCATGCAGTGGAACACAGATAGGATGGAGATAAAATGAAAGGACAAACACACATCCTATGGGTGTATTTGGTCATGTACTCACTCAATGACTAGCGATGGCAATGTTAGAGCCTATGGCATTACCAGCAACTACCTGCCTCTCGCCACCAAAACATAACCTTTCTGGAACTCTTTGAGCAAGCTCTAACATAAAGTAACACCAAACATGTTGCTATATAGTGCCTGCCAGTGTTTTATCTAAGCATTATTTTAGTATTTAATTACTTAATTGCCACTGTAAATGAGTTCCTGGTATGATAAAAAAAAACTCTTAATGTGTACCTTCAGCCAGTTCATTGTATAAGCAATATCTTTGTCAATGCCCCTGCCTGAGGTACTGTCTTAAACAGGCCATTGCAAAGCCAACAGTTTTTGCTTGTGTATAGGTATTAGACATTTGCCAAGCAATGCCATCATATGCCCAGTTACTCGCACCATTTTACAGCTGTTCCCATCTTATGGCCAGGTCGTACCCTTATGGCAGTGCCTGGCCAATGCCTATCCATGCCTAATCAAAAGCCCAAGCTGTTTGCTTTGTCTATGCATGTTGGTTTCAGTTTGTCTCCCGAAGTGAACATGTATATGCCCAGATGTGTGTGCCTTGCTTGCTACGCCTAGGTAATCAAGCTGCACCTCACTGAGTTGGTCCAACAAGCAGGGCTGGACTGCCCCACCGGGACACCAGGACATCCCCCGGTAGGCCTCTGTCTGCAGGGCCTCTTTGGCGCGGAAGCGCCGTGACAATGGTAATTAGAATTGTAGTTACCACTTCAGAATGTTGGAGCTGGAGGATTGGCTCGAACCCCCAAACTTCCAGGTACAAGTCACAGCACTTATTGACTGTGCCACAGAGACTGCCTTGGAAATGGCTGTACAGAAAGCCATATAATATCAATGAGAGCAAACGCTTGTTTTGAATTAACATGCCAAGATTCACAGACAAAACGGCACAAATTAGATCATATACAGTTTATAAAAACGAGAAGTGCTGGAAATATGATTGGGTGGTGGTTGTGGGGGCGCGTTGGGGACACTGGCGTAACAGGGGCCCCCGCACCCCCCACAGTGCGGGGGGCCCCATGACCACATGTTCTGGAAGGGGGCCCCACTTATGTAAAAAAAAAAAAAGAAAAAAAAGTCTACCTTTTTTTTTTTACATTTTCTTTTTAATTCACTCTGCATGAAGGGCAGAGTGAATACAAAAATTCTGGTGGCTACCCCCATCCCATGACATGAAGACCCTAGGCTGGAGGCCTCCATGTCATGGGGTGGGGGAAGCCTATGACTTCAAAAATAAATAGTTTATTTTTGAAGTCACTCTGCCTTCATAAAGAAATTATTTCCATTATGGTTTAGTCCTTAACAGAAATAATGTCTTTATGAAGTCAGAGTTACTTCAAAAAGAAACAATCGGCCTCATTACGAGCATGGCACCACCTCCTGCGAATAGGCAATAACCGGCCCATTACAAGCTGAATGGGACGGTAATTTCCCATTCGCGGGTGGCGGTATTGCCGGGCTCACGATCCCCCTATAGTGCAGAATGGGGGTGGGGAGCATGGTTGTGTCGGCACCGTTGTTAACGGTGACGGCGCAATTACGAGTTATGCTCGCTGGTGCCACACAGGTCGGGAACCTGCGAGCAGAACTCATAATGCGGCGGGACAGTATGAACGGTGCCGGTGCCCTACCGCCACCGTTCATACCGTCACCGCCAGGGTCCTAATGAGGCCAAATTAATTTTTGAAGCATTATGGCTCCCCTCAACCCATGACGTGTGCATGTGTGAGTGTATGGTGAAAGAGTGCACACAAATGTATGGGTGGCTGGTTATGCGTGTGTGTACAGTGAAAGTATGTACACTTAAATGTATGGGTGGCTGCCTGGGTGTGCCTGTATGATGAAAGTGTCCACACTTAAATGTATAGTTGACTGTGTGAGGGTATGCTGAAAGGGTGCACACTTAAATGTATAGGTAGCTGCCTGTGTGAGTGTATAGTGAAAGGGTGCACACAAATGAATGGGTGGCTGGGTGTGCATGTATGGTGAAAGGATGCACACTTACACTTAAATGTATGGGTGGCTGCCTGGGTATGCCTGTATGGTGAAAGGGTGCACACTTAAATGTATGGGCAGGTGGCTGGGTGTGTGTGGCTGTGTGGTGAAAGGGAGAACACTTAAATGTACGGGTGGCTGCCTCGGTGTGCTTGTATGGTGAAAGAGTGCACTCTTAAATATATGGATGGCTGGGTGTGTGTGTGTGTATATGGTGAATGGTGTGTGTGTTTGTGTTCAGGGGCACAACAAAACCTACATTTCAGGGAGGCTAATCCTTCAAATGTTGGGAGAGGCGCTAACTTCACGTGTGGTGGGGAGGAGAAAACGTATTTATGTGGCGGCATCTAACTTCTTTACGCATTTTAATGAGACTATTCTAGCGCAGCTTCAATGTTACAAGCAGTTAAATCTCTCCTTTAGGTCTGAAAGCACCCACTTATGGGCTGCTGTGAGAATGACTGGTCTCCTGTTTCCTCTCTACCCTTCCAATCACTCCCCTGGCAAGCAAGTACTAAACCCACATCGCAATTTCAATTGCTTAAATAATTTGGTATTTGAATGCAGGTACTAACAGTGAAATGCTGTACATTGGTAATTGCCGGGCCCTTGTTAACGGCAAAACCCAGGTGCCGTTTAACATCTGTGTCCTTTTCTGTCCGGCAACTGCTCTGTAGGTCAGCCAGGTCAAGTCAACATAGCCCACAATTTCAGTGGGGGGAGGGAGTGCTGAAACCCAGTCAGCTCAATGGTGTTGCACCACTACTTGTGTTTAATGCCTTGATTAATTAATTAATTATTAGTAATCATCTTTCACCTATGCCTATTCTTCCTCATTCCAGTACTTGTGTATGAGGCACTATGCCTCATGCACAAGTACTGGGATAAGGTAGAGGTACATGAAGGTAATGCCTGACTTAGCTACCTGTAATCTTCATTACTCCTAGTCCCACTCTGCCCCATCCCAGTACTTACCAGTGAGGCAAGGAGCCTCATACGTAAGCACTGGGACAAGGAAGAGGGACATGCAGGTAATTCTGGGCCAATGAGCTGATTTTGAAGGTTGGGGTAAGGGATGGGAGGGAGAAGGGCTGTGTGGGGCGTGGAGTTGTGCAATAAATCATAATGGTCGCCCATGTCCATGCTATGTAGGCATGATATGTGGCATTAGTGGCTAGAGAGGCATTTTGGTGCAGCCAGTCTAGTCATTCCTCAGTTTGGTATGACTTTTTTTAACTGGGCATTTCTGATAGAGCAGTCCTGCTAAGTGTAATTCCTGGCTAGACTGACATTTGGGTTCTGCCAGTCTAGCCGTTTCTTACTGCGGCACTGTATATTTTTCTGGGCATCTGTGATAAAATGATATGTTATGATATGATAAGTCATATATAACACACCTGTACACAAGTGTTTTTAGGCACGACAAGACAAGGGAAGGAAAACTGAGGGAGGACAAGACAAATGATCTTACTAAGCCTTGTGTCATTCAGATCGTGCAAGTGTGAGAACGAGAAGTGCAAGGGGAAAGGGAGGGGGGAAGTGCAAGGGAGAGGGGAGGGGAAAACACGGCAGCAATGCTCTGAGTAAGTGCCGCCAGGGCAGCGTGGCTCTGGGTAGTGCAAGGAGAACAAGGGACTGTAGGGTTACAGTTACAGCCCCTAAATGCGTGGTAGGCCTGGAGGCAGTGCAAGGGTGACTGATCAAGAAAGAGCCTGGACTCAGTGAGACAGAGGGTAGCCAAGCAACCAGTTGGTACAGCGGACAGGTAGGTCAGCAGGGGAGGCAGAGAGAGAAAGCAGAGGAGAAGGGGAACGTTTTGAGCTGCTTCCAGAGCGTCAGGTGGTCCGGCTCAAGTTTGGGAGGGTCAGGGAGGCCATTTCAGAGGGAGGCACCTGCAGGGGAGAAGGATCTACCCCCCCCACTCTCTGCCTGGAGAAGCATCTAACCCTTAGGGCTCGAGAAGGAAGGTATTTTGGCAGATAGCGTTGGATGTAGTGCGTATCCCAGCCCCAGAAAGCCTTGTGGACAATGAAAAGGGTCTTGAACTTGATCCTTGCAGCCACCGAGAGCCAGTGGAGAGATTTCATGGCTGGAGAGATACAGTCCCTGGGCTTGAGGCCAAGGATAAGTCTCGCAGTCCTGTTCTGGATTAGTTGCAGAGAGCGGAGAGTAGAGGAAGGCAGCTGGTAGTGGGATTTCATGGCTACGTCCGAGATGTGAGGAGAGAGAGAGAGAGAGTGGAGTTGAAGATGACACCAGGAATGAGCGAGAGAGGAGAGGCTGAGGGGAGCCTGAAGGAAAGCTGAGTATCATCCGCATAACACTGTAAATTAGAGGACAAGGTAGGGATTAGGTGGGTCAAAGGGGCCAAGTAGAGGTTGAAAAACCAGGGTGAGAGGATAAAGCCCTGGAGAAGGCTACATGTAGAGAGAGGTGACGGAGTGAAAGGGACCAAGTTGGACCTGGGAGGGGCGGTCCAAGAGGAAGGAGGTCAGCCACTCCAGGGTCTGGCCTGGTTGACCGCGTCGAAAGCAGAGGAAAGTTCCAGGATAATGAGGACAGAAGGAATGCTGGAATCAAGGTTAGAGATCAGATCTTCACAGGTGTTCAGGAGAGCAGCAGCAGTTCTCTGGCAGCCCTGAAGCCAGACTGATGGTCATGGAGACAACCAACAGATTCAGTTTGGAGTGTAAGCTGGCAGTTGGCCAGCTTTTCCAAGAGTTTGGGAGAGGGGAAAGTTCCGGTGGCAAAAGTATGATTACAGAAATGGATCAATGGTGTCAATGTGGTTCTTAATGGTTCTGGAGGAGCAGGCGAGCACCTGTTTCGCCGACACTTCCATAGGTGGGACTTGTCTAGAAACCTAGTCAGGTGTTAGAGAGAAAGAGGAGAAAGGAGGAGGAGAGGGAGAGATGGCCAAAGGGGGCCGAGAGAGGAAGAGGGAGAGGAAGAGGAGATAGTGGACAGGATGTTCTGAGTTTTAGCGGAGAAGCGAGAGGCCAAAGCTGTACAGAGGACCTGTTGAGGGAACACGAGAGTTAGAATCCGCAACAGGATTGGCCAGTTCCTTGCAGATTTTAAAGAGTTTGGCTGTGTTGTTAGAGGCCGCAGAGACGCAGGCTTGAATGTGTGCTCTCTTCTTTATGAGTCTTATTGCTTCGACTGGCATTTTGGTGCAACCAGTCTAGGCATGTCTTAATGTGGCCTGGCATGCTTTACTGTAATGTTATTATGTGTCTACACTGGTCTACATTGTGCAGCCAGTTGGACATGTTTTCATTGTGGCATGGCATTTTTAATAGCAAAGGATTAATGTTCATGTACACTGTTGGTGACTTGCATGTATTGGATTGCTGTTACCCTACACAACAATACCAAACACTGTGGCTTTTTAGCCAATTTTTCTCGGAAAGTGTGCTGTATATAGCATTAAAACACATATTTATATCTTTCTTCTAGTGCAGTGTGTGGTATATCCCTTCATCAACACGTTTGTGCGTATTGCGCAAGCGTGGTAATCTAGGCCGGCCCAGCGTGTGGCGCGACCCGTGATTTGTTGCCGAGTTGGGGGGGGGCCCTCAGCATGGCTTGCAGGGGAGCCCCCAGACCATGTGTTACGCCACTGGTTGGGGAGGGGCGGTAATTGGTGGGCTGCAACGTGTTACTCCCTCTTTTATGTTGTTGGTCGTCCCAGTTTTTCGTTTTGGAAATCTGGTCACCCTAAACCATCACCAGATAGCAGAAGCAGGAGGCGACTCGAGGGAGGCTGTGGCTGAGGGCAGCAGCCAGACTGCCGACTGAAAGGTAAGAATTATTTTTTGCGTGCTGAGTGCCCCACTCTCCCATTGTATCTTCTGCTGAGTGTAGTTGCGCACAAGGGCAATGTAATGCCACTGCCCGCAGGCTTAACGCTATGGATATGGATGTAGTGTAACTTACTGAATGGCACATTTCAATGAAGCACTGGCTAAAAAAGGAAAGTAAAAAAAAACTGAAATCTAAAAAACACTAATCCGAGTCAATACTTCACATAAGTGACTGGACGTTACATTTTCGAACTCTGGAGGAGTGTAATTAAGGTTGAGAGTTCAATGAAGCCCCCCGACGATGTCACTGATTGAAACAAGGCTGGTGTCACATTAAGAACACTTTAAACAAGACCTACTTTCCACATGGAGAAAAGTAATCAACCACACCCTTCACAAAAGAACCTACAACACAAGTACATGGAATACCCAGACCATTTACACTTAACACAAACCTAAGCACATGGGAAACATAAGTGTACAGCTGCTGTTATTCGTGGAGACATGTTATTGAGCTTGAAATATGCATAATATCTTCTTATCTTGCTTCAGCATCATTGTGGATACACCACCTGTATCCACAATGGCCAATTCACTGACACCGATTCGAATCAGGCCACCATTTGCTTGACTGAGGTATCACACCAGGTTAGATTGATCCTCGCATACATTCTTTGTTAAATGAATGGGGGCATTGCCATGTTATCCAATGTAAAATAATAGTTAAAACGTACTTGTAGGTTCATTTTTACTTGTTTGTGGTTTTCACTGATGTGCAAATTTTGGCTGTGTTTTCCTGACTTTCGTTTTTTGACATAATGTTTATATTGTTAGTCGGGGTTTGGTAGACAATTTCCGTGGCTCTAACTTGCAATCCACATAGCCACGTGTTGTAGTGGTGTCCTTGAGTTGTTAGAGTTATTGAAAGAGGTTCCGCAGAGCACATTTTGAAATGGGGCAGAGGAGAGCCACAGCTGTCAGAAGGGAGTGTCAAAGTCAGCTCCTTGAAGGAGTACACGCCTGTTCATGCCAAGGTCGCAGTGGGGATGACAGATAGACTCGGATGAGTATTTTGGGTAACACTGCTGAGTGACCATCACTTGCTAGTTCTTCTCTGTACTTGTACCTCCTTCTTTCCTCTCCTCTCCTGGCTTACCTGCCCTTCTCTCTTCTGGATCCTTCCCATGCCCCCACAGTCTATTTTCTAGAGCCAACAGTAAAATGTACCAACTTGGTCCAGTGAAACTAGGGCACGTGGGTGCAACTGGCCATGAGGGTATGGTGTCCGTGTATTCCTGAAGTCCGTGTATGTCACCAGTCATATCATATGCACTTACTAAGTGTGCTTCCGAAATGCACATTTTGCAAATTATATGGGAGGAGTGTATTTCCACTGTGTGCATGGTGCAAATCACGGGAGGCGCGCCCCCTGCGTGTATATTTTGCAATTCATGCGTTGGCATCACATAACTAAGTAATGGGTGGGCATTAGCATTACACAGTGTCCCAAAGTCTGTTTATTACGCAATGGGAATGATTCATCACAAAACATTTTTTAATGGGTACAGGCCCAAATTCTTCTTGGCCCTTGAACATAGTATGTATGCAGTGGATTGTAAGAGGATTCAATTCAACACTACAGCTAAGTCAATGCCTAGTCTGGGATACTGAATGGAAACCCTTATTGATATATCTTTATGTCCAGTTCATGCGTTCTGGATGACTACCCCTATATAACACCCCTCTCTTTGAATAACCCTGACCCCACTGAGCCAAGAAGTAGTTCTGTTTTGCAAGTTAAAAGGTTTATTTGATAATTTAAACAATAGATATATATATCGCACTTTATAATAATTTAATAATTGAATATGACACTTAATCTGAGCAGTAATCAATAATGGATAGTCTGGCACTAGCACACTTCTTTATAATTAATGATGAGTGGTTATAGGATGGATAAGATAGCAACACTGGAAAATAGGGACAGAAGAATAATGTGGTAGAGAATGCTTTATAGGGTTCGAATGGATGCAATGTTGAATGAAAATGCAATACAGAAAATACTCAATATGATTTCAACAAAGCAATGTAATCACTTTTCTCTGGCAATCCCCTCCCCCCTTTATGCAATGCAAGGAAATGGAAGGAAGGCACACAGTTCTCAGAAATGCAATCAAATGTAATCCCGTTCACCCCAGCAAGCTTAGACTACAGAAGTTTAGAAACACAGGCCCAAAATGCTTTTATATGTGCTGGCAATGAAGTGAAAAATATGCTAAAATGCTTTTAATTCCCTCTTGAGGTTCAGGGTGAGTGGTATCAAGTTAATATTAGTCCAGGCTCACTTTAGCAAGGATCTAGGAGTAACTAGCAGGTTAAACGAATTTTTGGCAACTGAAAGCAAGAAAACTGCTGTTTTCAAACGTTGAGAAATTTGCAAATCGCGGCAAATTCGCGAGTGCGTTTTTCGCAATTGCGGCAAAAGTATCGGGGGTAGGAATGCGATTCTAAGCTTTCAAAGGAAAGTTACTCCAAGTCTCTAGGACAAACGGTCACGGAGATATGAGCGATATGGTAAAGGTCGTTTTTCAGATTTGAAATGTTAAAGTTCAAAAAGACAAGTGACAGCTAGCAACTAGAAAATGACAGGTGACAGCTTTACAAATGACAGGTGACAGTTAGGAGGCAGTTCTACTTAGATTAAAATAGCTTGAATTATATTATTTTAACTAAAAGATTGGTTCTGCACAGTTCTGCTGGGTACTCACACTATATTCTTGAATTAAATGGGCCTCGCCACGGATCTGGTCAGGTTTTAGACTGGACTCTGGTCTGGTCTCTGCACTTCACAGTGATCTGGGTCAGCTCTCTCTCTCTCTGGATTCTGGAGATTGATGGATTTTAAGTCTGGATCTTTCTGCACAGCTTTCTCTAGAGATTGATGGAGGTAAAGTATGGATTTTCCCGGCAGAGCGTCCCGCAGCAAATGGATTTGAAGGTCCCTATCTGTCCTGTCTGTCTGCTTTTATGTGTTTTGAAAATGGGTGGAGAGGCTAGCTTCCTAGGCCCTACCCCTCTCCCCTGTCATTGGCCACTTTATCCTCTTCCCCTTGATTGGGGGAATGAAATGAAGTGTCATCATGATGAGGTCTGTTTATGATACAGAGAACCCACCCCTGTCAAATTACACACAACCTATATTTTGACCCAAAAGACATATTTGCACAAGTACACATTTGTTTAAAATTACATGCACCCTTCACATATCACAGGAGGTATACCCTGTCCAAATCTGCTCTTCCTGGGAGCTTGCATTCAGAAATGGCGACATTTGCACTTTTTAACTGATTTCGTAATATCGGACATTACCCCAAATTTACACACATGTGCGCAAGGAGTATGGACATTAATTGATGAAGTGTCAGATTTTTAACATGCATACATTTTAAGTAATACCCTCTTAACTGCTAGTTTGCCCCCAGATCATGCCACCGGTTCTAAAAACCTCTTAAAATGTGGGCAGAAAAATCACAAGAATTATGGTATCATTTAAATAATTTTCACAAGTTCGCTCTATGATTTATTCATCTTTTTCTAAAACCATATTCTGGCTACAGGGGTGTGGTTTCCCCCCAGCACAAGGTTGAATTTCTGGTTTTTCCAGTTCTGCCAAGCCAGCTTGCTCTCACAGGCAGTGCTCCTCCCCTTTCTTTCCAGGAGGAAGCCACTTTTTACGGCCCCCATAATAAAACATTTGCCTGAGTCAGGACAGGGCTTTGTTCAATTTCCTGCAGAGCCCAGGTAATTCAATCAGGGAAGTGTCATATCCTTTTTGGTGGGAGCAGCAAAAGGCAGATAGGCCTGGGAACACAGCTGTTGTGCAAGTCTCCACTCCTGTCGGGGGTAGCTGGTGGGCAGAATTCAGTTCCTTAAGCCAGGCCCCAGCTAAAGTCACTTTTGTTCCCCAGTTTAAGTCAAGACAATTTTTTACATATGCAGCTAGGATGCTGATTCTAAGTTTAAGACTATGACATTTAAACAATTGCAACCTATGTGACACTCAAAAGTAGGTCACTCATTTCTTTTAAACATTTAGGTTTTTAGTGTCTTTCAGTCCAAATTTACTTAAACTGCTGAAATCCACAGCTCAGCCAGTCTTGTTATAAACCTTCAAGTCACTTCAGAATATAACTTTAGATTGTATCCACCTCTCAGTAAATCTTTCTTTGGCTTGCCTTGGGTTCATTTATTCAGTTTTAAACAAAATCTGGTGGTTTTAAAACGCCGGCTTTCTAATAGTGGTGAGTACTGGTACTGCACCCCTTTTTGGGATTTAAGAAAATGAATTCCCCACAATTCTAGGTTGCTTTTGGCAGTCAGCATTGCCATCCCCAATGGTTTCAGACTACTGTGTGGGTAGTCCAATGGTGGTTTTAGGCAGTGCCCTTCTGTGCCCATAACATCGGCAAAATGGGTGGCAGCCTATTCTTCATGCACTTCCCTGGGCATTTTCTGGGAAGCTCTGGCCATCATGATGTTTTCAATGCCAGTACTGCACAGTTTTTGAGGTAGGGCTTGGATGCATGGGTAAAAACATCCCACAAGCCCCCCTCTTGCGATGGCCATTCTATTTCACAAATGGGACTCGCAAGACCTGGGATGTTTCCTCATCTTCTTCCAATAGATGGCACAGTTCAGCATCTTTTCCTCCATCCGGTACTGATCGATCGGTTCTCCTCGCCGGTCCTGATGGAAATATTGGGCGGTACCCCGGGCCCCTTGCGTCTCTGCTCCCGGTCTCCGGATCGTCCTCCTTGGCCCGTCTCCAGGTTTTCTTTCTCCTAGGACGACAAAGGAAGAGTGGCAATACCTATTCATAGACATTTTTCCCCCATCATTGATATAGTGGGGTGGCATATGAATTTTAGAACTCAACAGATATGCACATGCACATTTCTGCATTCAAAAACAAAAACACCCACATTGAGAAACTCAGAATTTGATTGGCGATATGTAGGATATTTTAAGTTAGAACTGAATTAATCTGAGACAGTACCCTCTAGGATTCCAGAGGATTCCTCCAGTTGTCGCAGAGTGTGCCTGGGATGGCAACACTTCAACTGGTTAATGTGGACCCACTTGTCTTCTCCCTCTGCCAAACCGCCTTTGGGGATGCGGATCTTGTAGGCCACAGGGGAGATTTTGTCTATAATGTCAAAGGGTCCCTTCCATGTAGGCAAAAATTTTCGCTGTTTGGCCTGGTTCCTTTGGAAATTGTATAGATAGACCCGGTCCCCCACCTGATATTCCTTCCTGGAAGTCTTCAGGTCATAGTGGGTCTTCATGCTATCAGCTGATCTTTCTAGATTCCGCTGAGCATAAGCAAAAGCATGTTGAAGGTGTTTCCTTAAATTCTCCACATACTCATGAGTTGTGGAGGCATTTATTAGTGTCTGCTCTTGGGTCCTGTAGAGCAAATGCTGAGGAAGCACCATCTTGCGTCCAGTCATCAACTCAAATGGTGACATTTTGGTTGCAGATGAAGGGGTAGATCTGATGGCCATTAGGACCAGAGGTAATCGGATATCCCAACTTGGCCCAGAATCTGCCACAAACTTCTTTAATATGCTCACAATGGTTCGGTTATATCTCTCTACTGCCCCAGAAGAAGCTGGCCTGTAAGCAATATGCAACTTCCTTTTGACCCCCAGTATCTCCCACATCTTTGTCATTACTTCACTGGTGAAGTGGCTACCCCTGTCTGACTCAATCCTTTGAGGTAGACCGAAACGGGAAAAGATGTGGTTAATCATCAAGGCAGCTGCCGTTTCTGCCTTGCAGTTTGGGGCTGGGAGACATTCCACCCACTTGGTAAACAAGCATGTCACTGTCAACATGTACCTATTCCCCCTAGCAGAGCGAATCACAGGGCCTACAAAGTCGATTTGTAAATCTGACCATGGCAGTGTCATCCCCCTCTTTTGGAGAGGCGCACGGTGCGTGAGGGATGATGGCTGAAATTGTGCACACACAAGACACCCCTTCAAGTATTGGTCGAGGTCCTGCCCCATGTGTGGCCAGTATGCAACCTCTCTTAAGATTTCCAATGTTGTGTGAAACCCCCTATGACCGGAGGTGGCCGCATCATGGGCGTGACTTAACATCAGGCTTCGGAATGAGGTAGGAACCACCCACTGATCGTGGCCAGCTTTGGATTTCCTTACCAGCAAACCGTCTTGGATTCAGAACATTTTTGGACATTTCATCAACACTCTTAGGTCCTCTTTCCCAATGTAATCGATATCCGTTAGGGGAAAGTTCTCAGGGTCCTCAAGGTGTTGGTAAAACTTACCAATAATTGGATCCCCCTTCTGAGCGGTAATCAAATCAACATCAGGGGTCTCCTTACTCCATTGCGCAATTGAAAGGTCGTTGTGAGCATTTGTCTGGGACCTAGTGATAGCAGTGACCTGGATTTCCCCCAACAGGGACTCAATCTCAATTTGATCCCCTTGGATGGCCCCGGTTTTGGCCAGCTGATCAGCTAAGTCATTTCCAGTTTTGTCTGGTCCCTCTACTTTGGAATGACCCTTGATCTTTTTCCAATAGATGGTCATCTCATTCGAGGTGACCAGATCATCAATGTTTTGGATCAACTTCCCATGTTTCAAGGGTTTGTTGTTAGCACATAACATGCCTCTGGTTTTCCAATTAACCAGGTGCTCCACGAACCCATTCCGTACATAATCCGAATCTGTGATTATGACCAGTTCGTGGAGTTGATGCTGGACAGCAGTGAGGATGGCCTGATGCACAGCCATCAATTCTGCCACCTGACTACTTCGGGGACCAATTTTATATCCAGCGGAGGGTTCTGGGGACTCATTCACCCATGCATTCCCTATGCCGGCCACCAGTTCTTTCTCCCCGTCGTTGTCAACATGGTAAGAGCATCCATCCACATATACAGTGGGCATTCCCTCACACTTGTCTTCTTCAAAGACTTTGTGGGGGGAATTAAGGTATGCCTCCGTGTTGTTCTTGATTTTTAGACTTTCGTCCTCGAGACAGTTTTCTCTGGCACAATCATGCAAGTCAGCCAGACCTTGCGCGAGGGGACTCTTCTTGTTTTGGCCATATCTGACCTCCACAGGAAAGCCTTGCATTGACAGAATCCAGGAAGTAATTCGGGAATTACTCACATTTCCGGCCCGGATTCTGTTACTTTGGAGATATTGCAGAGGCTGGTGTGGAGTCTCCACTATGATGTGTTCCCTCTGGATAAACGGGCGGTAATTCTTCAATGCCCACACCGTTGCCAGGAGTGCCTTCTCACAATCGTTGAATTTTTCCTCCACAGAGGATAAAGTTTTGCTCGCATAGGAGATTACTTTATTGACCTTGTCATCCTTTTGGTATAATACTGCCGTCAAGCACGTATTAGAGAACCCCGTCTCCCGGAAGAACTCCTTGTTTCTGACAGGGTAAGCTAGGCAGGGCGCTTGTGAGAGGCTTCTTTTGAGTTGTCTTACTGCCTCGGCTTGTTCTGGACCCCATTCCCACTTGACCCCCCCCCTTCAGGAGATGAATCAGGGGTCTGGTGATCTCTGCGTAGCCCTCAATGAACTTTCTGCTGTAATTAGTCAGTCCAAGGAGGCTCCTTAGTTCCCGCAGAGTTGTGGGGTCTTTCAGTTTCTGAAGTGCTTCCACTTTCTTTTCCTGGGGACAGAGACCCTGAGGAGTAATCTCATGCCCCAAGAAATTAACACGGGTTCGACACCACTGTGCTTTCTGAAAGGAAAGTTTTGCTCCGGCGGCCCTCAACTGGGTCAGAACATAACGGATCTCCGCTATGTGTTCCTCCACAGATGAACTTTTGATGAGGACATCATCTACATAAGCCAGGTTACCCCTCGCACCCAGGTCGGGCATGGCCTTATGTAGGAAAATGTTAAACTCATTACCGGAGTTAAGGTATCCGAAGGGAGTCAGGGTCCATGTGTACTGCTGGCCCCCAAAGGTAAAAGCCAGCTTGTATTGGTCCTCCCTACTGACAGGCACAGTCCAGTATCCATTGGTCAGGTCTATTGCAGTGAATACCTGTGACCCCTGGATCTGGGCCAGCCCTTGGTCAATGTAGGGAAGAGGCCATCGGGAAGTATGGACCCGTTTGTTGAGCTCCCTGAGGTCAGCGCAGAGTCTCCACTGGCCGTTTGGCTTCAATATTCCCAGCACCGGATTATTGAAGGTGCTGTGGGCTGGACGGATTATTCCCCGGGACTCAAGGTTCTTAATTATTTCAGTAAGGGACTCCATTGATGCGAGAGGCAAGCGATATTGCTTCACAAACACAGGAGTCATGCCAGGGTCCGTGGGGATTGTTGTTGTGTGGATGTCAGTGCGACCACAGTCATATCAGTCTACCGCAAAGAGATCTTGGAAATCCAAGAAAACTTGTTTCAACTTTTGCTTTTGTTCCAGAGTCACACAGGCATCAGCTAGGTTGACTCTCTCTTCCACCATCTGCCTGAAGCCTGGAAAGACTTCTGGTTTGGCTATTTCAGCGGCCTCCTCCAGCTGGGTGGAGAAGTCCCTGGTCAGAGTGCTGATTTGGACTGGGGGCTTCAGGTGGGAAAGGCAGCCCTCATGGACTTGGAAAATCACCTCATCCCTCCTGAAGTCACAAGTCACATCTTCCTTACCATAGGGGCAAGAAGTGTACACCAGGAAGTTCCCCCCATGCCGGGTAAAAATCCTGTCTGGTGTTGTATTGTCATCACTGTCACTGTCAAAGCAGTCCTTGGGGATTGGTCCTAACAGTTCATTACCTATATCGATGGAAAAATGTCGGTCATCAACCGCCATTTCAATAATGGTGCCTGCGGCTAGAGTAATACTCTTTAAGTCGCTGTTATCCACCTCTATTGGAATGGTGTCATGTTCTATGTTCACTAATGGAGTTGGGTTTACCCCCAACCCTTGCTGTTGGAGAGAAGCGTTTAGATGTATGTAAGCATCAGGGTTTTTCAAATGTTGTCCTCTTTTAGCTTTCACTTCCAGGGAGAATTGTCGGGTCCTTTCTGGGATGGTGACTTCCTCTTTAATCTGAATTTCAACTGCATAAGGTAGCAGTTGAGCTGACCTAAATGCTCTTTCTGGATCATCAAAGCCCATGGGATTATCCGCTAATCGGGACCAAGCTTTGAAGTTTATTAGGTCCAAACTAATGGCAAAGCGATTGAGAATGTCACTGCCTAAGTAAAAGGCGGCAGGGACGTCTCGCACGACCCAACAATTGTGGACTATGCTCTTGTTGCCAATGGAGATTTTGAGCATACACCTGCTTGGCAGGAGATGTTTGGAATTGGGTGCTTCTAGGTCCATTTCCCATTTGTCTATCAGTTTGAATGTGGGAATGGCTGGATCTTTTGGGAGTTGGCGAAACATGGCTTCGCTGATGAAGCTCTTACCATTGTTCACGCACACTCGAGCGAGAACAGAGTCCTTCCCCTCATTTAACTGAACAGGGATGAACAACTGCTCTCCAATTTGCTGAATATCAGCCAGGCTCTGAGCTGATTTCACATCTTTCTGGACTATAGGAGTGGGAGTTTCTGATTGTGGATTAGTATAGAATCTCAGGGTGTTTCCTTCCAGCGTGGAGTACCACTTTAGACTGGAAGGAAGGTTGATTTTCAGAAATAGAGAGGACCCTCCATCACCAGTCTGTTGTCCTACTGCTATTATTGTCACGCCAGGAATTTGGCTATTCTGGAAGTGAAATTCTACTTGGTCAGATTTTTGTTCAACCATGTGGCAGGTGCCGTTTAAACTAACATGGTTGACACTCTGTTTTAATTTTATTGGTCGGCCAGTCTGGGTCCAGAGGACCTTGTTTACGCAATCTATTAGGGGTGACAACCTTCTCAGGAGGTCATTCCCTAGCAAATAAGGGGTGCCCTCTGGAGTCACAACTATGACCGGGTGTTTCAACTTGTGTCGCCCGATCTTAATGTCCAAGTCTGCAGTCCCCTCAACGGGAATTTCCTTCCCGTCAAAGTTCTGCAGTTGTCCAGGAAGAGAGGTGAGAGGAATTTGGTAATTCTGTCCCCTTCCTGCATTCAGTTCGTCAAAGGCCCTTCTGGACAGAAGGGTAACTTGAGATCCCGTGTCCACCAGCGCTGAAATTGTACCCTGCCCCTGTACTTGTACCGGGGCATAATATCTTCCCTCCTTCTCCTCAAGGGGGCACAGATAATGCACATTTTTGGACAACTGGTGGGCTAACTTTCTGGTTTTGGACATCACTAGCGAAGAGATTTGGGCAGAATTCTGTGGAGAGCCTTGGGAATCTGAAAGAAAAAATTGGCAACTGGAGATCAGAGCCATTGTGGGTTCCCCTGGCTCTGGTTCCGGGCCGCCCCCCCCTTTTTGGAGGCAGTCACCAGGATGGGTTTGAACCAAGGGATTTTCTTGCTGTTGGTTCTGGGATGAGATGATGGGCGGCGGTAGCTCAGTCTCCACATCTCCCCAGTCTGGATTTGCATCCCTAGGGACCCATTTTTCTTTGGGAGGAGTTCCCCCCTCTCTGAAGGAGAAGATCCTTTTCCCAGGATCCTCTGAGGATCCCTCTCCCTCAAATTGGAAGATCTGTACCTCCTCCTCAAACTGAGTCTGTTTGGGTCTTTTGTTTCTCCTACCCCCCCTCTGCTCCTTAGGAGGCAGACTTTCAGGGGCAAGAGATTTTGTTTCCGGTTCCTGGGTTTCCAGGGGCTGTTTACAAGTGAGGAAGGAAGCTTCCTCCAAGGCTTTACACCCCCCTTCCCTTTGTGCCTCCTCCCTGGGAACCGGTGAGTTATCGGGGTGCTGCCCCCGTCATTGTTCTGGGGCACCAGGTCCAGAGTCCGGTGCGTTCTGCGCTGGCATGCCGATCTGAGGGTTCTGCTGAGCCCTCAGTATGTGACCCAGATCCCGCGCCATGTTTTGAACCTGGCGCTCTAACTGGGAAACCCGCTCAGGCTGATACGGGGCCCTGTTTTCTCCCCTGGGCTGATCCCGGGAAGGGTAGCTATCCCTTCTTTGGTAGTACCCCTGGTTGGGAAGATTTGGATACCCCTCCACCCTTGGCCTCCCCTCTCCCGGATTCGGTTGTCTGGGCTCAGGGAATTGGGGAAAGAAGGGTGGAGGATTTTGGGGCTGGAAATTGGGTGGATACCTGGGGAAAAAGTTCTGCCCAGGATTTGGAGAATTTCTGTCCTCCTGTGGGAAGTTAGGAGGGAAGTTCCCTGGGTTAGATGCTTGGCTGGACCCCCCCCCCCTTGGGCTGGAGGAGTCCACACATAACCCAGGATGGGTCTGTTTCCCTTGTAACGGGGGCTTACATAATCAGGAGCGCGAGGGACCCCATTTGTGGGGCTGCCTCCCTGGCTCCCTGTCTGTGACTGGCCCGAGGACCTTCTGGGCCTAGCATTATTAGGTGCAGGTAGGTTTTTAGGCCCCCCCATCTCCAACTCTAAAACGGGGGTAACCTTTACCTCTGCCACCTTGGCAGCAGCAGGGGTGTTGTTGGCTTTGGGGTTTTTGGGCGCATTATTTTTATTTTCTATTGGCTTCTGCACCTCATAGATCCGGGTCGCCTGTTCAATGACCCAGTCTAAAGATCTTTTCTCGTGAAAATCCCTCACGAGCTGGGTCATTATGTATTTGGGCAAGGCATGGAAAAATGTATTGACGAATTCTCTGCTGTCTGTGCGCACCCTCCTGGTGGTCTGCGCAAAAGCACGCTTTAACTCCTGCACAAATTCTTGTGGGGCCTGATCCTCCCCACATTGTAAATTGTAGGCTGCCTTGCGAGCCTCTTGAGGATTTCTATGAGTAGAAAAATGTTTCAAGATGGCCGCCTTATAGGCGGACCATCTTAAATGATTTTGGTCCTCCAGCCCCGCAAAGAAACTGGAGTATTCCGGGGAGAAGGTCCACTTTACATATTGAATACAGCTTTGGCTGTCCTTCAAATGGAAAGTCTCCATCATTTGCTCAAACAACTCTAAGTGCTCCCAAACAGAATACTTGGCGTTCTTATGATAAGGCGTGATGACACTCCTGATTGCCTTAATCTGTTTCAATGGGTCCTTAAGCAAGGCCCTTTTTGCCTTATTGGCCTTTTTGGTTCGGGTAACCCTGGTCCATTCATCTTCTGACTCAGAGGCAATGCTCCCAGAGGTTCCGTCTGTTCTTCCAGGTTTTCCCGGATTCTGCGAGCCTGGGAATGGCTGGCAGAATGTGGGGACCTGCTCTCCTGTGTCCTGTACCGCTCAGAGGGGTCTTCAGATCCCTCCTTGCTGCCAGGATTTGATGGGTATCCCCCCCACTGACCTAACTGGGCAGAGGTTTTCAGGATGCCCTTAATGGGCCTACTCTCCTGGGTTTCCCCATCAAATTGCACTGTGCTTGGGTGCCCATACCCGGATGCCTGCCCCTCTATTCCTGGGTGGTACTGGCCTATGAGCCCCATGCTTCTGGCTGGATAGTAATCTGCCATCCCTGTGGCCCTGTGCTCATGTGCGCCAGGGGACATGGGGGTGGCAGAGTCCAGGGACTGAGAGAAATAATGGCCTCTGGTACTAGGGCTCCTGTGGTTATGCTCAGGAGTTTCTCTTTCCCAGCGAACCTCATCTCTATCCGCCCCTGCTCCCTGTTGCAATGCAAGAGCCTGCGCCTTCAGTTCCTCAGTTAAGGCCTTACTAGACTCTATCAGTCTCTCCTGCATCGCTACCTGTTGTTGGAGCCTATCATTGTGCTGGCAGAGAGCCTCATTCTCTCTCTGCGTTTCCTGATTGGTCCTGGAACACTGGGCCAGTCTTTGCTGCAGGAGGGTTACCTCCTGAGCTGTGTCCCTATTGGCCTGCTCCTTTCTTGCCAGAGCATCCTCCACCTTCCTGGTGTGCTCTAACAAGTTCTGGTGTTCTTTTTGGAGGTCACCCAGTCCCTGGAGGGCCAGGTGATTTTCTTCCATTTTCCTTTTTAAGTGGCAGACTTCCTGGCCTAAGGTATCCCTTTCCTGACTAAGAGCCTGCATCTGTGCCGCCAGGTCGTCCCTTTGCCTTTGGAAGGCACCCGCTTTCTGGCGCTCCTGGTCAAACTCTGCCTGGGTATCCAGGTCTTTCAAAATCAGTTTATTGCTCTCTGCCTTCTCCCTATCTAGGTGGCTTTGCAGGGTGACTACCTGCTCAGCACATGCCCTATTGAAGTCTAACTGTTGCTCCAGCTTTTTCTGGCTCTGCAGTAGGGAGTCCAAACCTTCTTGGTACTCCTTCTGCAAGGCCAGAAATCTGGTATCCTGGTCAGCCTTTTCCTGTTGCAGGATGTCCATATCCCTCTTTATTTTAATGATGTGCTGTCTACTCTCATTATCTGACTCCTGGCTCCGCTGCAGCCTCTGCTCAGAAGAGACCAGGTCAGATTGGACCTTCTCTAACGCCATCTGTCGCTTATTCGCCAGATCTTGGCTTTCAGTACATTTATCCTGCATGTCTCCCATATATAGGTACAGGTATGCCGCTATCCTAACCATCTTGTCTTGTTCATCCTTAGCCTTAGGAGCCATGTATAGTTCACTCAGGGCCACATGTAAGGGACCCTGATCTCTCCATGTATCTGACCCTGTTTCCGTGACCTGTTGTGTGATGGCCTGCAACCAGACCGTCTGGTCCTGATGAGTCCACTCACCTCTCACAAATAGCTTATGTAAGAAGTGCTCTCTGGCTATTTTCATGTCTAATAGGGTCGTCATTCTAGAGATTGGTCTCTGTCCTGACTTACAGAAGTTTATATTATATTTTTGCAAAACAGACCTTTTCCTTAGAGCGTTCCTTTGAGGAGTGCTTTACAGCGTAACACAGCGTGTGATCCAACCGGATATGTGTATCTGGTCAGCTGGCACGCTGTATTAATCTGCACAAGTGATAGATCTAATCCAAACGTCCGGCACGAGCCCCCAATTTGTAAGCGGATTCAATTCAACACTACAGCTAAGTCAATGCCTAGTCTGGGATACTGAATGGAAACCCTTATTGATATATCTTTATGTCCAGTTCATGCGTTCTGGATGACTACCCCTATATAACACCCCTCTCTTTGAATAACCCTGACCCCACTGAGCCAAGAAGTAGTTCTGTTTTGCAAGTTAAAAGGTTTATTTGATAATTTAAACAATAGATATATATATCGCACTTTATAATAATTTAATAATTGAATATGACACTTAATCTGAGCAGTAATCAATAATGGATAGTCTGGCACTAGCACACTTCTTTATAATCAATGATGAGTGGTTATAGGATGGAAAAGATAGCAACACTGGTAAATAGGGACAGAAGAATAATGTGGTAGAGAATGCTTTATAGGGTTCGAATGGATGCAATGTTGAATGAAAATGCAATACAGAAAATACTCAATATGATTTCAACAAAGCAATGTAATCACTTTTCTCTGGCAATCCCCTCCCCCCTTTATGCAATGCAAGGAAATGGAAGGAAGGCACACAGTTCTCAGAAATGCAATCAAATGTAATCCCGTTCACCCCAGCAAGCTTAGACTACAGAAGTTTAGAAACACAGGACCAAAATGCTTTTATATGTGCTGGCAATGAAGTGAAAAATATGCCAAAATGCTTTTAATTCCCTCTTGAGGTTCAGGGTGAGTGGTATCAAGTTAATATTAGTCCAGGCTCACTTTAGCAAGGATCTAGGAGTAACTAGCAGGTTAAACGAATTTTTGGCAACTGAAAGCAAGAAAACTGCTGTTTTCACACGTTGAGAAATTTGCAAATCGCGGCAGATTCGCGAGTGCGTTTTTCGCGATTGCGGCAAAGATATCGGGGGTAGGAATGCGGTTCTAGGTTCGTTGAAAAGCTGAGATCCTAAGCTTTCAAAGGAAAGTTACGTTTTTCAGATTTGAAATGTTAAAGTTCAAAAAGACAAGTGACAGCTAGCAACTAGAAAATGACAGGTGACAGCTTTACAAATGACAGGTGACAGTTAGGAGGCAGTTCTACTTAGATTAAAATAGCTTGAATTATATTATTTTAACTAAAAGATTGGTTCTGCACAGTTCTGCTGGGTACTCACACTATATTCTTGAATTAAATGGGCCTCGCCACGGATCTGGTCAGGTTTTAGACTGGACTCTGGTCTGGTCTCTGCACTTCACAGTGATCTGGGTCAGCTCTCTCTCTCTCTGGATTCTGGAGATTGATGGATTTTAAGTCTGGATCTTTCTGCACAGCTTTCTCTAGAGATTGATGGAGGTAAAGTATGGATTTTCCCGGCAGAGCGTCCCGCAGCAAATGGATTTGAAGGTCCCTATCTGTCCTGTCTGTCTGCTTTTATGTGTTTTGAAAATGGGTGGAGAGGCTAGCTTCCTAGGCCCTACCCCTCTCCCCTGTCATTGGCCACTTTATCCTCTTCCCCTTGATTGGGGGAATGAAATGAAGTGTCATCATGATGAGGTCTGTTTATGATACAGAGAACCCACCCCTGTCAAATTACACACAATCTATATTTTGACCCAAAAGACATATTTGCACAGGTACACATTTGTTTAAAATTACATGCACCCTTCTCATATCACAGGAGGTATACCCTGTCCAAATCTGCTCTTCCTGGGAGCTTGCATTCAGAAATGGCGACATTTGCACTTTTTAACTGATTTCGTAATATCGGACATTACCCGAAATTTACACACATGTGCGCAAGGAGTATGGACATTAATTGATGAAGTGTCAGATTTTTAACATGCATACATTTTAAGTAATACCCTCTTAACTGCTAGTTTGCCCCCAGATCATGCCACCGGTTCTAAAAACCTCTTAAAATGTGGGCAGAAAAATCACAAGAATTATGGTATCATTTAAATAATTTTCACAAGTCCGCTCTATGAGTTATTCATCTTTTTCTAAAACCATATTCTGGCTACAGGGGTGTGGTTTCCCCCCAGCACAAGGTTGAATTTCTGGTTTTTCCAGTTCTGCCAAGCCAGCTTGCTCTCACAGGCAGTGCTCCTCCCCTTTCTTTCCAGGAGGAAGCCACTTTTTACGGCCCCCATAATAAAACATTTGCCTGAGTCAGGACAGGGCTTTGTTCAATTTCCTGCAGAGCCCAGGTAATTCAATCAGGGAAGTGTCATATCCTTTTTGGTGGGAGCAGCAAAAGGCAGATAGGCCTGGGAACACAGCTGTTGTGCAAGTCTCCACTCCTGTCGGGGGTAGCTGGTGGCCAGAATTCAGTTCCTTAAGCCAGGCCCCAGCTAATGTCACTTTTGTTCCCCAGTTTAAGTCAAGACAGTTTTTTACATATGCAGCTAGGATGCTGATTCTAAGTTTAAGACTATGACATTTAAACAATTGCAACCTATGTGACACTCAAAAGTAGGTCACTCATTTCTTTTAAACATTTAGGTTTTTAGTGTCTTTCAGTCCAAATTTACTTAAACTGCTGAAATCCACAGCTCAGCCAGTCTTGTTATAAACCTTCAAGTCACTTCAGAATATAACTTTAGATTGTATCCACCTCTCAGTAAGTCTTTCTTTGGCTTGCCTTGGGTTCATTTATTCAGTTTTAAACAAAATCTGGTGGTTTTAAAACGCCGGTTTTCTGATAGTGGTGAGTACTGGTACTGCACCCCTTTTTGGGATTTAAGAAAATGAATTCCCCACAATTCTAGGTTGCTTTTGGCAGTCAGCATTGCCATTCCCAATGGTTTCAGACTACTGTGTGGGTAGTCCAATGGTGGTTTTAGGCAGTGCCCTTCTGTGCCCATAACATCGGCAAAATGGGTGGCAGCCTATTCTTCATGCACTTCCCTGGGCATTTTCTGGGAAGCTCTGGCCATCATGATGTTTTCAATGCCAGTACTGCACAGTTTTTGAGGTAGGGCTTGGATGCATGGCTAAAAACATCCCACAGGATGCACTTTACACATTTGGTTACGTTTCCTGTATCAATGACCTACTCAGTGTCCCTACATCTTTCTTTCCACAGTGTGATCTCTTTGACCAATCCTTGCACAGTGAGGATTGCATAATTGCACTTTAGTTTCCCTCCCATGCACTTTGCATTGCGTGCCCTGAGGCAGGCCTTTGTGCTCATTGTCTGCCTGTTCTTTGCACACTGCCCTGTCACACAAACTTTGCCTGCTGTGTTTCAAATCCAGGGACCTGTCTAATGCACGTGCCCAGTGCCCTGCCTCCGCAGCATATCCACAAAGCCTGGTGGGAATTAATAGCACAGAAGCTCCCCCCAAACACCCTCAGGAGCTGGCTGGGGCACCAAGCCTAAATCACGTCATGTGTGTTTCATACCAGTTTCCTCCACGTTGTGCACTGAGGATTGTGGGCAAACAGGCGTGGCACTGGCCCTTGGCCTGCCTGCCTCTAGGGTACAATGTGTTCAAGCAGCTGTC
Organism: Ambystoma mexicanum; assembly: GCF_040938575.1. Taxonomy (NCBI): domain Eukaryota; kingdom Metazoa; phylum Chordata; class Amphibia; order Caudata; family Ambystomatidae; genus Ambystoma; species Ambystoma mexicanum. The sequence goes on along the minus strand of NC_090927.1, from coordinate 218,908,777 downwards.
CTGCTGTGTACATAGCACCTACTGCCATGCATACCCCACAACACAGAGTTATTAGTGGCCTGTGCAATGACTCCTACAAGCGTGCACACACAGGGTCACTAGGAAACCACCCCAGGATTCTTTTTACATCCCTTCATACCCAGACCCCATGCAAGCAGTCCCACACCTCTATGCATGTCTACTACCTCCCTTCACCCACAAGAGCACTTACATGTGTGCATAGCTCCTACATTCATACAGATCACTTGAGAGCTCTCTCTCATGCCTGTGAACATAGCACCTACCTCTATAAAGACACACGGCCATTGAGAGCATTCTCAGGGGAGCACACATAGCGCTTACCTCCCTACTAACCCAGGGTTATTGAGAGTGCTCTCAGACGCCTACACATAGCCCCCATCACCCTGTACACATGGTACTGTTGTATGAGTGCTCTCAGGGGCCTGTACACACAGCCTCTACCTCTGTGCACACCCTGTGCTATTGATAGCACTCTCAGAAGCCTTTACACATAGCTCCTCTCCCCTGCACACGTTAACCCATTGAGAGGACCCTCAGAATCATGTTCACATAGTTCCTATCTGTTTGCACACATTGGGGCACAGAAGGCATGTGCAGGGACACGTGTACAGAGTTTTCATCTTCCCTCACAAAGCCAGTTAGAGTGAGAGCAAATAGCAGATCCAATGAAAATCTTCACAGAATGTGACTAGTGACTACCACACACCCTCGGGGCCTACATCTGCCAGAGCCCAGGGCTAGGCTTGGAGAGGGGATGGGGGACAACCGTGCCATGGTCAGGGGCCCCAGAAGCACTAAGCAGTTGGCATTGATTTCACGGTGCCCATTTTCCCTAACAGCCTCAGCTCGTATTTGCCTACCTGTGCTTTGGCCCAACAAAGGACCCAAGCTACGAGTCAGTTAACACAGAACCAGAGGAAGGTCCGGGGGAAGACAAACACCGGACTCATTCATGGCCTGGGGATTGACCCTAGCCCTTTTAAAGTGCCTAGAAATACCCTTCAGTTGGCACCATCTTGGAAGCAGTGGAGGGCAGGTGTTCCTTCTTCCTGTTAATTTCAATCTCCTACTCTTAATAATAGCAGGTTTCCTAACACCCTTTTGGTGCGGGACCGGGTGTCTCGTGGCTTGTCTAATGCACAGTGTGTTGGGCTCACGCGCTATGCTCGCTCGTTCAGCAAAATATTGGGCCACTTTGACAACATTTTCCAGGGCCTCTTTTGGTTCCCAGTCCGGCCCTGCCAACAAGGCCCTACCTGAAAAAGGCTAGGATGGCAAGTATGGACCAGTTTCAGATTTTCTCATCAATACTTAACAGTGGGGATCCGACATAAATAGAATGTATCTTTGGAAGTTAGTCTGCCAGAACGTTTCATGATTCAAACTAAGTACCGACTTGATAAGCTCATACTGTTTGAGTAACTTAACAGAGTTTGCATTCCAACAGAATACAACATGTGTATTCTGGTGGGTGTTTGGAAAGTATAATGTAAATCCTGGGTGCTGGGTGTTTAGGCAGTGCCGGAATCCCTTAAAGAGCACATTTAAAATAACACGAGATAAGGGCATTCCTTATAATGTTGCGTGCAAAGTATAAAAGGTGTACATCTTTTGAAACTAAAAGCAGTATTTAAATATGTATTAAAGAGTGCAATCAGAGGTGGATTTGACATTTTCACCTGGGACAAATGCCCATGCCCCCCTGCTCTGCCTCTCTCCCCCAAATGCAAACAGCCAGGGCTGCACAGGCCATCCCAGTGAGGTTGTGTCTCGGAAGCAACTTATTTACAACAGGAAGTGATTAACAGAAAGTAATGAGAGATGAGAAAAGGTAACAGGTAGTGACCATTGCTGTCGCAGAGATGAGAAAAGGTAACAGGTAGTGACCATTGCTGTCGCACTTTTTTCTTTAAATTATATAGGGTTTTAACAAGCAATTTAAGTGTGATGGTTGGGTGAAGAGGATACAGAACAAGCAGTCTGAAACAATTAGCTTGTCATGCATTTCATTTCACTTTGTGTCTGTATGAGATTTTTGGAAATTCTCATTAATCTCTATGCTGGACCCTATATGCTTCCATTCAGGATGGGGAAAACAAAGCTACAATCATAGGGGGTCATTTTCCAAGCGAAGCGGAGTGCAAGAAGTGGTGATACATGCATTTATGACCTGCAGGATTTTGTATGATTTGTTATGTGAGGTTGCAGACCAGAGGTCCCCCTTCCAAATCAGATTGGTTTTCGACCAGCATGTATTTTTATGTTGGCAGAAAACCAATGGATTCCTCTGCGATCCATCTGACATTTACACCTGGTAAAAGCAGGCAGATTCCAAAGGAATCCATTGTGGTTGGCTCCCTCAATTATTAATTGTGGAAGTGATTTACACTTTCCCAGATGCATTGTGAAAAAGTAAAGAGCAAAGGCGATTTTCGCCTTTGTTTTACACTTTACTTTTCCAGTACTTGGTTGAAACAATTACAATTAATGAATTGCCCCTTTTGCAGAAAGTGCAAACAGGAGTGGTCCCTTCATGTGCAATTTAGGATTAAAAACAAAATGCTTCTCTAACTCTTTTCATCAACACGTTTCTACAATGATGAATACATTGTCAGATTGATTTATCATTTGACTTGTGATTTTCTAAAGTAATCTGTATAAAATTAAGTATTATTGTAGGCATTCAAAACCAAACTTCAACACATATGTATACCAAGTTGAGCTTGGACGATGCATGGTCAAGTATCTAAATTTCAGGCTAGGCTCAAATTCTGGCTTTACCACTCAAGCAACGTGGGTGATCCTGTACAAATCATTTAATTTCACTATGTCGTACCTGCTAAAATTAGGTGCCCGTAGAAGTGATTCATTTTGCATTAAATGCTATTCCAAATGCCCCACTCATGGTTTAATAGATGGGCAGCACAAGCATTGGAACCTGCCAAGAACACACACACACACACACACACACACACACGCATCTTTCTTTGAAAATATCAGGCTGCATTTATTGAACAAAATTGTGTTATTCAATAGCAAATCAAAGTAAACACATCAAACAAAAAGTCATCATGGACAATAGCATATTATAACCAGTATGTACCAAACAATGATGTAAAGGGGCAAGGTAGGGAAGCAAGTCCCTCTCTTCCCTGCCACACCCCAACAGGAGTGATTCCAGGAGGCCGGAAACCCCTCAACCTGCACAGTCTGTCTCTTCATGCAGCTCTGAAGGACAGAAGAGAGGACCCAAAGTAGGAGTCCTCCCGTCCCCTGCACACTCTCGAGGTACGCTACAACAAGCGAGAAATATTTTAGAATTAGTGGTAGCTATTACACTTAAGTATCAATAGGTATCTTCAATTAGAATGTGGCTTACAAATAAACATCAATTTCCTTGTAAAAGGGAAAGAGACAAAATCATTTCCCATTTATTCATAAACAATGGTTGAAGAATAAAAAACACATCATTATTGAAAGTAGTCCAATGTTGTATGCTGATGCGTTTCTTGGTTGATCCTCTTCTTCAAAAGCCTTCAAGGACTACAGCATATACAAAATAAAACATACAGAATAGACAAAAGAACGAAAGATAGTGTTAGGCCTAACTTCAGCATGTAAGTCAATCATTTTATATACAGTCTTAAACAGTCCAACAATACTCTAGCGGTGATCAACATGGCAAATGAATGTCCATGGTGTCAACATGGGGCAAATGTTACATTTGAAGAGTCAAACAGTGTGTTGGTGCTGTAATATTTAGTTCAAGATCGAACGTAACCCACACCAAGGGAAGAGTGGTGTGAGAGGATATAGAATGGTAGATGATCTTATTCAAAAGCATATAAAAAAGCCATGTGAGTATACCGAGTTTGAGAATAGAGTGAGATGATGAAAGAAATGGAGGAACACCCAGTTCAAGGAAAATATCAAAAACAATTAATATAGGTCAATTGAGAAAGAGGTAAAAGAGTGGGAAAGGGAGTAACATACAGATGTCGGTCTCAGTACCTCAGTGATGTAAAAAGCAGACGTGGTGCTGCAGAAAAGACCACGTTCATGTTGGTCCAATATATAAGGTAGCGAAATAAAAGGTGTGAAAATTAGAAGTAGAAATGGTACGAAAAAAAGTTAAATGTGCAAAAAGGTCTAAAATAAATGTACACTAAAGACAGAGGTGACTAAGGAAACGAGTGTGAAAAATAGTACCTCTAAAATCTAGCAGGTACACATACACTGGAAGGCGAAATATAGAAAGTTTAGAAAAAGTAGCGTGGTGGTTCACCAGAAGCCATGTCCATGGCGATCCACTATCTGTTGAGCAAGACAAAAAAAGAGAAAAAATAGAATCTATGAATAAGCTAGAGATGGAAGCCAGATATGTCGGTATATTATGATAGGTTATTTATAACGCGCTTAATACCCAGAGGTTTCTAAGTGCGGACCCGCGGATCGAACCTGTGTTGCTCCGTGTGGTCTTGCTTCCAAGGCGAGCACGTTGCCGCTGAGCTATCCTCCCGAGACCTAGTAGCAATTAAGATACGGGGGAGACTTGGGCTAGAATATAGGTATACTCACAACCGACACCAGAGTCGTATCCGATAGTAATGGTGATGCTAGAGTTCGAAGAACGAAGTGTTCATGAAGATCTAATGGCAGTCATGACAAGTGTGCTGATGTGGAGGGCAGATCCTGTCTGTAAAGTAATGGAGCATATGCTTTAGCAATATACGATTGAGCAGGCTCTTATCCGGAGACAAGATGTAGCATATGGTAATAGGGAGCCGAAATGCGGGGCGTCTGCTTACCTCAAGTATGAAGAAAACTGTGACTCGCAGAGTCGTACGCGTTCTGCAGGAAAGTCCTTATCCATGGGTACCCAGGACAGTCAGGAGTATGAAGCCCTCTAGTGTTGGCTATAGTGTTAGTGCGGCCATGTTGTGAAACAAAGAAAAAATAGTTGGCGGACTAACTATGGTAGGGATGGACATAGTGGCGGCCATCTTGGACAATGGTTATGAAGGGTCTAATGGTAACGAGCTGTCATTATTACTTAATAAATAACTAGAACATGTATCGATAGATGAATGGAAATTATCTAATGTAGGTAAAAATGTTAATCCTGTCATCTAGTATGGAGATAAATTGTCAGTAAATGGACCGTGTTATTAATATAAGTTGCGGTGGCCATCTTGTAAGAGTGACATATTTTAAGAGAACTGGCTATTGGTGGTGAAAAAAATGAGTGAAATAAATAAAATGAATAGTAAAGTTGAATTAACCTGGCAATCCAGGGATGCAAGAATATATCTAGAACTCTGACTGCTACAAAATGTAACTATGATCAATAAATAGAGTCAGAATGGTAAGTATATAAGTTAATGTAATTAAAGATGGCCCATTGTGTTGACATCATGGTTCATGACAATGTTGATAGTGTCCACATTTCTCAACAAGAATATTCAGGCACTGGTTACAGATAGAATACAATTTCCATGAACTCAATTGTGATGGTACAGATACATACTGTAAGAAATAAATGAATGATGTAAAAAACAAATAAATGAATACATCAAACAACCCTAATACTGGGTACATACATACGGTAATCATAAGAAGTGCATATCTTCCTGTGGGTGATTACCAGTGTGGCTAAATGGTACATTTATTTTACAATGGAAGATTACTGAGGTTCTTTTGACTCAGAGGACCCGATGTGGTCTTACCAGACAGAGTGGTATCATCAGTACAGTATAATCTAATGGTCAAACATAATATATCTGATAAGGAAACTTAGAGAGAGTGAGAGAGTGTAATCATAAACATCAAAAGCGTTTCACTGATTTACACTAGGTCCATAGTTTCACTCAAATCGTATAAATTCAGTAAAGTCAGTCAATCATAGATGAACTGTAGGCTTCGGTGGAGAGGTTGTAACCCCAGTATCTGATTCATGATAGTGATATCTTCTTAGGGTCCTTGATGTGTAACGGTATCTATAATCCTTGGCAGAGTCTGGGTAGGGGATTTGAATTGCTATGTAAAGCAGTTCAAGGATACTTCTTCATTGAGGCCTATTGGGTGTCTTGTTTCCAGTAAGTATATCCAATATTTTTCTCTCTGTGCGAGAAGCATAGTATAGATACCACCTCTCGGTGGTCTTTTAACTACTTCAATAACTTGGAATCTCAATTGGACGATGTTATGTCTAAATTCCATAAAGTGTCTGGGCACAGCTGATTTTTGATTCTTACACCGAATAGTTGATTTGTGTTCAGATATTCGTTCTTTCAAGGGTCTGGTGGTCTGACCAATATAGAGTTTACCGCAAGGACATTTCAATGCGTATATTATGCCTGCAGATAAACAAGTTGCAAAATGTTTGATTTTGATTTTTCTCCCTGTTTGTGGATGTAAAATGGTATCACCTTTGATCACATTATTGCAATTAATGCAGTTTAGACAGGGGAAAGTAGCCATCTTTTTAGTTTGTAAAAGCTGCTGTTTCTCTTTTGTGGGTCTTTCTGCCTTCACGAGTCTGTCTCTAAGATTGCAACCTCTTTTAAATGCCATCATAGGCGTTCTTGGAAATAGTTCCTTCATATGTTGATCATTGTGGAGTATTTTCCAGTGCTTTCGAATCGATTTACTGATCTGAAAACGTTGTCATGAAAACGTAGAAATGTACAGTAAAGGGGTTGTCTTGTCTTTGACTTCAGGTATCGAAAGGTGTTCTTGTGTTAGCTGCTTGGATCTTCTACTAGCATGTTGTAGTATGTTGTCTGGATATCCTCTCCTTTCAAAGCGGTCAATGAGTTGGGAACACTCCACGTCTAAACCTGCTGGGTCCGAGATGATTCTCTTTAGCCTGAGTATCTGACTATATGGGAGGCTTTTCAGCATCGGTTTAGGGTGAAATCTTGTAACATGTAACAAATTATTGGCATCTGTTGGTTTATGGTGGATTGTGGTGACGATGTTTCCCTTGTTGATGTTCAATTTGACATCTAGGAAGTGTAGATAAGGTTCTCCGATCTCCATTGTGAATTTAATCTTTGAGTGTACCGTGTTCATGTAGAACAAGAAAAGATCTAATTCAGCTCTTGTACGGCACCAAATACCAAAGATATCGTCTATGAAGCGTTTCCATGAAAGGATTTTCGGAGACCACGTTAAGTTGTTCAGAACATGATCTAGTTCCAATTTATGCATATAGGTATTTGCGTACAACGGGGCCATTGCTGAGCCCATAGATGTTCCCGATATTTGTTTGTAAAGTTTGCCCTGAAAACGAAAGTAGCTATTTTGTAAAATCAAGCTTAACAATTCTACAACAAATTCTGGATCACCTCTTATATTGGCAGAGTTAGAGAGGAGCCATGTAACGGCATTAAAGCCCTCATTATGTGGTATGGAGGTGTAAAGACTACACACATCCATACTGAAGAGAAAACAATCAGGTCCTATTGCTGAGATTTCATTGAGGGAATTCAGGAAATCAGTTGTATCTTTAAGGTACTTAGGGATGTTTTGAATGAGAGGTTGTAACAATCGATCGACGTAGATAGCTAGCGGGTCAAAAATGCTCTCCGTTCCTGCAACTATGGGCCTGAGAGGTGGATTCTGGTTGTCTTTGTGGATTTTAGGAAGGCCATAAATTTGTTATAGGGTGATTGTTGATGAGGTATTCTGGTTTTCACACTTATCCATTCATTGTCCAATGCGTTATCTACTGATGTTTGATCTGATTCTTTGAAGGGGGTCACCATTTAGTTCGATATAAGTTGTAGTGTCATTCAACTGTTCCAGGCATCTGTTGATGTAGTAACTTGTATCCATAACCACTATCGCCCCACCTTTGTCAGCTGGTTTGATCACCAGATCTTCATCTCATGCTAATGTCTCAATATGTTCCAATTGGCTATTTTTAATATTGACTGGAGATGTTCTCTGGTAATTAATCCTTTTACAGTCACTGAGTACACTTTTCTCAAATAAATCGAGAATGGCATTTTGTTTTTATTTTGTTTTATTTTCTGTAACACCGAGAATGGCATTTTGTATTGGCGGGTCAAATGTACTTTTTTGGCGTAACTCCAAATTATCTCCCCTTCCATCATCATTCCCTGGTTCAATTTCAAAAAACATCTTTAATCTAATTTTCCTCAAGAGTTTATGTAGGCAAACCTGTTCTTCAAATAAAAATGTGTTGCACGTTGGGACGAATGAGAGGCTTCTATTCAAGATAAACAGTTGGTCACTTGAGAGTGTTTTACTAGAGATATTAATCCCTAGATTAGTGGTTATTTGTTCTTTCCTTTTGGTTGTCTTTTTGCCTCTTCTGGTCTTTCTCTTTGTCTGTCTCTCAGACCTAAAAAAGCCCCTGATGGTACTTGTGTTGTCCCAGTTTGATGTTCAGTTGACCTTGCAGAGAGCATACCCGATGTTTCCCCTTGAGTTGAAGGATGGTGTTGACTTGATGTTTGAGGGATTGGATCTCATATACTTCCACTGCTACTGTCACTGCCGGAGTTTGGAGAGTTGGGACGTGCTGATCTATTTCTATTAAAATTGCGGTGATGGTAGAATTCTTGCCACGTATAAACAATGTCATTTAGGTAATCAAATGTGTCTCGTTTGAATTTTCTCAATTTCCTTTGTTCAATGTCCAGTTTGTAGTTGTTCAGTTTGTCATTGATCTCTTCTAAGAGGTTTTTAAGATCTTCGGCTGATTTGAATTCAGATAACTGAGTTTTCAATGCATCGATATCAGTGTCAATAGTGGTCAATGATTTAGATAATTCCTCTATGGTTAATAGAATGAGATCGAGTGAGCATTTGTTTAAGATCTAATCCCATTTAGCAACAAATGCCTTATTTTCACTGCAAAGAGTCTCATGCAGCTCTCCCAGCCCTAGCACTCTCGCCTACCTGCTAGCACTCCCTCAACTCAATTAAAATGTGCTGCAAAAACGCAACATAATTTTCTAAGAAACAAAATCTCCTATTCCTTACTTCAGTATTCTGGGGGAGTATATCTTTCACATAAGAAGGAGGGACCACAAGCGCCTCCTCTGGGGCCTCTTGAGAGTAGCCACAGTGTTCCGGAAGGCATTGTTGGGCGAACACCATCATCTGAGATGGTACAAAGACTGGGCGCCTCACTGCTCCACCCTCTCAGAGGAGGTGGAGGATGCATCACCCTCGATGTTCCCCAGCCAGGCTAAGAAAAACATGTTGGGGGCTGGTCGGAGTAGGTGGGAGTGGAGGTAAATAGGAATGGTGATTAGGGGAGCTGAAGGGAGGTGACTGGGGGTGAAAGGTGGAAGAGGATAGGACATAATAGCAAGGGAAGAGCAGATGGGAAGGGAAAATAGGTAGATTGATTTTGCAACACTATTTTCCCTGCTTCTCCTTTTGCTTTGTCCTGTTTTTTTATAGAGTGGTGCACATGTATTTTTCCAGATCTCGGAAGACATTTTTGCTGGATCACGGATCAGGGAAATCTGGATCGATGCCAGCAATTTCTTTAGGGTGTTCCTAGACCCAAACCCAATGGAATTTTCGGCCCCCCTGAAACCTGGCCCACCCATGAATGATCTCTCACACGCTCTGAAAGAAATTGAAGGTTAGTGAAGAGATCCACCACACCAATGATAGAGAGAGTGTGGTATTAGATGTTTTTATTCATAAAATCACCAACACGTGTTTGTTTTGGTTTTTAGAGTTGTGACGTTTGAAGAGTTTTAGACAATGCGTTGCTTTTGACCAAACTGTGCTACTATACAGTGTCCTGAAGATGGGCTCATCAGACCATGTGAATGAGATTGAATCAATCACGTGCTTTTTAGATTAGACACCCAGAAACACAGTTTAGTGTCGACAAAGCGGAGGGAGTATAACAAAGAGGGTTAATCGATTTTTGCTAATATATCCCTCACTTCCCTACTAACCTCACTTCTGTATGACACAATTTGACTCAGATATTTATTTGTGTTTATTGCCCTACCTATTCAGGGCCTTTTTGATTGTCAGACCATGTACTGTTGTTTTAAGTTTATTATGCTTACATGTTTTATGTTTTGTAGATAATGATTAAAATATGTTAAATGTGTGCATTTCTGTCTAAACAAAATATGACAGTTCTTTAAGTGGTGTTAAGTGTGGATTATCACACCTTGGGCCTGTGAAGGTGGGTAGCTGTTTTGTGGAACCCTTTTTTGTGTATTGTATGAACTTTCGACTAGCACTGAAGACTCCTTCCTGGATGTGGGTTGTAGACTCTAAACTTTTTACTCTCTTTTCCCTTACTCATTGAATCCCTCCTTCCTCTTTCCTGACTTCCCATATCACACCCACAAGACTTCAATCACCTTGGAAGGGGCTCACAATACTGGAAAAAACAGTTTTTGGGATCAGGCAGGAAACTTCTTAATTGAAAGGCCCGCTTTCCACTGAATGTCGCACTGAATGGTGAATCAGCCTGCAATGACATGTGATGTACTGAGGGCGTTATAATTCCCTGCTCTGCCAGACTTGAAGGCAGGGGCTCAGGGACTTTAAGGAAAGCAAGTGTGGCTAAACACTTGACTAGGAGGTGTGAGTTCCTTCTGCACCCCCTAACAAGGGCAAACTGACAACTTCAAAGGGGGTAATAAAAATCTCTGGTCACCGGCTGTGGGGGATAAAGCACCCCTCCCACAGAGATCCTCCAAATTGACATTAAAGGACTGAGTCTATTTGTAGGCATTTTTGCAACAATTAGAATAAGAAATCATTTCTTTTTATGCTATGTTTTTATGTAATTTCCAGGCGTTTTTTAAGAGCTATAGTGACTTTTCCTAGGACTTTGGGGACTGAAATGGCCAGTTAAGACTGGTTTCTGGCTGCTCGGAAGATGTGACAAGTATGAGATTTAATGGAACGATGGAAGGAGAAATTAGCAATATGTGTGATCATTTGCAAAGTCATAACTATTATACATTTTATGAAAATGGCAAAAATGTGCCTAAGGGCCATGTTACCTCGTATGGAGTTGGCAATCGGCTTACTTAATTCCCTATGACCCCCTCAAACCGCATATCTAATGCATATGTCAGGGGCTAGTAGAAATATGAAGTTATAAGACATAACTGGGTTTTTGTCAAAAAGTGGTGAAGAGAACAAAGAAGGGTGATAAAATGCCAATAGACAGATGGTGCCCTCTTCCGTTGGACCAATGATGCCAGGGGGCGGAGATAGTAATGGTAAACTGCCCTATCCAAGGGGTAGGCATAGTTATAGAGTACTCTCCCTAGATTGTAAAGTGAATGATGTCATTTGGGCTATATAAGGGGGACTGTACTAAGTCAGGGAACACACAAGAATCCGGGGAGACAGGAGAAGGAGGACAGAGAGGAGGCAGCTGAACCATACCAAGGAGAGTGCATTGACCAGACCCCTTGCCTAGCTGTCCAGAGGGTACTGACATCCCGCTGGATGCCCAGAATCCCAAACCAAGGAGAGTGCAGTGACCAGACCCCTTGCCTAGCTGTCCAGAGGGCCCTGAGATCCAGCTGACTTTTCAGAATCCCAAACCAAGGCTTAATTTAGTTTAGTTTAGTTTATTTTCTTATATAGCACGCCTAACCCACAGGTATCTGGGCCCTTAAACTTAGGCACAGAAGGTGGGTTACAGATCACCATATAAAACAGTCACAAAATATATTACAAGTTACAGATGCAAAATATACACAGCAATATACACACTACATGTTTACATTGATACAAGGTTGAGGCATATTTACAAAATCACAGAGGATATTCAAACTTTACAGTTGATTCAAGAGCAGAGTGTGCCATTTAGCGATACACTATGTATAGCGTATTGTGAAAGACAGAGAGAGCATGGTTAGACTGCAGATTGGGTGCAGAGCCAGGATTTGGTTTTGGCTCTGAAGGACCAGAAAGAAGGTTCAGCTCTTATGTCAGGGGGCAGGGAGTTCCAACATTTGGCTGCTAACACTAGGAAGCTGGATCCTCCAGCAGTTTTTAAGTTGTATTTAGAGATGGTGAGTTCATTGAGGTAGTTAGATCTGGTTGGTCTGTTCCACTGGTGTCTGCAGAATTTGTCAGACAGGTATTTTGGGGCCGTGTTAGAGAGGCATTTGTGAGTGATGACTAGTGATCGAAGGGTGATTCTGTCACGCACCGGAAGCCAGACTGCTTCCTTTCCAAGGACTGAGATGTGGCTGTAGCGTGGGATGTTTAATGCTGATCTTAAAGCATTATTCTGGAGAACTTGGAGTTTATTTAGGTTCCAAGTGGAGGAGCCAAGGAATAAGGTGTTGCAATAATCCAGCTTCAATAGGATTAAAGCTCTGGCAAGTGGGGTACAACTGTTAGTGGATAAGAATTGTTTACAGGCATTAATGAGTTTGTTAGTGTAGGCAGTGGCGGATGCTGTGGAGTTTACTAGTTTACTTGTTTTTTTTAGTGATAGGGTGGAGTCTAAGTAGACCCCAAGCATTTTGACTTCACTAGAAACTTTTATAGTGTTCCCATCGATGATGAACCCTGAATAGTGGCTGTCTAAGTTGTTGAGGCGGTCATGGGAACCGATGATCAAGAGTTCAGTCTTGTCTCATCATTTAGACATAGACTGTGCGTAGCCATCCAGGCTTGGATCTCAAGATAGATGTCATTGATCAGCTTGGTGTCTTTGGTGTAACAGCCAGTGTGTCATGCCACTCACCCGGCGGTCTGGTCTTTCCGCTCCTGCCCGATCGGCTCCCTCCTGGCGGCTCTATCCTCGCTTCCGATCTTGGGGTTCGGCTCCCCGGGGTATTCCGGGAGTCCGGCGTTATGTTTCGCTGCGCATGCGCGGTCGCTCGTGTCCTCACGCCCGCGCATGCGCAGTGTATTGGGCACTCGGAGCAACGAGGGCTTGCTTCTCAAGCCTCGTTCTGGGCTCGCCAGCACCTGGGAACGAGGCGGATTGCGGTACAAGCCTCTCAGGTGCTGGCAGCCCTATAAAATGAGTCCAGGCCATGTTCTATCGCGTCTCAACGCGGTTTTGCCCAGACCGTGTTTTCGCTCCGCTCCCCTGTCCCGTTGGTTCACACCTGTCCCAGGCCATTACCTTTTACCTGCTGATCTCCTGGTTCTAATCTGTGTCCTGGGCCCATTCCCTTCCACCTGGTTGCTCTCCTGGTTCAAATCTGTTTCCCTGGTCAGTGTCCTCTATCAGGTTGCTCCCTCCTGGTTCCCTTCGGTTCCCCTGGCCATTATCCTTACCTGCCAGACCCTATCAGTTCCCTACCTGTCCTTTTGACCATAATCAGCTTGTTCTCCCCCAGTCCTTCTGCGCTCCTGCCTTGCCTGCCTCTTCCTTGGTGCTTGTCTGCGAACTCCCCCTTGCCTGCCTGGTACCTAACCGCCGTGGACAAGACCCGCCTGCTACCGGATATTTCTTCTACTGCTACGGAAGGACAAACCATTCTCTGCTCCCCCTGCCAGTGCTCGCACTGTCCTGACGTCACGATAATCAGGGGTAAAGCACATCGTGACGTTGGGAGTCGGTTCATCCTCCGCCCAGTTGCTAAGTTTGGGTTTAGGTTTGGACTGGCTACCCGCGTTACACTAGCTTCGGAGAAGAACAGACAGTCTGGCTGCCAACCAAAGACCTTCAGCAAGACAAACAGGTACCCTCCGATCTCGTGATATCCACTATAACAGATTGAGACGCCTGCCTTCGTGTTCCGAGATGGAGGAGGATCAGGATCTTCGCAACGAGGTACGGGCTCTCAGAGCAGAAATGACGGCATTACGACAAGAGAACCAAACATTGCGACAATTGGTGATGCAGGGAGCCGTAGGAAGCACTTCGGCAGAAAACATCTTAGCCCACACTGCACCAATCAAATTTGATGGGGATCCACGACGTGTCGCCGAATTCTGTAATCATTGCCGGATCCATTTCCTTTTCAGAGCAAACCACTTCAACAATGACAAAGCCAAAATTGGGTACATCTTGGGAAACTTGGCTGGAAATGCTTTGGCTTGGGCGACACCCCTGGTTGCCACTAACAGTCCTGTCTTAAATGATTTTGTGGGCTTTGAAAAGGCCTTTTTGGAGGTCTTCCAGACTCCCAATTTGGCTTCAGTTGCTCAGAACCAACTGATGGACATCAAGCAGGGAAACGCAGACGTAATATCATACATAAGTCGTTTCCGACAACTGGCAACGGATTCACAATGGCCGGAAATAACGCAGAAAACCTTGTTTCGTCGGGGTTTGAGAGAAGAATACAAGGATGAGTTAATACACATTCCAGAGCCAGAGACCTTCTAACGTCTCATCGAACAGGTACTTCGGATAGACCAAAGATTGACAGAACGGAAGGTTGAGAGACGTCGGTTCGAGAGGGCCAATGCCAGAATGCCTAGTATTCCTACTGGTACCTTTGGTCCTTCGGAATCCGGACCCAAACCTATGCAGTTGGGGGCCATTAGAGGTCCTTTACCTGAGGAAGAGAAGAGACGCAGGAGGAATCTACGTCTATGCCTCTACTGTGGGGCTGCTGGCCACTTTTTGGGTACCTGCCCTCTTCGACCACAAAAGAAGGCGGGAAACTAGTGGACCTGTCGTGTAACGGAAAGGCTACGACGGGTCCAACTTCTTTATCTGTCCTTTCCCACTCCTGTTCGGTGCTCCAGCCCATGCAACCTGCCGTCTTGATGACCATGAAGATCAACATACAATGGATGGACCGGTCTTTGGAAGTCCAGGGATTGTTGGATTGCGGAGCCTCGGGAAACTATATTGACGAGGTATTCGCTACCACAAACCGGATACCGCTTTTGCCTAGAGGAACGGTCTTACCAGTCGAAGTCATTGATGGAACACCCTTGTCCTCGGGACCCATCCGCTTACATACCGTGGAACTATCTCTTTTTGTCTCAGAACACAAGGAACAAATAGCATTGGACGTGATCAAGTCTCCCACATACAAGGTGGTCTTGGGGCTATCTTGGCTTCAACATCACAATCCGGTGATTAACTGGGAGACCCGTACTCTGACTTTTGCCTCCGCCTTTTGTCTTCAGCATTGTACCCCATCAGCCTTATCCCAAGACTCGGATCTCACTACCACACTGGAATCTAGTGGTACTGGGTCTGGTGTGAATTCGGTTTCTCAGATACCACAGGTATACATCGACTTCGAACATGTGTTCTCTGAGCCTATTGACATTCCCTTGCCGCCACATCGGCCTTTTGACTGTGCCATTGACCTACTTCCTGACTCCAAGATACCTCATGGCAAGGTGTATGCTTTAACTCAAACTGAGAGACAGGTATTGCAGGACTATTTGGCCGACTGTATGAAGAAAGGATACATAGTTCCTTCTAAATCACCTGCAGGGTTTCCTCTGTTTTTTGTCAAAAAGAAAGAAGGAACATTACGTCCGTGCATAGATTATCGGCAGTTGAACGACATCACCGTAAAGGATCGCTACCCATTACCTTTAATCCGAAACATTCTAGAAACCCTACATTCGGCCCAGATTTTTACCAAACTGGATCTACGGGGTGCTTATCACCTAGTCCGGATCAAGGACGGGGACGAGTGGAAGACGGCTTTTAAGACACCTTACGGGCATTATGAGTATAGGGTAATGCCTTTCGGCCTGTGTAATGCCCCAGCCATCTTCCAGCGCCTAATGGACAACATCTTTGGTGACTTGACAGGCATATCTGTTTGGATCTATCTGGATGACATATTGATATTTTCCTGTACCTCGGGGGAACACGTTGGACACGTCCGAGAGGTCCTCCATCGTTTGTCACTGAATCATCTGTTCGTCAAGGCAGAGAAGTGTTCCTTCCACCAGGACAAGATGGAATTCTTGGGCTATGTGATTAGCAGTGCAGGTATCCAGATGGATCCCGGAAAGGTCCAAGCGATTAAAGAATGGAGACCGCCTCATGATGTTAAGTCACTTCAGCGGTTTTTGGGATTCGCCAATTTTTATCGGCGTTTTATCCCGTCCTTTTCTCGGATTACGGCTCCCCTTACTAGACTGACCAGTAACAAGGTTCTATTTCAATGGGATTCTCACGCCGCGCTGGCATTCGATTCTTTGAAGACGGCTTTCTGCTCCGCTCCAGTTTTGCGCCATCCTCAAGACGAGCTGCCTTATATTGTGGAGGCTGATGCTTCAGATTTTGCTGTGGGAGCCGTTCTTCTCCAACAGGATGGACTTACTTCCTTCGAACACCCTGTGGCCTACTACTCTCGTAAATTAACTCCCAGTGAAAGAAATTATGCGGTCATAGAAAGGGAGCTGTTGGCCATCAAGACTGCCTTCGAAGAATGGAGACATCATCTGCTTGGGGGCCGCTTTCCGGTGGAGGTGCGCACCGATCACCGAAACCTACAGTATCTTCGTTCCTTGCAGTGTCGCACGCCACGTCAGGCCCGATGGGCCTTTTTCTTTTCTCCCTATGTCTTCAACATAACGTACATACCTTGCACTTCCAATCTGAAGGCTGACGCCTTGTCTCGTTCTTTGGATAAGGGAGGGGAGGATTCCGGTCTCGAAATGCCCTTAATCTCGCCTAGTCATTTTCTGTTGACTTTCTCTCCCTATCTTCAGACCATTCAACGGGAGACTTTGATGGATCCTGAAAGAACGACTCTCCGTAGGAGGACGTTGGTCACGGAACGTGATGGTCTACTCTTCTATCGAGGGAGACTGTACATCCCAAGGGGTACGGTTCGCAAGTCTATACTACATGGCTTTCATGACTCGTGCATCGGAGGACATCGTGGTGTCCGAGCCACCCAAGATTTCGTATCCAGACAGTTTTGGTGGCCCGGCTGGGCTCGAGAAGTCAATGAATACGTGAAGAGTTGTCCGGTCTGCGCCCAGATCAAGGCTCCCAGGAGGCGTCCATTGGGGTTGTTACGACCCTCTGAAATACCGCCATATCCTTGGCACACCATTGCAACTGACTTTATTGTCGAGTTACCACCCTCAGACGGATGTACCTGTATTATGGTGGTAGTGGACTGCTTCACCAAGCTCGCCCATTTCATTTCTTTCCATGCGATACCCACAGCCGCTCAAATGGCATCTGCCTTTTTGCATGAAATATATCGCCTACATGGCTTACCTGAGAAGATTATCTCGGATAGGGGGCCTCAGTTCCTTTCCTCCTTTTGGTCCAAACTGTGTGATCATCTTGGCATTCGCAGAGCATTGAGTTCCGGTTACCACCCTCAGACCAACGGTCAGACAGAGAGGACTAACCAAACCCTGGAGGACTATCTTCGGTGTTATGCTAACGCCACGCAATCCAACTGGAGATCGCTTCTTGATCTGGCGGAGGTCTCCTATAACAACTCCATACATGCCTCTATCGGGGTGAGTCCATTCTACTGTTCTACGGGTCAACACCCCAAACTGCTGCCTTTTCGTCCAGTGTTGCCCAGTATCGTTCCTTCTGCTGATCATTTGGTATCCACCATACAGAGGCATCACGAGTTGGCACGTGGGACCCTGACGGAGGCACGGGAGCGCATGAAGAGACAAGCAGACAGGGGTCGAACCCTGGAACCCGATTTCCAGGTGGGGGATCGGGTTTGGTTATCTTCAAAGAATCTACCTCTTCGTAACCTCCCTATCAAGCTAGCACCTCGTTATTTTGGTCCATTCAGGGTCATTCAGCGCTTGTCCTCTGTGACCTTTCGTCTTCAGCTACCCCCTTCCTGGCGGATTCATCCCGTTTTCCATGTTTCCCTCCTGAAGCCCTATGTGGTTGACGAGTATGGACGTGCAAGTCCTGGTCGAGCCTCTGTCCAGGTACGGGGGTTTCCCGAATTTGAGGTTCAGGAGATTTGTGACTCGCGTTTACGTCGGGGTGTGCTTCACTATTTGGTGGACTGGAAGGGTTACCCGGCTTGCGATCGCACCTGGGAACCACATGTTCATGTGCACGCTCCCCGTCTTATCCGCGAGTTCTATCAGCGGTTTCCTTGGAAACCTGGGGCCCCGGGTCTTTCTGGGGGGGGTCATAGTGTCATGCCACTCACCCGGCGGTCTGGTCTTTCCGCTCCTGCCCGATCGGCTCCCTCCTGGCGGCTCTATCCTCGCTTCCGATCTTGGGGTTCGGCTCCCCGGGGTATTCCGGGAGTTCGGCGTTATGTTTCGCTGCGCATGCGCGGTCGCTCGTGTCCTCGCGCCCGCGCATGCGCAGTGTATTGGGCACTCGGAGCAACGAGGGCTTGCTTCTCAAGCCTCGTTCTGGGCTCGCCAGCACCTGGGAACGAGGCGGATTGCGGTACAAGCCTCTCAGGTGCTGGCAGCCCTATAAAATGAGTCCAGGCCATGTTCTATCGCGTCTCAACGCGGTTTTGCCCAGACCGTGTTTTCGCTCCGCTCCCCTGTCCCGTTGGTTCACACCTGTCCCAGGCCATTACCTTTTACCTGCTGATCTCCTGGTTCTAATCTGTGTCCTGGGCCCATTCCCTTCCACCTGGTTGCTCTCCTGGTTCAAATCTGTTTCCCTGGTCAGTGTCCTCTATCAGGTTGCTCCCTCCTGGTTCCCTTCGGTTCCCCTGGCCATTATCCTTACCTGCCAGACCCTATCAGTTCCCTACCTGTCCTTTTGACCATAATCAGCTTGTTCTCCCCCAGTCCTTCTGCGCTCCTGCCTTGCCTGCCTCTTCCTTGGTGCTTGTCTGCGAACTCCCCCTTGCCTGCCTGGTACCTAACCGCCGTGGACAAGACCCGCCTGCTACCGGATATTTCTTCTACTGCTACGGAAGGACAAACCATTCTCTGCTCCCCCTGCCAGTGCTCGCACTGTCCTGACGTCACGATAATCAGGGGTAAAGCACACCGTGACGTTGGGAGTCGGTTCATCCTCCGCCCAGTTGCTAAGTTTGGGTTTAGGTTTGGACTGGCTACCCGCGTTACACTAGCTTCGGAGAAGAACAGACAGTCTGGCTGCCAACCAAAGACCTTCAGCAAGACAAACAGGTACCCTCCGATCTCGTGATATCCACTATAACACAGTGAGCGTGTTGAGGATCTGGGTGTCATCCGCATAATTCATGTAGGTGACATCCAGATTGTCAAGACGCTTAAAGAGAAGATTAGTAAATATATTATAAAGCGTGGGGGAAACGCAGGAACCCTGCATCCCTCCACAATGGATGGGGAAAGGTGGTGCAGATACTGAAGGCGCAAAAACCCTAGTGGTTCTATTGGCAAGGAAGGATTGGATCCAGCTGCAGCATTCGGAGAGAAGGCTGCTGCTGTGGTTAGATGTTTAGTCAGGATTTTACGGTCAACCAAATCGAAGGCTGCTGAAAGATCTAATAATAAGAGGATACCTTTGTCTTTTTCGCTTCGTCCATCTGTACTTTTAAATCTAAGAGAGCCGTCTCAGTACCATGTCTGGGTTTGAAGCCGGACTGTCGGAGGCCTAATATCTCGTTGTCTTCCAAGTGTTTTTGAATTTGGATATAGGCGGCACAGTCTAGAATTTTCAAGAGAAAGGGGATTGTTGTGATATGCCTGAAATTAGTAGGAATGTTAGGGTCAAGGTTAGGTTTTTTTAGAAGCAGCATTGTAAAAGCAAAAGGAAATATCGAGGCTGAGTACCCCAAAAGGAAATACACCAAACACGGGCTTATAAAGATTCACAGATCTTTATTCTAAAATGGTACAGTTTACAAAGAAACGAAGTACATCACAGCGAATACCAGCCCTTTCGGTGTGAGAAGTGAGAGGTACTGGGCGTCTAAACAGTTGCACATTTTATACATTTCCAATTACAATGTCCAGCCCTTCTACAGGTTAATGATACATGGTCTAGAGTTTGTGCTGAGTTCACTTCTGGCTTGACCAACTATATGCATGTGGATCATCTTCAGTTTGCATATAAACAAGTTACAATGGTAACAGTGTATTCTCAGATTTAACAATAAGCCTTAACTCATATCCTATACAATGCAGTTCAGCTAGTCTCCACGTTCAGTATTTGTATAACATTGTATTTGATGTATGTCCGCAGATCGGACTTGTTGGCACAGACAATCCTCTGTCTACAAGTTAGGCATGGGACAAGGTCTCTTTACTCAACCCAAACATTCGGCCAACATTCAGTTTCAACATTAACTCACATACAAGATTCAGGACGGCTCAGTTACAAGCAGGAAACACTGTCCACCATTTTAGAACACAGAATCACTTGAGAATAGAAATCAAAATGGTGGATGGACCTAAAATGGCGACGAAGCCGATCTAAGTTCGGAACTTTGCAACGCGGTTTTCCTCGCAGAGCGACTGGGCTTGGGCCAATATATACAATAAAGGAAGCACAATATGATATCCTGTTTAGCAAACACTCCTTTTGGCCTAAGCCAAGCGCTAAACTACTTCTAGTCACTTTACAAGTAACTCCACGTCTCAATGTCCATACATCCTGAATCACTATCGAAAATATCGATTGCCATAAGGTCAGATACTGAGATTTCCTTCAACACTAATTCATTAGATATTTTCTCTGGGGTGTATACCTTGTCTCCTAATGTACCCATCTATTGTGCACAACATCCGCCTAGCATCGCACACATACCAGGAAGACATTGTATACAACAACAGAAAAACAACAGAGTACCTAAAATAATCAGCAAGACTGAAAGTAGCTTCCATCCCCAAGATCGCAAGAAGTCCCAGAACCAAGCGCTAAGATCCCAGTTTCCCTCGGGAACATGCACATCTGAACTGAGAACATGCAGATTTTGTATCGCCCTAAACATAGATGGGGAGCAATCAGGCACGAAAACACAGCAGGCGGACCCCACTAATTTACATACCCCACCACACTCAGCCATGGTGACATCTAATGCCATCCGGTTCTGAAGTGCCACTAACCTTATTGCTTTTTGTTCTAAAGTCATGTTATAGAGTATGTCAGTGGTCCGGCTGATGGTCCTCTCCAGTACTCTCGCTAGTCTCCTGATATCTTCAGAGTTCAGAATTTGCCCCCAAAATGGCACAACGGATTTAGCTACATCGCCCAGAACTTGTGCTGAAGTATCGCCATTCTCGTCCCGCCGTGGACGAGACTTTGAAATTTCTACAATGCTAGCAATGAATACCCCGGGTAACAGAATCCCTAAATAACAGGTTCCCTGCCAATCCCTGGGTGACCATGGAAATGCTACATTACCGCAAACAAAGTAGACAGGTTCGCCTACATACAAAGGTCTGTCCTCACTAGTCAAAATAGCAACGTTGGCGCAACCCTTGAAATCACCCATTGACTGAGTACCATTCTTCTGTATGCAGAAAGAAACTGAATCAGGGCTGTGGTTAACAGTATAAGAAGGTGGCGTGGCATCCCTAATGCCTATAGGAGCCATCTTGAAAGAAATCAAAGATTTAAAAGGACGGGACAGTCTATCAGAAGGCCTGATAGAAGCAATATTAGGCTTGCTCCTATTCGCAAAGAGTGAGCATCCCAGGGGCGTAAGAACACGTTTCTCAAAATCATTCAAGTTAGTTCCATCAAAGTTCCCCGAGATGCTATCGTTCCATCGGCCAAAGAATAGTGCCCTTAGAGAAGCATAGCATGCAGTAAGACTTATTAAAAATGTCATGTGTGGCGTTCATAATGAGTAATAGAGTATTATTATGGTAACTCTGTCTGTGCTGAGAGTCTCTAGGAGATAGAGTGTGCAGATGCACGAAAGGTGTAGAAACAGTAGGTACATTTTCAGTGGGCAACAGAATTTCAAGCGGATGCACTTCTTCCAAATACCAAAATCCTAAGGCAATGACTATTGTAAAACCAGTTAAAACAATCACAAGATAACAATACGTTTTCGGGGCCCACGCATTCGATTGTTCATTTTTACGATTGGTCACACAGTCTCTTATCTGTTCCGTACGAGTGGGAGCAGTTGCAGGCATTGTTTCTTCAAACGAATACACCGAAGTTAATGTGCTGGCGATCTTCTGTACGAGCGTCTTCTTAGTCCTTTCACAAACCCTAGCCAACAGAATACCCTTACGTACAAAGGATCGGGCCAAAGAGACAAGCCCTTCGATGATTTTCCTTGATGGCACAGCCGAACCGTGCAGTAAGTCTATTTCCCCGGACACAAATACTACCTTGTGATCCCTGGTACTGAGTGATCCGCAAACAATGTGTCGTTACTTCCTGATGGAAGCAGTGAATTAAAAGCAGGATTTGACACAAGATTCAGAGCGGAATTAGAAAAAGGAACTGTTGGAGAGTGTGGAGCTGAAGTGGCTGTTTCCCCAGGCCCCATGGGCTCAGGGAGAGTCTCCGATGCACCCTCGATGCCGTTTGATGCTTCGTGATCGTTGGTTACGGTATTGATGAGGGGTTCTGTGTCTTCTGTATTGTGTGGCAAAGGGAAAGGAATCCTCTTGATGTGGGACGCGTGGATCCAGTGCTTCCTGCCCTCCACTCTCACCGCTGTCTGTGTGACCAGGAGAACTAGGTGCGGGCCCCGCCAACGAGGTGTGAGACAAGAAGATTGTTCAAATGACTTGATGAGCACTCTACTCCCCGGCCGTATGGTGTGGCCTGGGCCCTCGTACCTGACAGGTAAAGCCTCTTGCACCTTGTGATAAATCAAATACAGATTTTTAGGTAACTGTCCGCAATAGTCAGAAAGAAGTACATTTTCAACCTCGCGTAGCGAACACGGCTTTGGCAAATTTCAAATGTTAGCTGGCCTACCCATGACCACCTCAAATGGAGAGAGCCCAGTCTTAGTTTGAGGGGTCGTTCTCATAGACAATAACACGATCAGTAAGGCGTCCGGCCATTTCAGTTTGGTGCTGGCAACGTCTTAGCGAGCTTGTTCTTGATGATGCTGTTGTGTCTTGCTACTAAACCAGCATTCTGAGTGTGCCTAGTCGAATGAAACCGTTTATCGATCTGTAATCCCGCGTATATCTGCAGAATTACAGCAGCGATAAAATGTGGACCATTGTCCAACCAGATGACTCTTGGCAAACCAAACCTAGGAAAATATTCCTTCAGCATGGTCTTCGCCGTTGTCATAGCTGTGGCATCTTTGTCAGGAAAGGCTTATAACCATTTACTAAAAGCACAGATAACCACTAGTACGTACTTGTAGTTATTGCAATGCTCCATTTCAATGAAATCGAAGTGTATTACCTCAAAGGGGACGGAAGGTGGACCAAAACTACCCCTAGGAGTCGATGTGCCCTTTCCCACAGTATGCTGCAAACAGATCATACACTCCTGGACAAAGCGATTGGCTACTTTAGAGATTTTATCATTTACCCACATATTCTGCAACATTTTGGTGACTTTTCGTGCGCAAATATGGGCGGGACCATGAGCCATAGCGACCATCATCGTAATGTATGCATCAGCGAGGAACCATTTCCCTTCTACTTTGTCCACCCAATACCCATCATCATCCAATTTTGCCAAAACCTTAACCCATTTCTTAGATTCCTCTAACGTGGCATCAGCTTCAATGTTTTTCACGGATTCAATACCCTCATCCAAAGTACAGGCATTTGTGGCTTCCCTTGAAGTATACATTTCTGAAAAGAAATCAGTGGCAGTCTGTTTGGCTATCTGGTCAGGGAAAGCGTTCCCTTTCCCTACATTATCTATAATCTTCTGATGTGCTGCGCATTTCATGATTGCTAGCTGAGTAGGGAGTGCAAGTGCTGAGAGTAACCGTGCTATCAAGGAGCCATACTGTATTTTAGTGCCATGTGAGGTCAAGAAACCTCGTTCTGCCCAAAGTCTGCCGAAGTTGTGAACCACCCCAAAGGCATACTGACTGTCAGTATATATATCTACTGTAAGCCCTTCGGAAAGTTCACAAGATCGGGTAAATGCTATAATCTCTGCGGCCTGCGCGGAGTTATGCGTGATTCTTTTGGTCTCCACGACCGTGCTCAATGTGGTGATTGCATAAGCGGCTGTGGATGTACCATCTGAGAGTTTGAAACAGGAGCCATCGCAAAACAGCTCCCCTTGTGGGTTATTCAAAGGAGTATCTTTTAGATCGATTCTGCCTTTTGTCTCTTGCTCTGTAGTGTAAAGGCAGTCATGTGACTCATCGTCACTGCAAGCAGTACCTTGCGGGAAAGATAACATTTCAGCGGGATTAAGGACACAACACCTCTTGATTTGAATATGCGGTGCAAACAAGATCAATTTGTATCTCGTTAATCGTGCGGAAGTGAGGTCTTGCGTTTGTGTTCTGTTTAATAGAACATCTACAGAGTGATGTACCATCAGGGTTAAAGCATGGCCTAGGACCATTCCCTCGCTCTGTTTTACAGATGCAGCAGCAGCAGTGACAGCTCTCAAACATCTTGGCAAAGCACATGCATCAGGATCAAGGGCGGAAGAAAAGTAGCCGCACGGCTTAATCTTCCCTCCATGTCCCTGTATTAATACAGCCAAAGCACATCCATCACATTCATGCACATACAACACGAAGGCCTTTTCATAGTTTGGTTTGGCCAAAACTGGTGCTGAGCACAATGCAGTCTTGAGCAGATCAAATGCTTTTTGGTGTTCCAAGTTCCACGGTAATGTCGAAGAAATGCCCTTCTTTGTCAAAGCCAACATTGGTTTGATCACTAAGGAGAAGTTTGGGATCCACTGCCTACAGTAAGAAGCCATTCCTATCAAGGGTCTGACTTCATTCTGTGTATTTGGGACAGACATGCTAGAAATGATTTTTATCTGCTCAGGCGTCAACCTTCTTCCCTCCTTTGACAGGAGATAGCCTAAATGGGTGACCTCCTGTCGACAATACTGAAACTTTTTAAGTGAAGCTTTGTGTCCGTGCTGTGCTAGATGGATAAGCAACAACACGGTGCCCTACTTAAAGACGCTCTCTAAGTCAGCAGCTAAGAGTAGATTCTCTACATACTGACGCAGTGTACATGTAGTGGGCAACTCGAGTGTATCAAGCTGCTCTTTCAAAGCCCTACTATAGATGCTAGGACTCTCCGTGTAACCTTGCGGCACACGGGTAAAGCTAAATGAGCATCCCCCTAAGGTGAACGCGAACAAGTATCTACTGTCTTTGTGTATAGGAATACTAAAGAAGGCGTTCTTTAGATTCACAACACTTAAGTGAGTAGCTGAAGCCGGAATCATAGTTAATATTGTCGTCACATCAGGCACAATGGGAAATTGTGAAGCAACAATCTTATTGATGGCACGTAAATCAATAATGAAACGGAAAGGAATTGCATTATCACATGCAATACATGTGTATTTTTTGTACATGGGCAAAATCGGACTATTGCACAAACTACCTGCAATTTCTTCAATCACCCCACGATGCACAAAATCGGAGACTATGCATTTCAAAGCTTGCTCACCATCGACCGAGATCTTATACTGGGGAATACGTGGCAACTTTACTCCATGTTTCAGAATAATCTTAACAGGCTCAATTTGCAAAACACCGACATCATTATCATCAATTGCCCATAAACACTCTGGAACATTACTGAATTCCAGCGGCAAGGGCTGGTCAAGAACTGAGAGACAGAAAGTTGATGTGGTGAAATCATCAAACGCACTCCATCAGAAGAACAATGAATTACTGTATTAAATTCTTTCAACAGATTCAACCCCATTAAATTCTCTCCGCAATTCGTAGTCAAGAGGAATGGACAGTGGTCTGTAAATGAACCCAAGGTAATAGGTACCGGCGAAGAAACCGGACAGACAACTGGTGTGCCAAAAAACCCTACAGAAACATTGGTTTGCCCTGACAGTGGAATGTTTGGAACCCGTGAATGGTCAATGGAACACTTCTGTGCCCCTGTATCTATCAAGAATAGATGTTTCCTATTTCCCACTATCATCTCAACGAAGGGACCTTTCTGATTAACGGGAATAGGCGTCGGTTCCAAACCCTGCTTCGGCCAATCCTAGCAAAACAAAATGTCGTCAAAAGGAAGTTCTTCAGAGAGGTAAGCAGCAGAAGGATGATCAAAAATGTTTCTATTATCCACACTTGGTGCCTGATTGTCCTGTGAAAAAGGTTGCTGTGAATCCTGCGAAAACTGACTTCTACCAGGACCTCCTGCCCCAGGGCAGCCTCTGGATCGTCTACCCATATTACCAAATGCGTTATTCGGCCTCTGCTGGAGGATCGGGCATTGTGCACCCCAATGACCCTCTTGTCTGCAATAAGCACACTGGTTTATGTTTACAGGACCCAATGGCGCATTTCCCTGCGGAACATACTGACCCCTAAATTGCGAATTACCCCCTCTAGGGCCTCTAACAATTTGCTGCAATAGAACTTTTGTTTTTAAGTCTCCTTTTCTCTTTTCAACTCTTTCTTTTTCGTTATTGACACGATTCTCATAGTACTGAGCCATGTGCAATACTTCTGATTGAGACTTTGCGTGCCAAGCGCTCTCTGAGGACATGATTTGCGACTGGATGTCAGGCAGCAATCCACGCACAAATTTGTCCATGAATAGTCGTTTCCCAGACTCTGTGCTCAAATCTTGTCCACTGAAATCTGAAAATACTTGTTTGAACCGATTGAAAAACTCGGTTGCACCCTCAGATTTTCCTTGGACACAGGCAGTAAGCTTGTCCCAAATAATCCTTCTTTCAGGAGTTACAGCTTTTAACTTTGTAACTATTCTGTCAGGCAAAGTTAGTATTACCTGTGGTGGTCTTTCGCCAGCTGGCCTTACTCTATCGAGTCTAACCATGTTATCCCATGTATCTCCTAACCCTGGTACATCATCTACAGTCCTAATTTGCTTCCACAAATCAACAGGTAGGAGTACAAGAAATAACAGATCAATATCGCTTAAGGTAAATACTGATGATTGCAAGACAGACTCTATCTCTTTGTAGAACCCTGTCGGATTCTTCCTAATATCGGGAATAGATTGTTTAATGGTGTTCACTTCCTGTCTCGAGAACGGGACGTGGACGAACTGCGACACATAATGTGCAGGAATATCTCGAGCAGGTATACCTGCTGCAGCATCAACGGGAAATTCAACTTTTGGGACAAATGTCGGAGGAACTTCTCTCATAGGCAACTGAGAAGTTGGGAACTCCAAACGCTTACTGAGCAACAGAGCTAGATCGAGCGCTAAAGCAGCCGAAGAAGTATCAAACGAAAAAGTTCTCTTATAAATATTCAATAATTCTGCGGGACAACAAATCTTTCTTTTTATACATTCATCCTGCAGGTATTCTACCATTACCTGTATCACTTTCCTCTGCATTTCTGGCGTATACTGGCTATACATTTCATATACTTCAACAGGAGTTATCGACATGTCTGAAATTCACCTAATCGCATCTTTCGTACAAATTTGTGTTTCCTCATTTATCGATTTACGACAAGGAAAGAACCGTTTCTGTACTAACATAGCGTCCAAACTATCACCATCTACATCTTCATTCCGCAACCTTTCCAACTCCCTTCTATACGCAAGAACCCTCTAGGCTTGCTCATGTACTTTCTCTGCAGTATCTCTAGAAAATGTTAAAACATTCAGATCCCTTAACCCTTGTGGGAGATCTATATCATTTGATCTGTTCCACATTATACGTAAAAGAGCTCCCAATCCTTCAATAAAAACGTTCTTCTCAGGAAAATTGTCTAAGTTATAGAGTGTGGCAAAAACATCAGCTTGTTCACCCCTTTCCATGCAATGTCTAGCCCCTGCAGTCAATTCATGCTTTCTTTCTGGAGACACAGTATTACGAGTTACAACCCTTGATCCCGCTCCCTGATCAACTACAAGCGGTGTAGAACCACTTGGAAGAGGGAGAGTAGGCAAATCTTGTACATTCGGTAACAAAGGTGCTATCACTGGTGTAACAGGCAAACCCACCAGACCCGTAGCAGCAGGCAAAGGTGGAGGAGCAGGTGGAGGAGCAATGACAAGAGGAGGAACAACAGCCAGAAGAAGAGGAACATTAAGAGGAGCAATAAGAGGAGCAGGAGGAGCTACGGGAGGAGGAATAACAGCAGGAAGAGGCAAAACAGCAGGAAGAGGAACATACGGAGGTGGCGCAGTGGAACCAGGCCTTCGTTCATTTAGAGGTTTGTCAATCAGCTCATCAGATACATGAAAGTCTTTAGAAGGATACATTTTCTGGATACCAAGTGAAAAAGCCCTATCCATATTCCTAACTGACTCAGTGTGTTTATTTTGATCATATAACAACGCTTTTTCAGCATTAGTTATATGATGACGCGCATGTTTTTCCCTACTCTTAAGTTGCTGCATAGCTTCTTTCTTCCAATTCTGTTATACATCAAATGCTGCAAGTATAGCCTTTTTCTTTAATAATATGGATTCTAAGTATTCAATACAAGGAATTTCAAAACTACCATTGATTGGCCACTGAAGTTCGGAAGTATGTCTAGTTTGTCTGTGCCAAATATCATTAAACACTATACTACCAATGCTGTGCTTACAGTACATAGTATATGCCGGTGACCCCTCCATTGGCGCCGGTCGGCCAAATTCCAAAGATTGTCTGTCACTGCGGAATAACGCCCTGAAGCAGGCAGAGAATTTCCCAGGCATATCAGAATACTGGTGTTACCTGGTCAATAATTGCACTTGCAAGTGTAATACGGCAAAACAAATTATCAGGATACTTAAGAATCGGGTCATGACTCACCTGATCAAATCCTTAGGCGGCCCGATCGGATTTCAAAGAAGTAACAAAGGTCCCACGTGGTTGGTGATTTCGGCAAATCTGCCTGCCTCAATATATGGACCCTCGTCAAGATGCCGTCTCGGACCGCGTGCCCACCGTCCAGGGATTGGGTCGTGCAGCGATGCTGAGGTATCGCGTCTCATCCAAGAAAGGGGCCCCCTTTGTCACCGCCCGATCCCAGTCCGATAGCCGCGTCAACCTTCAACAAGAGGGCATCAATCTTGAGGGTCCCTATTCTGGCGCCATCTGTAAAAGCAAAAGGAAATATCGAGGCTGAGTACCACAAAAGGAAATACACCAAACACAGGCTTATAAAGATTCACAGATCTTTATTCTAAAACGGTACAGTTTACAAAGAAACAAAGTATCAGATAGCTATCTGGCCCTCAGTACATCACAGCGAATACCAGCCCTTTCGGTGTGAGAAGTGAGAGGTACTGGACGTCTAAACAGTTGCAGATTTTATACATTTCCAATTACAATGTCCAGCCCCTCTACAGGTTAATGATACATGGTCTAGAGTTCGTGCCGAGTTCACTTCTGGCTTGACCAACTATATGCATGTGGATCGTCTTCAGTTTGCATATAAACAAGTTACAATGGCAAAGGTGTATTCTCGGATTTAACAATAAGCCTTAACACATATCCTATACAATGCAGTTCAGCTAGTGTCCACGTTCAGTATTTGTAAAACATTGTATTTGATGTATGTCCGCGGATCGGACTTGTTGGCACAGACAATACTCTGTCTACAAGTTAGGCATGGGACAAGGTCTCTTTACTCAACCCAAACATCCGGCCAACAGACTTTAACTCACGTACAAGGTTCAGGATGGCTCAGTTACAAGCTGGAAACACTGTCCTCTATTTTAGAACGCAGAATCACTTTAGAATAGAAATCAAAATGGCGGATGGACCTACTTCCCTCATAGCTGGAAAATCTAAACCTTTATCACAGAATATTATTCTAGGTGACTTTAACTTGGGATACAACGATCCTCACGACACTCCAGCATCCTCCCTTGCTAAAGCACTTTGCGAACAGAACTACATTCAACTTAACACCCTACCCACACATCAGAAAGGCAGAACCTTAGACTGGCTCGCTGCCTACAACTGCAACATTATCTGCAAGGACCCCCAACCACTTATATGGACCAACCACTTCCTACTTTCATTTGACATTAGCACTAATAACCCATCCCATATAGAGTGCCCACCTGCACCAGCATGTCTGACGAGAAATAAGCGGAACATCACCGCTGAAGCCCTTATCCCACTGGTTCTACCCACTCTAAATATTGTCCCTAACTCATCGGACCTTAACTTACTAGTAGACACCTACAATAACGCCATGACCAAAGCCATCAACCTTGTTGCCCCTCTAAAACTATGTAAAGGTAAACTCAAAGCACATCTTAACTCCTGGTACACACCAGAACTTAAAATACTAAGAAATAAAAAGTCCAAAATGGAAACCCTTTGGAAAATGAACCCGTCAGAGGAACACAAAAACAATCTCACTAATGCATCCTCCCTTTATAAAAAATAAATAATTCGCACAAAAAAGGAAGCCTATAATATAAGAATAAGTAATGCTAGTTCCAGCACCAAAGAATTATTCACCATCCTGAAGGAGTTAGAAAACCCCAATCCACCTACGGACATGTCCCTGAAGGACCAACTCTGGTGCACTAGTATCCAAGATGCCCTTGCGAACAAAAGCAATGGCCTACAAACAAAAATTGAAAATAAAAGACTACAACTTTCCAATAGTAGCCCCACCCCTAGCCCCCCTATCCCTAGCCCACCCACCACCCCTAACACTAACCATGGCTTCACCTTCAAAAAAGTAACCGTACTAGAAGTGCAAAAAAAATCATAACCTCCCTCAAACCATCAAACTGCAAAGGGGACAGCTGCCCTGCACAGATTATAAAAAATGCAGCAAGAGACCTTGCCCCCTTCATTTCTAAGCTCATAAACGTGTCATTCTCCACCAATTCGGTACCCAATAATTTGAAACAGTCATGGGTCCTCCCGCTACTAAAAAAACAGACCTTGGACCCAGCCATCCCTACAAATTACAGGCCTATCACAACCATTGCCTTCCTGTTAAAAATCCTTGAAAGAGTTGCTTACTTGCAAATTCAGCATTACCTAGAGTCCAACCAATTACTCGGATTGCGTCAGTCTGGCTTCCGGCCTAAACATGGAACAGAAACTGCCCTTGTTGATCTTAAAAGTCAGATTGACGAATTTAAAGATAGAGGCAAGGCTGCCATCCTACTCCTCTTAGATCTTTCAGCAGCCTTCGACCTGGTCGACCATAAGATACTCTGCAACCACCTCTCCTCTGCCGCCCACTTTTCCCCCTCTGCTGTCTCGTGGATACAGTCCTTCCTGGCCACTAGAACCATGAGACTCTTCTCTCCGGTGGCAGCAGCAGACCCCATCCCTATCACTTGCAGTGTCCCACAAGGCTCATGTGTTTCACCGACCCTATACAATATCTTTACAAAGCCCCTCTTTGATAAACTGGACCGTCTGGGTGTCACCTACACAAACTACGCGGATGACACCCAGATACTCCTCACCATCTCGGTCAATTACAATACTGATGTAGCCAGGATCAATTAAATCTTCTCTGTCATTCAGGCATGGATGGCCACACATGGCCTCTGCCTGAATGACGAGAAGACTGAACTGCTCATTGTTGGCTCACAGAACAACTTACAAAAACTAAGTCCCAACTACTCCAACATCATAATTGATGGCAATACAATCCCAGTCGCCAAAAATGTGAAAACACTTGGCTTCTATCTCGATGCCAATATTAACCTCATTAAACAAGTCAACTCGACCGCGTCAGCCACTGCCTGTACAGGAAAACTAATTAGAGCCTGTAGACCATTTCTTTCCTCTAACAGTTGCCTTACGCTAGCCAGAGCTCTTATACAATCAAAGTTAGATTACTGCAATAGCCTCTACTTAGGTGCCAACCAAGCGATAATTAGTAAACTCCAAGTCCTTCAAAATAATGCGCTATGGGCAGCGCTAAACATTCCCAGACATGTGCACATCTCTGCCACTAGAACTACATGCAAATGGCTCACCATCCAACATAAAATTGATCTAAAAACCCTCTGCCTTACTTACAAAGCTCTCAACCATCTAGCCCCCCCTACCTCACTAACAGATTCACTATGAAATCTTCCATCAGAACCCCGAAATCTTCCTATACCTTATGTCTTACAGTACCTAGATTTACCTCTAAAAGAGACGGAGGCTCGAGCTTCACTGTCCTCGCCTCCCAACTCTGAAACACCCTGCCTCTGAATATTAAGTCTTCCAAATCCTTCCAGTCGTTCAGGAAACTTGGCATTGGGTGGCTTCTGACAAAAAGTCAACCTTTAAGTTATACCTAGCTATAAACTGTACATATTGCACGTGTCTCATTTTGTCATTATTGGTTTTTATCACCTCTATTGTCTGTATATTCTGTATATATCTGCTGCTCTACTATTACTGCTTATTACTATGTACTGTGCCTTCTAACTTGTACTAAGCGCCCTTATACTCCCGGGTCCGGAGCGCTATAGAAATAAATAAACAAACAAACAAACAAAATGGAGGCGAAGTCGATCTAAGATCAGAACTTTGCAACGCGGTTTTCCTCGCAGAGCGAATGGGCTTAGGCCAATATATACAATAAAGGAGGCACGATATGATAACCGTTTAACAGCATGACCTACGCTTCTTTGAGGTTGTCTGGAAATTAGCAATATTTGAAGGAAGCATTTATCAAGGTCGTTATGAATGGGGCTAGTTCTTTAGCTCCCTCCTTAATGACGGTTGCTGGGCTTAGGTCTCCCTGGCAATTGGATGGTTTTATTCCACAGATTATATTTTCCACATCATCACTGGTGACCGGAGAGAAGTAGAAGGGTAAGCAAGGTGGATTCTGGGGGATGTCGGCTTACGTGTTATTGGAGCTCGAAGGTAGGTTGTTTCTTTTTGCTTCAATTTTATTTTGCAGAAGTGTTATTTTATCTGAGAGGGCCTTCTGGATATTCTCACACCAGGCGGCATCTTTCAGGCATGATTCAATGGGGGAGCTGGAGATTCTAGTTCCCTAATAATAGTGAAAAGTTCCTTGGTGTTCAATTTATCATTCTGTATTCTTTCGTTATATATTTCTCTTTTAGTTCTGAGAATGGCTGTTTTAAAGGAGGCAGCAGAAGAGACAAATTTCTCTTTCTTTATGGAAGACAGAGTCTTTCTCCAGGTGGATTCCGCTGATCTTTTGTTGTTGCGGAGCAATTTTAGGTCAGCGGTGAACCACTTATTTAGATGGGAGATGGGTTTTGCCGTACGAAGTTTTAGCGGCGCTATCTTATTAATGGCTTTCTCCATGGTGGTGTTATACACTTCGACTAGATGGGCAGGGTCTTTATCATGAGGTATGTTGGCAATGGGTTGTAATAGAGGCCATAGGTGATCAAGAGTTAAGTTACGCTTGTTCCTAGAGAAGGTAGGAGGGGCAGCAGCAGGTCCTGGGTTAGGACTGGCTTTCTCCGGTATGGAGAAGGTGATACAATGGTGGTCTGACCAGGCACAAGGTCCGTTATTAAGGATAGTGGTAAGGCAATTGAGGTCTGCTAACCAATCCAAGGTTCTACGTTTACAGTGGGTGGGTTCAGTGATACGTAAGTTGAATCCAAGTTGTGAGAGGGTGCTCTCAAGGGCGGTGGCGTTCCCATCTTTGGGGTCGTGGAGGCCTAGGTTCATGTCTCCTAGAAGGATGATTTCAGAAGTGGGTTTGGCATTTTGAGTGAGGAGGGATGATAAGTCTTCCTCAAATGAAGCGAGGAGGCCGGGCGGCCGATGGATGAGATGTAGGAGCAGGGTCCGGGTGGGGGAGAGTGGCAATTTGACTGAGAGTAGCTCGGCTGATGGAAGTGGGGTGTTAGAGAATTCTCTGAGGTGGAGGCAGGTTTTTGCTATGAATGCAACACTGCCCCCTTTGCCAATGGTTCTATCAGCTCTAATTATGGTGTAGTCTTCTGGGAGTGCTAGTGCCAGAGAGGGTCCAGTGGCTGGGTTCAGCCAGGTTTCTGTTATGGCCACAAAGTCAAATTGGTTGACAGTGATGAAGTCTGCAATATCTAGTGCGTGTTCTGCTAGGGAATGAGCATTGATGAGAGCTACCTTTATGTTGGAAGGAGTGGGTGGATGGAGGTGTAGTTCAGGTGAAAGCTTAACATTTCTATTATCAAGTGGTGGCAAGTGGGGGTTACCAGACATTTGGTCGAAAAAAATTGGTCGACCAGACAAATGGTCGAACCAATTTGGTCGAAAACCAAATGGTCGAATTTTTATTTTTTTTATTTTCACCCCTTTTTTTGGGGGGGGGGGTTCCCCCCCAACCCCCTTTTTTTTCTAAAAACCCATTTTTGTAAAAAACAAAAACCCGAAAAATAAATATATAATTTAAAAAAAAAATTCGACCATTTGGTTTTCGACCAAATTGCGTCGACCAAATGTCATTTGACCAGTTTTAGGTCGACCAAATGTCTGGACACAGGTGGGTGGTAACAGGTGACTGAACATAGATTGGTCTGGGCGTAGCGGCCTTAAGTCTGGAAGCCCTGAGACAGGTGCAAGACCCTAGTCTTGCATTCCTTAGGGTGAGGGGGCAAGGGACTAGGGACGTAAGTGGCAGGGCAAAGCGATTAATCCATTCCTCGTGAGTGAGTGGACAGGGGGCTACTGGAGAGATCCAAGAGACTGGTTGTGTGTTACACAAGTAGGGAAGTGAGGCGTGAGCGGAATCAGGGCTACCCGATAGGAGAGTGGTCATTATGAAGGTTAAACTACAGACAAAGGCCATTCGATAGAGTGCTGAGTATCGCTTTAATGTATATTTCAGGCAAGTGATATGAGGCGGTATCTCTGGCTGGTCATAGGGCCTCATTACAAGTTTGGAGGCAGCCATGCCCTTATTAAGGGCATGGCTGCCTCCAAACTCGGGTCCCGGTCCGTGATCCCTGAATGGGGAAATACCAGGCCATTCCGACTTTGGAGGGCCCGGTATTTCCTAGTCCTTAATTGCATAAGCCCTTCTTTTTGTAGCATTGCACACATTGAAACCCCATAGAACCCCCAATTGAAAAACCCATTGAAACTCTAATTGAAACCCTCATTGAAAACCTCACATTGCTAGTGTAATTCAGTCACCTTCCCATAGGAGAATCTGTGTTTAGCCTGTGTATGTTTGCATATTCCCTTTGGTAAACCTCTCAGTGTATGCGTAAATCCTTAGCATATTCTCAAGTAAATCAATTAATTTCCCCTTTGAAATTCACAGTACAAGTTGGTGAAAATTCTAAATCAGCCCCTTTCTCCCCAGTGTCTTTCTTTAATATTCATAGTCATTAAAGTGTTGCCTCAAAAGAATTAGTCGCTTTGTAACTGAAAACCGAAATTGCCTGTGTATTGTGTGCATTACCCCACAAATTCCGATTTGCATCTGTCCTATAAAAACCCCAAACCTTAGTCCCATTGAGAGCAATCCCTTTTGCCTACAAGTCCATCTGTCATGTGTTTCTGTCCGTGTCAATGAAAACGGATTTTCCTATTCTGAGCTTTACCCCTTCTCTGAGCTGCTTGTCATTTAAATCCTTTGTAAAACGAATTTCCATTTGCCGTTTGTATTTTTCCTTTTGCATTTGCTTTCTCCCCAAAATCGATTTTCCTGCCTCATATCCACGTTGCGCTGGTGTGCTGATTAGTAGTCTCTAAGCTTTCCTATCTCCTCAAGCATAGCAACACAAATTTCCTTCTATTCTGTCCCATAGCAGCTGTGAGTAGTCGTGTGAGTAATAATCAAAATTTGATTCTACCTATTTGCTAAAAAAACAGGTTTTCACTTTCTTAGCAGGCCTCCCATCCTGGCGTGGTGGGCTTTACTCAAAATCTGATTTTCTCTCTCTCTATCCCTACTCCTTGCCACTGCCTGCCATTCAAAGGAATAAAGTTTGCTAATGTTTGGGGGTGAGCGTTGCAAGGGGGAGTGCTAAACCATTGGGGTTATCTCTTTCTAAAAATTGCTCTTTTTCTGTGTTGCCATTAAAGATTGTGAGAATTGTAACAGTATATCTTCACTGAATTGTTTTGTAGAGATAAGTGCAATTGTGTACCACAACAGTAGTGGCTGTAAAATTGTTTAATTTTCCTTTTGCATTAAATAATAAATTAATAAATATCTTATTGTCACCCACCGGCCTGATTCCTGGTCTAATGGGGCCAAGGGGTGTTTGTGGAGGTTGAGTGCGAGACGGGTTGGAGGCCTACTCAGATAAAAAGAACCTGTGGTTTATTAAAAATAAAAAGTGCTTTATTGTACGCCACATTCATTGTCGGGGAAGGAGTCCCTGGCTGGAGTGTGCCGTGTAAAAAAAAACGTGACACGTTCAATGTAAAAAAAGCAATGAAAATAAATCCCCTTGCACCTGTGGCAAGACATGCTCACGGAAAGTGCTATGATGAGAATGGCCTACAGTGACCTCTGGCAGCATTTCAAAGACCTGGACAAAACAAAGCATGAGCATTTCTGTCATGGGCTCATTACGAGTTGGGAGGTATTGCAGCGGAAATCTGCCGAAATACCACCCGACGGAATTACCGTTACCACCTCTTAGTGTGGCAGATTTGCCGCTGGATTACAAGTGGTGGTGGCGGTGTTAGTCCCCATTAATTTGGAGTCCATAGGACTCCATTTGGGATTTCGGTGGAGTTAACGCCAGAGCTATCAATGCAGCGGCAATTCCACCAATTGCGCCGTTTTTTTCAGCAGGAAGTGGGAGGATTTACCTCCAGCAGTTTGCTGGAAGTAAATCACCCATTTCAGGGCTAAACGCATAGTATGGCTTAGCTGGAAAAGTTGCGGCAATTCCGTTGCCACCACATTATCCTGCACCGCCATGCCATACTCGTAAAGACCCTGTCTACAATTCCTTCCGTGGAACATGAGGAGGATGTAAACAAAAATGTGCAGTGATAGATCCTTGAGGCATATTTCTACAATCTGCTCACTCTGGAACCCACGTGGGTGGTGGTTGTGCTGGGCTCTGCTGTATATTGCAAATGCGTCTGATGGGAATATGCATTCCACTTGCAAATGAATAGAGAGCACCCTGCGCTCCCAGTAAGTCCCCTATCCTGCACACAAAACTCTTTCCTGTATCAGTGGTGCGCAGGAAACTGCTGCTGCCTTCTCACACTTCGAGCCAGATTGTTTTGGCGCGCGTGCTACTTTCTGCCAAAAGAAAGTGCCCTGCGCGCAAGGGCATCATTGATGCACACGTCCAAATGCCCTCTTTTCCCCTTTGCACATTTGCAAAAATAAGGGGGCATGTCAGCGCATTTGAAAGCATTTTCAGTTTCCAAAAATAGGATACACTTTAAGATGCATTGACAACACAGCCATCCTCTGGGCCTGATTGGAACAGGTGTTGGGGAATGCAGAGTGATGTCAGTGCCATTCCTCGCCCTTTAATGCACTATTTTTTAAGTGGAACAGTATGAAATGAACCGCTGTATTCCCACTTGCATGTCTATCTCTCAAACAGGGATAGAAATGTTTTTCACCATGACAAGCCATTTTAGGGCTGAACACTGAAATGTGCTCCCGGCACGCATGTCCCGGCACGCATGTCGGTGCAGGGGGCTTGTGACATATTAGCGCCGGGCGCGGTGCAAGGGAGCTTAACAGCGCATCTTTTATGCTCCTTTGCGGCCCCACTGAAATGCGCAGGACACTTTTGAGAATAAGGTGACTGTGCATTTCTCAAACAAGCCAATTTCTACCAGATTCTGTTTCTACTTCCTCCACTCACGCGTTTCCAACTTCCTCTTCCTCTCGTTCCTTTATCGTTCTTCCTCCATTACTCTTTTTGTCTTACTATTTCCGAAATCACGCTTTCTCACACTTTTTCTAACCCAATTTGATCCTCTTTCCTGCCATTTACCCCTTTCTCAAACTTTTCGCTCCCTGTTTTCTCTCACTCTTTGTTGCACTCTCACTTTTCCAGTCTGTGCCACCCCTCTTTTTTCTTCGTTTTCTCACCTTACGAGCAGAGGCGTTGCTAGAAGGGTGGGTGGGGGAGAGGGGATGATGGGGCTATAGCCCCGGATCTTTTGGTTGTAGTCCTGGATAGATGCTCAGGGTCTACAACCGAGAGGGTTGCTCGCCACAAGTCCCGATATTATTGTAGCCCCGGATCTTTTCCAGACACAGCAACACCCCTGCTCGCGAGCCTTCACTGACACTTTCTCCTGGTTTTTCTCGCTCTGCTTCCTCTCCCTGTTGCTAAGACTTATTGCGCCCATTTGCCCCAGATCTTCCTTCCTCATTTCACTCCTCATTTCCTCACTCACTCTTCTACCAATATTACCCTCCATGTTTTATTCGTCCTGCTTTTCCCCTCTATTTCCCCCGCTAAGTCCCTGTTTCTTTGTCTCTCACTGTCTCTTGGAATAGTTTTCCCACTCACTTCCTTTGCACCTGGACCATTCTATTTCGTCACCCACTTGTTGAACCAGCCATTCTTACTTTTTCTTTATTTCGTTGACTTTTTATTTTACTTTTCTTCCATACACCCCTTTCCTTCCACTTGGTCTCTGTAATGTAGTGTCCCTTTAAGAAGGGCGTGGTGAAAGCTCAAGAGACACGGATCATCAGCGCGTCATCCAAGTTAATAAAAGGGGCCACTCCAGGCACGTGGGGCACTGCAGTGGAGACCCAGTTAGTGCCAACTCCTGGCTCCTGTGGTCTTTGTGTCGTGTCTTACTGTGGCTGCCTGGGACTGTGTGACCACAGTGCCCAGGCGTTGTGTGCTGGGTGCCCCCAGGATTACATTAGCAGTGGGTGATCCTGCGACCTGAGGGTGATCCTTTGTGTATCCTGCACAGCGTGCCTGCTATGCACCCAGGTGATCCTGGGGACTTGTGGCCTGATCTTGTGCCCCGGAGCACGCCATCACACTGGCAACGAGGTGGTGAGGGGACCTGCGGGCGAGTGAGCGGCATCCGCTGCAGGACAACTAAGAGGCGGCATTGGCCGCATGTGCAGAGGAGGCGTGGCCTCCGCTCGAGAAGAGCCGCCGGTGGCCTGGTTCGTGGCTGCGGGCTTGGTGACGAAGGTGGTGGTGCCCAACGTGTTGGGCGGTGCACCAGTGGAAGGCGCATGGCAGCAGAAGAAACCAAGAAGCGGCGTCGGCCGCGAAGCGGAGGTGCTGTGGAGATCCTCAGAGGCAGCGTCGGCTGCAAGGTTGAGGGGGCGTGGGAGCCGCAAACAGTGTGTTCGGCATCTGCCACAGAAGAAACTAGGAGGCAGCGTTGGTCGCGAGGAGGAGAAGCAGCGAAGATTCTGGGAAGCGGTGTCGGCCGCAGGGTGAAAGGAGGCGTGGCCTCCACTCGGGAAGGCGCGCAGCAGAAAGAAGTGAGTACCGCAGAGCCGCTGGTCTGTTTTGCGGCTGTGGGGGGCCTATTTCCCCCCCATCGCAGAAAGTGAGCGGCATCCACCACAGGGTGAGGGGGCGTGCCCCCAGGTTAAAGAGGCCCGCCGGTGATACCGCACAACGTGGGGGCCTGTCTCTTGGCTGCGGGTGCCCCTAGTGTGTGGGCCGGAGCCAAACCTAGCAGAGATAATCCCTGCAGGGAGGGACAGGGCAGCAGCAGAAGGACAGCCCCTGCTAGAGCCACGTGCACCTGGAGTGCCGAAAAAAAGGCGCAGAGGAGGCCACAGTGTCAAGCACCCCCCTACAGCATAGCAGAAGGAAACAAAGGGCAATAGCTCCCCAGTCCACAAGAATGTTTTACCCGCCCACCAGAACAGGAAAGAAGGTGACTGTGGCGTGCCCATTCCCCAATAACCAGAACAATAAAAAGGGGAAAACAAAGACTGTTTGACAAGGGCACCACAGGCAACTCAGAGGGACAGACTTAAAAGGTAGCGGCTCCACCCGGGAGTGCTCGTGCGTCTATTGGACGGTGTGGTGTCCCATAACCTAATCACAGTTGGGAGCACACAGTTCTGCATCAGGGCCCATCATGAGCACGGAGGACGCTGATGGCCAGGTGTCGTTCCGACAAAATGGACAACTCGCCCCATTACGGATCTTTGATGTGGTGGGACCACCCACCAGCCTGGGCCCTCGCTGGGCGGTGTGGGTCAAAAATCTGGAACTATACTTTGAATCCATAGAGGTCAAGGACTAAGCAAAACGACCAACCCTCCTATATTCAGCTGGCCCCGCAGTCCAGAGACTGTGTAAAACATTGCGGCCCAGGGATCAATCATACGCGGCAGTAATACAAGCCCTGAATGTGTATTTCATGCCCATGGTAAACAGGGACTATGAGAGATTCAGAATGCGCATCACAAGACAAGAAGAAGGGGAGAGCCTGGATGCCTTCCAGAGGAGACTTCGGGGCATTGCACTGTCGTGTGCCCTGGGCATAATTTTGGAGTTAGGCCGGGCCCAAGAGCTGGCAGAGGTGCGCGCCTCGGTCATGGACAACTTGAGGCAGTTTATCAAACTCGAAGAGCCCTTCCAGCGAGTGAAGCTGGAGGAGGCGTGCGCGATAGGCCGATGGCAAGGCGGCAGAACCACCAGAAGAGGGGAATGGCTGCGAAAGGAGGCAGGCAACATGTGCCCCCAGTGCGGATGGGACCTGCCACATGCCAATGAATGTCCTGCAAAAAGGCACACCTGTGGAAGGTGCAGCAAGGATGGACACTTTGCAAGGGTGTGCCTCGCACCGGCACCGGCCAGTGCAGGGAAGTCAGCACCCCAGGATGAAGGAAAACAAGGACAAACATCTGGAAGGAAGTCGCCCAAGGACGATGTGGTCCATGCAGCCACAAGCCAAGAGCACCAGTATATGCTCGAGGATGAGGAGGACGAAGAGGATGTGTTCCTCCTGTCGTGGGCTGGCCCCTATGGTCAGCGACAGCCTCGGCGGAGGAGATCTGCTGGGAAGGGATCCGCCCCGCCAGGACAATTTGATCCAGGGATTCAATAAATGGCTGAAGGGAAGGAAGCACTTGTACGAGGGGTGCCATAATGGTTATTATAAGTTACTGTTGGCCAAGAATGGTGTGGACTGGAATACACCAAAAATGTTGGTGGGTTAAGGCCAGTGTTAAAAGTTATGCTTGTTTGTTTCGTTATAATAAAGGCGCCATGTAATGTAGTGTCCCTTTAAGAGGGGCGTGGTGAAGGCTCAAAAGGCACGGATCATCAGCGCATCATCCAAGTTAATAAAAGGGGCCAACTGCAGGCACGTGGGGCACTGCAGTGGAGACCTGGTTAGTGCCAACTCCTGGCTCCGTGGTCTTTGTGTCGTGTCTTACTGTGGCTGCCTGGGCCTGTGTGACCACAGTGCCCAGGCGTTGTGTGCTGGGTGCCCCCAGTGTTACATTAGCAGCAGGCCCGCTGTGCACCCAGGTGATCCTGGGGTCCTGTGGCCTGCTCTGGTGCTCCGGAGTACGCCATCACAGTCTCTTCCTATTGCTCTTCCTTGCGCCCCGCTTTTCATGTGTCCCTTGCTGTCCTCACCAGCTTCACTTTGGACTTGGTACCCCGGATTCTCCCAAGTCCTTCCCGCCTCCCTCGGTGCTCTCTATCTGCCTTCCTACTGTAGTTTCATCACTTATAGTGTTGCCTTTCTCTCTCGCGTTTGACTGCTTTCTGGTATTTTGCTGTTGATTTCTCTCTTACCGATTTCCTCCCTTACTGCATAACCTTTCGAAATAAGCCTAGTTATGTTTTCTCTTGGTAAGTTACCTCTGTGGATACACAGGGCCCCTGTGAATGGGGCAGGAAGTGCGCAGGACTGTGTTGGAACAGCTCTTCGGCCGCTCCGACTGTTAGTATTCGGTGGAGGCTGAGGGAGTGGGGGCGGGGGCCATTTCCAGCGTTTAACATCTCATTTGTCTGTTTCTTCTCATCCTCTGACACATGCTGGCTGCAGCCCCAACACTCTCAGACTGACGCCTGCAGGGTCACGACTAGGCCGGGCTTATCGGAGGCAGACAGGCTGCCCGGCCCATCACAGGCTGCCATTGGCAGGGCATGGAGACAAGCACCATTCAGACAGACCCGGCCTATCACACTGCCATGTGCAGGGCATGGAGAGAAGGCAAGAGCCGGCCTACCATACTGACATGTGCAGGCCACGGAGAGAAGGAACCTGTTATACAAACCCGGCCTATCACACTGCCATGTGCAGGGCATGAAGAGAAGGCATCATTCACACAGACCGGGTCTATCACACTGCCATGTGCAGGGCATGGAGATAATGCACACTTGTATATAAACCCAGCCTATCACACTGCCTGGTTTAGGGCCTGGATAGAAGGTAGCTCTTATATAGACCTGGTCCATTGCATTGCCATGTGCAAGGCATGGAGAGAAGGCACCATTAATACAGCCCCGGACCATCACACTGCCATGTGCAGGGCATGGAGAGAAGGCACCTCTTATACAGAGCCCGCCTATCACACTGTCATCTGCAGGGCATGGAGAGAAGGCACCTCTTACACAGAGCCCGCCTATCACACTGTCATCTGCAGGGCATGGAGAGAAGGCACCTCTTATACAGAGCCCGCCTATCACACTGTCATCTGCAGGGCATGGAGAGAAGGCACCTCTTACACAGAGCCCGCCTATCACACTGTCATCTGCAGGGCATGGAGAGAAGGCACCTCTTATACAGACCTGGCCTATCACACTGCCATGTGTAGGTCATGCAGAGAAGCCACCTGTTATACAGAACTGGCCTATCACACTGGCCTATCATGTGCATTGCATGGAGAGAAGGCACCATTCACATAGCCCCAGCCCATCACACTGCCATGTGGAGGGCACAGAGAGAAGGTACCTCTTATACAGACCCGGCATATCAAACTGCCATGTGCAAGGCACAGAGAGAAGGCTCCTGTTATACAGACCGGGCCTATCACACTGCCAGATGCAGGGCATGGAGAAAAGGCACCATTCATACAGCCCTGGCCTATCACAATACTATGTGCAGGGCATGGAGAGAAGATACCATTCACACAGCCCCGGACCATCACACTGCCATGTGCAGGGCATTGAGAGAATGGGCCTCTTGTATAGAGCACGTCAATCACACTGTCATGTGCAGGTGAACTGGATGGACCCCAGCCAGCCCATAAGACTGGGGGTCTCTAAACAGCCCTTTAAGATGAGTAGTAGCACCCTCGAGATAGATGGGGATGCAGATTCGTACTCATGCATCAAATAATTATGACAACTCAATAGTTTGGCAAAGGGGGTCAGTTTAATGACAAGTACAGAAAACAGGGAGTTCAATGAACATCAGCAACCGCTCGATCTTCCTTCTCGCTTAAACTCTGCTTAATTTCAGAAAAACTACAACATTTATATTAAAAACTCGTCATCATTGAAGTGTTAGCTCAAAAACCTAACATTCAACTTGATTGGTTAAAGGGAGGTAACTTTAATATAGGTACTATATCTGTATATGGTAACAGGGAGAGGGGATTGGGTAATAATGCCAGGTGGGGCAACTAAGCCCTTCCTTCGAACTGGCTACTGTAAATGTCACAAAAAGTACGATGCCCCATTGGCTCTACTCTCTATAGGACCCTAGATTACATGGTCCACTATGATTGGGTTGGCATTGATCCCACACATTCTTTTCCACTTGCACTTAGCTGCATGCAGAATAATTAGCCAGGTGCAGGGAGTAAGCATGCACCCAAGCTTCGCCTCAATTTATGGTACAACCATTCATCACCTCAGTGGCCGTGTGTCAATTACTGCTTTGTAGTTTGGCCTTGAGGCTGCCTCTTGGTCTGAGAAAGTTTAAGGATTGTTGGAACGACAAGGCTCCATGCGCAGGGGTGAAAGTCTCATCTCTTTCTGCTGCCTTGCCATGTGACTAGGATACCGTGACATCGGCCTCTTCTTCATGCAACTCTGTATGTTTGATTTAGTCCTGTCAGTCGTATACCATCTGCGGCTTATCTTGACCTTGCTGAACAGGAGACTCTGTTAATATTCTCTTTTAACTGTGGACATTGCTAGCCTGTTCCAGCCTGATACGACTTTGGCCTCTTTGCAGGGTTATCTTCAGCAGGGTTTCTCTCTGTCTTTCCTTCTTGATTTGTGGCTG
Source organism: Ambystoma mexicanum (assembly GCF_040938575.1). Classification (NCBI taxonomy): domain Eukaryota; kingdom Metazoa; phylum Chordata; class Amphibia; order Caudata; family Ambystomatidae; genus Ambystoma; species Ambystoma mexicanum. Next base: position 218,864,766 of record NC_090927.1, on the reverse strand, counting down.
CAGCCCTCTCCTCTTGAGGCCTTTAGAAACCTCTATTCAATTCCGCTCATGTGTGCAGTGGATTTTCGCTCATCTGAAGGTGCTTTTGAGGTAGATATGTATATTTGGCGCTCTCCGCAATCTATTTTACTACTAAGCATAGCAAGCTGAATGATTTCTTTGCTTCTTGCGGTTTCTTGCGTATGTACACGTTTAAACTGGCTTAATGTCTTCATCATGCATCTGGCATACGTTTCTTCGTTTTGAAATCAACTGTTTCACCTTAGGCCCAAGATGTCATTTATCCGTGGCATTTCGTCTCTTTATCAGCATTCTTAGGTCATTATATTCTATATGTGCGTCAGTTCGATTTCTCATGACTTCACCAGTCGTCTTCTTTTAGTATTTTCTTGGCTTCTTCGGGTATTCCATTCTGACAACAGTCCCTTTGTCCTGTCTGTAGGTATGGATTTCTCAGTAGGTACCTTGCTGTCCAGGATTGCTTACGTATCGGTACTTCAATATGTGCTGTTCTTCCGAAAAGGCACTGGGATGAGCCCAACTGTGGCTCTCTGCTGGGTTAACTGTTCTCCATACGTCACATATCTTGGCGCAAAAGTTACTGGCACTTTGAAGGGGGTGGCTGGGGTGCAGCTGATACTTAGCACTTCCTCTTCACTGGTCATGCAGAGAAGCCACCTGTTATACAGAACTGGCTTATCACACTGCCATGTTCAAGGCATGGAGAGAAGGCCCCTCTTATACAAAGCCGGCCTATCACACTGACATGTGTACGGCATGGAGAGAAGGCACCATTTACACAGACCTGGCCTGTCACACTGCCATGTCCAGGGCATGGAGACAAGGCACCATTCACACAGCCCCAGCCCATCACACTGCCATGTGCAAGGCACGGAGAGAAGGCACCTCTTATATAGACCCGGAACTATCAAACTGCCATGTGGAGGGCACAGAGAGAAGGCAGCTCTTATACACACCCGGAACTATCAAACTGCCATGTGCAGGGCACAGAGAGAAGGCTCCTGTTACACAGACCAGGCTATCACAGTCCCATGTCCAGGGCATAGAGAGAAGGCACCATTTATACAGGGTTTATAGTCAAAATGTCGAAAAAAAAATGTCGACAAAAAAAATGTCACTTAAAACTATCAACACCTCACCCAACACCCCCCTGCCACCCCCCCACACCCCCCACCACCACCCTCCCACCCCTCATACTCAACACATTCTAATTATATATATATTTTTTTTTTTCAATAAATAAATAACCAAAAAGAGTATCATTTACTATTGGGGGGGGTCCCCCCCAACCCCCCCTCACCCAACACCCCCCTGCCACCCCCCCACACCCCCTCCAACCACCCTCCCACCCCTCATACTCAACACAATCTATTATATATTTATTTATTTATTTATTCTTACAATAAGTACAAAATTTCGAAAAAATATCGAAAAATGTCGACATTTTTGTTTGTCGACATTATTGTTTTTCGACATTTATTTGTCGACATTTTGACTGTCGACATTTTGACTGTCGACATTATGACTGCACACCTTTATACAGACCTGGCCTATCACACTGCCGGGTGCAGGGCATGTAGAAAAGGCACCATTCATACAACCCTGGCCTATCACACTGCTATGTGCAGAGCATGGAGAGAAGGCATCTCTTTTACAGAGCCAGCCTATCACACTGCCATGTGCAGGGCATAGAGAGAAGGCTCCATTCATGTAGACCTGGCCTATCACACTGCCACCTGCAGGGCATGGCGAGAAGGCTCCTTTCATACAGACCTGGCCTATCACACTGCCATGTACAGGGCACGGTGAGAAGGCAACTCTTATACAAACCCAGCCTATCACACCGCCATGTTCAGGGCATAGAGAGAAGGCTCCTTTCATACAGCCCGAGCCCATCACATTGCCATGTGCAGGGCATGAAAAAAAGTCACCATTCACACAGATCTGGCCTATTACACTGTCATGTGCAGGGCACTTAGAGAAGGCACCTCTTATACAGACTGCGCAAATCACAGGCTGCCATAGCCATGACATGGAGAGAAGGCACCTCTTATGCAGACCCAGCCTATCACACGTATATGTGCAGGGCATGTAGAGAAGGCACCATCCATACAGACGTGGCCTATCACACTGACATGTGCAGGGCATGGAGAGAAGGCACCTCTTTAACAGAGCTGGCCTATCACACTGCCATGTGCAGGGTATGGAGAAAAGGCAAGACCCGGCCTACCACACTGCCATGTGCAGGGCACAGAGAGAAGCTACCTCTTATGGAAACCCGTCCTATCACGCTGCCATGTGAGGGCATGAGGAAAGGCACCAGTCACAAAGCCCTGGCTCATCACATTGCCATGTGCAGGGAATGGGGAGAAGGCACCTCTTATACAGACACTGAATATCACACTGCCATGTGCAGGGCACAGAAAGAAGGCACCTCTTATACAAACCCGGATGATCACACTGCCATGTGCAGGGCCTGGAGAGAAAGCCCCATTCATACAGACCCAGCCTGTCACACTGCCATCTGCAGGGCATAGAGAGAAGGCACCATTCATTCAGACCTGGCCTATCACACTGCCAGGTTCAGGGCATGGAGAAAAGGCAAGAGCCGGCCTACCACACTGCAATGAGCAGGACACAGAGAGAAGGCACCTCTCAGACAAACCCGGCCTATCACACTGTCATGTGCAGGGCACGGCGAGAAGGCACCTCTAATACAAACCTTGCCTATCACACTACCATGTTCAGGGCATAGTGAGAAAGCACAATTCATACAGTATAGAAAATGGGGGACTTTTTTGGCCTCACTCTTAGACCTCCGCGACTCAAAATGATTTTCCAGCTTTTGTGTGTTGCAATGGTGTGCGCAGGGAACGAAGACACAGAGTTCCCCTACTTCGTCTGTCAGAAATGAGGAAAATGAATTCTGCACACATCTATTACTGCGCCACAGATAGGGTTCGAGTATCAATCAAAACTATTGTCTTCCATATTTTGAGACAGGCAAGGGCTTCCTCAATCAGATACGCAGGTATAAAAAAGGAAACAGGATTCAAACACCAAAGCAAGTCCGTTTTCAATTAACAAACCTACCTACCAAAAAACAACCTTTGCTCGGAGAAGAGGAAGGACGGGGTCAAGTAGACTCCGGCAACCCAGATGCGTTAGAAGATTTTTGCAGATTGACGAGAGCAGCAACAAGAGAAGCGGCAAAGAAGATCCAATAAACAACCTTGTGATGAATCTATCAGATTTTGAACTAAATCAGGATGAAACTAGCCTACTAAATAAAGGATTATCATTTGCTCCGACATCATACATGGAACACATGCAAGTACACATAGACCTCTTCAAGTTTGTACGGAAACTTAAACTCCCAAAAACGTTTTCTACTCAAATTACAACAGGTAAACAATAACCACGTAAAACTACAAGGAGTGAAGTAACAATAGAGGAACTAGGAAATATCCATCTCATAAGATCTCTGCAAGAAACTGAGTCCTTTCCGATTCACCAAACCATGCAAGAACTGGCAATCGCACCAATTAGCTTAACCAAGAAATAATTGAAACCAACCTCTAAATTCTTACCACAATTTCCACCAGATAACATGATTGATGCTTTTTATAAATCAGTAACGAAAGACCTACAAGAAACTGAGGACAGTCAGCGGAAAAAGGTTAAAATAAGGGAACAGGAACATCTCACAACACAAGATAAAAATGCCCTTAAGAAACTGGAAAGAAATCGTGAAATTGTTATCAAGGAGGCTGATGAGGGCGGAAACATAGTTATTATGAACCGTCAGGATTATATCATGATGGTCCTCAACCATCTAGATGCACCAAATTGCTATGAGAAACTACTAAGTAATCCCAAGACTGAAATTGTACAGGACCTCAAGGATGCAATCGATGGATGGCACAGGCAAGGCCTCATAACTGATGAGGAAAAGAGATTCCTTTTCATTCCTAAACCAGTTTTGCCGACTATCTATTTTCTCCCAAAAGTACACAAACCTTTCTTAACAATCCCGGAAGGTAGACCTATACTAAGCGGAATAGGCTGGGCCACAGAGTCTATCTCAGAATATATTGACAATGTATTAAGACCGAAAGTTAAAACAGTACAAGCATATTTGAAAGATTCGACTGCAGCAATAAATATTATTGAAAAAATCCATTGGCATCCAAATTATCTACTTGCAACCTGGGACGTCAAGGCCCTGTACACATCTATATGCCATGACCTCGCCTTAGAGACAATTGATCATACTTTCAAACATGAATCAGCATCATATCTTCTTATATGTATGCTCAAGGAGATGCTTATGGCTACACTGGACAATAGCATTTTTACATTTAATAACAGTTTTTTCCAAACAAAAACGTGGTGTTGCCATGGGGGTAAAATATGCCCCCTGCATTAGCAAATCTAGTAATGGGTATGTTTGAGGACTTACGAATCTACACTACCGAGACATACAGTCAATATGTTGTGAAATGGACCTGTTACATCGACGATGTTTTGTTTATATGGAAAGGAACACCAGAACAATTGGAACTGTTCAGACAACAAATAAACAATAATGATCTAGGCATCGAGTTCACAGGTGAATATAGTAATACATGATTAATTACTTAGATTTGACAATCTATGTATCGGGAGATCATCTTAAAACCAGAACATATCGGAAATGTACCGAGGTGAATTCTACACTACATGCCACTAGTTGTCATTATGAACCTGTTATTCGGAATATCCCTAAGGGCGAGTATATTAGAGCGAGGCAGAACTGTTATGAACAAACTAACTTTGAGGAAGAATGCAAAATCCTATCTACCAGGTTTAAAGCAAGAGGTTTTTCTGGAACAAGTATCAAAACAGCCTATAGCAAGGCGCTTCAAACACCGAGATCACAAACACTTACCCAATGCAACAAACCAACCCAAGTGAAAGAGGTACAATTTATTACAACCTTCTGTGCCAACAAGCAATTGATCAAGAAAACCCTTGAAAGACATTGGGGCCTGCTAAAATTGGACCCACATATTGGACCACTGATACAGGACCACCCTTCAGTAGTCTACCGACGGGCTAGGACTTTAAAACTAAGCCTTAACCCTTCACTGTTACCTGATGATAAAGAGGAAAGGCCAGAGAACTGGCTACATAAACCAAGACTAGGTTTTAGAAAATGTGGAACTTGCACTATGTGTAAGCATGCGGTTACCATGACAGACAACTTCAAGAACGAAAATGGGATCAAAATTAAGATCCAAGAACAAATTAACTGCCGTACAAAGTATGTGATTTATACGATTATATGCATTTGCAGAAAAATCTACATTGGCAGCACGATTCGAGAACTTCGCACCAGAATCTGAGAACATCTGGCAGTGATTGGGAGTCAAGATAGAAATCTACCATTGGCTGAACACTGGCAGAGATTTCACCAGTTGGATCATAAGCAAGACATACAATTCATTGGTCTCAGGAAGGTGTCCTTGGGACGCAGAGGTGGAAATCAAGAACTACGACTACGCCAGAAAGAAGCAAAATTAATAAATTACTTCAGGTGTATAGAAACTGGTTTGAATACGGACAATGAGATGTCTAACTTTCTTTAAGTAATCATGGCAACAAGAAATACTGCATGTTAGAAATCTGAGCTTTAGAAATGTAGAGTAATACTGTATGCTAAGAAACTGGAAAGTAGAAATGTAGAAGAGGACATTTGGGAACATACTTCTCATGCAACATGTACAGTCTTGTTGATAATATAATGTTGGGCAATTTGGAGATTCTGTTATCTATAAGCAAAGTCCAATTTCTTGCATTAATTGTCCTTAAAAGGTCAAGGTAAATGGTCAAATTCGAAATCATCAGTGAAAATAAGTATGTATGTAAAAACTATTATAGCTAGAACTGCTATTACCAATAACCTTTCTCTTTCTTTTTCAAACACAAGTATCACAAATTAAGTTTAACAGGTTGTAAACAACCTGGCAATAACAGTCACACATTGGGAACTACAGTTCCCGTGAGGTTATGGGAACCAGGATACATGCGACCGCATTACGAATGGTAAAAACCGTTCGAAAAATTAGAGCAGCCAGTGTGACTAATCGTCGTTTCAAATATATGCAGTACACATTTAAGTTTATGAGCCATTATCAACCTGGAAACAACTCCATACACTGGGAACTACAACTCCCTTGAAACTTCAGAGAATGAGGATACACGGGACCTAGTTACGAACAGATGAGATGTAATGAGCACTTCCACCGAAGCAGTCAAGGCTTCTTCTCTTTGAGTTTTAGACTGATTTCCAAGACTAAGCATTAGTGCTGATAATTAATTATGTCATATGTCACGTAATAGAAATAAAAGTAGTAAAAGAACACGAATGAGATCTTTATAGTGAAATGTATCCCAAACAATGGCCGATGGCAAAATGAAACCAGAAATGAAGGTAGGACAAATAGGTTGCCGTGACAACAATATATAAACGTTGCACGGCAATCCAAGCGAGCTCTTAGAGGGACACGACGCATGATGCAGGAACCTTGATTTTAGAGGTAAGCCCTAACAGAGAGCGCGAGACCACCCATTTGCTTTCCCAATCAGGACTAGATCCGCACAGAGGAAAGACGGATTTATTTCGCCGTTGGTTTCTTTTGTGTGGACTTTAAAATAATGTAATTAATGTTCTCTCACAGAGCGGATACAAAATAGAATGAATTATCAGGTAATGGTTTTAAGAAAACCTACACTGATTAAAAGTGGATTTTTCATTAAATACAAAAACATTTATCGTATATTTAGATATATAGCAAATGTAAATGTGGCAGCGCACGAAGGGAAACTAACACCTTCCCCGCCTTTTCTTCTTTACCTAACAAGCACCAGCAACACCTACGAGTCTGATGGGACTCTATACTTCTACTTTTCCAAATACATTAATAGAGCCTTTTCGAACAACAAATGATAGGTAAGCCTGATTTGGAGATAACTTGTATTTTCTATAGTAGAATATGTAATTACTTAACACTTTTTGCCCTGACTCCATCCTTACATGATATCATTACTTTTTCTTTTTCTTTCTCCTTACCCCTACCCTTTTCTCTTCCCCACCCTACCTCTCTTCGCTTTCCCACCCTTACCATTATCCCTCGGAATGTATCAACACTACAACTGGCTACCATGATGGTATGTGCTAAACTTTTATTTCATGAACATTTTTATTATTTAAACTTTTCCAATTGTGAACCATTCATTGTTCCTAATGGTTTAAAATGATCTGTTTTACATGGGCAAACAAATGTAATACATATGCTGACTAATATGTTTACCTTACACTGCAAAAATTCGTAAACATCTTTTGTGTTGTTTATGTATATGATTAAATACAGAAATTTGTACTAACCTTACTGCCCAGATTTGAAAAAGGCACGCTAAGTGTGCCGAAACACGTGTCATCACTATGGGCCACTAATAAATATATCTCAAAATATGGAAGACAATACTTTTGATTGATACTCGAACCCTATCTGTGGCACAGTAATAGATGTGTGCAGAATTCATTTTCCACAATTCATACAGACCTGGCCTATCACACTGCCATGTGCAGGGCAGTTAGAGAAAGTAGCTCTTATACAGACTTGGACAATCACAGGATGCCACAACCAGGTCAAGGAGATAAGGCACCTCTTATACAGACCTGGCCTATCACACTACCATGTGCAGGGCATGCAGAGAAGTCCCCTCTTATATAGACCTAGCCTATCACACTGCCATGTGCAGGGTATGGAAAAAAGGCAAGAGCCAGCCTATCACACTGTCATGTGTAGGGCCTGGATAGAAGGTAGCTCTTATACAGACCCGGCCAATCACACTGCCATGTGCAGGGCATGGAGCGAAGGCCCCTCTTATATAGACATGGCCTATCACACTGCAATGTGCAGGGCATGGAAAGATGGCATCTCTTATACAGGCCCAGCCCATCACAATGCCATGTGCCGGGCATGCAGAGAAGGCACCTCTTATACAGACACTGCATATCACACTGCCATGTGCAGGGCATGAGAGAAGTCCCCTCTTATATAGACCTAGTCTATCACACTGCCCTGTGCAGGGTATGGAATAAAGGCAAGAGCCGGCCTACCACACTGCAATGTGCAGGGCACGTCGAGAAGGCAACTCTTATCCAAACCTTGCCTATCACACTACCATGTTCAGGGCATAGAGAGAAAGCACAATTCATACAGGCCTGGCCTATCACACTGCCATGTGCAGGGCACTTAAGGAAAGCAGCTCTTATACAGACTTGGACAATCACAGGATGCCACAACCAGGTCAAGGAGATAAGGCACCTCTTATACAGACCTCGCCTATCACACTACCATGTGCAGGGCATGCAGAGAAGTCCCCTCTTATATAGACCTAGCCTATCACACTGCCATGTGCAGGGTATAGAAAAAAGGCAAGAGCCAGCCTATCACACTGCCATGTGTAGGGCCTGGATAGAAGGTAGCTCTTATACAGACCCGGCCAATCACACTGCCATGTGCAGGGCATGGAGCGAAGGCCCCTCTTATATAGACATGGCCTATCACACTGCAATGTGCAGGGCATGGAAAGATGGCATCTCTTATACAGGCCCAGCCCATCACAATGCCATGTGCCGGGCATGCAGAGAAGGCACCTCTTATACAGACACTGCATATCACACTGCCATGTGCAGGGCATGAGAGAAGTCGCCTCTTATATAGACCTAGTCTATCACACTGCCCTGTGCAGGGTATGGAATAAAGGCAAGAGCCGGCCTACCACACTGCAATGTGCAGGGCACGTCGAGAAGGCAACTCTTATCCAAACCTTGCCTATCACACTACCATGTTCAGGGCATAGAGAGAAAGCACAATTCATACAGGCCTGGCCTATCACACTATTTACAAGAAGAGGAAACCCGGTATACTACTATTCTAAAGAAAATTGGCAGTGTATACTCTGTCTATGTCCGGGAGGATAATGATAAGGGTATCAGGAGACAGAGTTATCTAGCAGGTACTAGAAGTGTGTGGTGTAAACATTTTTAGTAAAAACATTAACAAGGACCCAAAAATGGTTAAAAAAGACAGTATCAAATTTTAATAATAAACATATCATTAAGATTAAAACCTCAATTAAATAAATAGGTAAGTAATACAGGCATCGTCAAATCCCATGTGCAAAGGCAAAAATAGGGAATACATAACAGGCTCAGGGGCCAGTTAAAAGGATGTTGTAACAATCATACGACCACTGGGGGTACTTTCCAAAGTAACAAGGTACCCTATCCAAATATGGATAAATGTGTCATCAGTTATACTCTCTGTCTAGAGTTCAGAGAATTGTCTCGACATGTTTCTGTTCCTAAAGAGCGAGGTGTGGAACATTCATCAGGAGGAAATGAATAACAGTATCGCCTATTTAACAATTGGGATAGAAAGCATTAATGCCGCTACAGTATCATAGCACCTGCAAAAAAATAAAATAAAAAAAAAAAAAAAAATAAAAAAAAATAAAAACAACAATCATCAAAAATAAACTAGTAGATAGTTATATATTTTGGAAAGTTCAGAGTATGAACTAGGCAACTGGTAAAGGGACATAGTTACTTTACAGTGTGCCTGTGGGGGCTCTCTACTATAAATAGTAGGAATGGGGTAGTCAAAGTCACGACCCTAAAGATATAAAAAGATAATAACCAATGTATCAGTTATCACAAGCACCTAGTAGTACTCAGAATGTGCAGGGCACTTAAGGAAAGCAGCTCTTATACAGACTTGGACAATCACAGGATGCCACAACCAGGTCAAAGAGAGAAGGCACCTTTTATACAGTACTGTCCTATCACACTACCATGTGCTGGGCATGCAGAGACGTCCGCTCTTATATAGACCCAGCCTATCACACTGCCATGTGCAGGGCATGGAGCGAAGGCACCTCTTATATAGACGTGGCCTATCACACTGCCATGTGCAGGGCATGGAGAGATGGCACCTCTTATACAGACCTGTCCTATCACACTACCATGTGCCGGGCATGCAGAGACGTCCGCTCTTATATAGACCCAGCCTATCACACTGCCATGTGCAGGGCACGGCCAGAAGGCACCTCTTATACAAACTTTGCCTATCACACTACCATGTGCAGGGCATGCAGAGAAGTCCCCTATTATACAAACCTGCCATATCACACTGCCATTTGCAGGGCACGGAGACAAGGCGCCTGTTATACAAACCCGGCCTATCACACTGCCATGTGCAGGGCACGTCGAGAAGGCAACTCTTATCCAAACCTTGCCTATCACACTACCATGTTCAGGGCATAGAGAGAAAGCACAATTCATACAGGCCTGGCCTATCACACTGCCATGTGCAGGGCACTTAAGGAAAGCAGCTCTTATACAGACTTGGACAATCACTGGATGCCACAACCAGGTCAAAGAGAGAAGGCACCTCTTATACAGACCTGGCCTATCACACTACCATGTGCAGGGCATGCAGAGAAGTCCACTCTTATATAGACCCAGCCTATCACACTGCCATTGTAGGGCCCGGATAGAAGGTATCTCTTATACAGACCCGGCCAATCACACTGCCATGTGCAGGGCATGGAGTGAAGGCACCTCTTATATAGACGTGGCCTATCACACTACCATGTGCAGGGCATGGAGAGATGGCACCTCTTATACAGGCCCAGCCCATCACAATGCCATGTGCCGGGCATGCAGAGAAGGCACCTCTTATACAGACACTGCATATCACACTGCCATGTGCAGGGCACAGAAAGAAGGCACCTCTTGTACAGACCCGGACGATCACACTGCCATGTGCAGGGCCTGGACAGAAAGCCCCATTCATACAGACCCAGCCTGTCACACTGCCATCTGCAGGGCTTAGAGAGAAAGCACCGTTCATTCAGACCTGGCCTATCACACTGCCAGGTTCAGGGCATGGAGAAAAGGCAAGAGCCGGCCTACCACACTGCAATGAGCAGGACACAGAGAGAAGGCACCTCTCAGACAAACCCGGCCTATCACACTGTCATGTGAAGGGCACGGCGAGAAGGCACCTCTTATACAAACCTTGCCTATCACACTACCATGTTCAGGGCATAGTGAGAAAGCACAATTCATACAGACCTGGCCTATCACACTGCCATGTGCAGGGCACTTAGAGAAAGTAGCTCTTATACAGACTTGGACAATCACTGGATGCCACAACCAGGTCAAGGAGATAAGGCACCTCTTATACAGACCTGGCCTATCACACTACCATGTGCAGGGCATGCAGAGAAGTCCCCTCTTATATAGACCTAGCTTATCACACTGCCATGTGCAGGGTATGGATAAAAAGGCAAGAGCCGGCCTACCACACTGCATTGTGCAGGGCATGGCGAGAAGGCACCTCTTATACAAACCTTGCCTATCAAACTACCATGTTCAGGGCATCAAGAGAAAGCACCATTCATACAGACCTGGCCTATCACACTGCCATGCGCAGGGCATGGAGAGAAAGAACGTCTTCTACAGAGCTGGCCTATCACACTGCCATGTGCAGGGCATGGAGAAAAGGCAAGAACCAGCCTACCACACTGCCATGTGCAGGGCACAGAGAGAAGGCACCTCTTATACAAACCCGACATATCACACTGCCATTTGCAGGGCATGGAGACAAGGCACCTGTTATACAAACCCAGTCTATCACAATGCCATGTGCAGGGCATGGAGAGAAGGCTCCATTCATAAAGACCTGGCCTATCACACTGCCATGTTCAGGGCATGGAGAGAAGGCACCGTTCATACAGACCTGGCCTATCACACTGCCTGTTCAGCGCACAGAAAGAAGGCACCATTCATACAGACCTGGCCTATCACTCTGCCATGTGCAGGGCACGGCCAGAAGGCACCTCTTATACAGACCTTGCCTATCACTCTGCCATGTGCAGGGCACGTCGAGAAGGCAACTCTTATCCAAACCTTGCCTATCACACTACCATGTTCAGGGCATAGAGAGAAAGCACAATACATACAGGCCTGGCCTATCACACTGCCATGTGCAGGGCACTTAAGGAAAGCAGCTCTTATACAGACTTGGACAATCACAGGATGCCACAACCAGGTCAAAGAGAGAAGGCACCTCTTATACAGACATGTCCTATCACACTACCATGTGCCGGGCATGCAGAGACGTCCGCTCTTATATAGACCCAGCCTATCACACTGCCATGTGCAGGGCATGGAGCGAAGGCACCTCTTATATAGACGTGGCCTATCACACTGCCATGTGCAGGGCATGGAGAGATGGCACCTCTTATACAGGCCCAGCCCATCACAATGCCATGTGCCGGGCATGCAGAGAAGGCACCTCTTATACAGATCCGACCTATCACACCACCATGTGCAGAGTATGCGGAGAAGGTGCCTCTTATACAGAAATGGCCTATCACGCCGCCATGTGCAGAGTATGCAGAGAAGGTGCCTCTTATACAGAAATGGCCTATTGCGCCGCCATTTGCAGAGTATGCAGAGAAGGTGCCTCTCATACCTCTTATACAGAAATGGCCTAACACGCCGCCATGTGCAGAGTATGCAGAGAAGGTGCCTCTCATACAGAAATGGCCTATCACGCCGCCATGTGCAGAGTATGCAGAGAAGGTGCCTCTTATACAGAAATGGCCTATCACGCCGCCATGTGCAGAGTATGCAGAGAAGGTGCCTCTCATACAGAAATGGCCTATCACGCCGCCATGTGCAGAGTATGCAGAGAAGGTGCCTCTTATACAGAAATGGCCTATCACGCTGTGATGTGCAGGGCATGCACCTATTTTGCAGACTTCGCCCATCAGATGCTGCAATGAGCAGGGCTTAAGGAAAATGCACACCTTATACAGACTCGACCCTTCACACTGCCATGTGCTACTACATGGTCGTATGTGGGGTATGGAATTAATACTTCTCTTATACAGGCCCAGCCTATTACACTGCTAAGTGTTGGCATGAAGAGAGTGCAACTCTCAAAGAGGCCTGGCCAACCACACTGCCATGTGCAGGTCATGGAGCAAATGATCCTTTTACACAAGCCTGGCCCATCACGCTGCCATGTTCAGCACATGGGGAAAATGCAACCCTTACTCAGGCCAGGCCAATCACGCATCCATGTGCAGGACATGCACCTATAACACGGACCCTGCTGTACCACATGCTCCAATCTACCGGGCTAGAGAGAATGCATCCATTATGAAGGCCTGAACCCACCACTCTCTCATGTGCAGGGCCTGCAGGAAATGCACCCCTTTATACAGGCCTGACCCATCTAAATCCCATATGCAGACACGGCCCATCATGCTGGCACTTGCAGCATGATGGGCATGTCTTATACAGTCCAGCACGATCACATGGTGCCATTTGCCAGGCATAGTGAGAAGACGCCTCTCATACAGGGACAGCCCATCACACTCACAGGGATGAGGACTGATTTTCTTATGCTGCTTCACCTGGCCCTGTGACAAAATGACTTCTGCTCTGCAGGGGTACAGGGATGCATAGTGGTTAGAGCACATCTGCTAAACCAGCAGTGAACCCTTTCATAAAGATGAAACAGGCACAGACCAAAGGTTTTATCTCCTTCCTCTCTTTTGCTGACGTGTACAGAGAGCACGCTATATCTTCAGGCGGGGCGTGAGCTGATAAAACAAACAGCATTTGCACAATGGGGCCAAAATGAAACAATGTCCAATCAAGATTCTATGTATCCGACGGGTCCCACCCACAGGTTTTTTGTTGTCAAGGGGTCTGTGATATAACGGGTGCATATGGCGTTTTCTATAGGAATCACAGACTATCTCCCGCTCCTGTATTTCAAAATGTAATTTTGTTAGACCCAAACCAGCTTCAGATTATTGTTTTACCAGGTGGAAAACCACATCAATATACCATTTATGTGGTTTTCAACCTGGTAAAACAATAATCTGTGATTATATGTCCCTCCCTTCGAGCCTTTGTGTTTGCTCTGTTTGAGATGCTCAAGAATCGCATGAACCTCTAGAATACTTGTTTGTTGGAGAATCAATGACTCTATGGCATAATAGGGTTGCTTTTGCCTACTAACCCAGAAACAATGAGACTAAGGGTTACATCTGAATTTGCGCATCAGAGTGTGTTATATGTTTTTTTTTTTAAATGCCCTAGACAAAGGAAACATTTTGTGAAATGAATAAAATGATGGTTTCCTTTATTGAAAACATGAAGTTTTGAGTCTGTTCACTGTCAGTTGATATTTGTGTCAACCATTTGAAGTTGGTTGGGTCGAACAAAACTCAATTTTGAAACACAGGAGCAGGAGTTAGTCTGTGATTCCTATAGAAGACAATCTCAGTACAAATATAGGGGCTTTAATAAAATGATTAAGGCAAATAAACACATTAAAACTACTAAACCCGGGGGCTCTGGAGGACGGCAACCTAGATGGCTGCCTAATAATGATGCCCATTCCACATTCCAAATCCTTGAACATCCTGGCTGATAGCAGGCTCCCCCTGCTCCCAAGACAGTGGATTCTGGCTTAGGAGCACATCAGGAGAGAGGTAGGTAGCGTAAAAGAGAAGTTCTGTGGCCGCAGTGAGAGCGCAAAACCTGGGCGTGGTCGCACGGACCGCCGATGCATCCAGGCTGAGAGACGCCACCTGTTGATGTGCCTCTATTGTAATTGTTTATTTATAATGTGCTTAGTACCCAGAGGTTTCTTAGTGCGGACCCAGGGATCGAACCTGGATTGCTTAGCGTCGTCCTGCTTCCAAGACGAGCGTGTTGCCTCTAAGCTATCCTCCCAAGGTCTGCTGCTGATCAAACGGGAGGTGGCCCGATCATCCACTCTACGCTGTGCCGCGTCAGCAGAGGAGGGTGCCAGCCCTTCTCTTGCTGAAGAGCGCCCGCCCCATGGAGATCACTCAGTCAGCACTGCAGGTCCGGTGCACCTGGCACTAACGCAGACCTGGGAAGCCGGGGTGCTACTGATCCTGGTCCCCTCTACAGTGGCATTGCTACTGTGGGTCAAGGGAGGCCTGGGCTCCTTCTCCGAAATCCTGTGTCTCCCCTTGTGGCCCCCCCCCTACCTGGGCTACTCTCTCTGCAATAGAGACTCTCTCTCACAGAGCGCCCTGGAAAGGGCTGCTGGCAGCCATTAACGACCTGCAATTATTGCAGGTCGTTAAAGAGCTGCCTGCAGCACAATTACTCCTTGTGTTCGCAATCTCAATCGGAGTGTTCACTTCTTTTTGGATATGCTTAGGCATTTAGCACTGATGGGAGCTTTACACATCAAATACCCCTCTCAGATCTGTATCTGTCCAGGAGGGGTCCCATCAGTATCCCCAAACATAGGCAAAAGAAGAGAAATCCCCCTTTTAAAGTTGTCATGTCTGTGATTGACATGCACAAAAGAGATTCCCTTACATAGACAGAAAATGTTCCTAACACTAACAGCAAGCTGGGAGTTTGTCACAAAGGTGATCTGTATCCAAACGGCATCACCATTCCTTTTTTTTTGTAATTCACAAAGTATTTAAAGAATAGCAGTGGTGTTAAAAAACGATTATTCCGGCATGCATTATTTAGCATTTGGGACTTCTAGCTTGCCAGTCAGCATGTTGATACTCAACCTAAAACAACATTATTTTGGCTGAACATGTTTCTCTAAGAATTTAAGCATTGTAAGTTTGCTTTCCTATAAGATGTGTATTTTGCAGGTAAACTATCAGAGCTTTCAAGTTTCCTGTGGCCATGCGTGAGATCACCTAGTCTTTTTTTTCTGTTTGGATTCTGGAACTTGTAGTTTTCTTAAATTTCAAATGGGTAAGAAAAAACTGCAAGTACAAAAATTCCAAGCAAAAACAGGACTGGATAGCTTTCTCACGCATGGCCATGGAAAACTTTAGAGCACAATTCTACAAGTACTTATTGTAGGCCATTGAAATCCAAAAAGTAAATATTTGGATCTGGTGAAGCTTAGAAGATTTGTGTTCAAGTACTCAAACTGTAGAATGCTTTAAAATGCCACCTTCACTGTTACCCCAAAGTGTGGGATCCTGGGAAAATCATGTAATCTCTTCTAATACAGAAGATTTGCCTGGGCAGAGCCAATATTAATTTTCTTCCCTTTTTGCTGCCATTCACCAAAGTGGCATGGGCTGTCCAGAATACCGCCCCACGGGAGAATTAGTGAAGCTCTTTCCTATGCCACAAGGAGCTGCAAGAGGTGGGGTATGGGGCCAGGTTAGGAACATGATAATGTTATTTTGTTTCAAAGTTGATGTGTGCATATCTCTGTGGTGTCTAGTTTTATATATTTTGTGAGTTGTCTGGAGCAGTGGTTAGTGTATGCTCTAGGTAAATAGTTTCTGTGATTTTGGTGGCTGTCCGAGTGGTGTTTAAGGACTGTGGAACGTTTTGTGGATGTATCTGAAATGGGCGTGGCTGGTATCAGCACATGTGTGCAGGGTGGTGTGCATTTCATTGTGTAACCTTTAATGTTATTGGGGTGGTGGGGCTGTGTGATTAGTTAAGGTTGGGTGTAGAACGATTTCAGGCAGTATTACGTGATCTTGCTCCACAGGCCACCTAATAATTGAGGACAGCCTTTTCCCATTAGGAAACATCCCACTTGGTACATGCTTATATCACTGCAAAACTGCCTTTCTCCAGCTTTTATACTGTGTTATGCCATTATATGTAATGTTAGAAACACTGTTAATCTAAGTGTTTCTAAATCACCGGCCACCCATTGTTGAAATTCAAATTTGGTCTTGACGGGTGCTCGTGCCTGACAAAGGTTTCCCGGCTGAGCCCCCAGCATCGCTGAGGGAAGTAGGGGGCACAGTGATCTAATCTGCTGTCCTCCTTTCCCCAGCCGTCACTCATGCATTTGCTGTGTTTTGCTCAGCCTGTTTTTTTTTTTCTGGCCTGAAAGGGACCCACTGCCCTCGAGACCTCAGAGTGGCTCCAGCTCAGTAGACGACACTGCTTGAAGGATCATATCTGTCGCTGGTCGAATTCTATTATAGCGTGCACACTGACACACACTTGCTCCTCTAGTTCACATGCCCGCTCTGGATATTCTCACTGCTCTTGTTACATTTGCACTATAAAATGTCCACACAAAGACACTGCTTAGAAAGGAACCCACAGCCCCAGTTGCGATCTGCACAGACCTTGCAGAAAAGCACCAGCAGCCAGATGCAAGATGCACAGATAGGCATTGCGAACCGTGGGTTTTAATGGCACACTTGTGAAAGGCCACCTACAGCAGGTGCGATGGGGACACAATATAGACACTATCATTTCAAAGTGCATAAAATGACAAGTGTCCATTACCAGTCAATGACAACAGGTAACATCGGAACAAATTGCCCAGGAAGGTCCGAAACCAGAAGTGAACTTAACTGGTGCTGTGTGTGTGCTTTTAGCATATTAATGTCCCTTTGCATTTCCTAATACGGAAACATTAAGAACGTCTTGTCCAAAAGAAGGGTCTCTTAAATGGGCCATTAATGGTAAATCGCTCCCACTTTAAATGCTCTAACAGAAACAAGAAAGTGATAAGCAGTCATTAAGGGCTCCCTCCCAGTCCCCCTGCAGCGTCTGTTGCTGGGAGGGGGTATTTGTCTTTAGAGAGTAAGGGGTAGAGCTGGCGATTTATCGAGTTTTGGAGATATATCGATATATCTTTTCAATATCGATATAGGATCAGAGAATTTCGTTAACATCAAGATATATACATTATACAACAGAATTGCTTGCTATATAAATGCATGATTTTTAGCTCCCCCAGGCCACTTTGGACTACTTTGCCCATGTCAATTTGGGTACACATTGCCCTTTTATGGGCCGCCCTCCTACCTTTTTCTGTGGCCCTCTCTCCCCCCTCTTAAATTCTATTTCTGGGGATACCACTGCTCCTCTACAAAGGTACCCAAGGGAGGCAAGGCACCCTGGTGACTCAAAGAGACTATAAGGGCGGAGCAGCCAGGAGAAAAGGTGGGGATGGCCTGTGGCTCCTCATTGAGGTGGTCAATGCCAGAGAGCCCCTGAGTTGAGCACGTGTCTCTGCACTGTCTGGGGGATAGTTAGTCTGCGAGATTAGTGTAAGAGCACTTAAAGGGATGAACAGGAGGAGCTGATCCGGCGAAGTGAAAATGGGCAATTATAAAAAGCAAGCCGGAATGGATGCTTAAACAGGCATGCAAGAGCAGGGGACCCACGGCGTAAAGACAAAATCAGAGGTAAAATAGGGGAGGAGGAGAATGTTGACAGTGCCGCCCATGGCACGAGCAGCTCCTGACTTCACTTAAAACAGTATGGCCTCTACGGGCCAGAGGATAGACATATTAACCTGCAAAATAGCCATTTTGATGGTCCAAATCGAGAAACTGTGTGGCAGAAGGACCAAAGTCGAGGGAAGGCTTTCAAAGGCTGAAGATGTCTTGGGGTGTAGATGTGCAGAGATGTGGATACATTGCTGTCGGAAGTCAAGAAAATAAATGCAAGATGCATGTTGGGCCTTCCTAAATCCATAAACGGTGGGGGGCAAGATGGAAGATTTAATTGTAAAGCTACTATTAAAACTCCTCCATAATCTAATAGATCCCTGATGGTGAGACCACCTCCCAGGTGCTTGTGAGTTTTACTAAAGCCCACCTATGATAGGACTGTAGAAAACTGACTCTTAAATGTACAGGGCTCCAATTCTTACATTTGGCCTGAACTACCCAAAAGGTTTGGTAGCTATGATCGAGCAGCCAGGCTTAGTCTAGGAGGGAGAAGGGCTGTAGGTAAATACAATGACCTCAGGACACAGCGATAGTCAAGAATACACTTACACACTGTAGTTTTATAAACATGATAGTTATTTATAATAAACACTAAGGCAACTAACACATTACTAGGATTACAAGTAAGTAAACCTATTCACATGTATACAATAAGGCATTTGTTAATCCTTACTCAATTCAATGGTAGATTCTTAGATGATATACAGGTAAGTAGTTAAAGTAGCAAATAAATTAGCAAATCAATTTCTTCAACCAACATTCAATGTAATGCAGCAAGGATACTGGTAAGTAACATCTATACAGCCTACAATTTGGAAAGGTCAGCCGTATCTGGGGATGAGAGTCTCAAAGTCAATGGGGACACTGGGTGACCAGGGCCTGTGGGCGGAAAACCAAATGAAGGCAGATGTTGTCAAAGTTGTCTAATTTAGCAGGATTCGGCAATGTTGCGGGTATGTAAAATGTTTAGTTAACATAGTTAACAGAAGGTTAAGGGAGGTCAGATAGACCCTTTGAAGGATAGTAATAATAATAATAATTATTATTATTATTTTGATGGGACAAAACCTCTGACAACCAACAGGTTCCAGAGGAGAGGGTGTGGGGAAAGGGAGATGCAAGGCCCTAGAGGAAGCTTCCTTTGTCACCAGGACAAAACCCCTGCAAACCTCTGAACACAAATCTTCTACCCCTGAAAAGTTAGATCCTAAGGAACAGAGTGTAAAAAGCAAAAAGAATCCACTTTGTGGAGGAAGTCCGCATCATGCCGTTCGAAGGCAAAGAATCCCTAGAGGATTCAGGGAAGAAACTCTCCTCTTTCAGGGATGGAGGGGTCCCTCCCAAGGAAAAATAGGTCCCAAAAGACCCTAACTTAGACTGGGTAAGTATGGAGACGGACCCAGAGCAACAAATTCTTAAACCCCATTAATGTCACCCAGATGACCCTGAAAGCACTGAGGTATCCTCCCCTCAAACAGGTTTGGGTAACTGTCTCCAGGAAAAGGGGGCCAGCCAAGAACTAGGGGGAAAAAGGGGGCTTCCCAATTCCACAGATATCTGGGTGCAAAATTTTCTTTACAGATTCCCAGGCTCTGACACAGAAAATTGTCCAAGATCAGACAGTGTGAGAGTTCAATATAAAAATAATTAACTGCCAAAATGGCACAAAATGGCACACAATGCATATTTTCTTTTTTCCCTTGAAGAGAGAGAAGGAAGATTTCTTGCCTCCGTCAAGGTACAGGGCCAATGTGCATTATCAGTGCTGGTGGATACTGGTTCTCAAGCCACCCTCCTGTCCAAAAATACCTTTGACCAATTAAATTCAGTAAGGGGGGAGAGTCACCAAAATCCCCTCACACCTCTTCTTGGACAACTCCAAAACTTCGATGGGAATGATATTTCCGTCTAAGGGACTGCAGATCTGGAGATCAAAATTGGGCGACAGGGTGAAACACTCAGTGATAGTCGTCACTCCAGAGGGCACACCTTGTCTACTGGAGAATGAATTCCTTCAGAGGTTATCACCCCTGATTGACTGTGTGAACAAGGTCCACTGGGCTCAGACTAAATGGTACATGCCACATGATTGAACAACGGTCTGACAAAATAGAATTCCACTTTAGGAGCAATCAAGTCCGAGACATCACTCTCATCTCTGTAGGAGAAGAAACTGGTGATGGGAAGAAAAACAAAATCCCATGATAAAAGATGATGGAAAACCAGCTCGAAGTTTGGCCCACATCCAGATAAAGGGCGAACTGCTGTTTTTCCCCATTCAGGTAAATAAGGGGGGGGAGCCTGTTCTCGCCAGAGTATGCCTGAATAACAGAAGACGCTTCATTAAAGCATCATTCAGGAAACTCCCAAAAGATCAGACCATCCCCACATTTAAGTTGATTGATAAGTTGGAAATGGGCCTGGAAACTCCAACCTCCGAACATCTCCTGCCTAGTAGGTGCATGCTAACAATTTCCATTGGCGACAAAAGCATAGAACATAATTGTTGGTTTGTGAGAGATGCCCCTTCCACCTTTTACTTAGGCACTGACATTCTCAATCGATTCGCAATTAATTTGCACCTAATTAATTATAAAGCTTGGTCCCGACTGGGGGGTAACCCCATGGGCTTTGAAAACCCTAAGAAAGCATTTTGGTCAGCTTAAATGCTGCCGTATGCGGTTGAAGTTCAAGTGGGAGAAGAGGTCACCATACCAGGACTGGTGCGAAAATGTACAATTCCCCTAAAAATTAAGCGAGGACAGAACCTCAAAAACAAGGATGCTTATATAAATTTGGATTATCACCTTCAACAACAAGGTTTGTATTCACATCCGACACCCCTAGTTGACCTAGAACATAACACCATTTGAATTTTGGTGGATAACAGCCACCCTAGAAGTATCACTTTGGGCACAGACACCTTTGCAATATTATTATTATTTATTGTTTATTTAAACCTTTACAAAATTAAATTAAATAACAATATCTTTACATTACATTTTAAGACAGTTAATATGAACTATAATAACATCATAAAATATTTACAAGAATTACAGATTCAATACAGTACAAAATAAAAGTTTTCAAGAATTTTTCATCTAAAATCTTACTTTAAGGCATTCACTGGTACTTCTCATTTTATTTCCAACATTTACCATTACTGCTCCCATTAAAAACCATATTAAATTTTTTAAAAACTTCATATGTTATATAAACATTGACCTTTTTTTGAACAAATCTGAGTTTACATGGATCATTAAATCTAAGACCATACTTTAGATCACTTTTTTACTTTTTGTTTCCAAACCTTGTCATTACTTCTCCCATTTAAGAAAAATATTTTCAAGTTAAGGAGCATACATTTGTTAGGTCATTAATTACCTTTATTTTTAATGGAACAGAGTTCCCATGAAGCATTTCTCCCCAAAGTTTTTCTCTATCTACTTCTGATTGATCGCTAACAAATTTTGCAAAATGTTGTATTCTCTGTTGTAGAAGAGTTGGACAAACTAAGATCAGGTGTAATAGGGTTTCAATTGAGTCTTCTGCTTTGCAAAATCTTAACATTACGGATACTCATAATCTGGTTTGTGTTTAACATATTGAATCTGAAGTGCATCACCCAATTTTTATATTGTCTTGATGGATATTTCATTAGATATGCATCAGGCCTTGGGCTCCATTTCCAAAAGGATATTGCTTGACTGTATATTCTAGAATTCAAAATTACCACATTATTTTCGATCCAGTCATATCCTTTCATGGGTTCTTTCACCTTGGTTGGATTACTAATCAAGGTTTTTAAGGATCGTCCCAAGTCTGCTAGAATTTTCACACAGTTTTCCTTCAATGTAACCACAAATGTATCCTTTGTCTCAGCATTTAAGTGGTAATACAATGTGTCTTTTTCTGCCAATAAGCATTTTCTCAACAGATTTAGTTTATTTGTATACATTATACTGAGCAATAAGTAAAACCCCAATTTCTATCTTATTAAGTCTAATGGAGCACATTTCGGTATATAATACAAAGCTTTCTGCCATATCATAGATTCTATTTTTCTAAGGTAAGGACTAAACTCTATGGGCCAAAATTCTATGCCATATATCAATCTGGGAACCACTTTTAGCCGATAAAATTTGATACATGGTTCAAGCGTAAATTTACCGAATTTTCTTTCAATAGCTCTTATTTGGTTGATCAATTCCTTGGCTTTTGACATCATTTCATTTTTATGGATCATAAATGTTTTCCCACCACTAAAGACATAACCCAGAGAACACATTGAAGATTGTGCTTTAATTCTCTCTCCACAACATACCCAGGACATTGGGGATTGCTTTGTTCTTATGTTACTAACAGAAAAGATAATAGTTTTGCTTGGGTTGATTGCTAATTTTCTTTCTAATATGAAATCCTCAAAGGCTCTAATCAGTCTCTGTAGCCCAATCTTAGTATGATCCACCAGGAGAAAGTCATCAGCGTAGGCTACCCACTGAATCCCGTCTCCTCCAATTTTTGGAGCTATTAGTCTTTGTTGGTTTAAAATCTTTCCTGCTTGTGAAACATAGATGTTAAACAGGATTGCAGCTAATCTGCACCCTTGTTTCAAGCCATTTTGAGTTAGTATTTCTTTTGACATCGGGCCCCTATTGTTCAATCTAACTCTAATTACTGTGTCAGTATATAAAGCGATTATTATATTAAGTAGCCCTTCCTCAATGCCTAGGTCGGTTAGGGATTGCCATAATTTAGGTCTATCGACAAGATCGAATGCTTTAGTAAGGTCCATTGCAGCTATATATAAGTTGGGCGTGGATGTTGTCTAGTATGGCTCAGTAGTTGCATCATTAGGAGCCCACCCACATCAGTACCCATTTTACTCCTAAAGCCTATCTGGCTGATATCTAAGATAGCATTTTGGTCAATCCATGATGTTGCTTTTTCCAGCACCAAGGCACAGACACATTTATTGGAATGGCGGTTGATGCCCAACATTGTTCTCTTGATTTAGGTATTGAGATCATTGGACCAATTCCAAATGACTGTTACAATTTTGACGACGATATCTCTCCGGAAAACATTTTCACCTGGCAAGGGGGGAATTTCTTGGTGTACTCCTCCTGCCCATATGGTGGGGAAGAAGTGACCTGTGACATCAGGTAGGAAGAGGTGGTATATCGAGTCAACAGTGACTACCTCCCATCCTTGAAACCTCATGTCCAGCCCAACACCATAACAAGACGTATCTTCACCCAATTGGAGGATACCACCGAAATTGCCAAAACTGAAGTCTTTCCAGGTGTTAAGCAGTTCCAAGAACAAATCCATCTTGCTGATGCCTATTAGACAGAGGAGCAAAAGCACAAGCTGAAACAAGTGCTTTTGGATTTTCAGGATATCTTTGCTGTGGATTCGTATGACTGTGGACACACAGAGATACTTCAACCTCCATACCTACAGCTCTGAGATGGCTCCAGTGTTTGTGAAGCAATGTCAGTTGCCTGTCACATCTATGGAGTCAGTCACAGGAATTATTTAAAAAAACGTAGAACCCTGTGGAATAATTCGTCCAGTCTACAGTACCATTACCAACCCGCTACTGGGGATACTCAAACCCAATGGCCAATGGAGACTTTTTACAGACCTTAAGGAGTTAAATAAATGGGTCCACATGTCAAGATGGCCCTTCCCTGCATCAATCAGGGACTGGCCCAGATCCAAGGGTCAAAGGTGTATATCGCCATTGACCTGACCAACGGTTACTGGACAGTACCCATGAGTAGGGAAGACTAGTACAAGCTTGCCTTTACATTTGGGGGGGTAGCAGTACAGGTGGACCTGAACCCCTCTTGGATACATAAACTAGGCAAAAAATGTAATATCTTCCTACGTAAGGCTATGCCTGACTTGGGCGAAAGGGGAAACCTAGCCTATGTAGATGATGTCTTAATCAAGAGCTCAACTCTGGAGGAACACATAGCTAAAATACGCTATGTTCTGACCCAGTTTCAGAAAACCAGAGCCAAACTGTCCTTTCAGAAGGCACAGTGGTGTAAGAGCCGCATTAACTTCTTAGGGCATGAAATCAGTCCCCAGGAGAAAATGGTGGAAGCATTATTGAAATTAAAAGACCCTACTACTCTGCGAGGACTATGAAACCTTCTTGGACTCACTAATTGTAGTAGAAAGTTCATAGAGGACTATGCAGAGGTCACACATCCCTTGGTCCATGTATTGAAAACTGGGGTCAAGTGGGAATGGGGTCCAGAACAATCTGAGGCAGTAAAACAACTAAAGAGAAGGCTTTCCGAAGCACCTTGTTTGTCTTACTCCATAAAGTACAAGGAGTTATGTTTGGAGAGGGGGTTCACAAATACTTGCTTAACAGCAGTATTATAACAGAAGCACAACAAGGTCAACGAAGCAATCTCGTACACGATCAAGACTTTGTCCTCTGTGGAGGAAGAATTCAATGATTGCGAAAAGGCACTCCTGGCAACGGTGTGGGCATTGAAGAATTACTGGCCATTCATCCAGGAGGAGCACATCATTGTCGAGACTCCTCACCAGCCCTTGTAATATCTCCAAAGTGACCGAATCCAAACAGGAAGCGTAAGTAATTCCAGAATAACTTCCTGGATTCTATCCATGCAAGGCTTTTCTGTGGAGGTCCCTTGTCCAAGGTTTGGCAAACTTGCATGACTGTGCTCAAGAAAACTTCCTTGAGGATGAAAGTCTAAAGACTAAAGACAATATGGAGGCATACCTTACTTCCCCACACAAAGTCTATGAGGAAGACACATGCCTGGGGATACCCACGGTTTATGTGGATGGGTGCTCCTACAATGTCGATAATCATGGGGAAAAAGAACTAGTGGCTGGCGTTGGGAATGCCTGGGTGAATGATGTCCCAGAGCCCTATGCTGGGCAAAAAATAGGTCCCCCAAGTAGTCAGGTGGCAGAGTTGATGGCGGTACATGAAGCCATCCTCAGTGACTTGCAACACCAACTCAAAGAACTGGTTATAATCACTGATTCAGATTATGTCAGGAATGGGTTGGTGGAGCACGTGATTAATTGGAAGAATCGAGGCATGCTGTGTGCGAATAACAAACCGTTCAAGCACGGGAATTTAATTGAAGCAATTGATGATCAGATCATCTCTAAAGAGATGACCATCTATTGGAAAAAGTTCAGAGGGACCAGGCAAAACTGGAAATGACTTGGCTGACCAGTTTTCCAAAACCAGAGCCATCCACAGGGATCTCCTAGAAACTGAATCCCTGTAGGGGGAAATCCAGGTTGCTGATGTCACCAGGTCCTAAACAGATGCCCAAAATGAAATCTCAACTGCCCAGTAGAGTGAAGAAACCCCAGATGCAGATTTGATTACTGAAGAAAAAAAGGATACGATTATTGAGAAATGTTATAAACATATTGAAGACCCTCTGACAGAATCCGTATACAATGGGAAGGAGGATCTCTGGGTTTTGATGAAGTTTTCCAAAATGTTCCGAATCCAAGATGGTCATAGAGGGTTTCATACAACTCTAGAAATCTTGCAAGTGGTCACAAAATGGCCACACATGGGTCAGGACCCCAACCTATACTTAAAGGGGTATCTTCTGTGTGCTCAGTTTCAGCCAAGTTCCCTCACACAGAGAGCTCCCCTACAGAAAAGGGTAATGACACTGCCTTGGTCGGAACTGCAAGTCAATTTCATTAGTCCAGTGATTCACTCCTCTAGAGGAAACAAGTACATGTTGACCGTGACATGCTTGTTTACCAAGTGGGTGGAATGTTTTCTGGCCCCAAAATGCAAGGCAGAAACAGCTGCTGCCCTAATGATCAATCACATCTTCTCCCCTGTTTTGGCCTTCCTCAAAGGATTGAATCAGACTGAGGAAGTCATTTTACCAGTGAGGTGATGACAAAGATTTGGGTGATACTAGGGGTAAAGAGACATCTCCTCATTGCCTAATGTCACTCGAGTGGGGGAGTTGAGAGGTACAATAAAACAACTTTGGGCATTTTGAAGAAGCTTGTGGCGGACTCTGGACATAGTTGGGACATCTGATTACTGCTTGTCCTGAGGTCCATTAGGTCTACGCCACCTTCTGCAACAAACATGTATCCATTTGAGCTCATGACTGGATGAAAAATGGTGCTACCTCAGCATCTGCTCTACAGAACTCAAGAGCAGACCCTGATCAACGCGTCCATGACCCATGAGTACATTGAAAATGTACGAAAACACCTTCAGCACGCTTTTGCTTATGCTCAGAAAAATTAAGAAAATTTGGCAGAGGGGATGAAAACCCACTACGACTTAAAGATTACCAAGAAAGAGTATGAAGTATGAGACAGGGTCTACCTGTACAATTTCCAAAGGAACCCGACCAAAGATCGGAAGTTCCTCCCCTCTTGGTGCAGTTCTTTTGAAATTGTTGATAAAATCTCACCTGTTGCTTATAAGATCAGCATCCCTAAAGGAGAACAGACGCAAGAGAAAGGGGTCCATTTCAATCAGTTGAAAAGCTGTCATCCTAGACAGACTTTGCGACTTATTGAATAACCCCAGGAACCATCTGAAGAATAAACGTAAAGAATGGAAACCTGGATGGAGAAAATCACACATTTACAGGGAGTAAAATAACTTATACTTATCAGGAATGTACCAAACGTAATGATCATGTTCTGAATTGTACATGTCAAGTGAAAAGTAATGTGTAACTTGTTGTTTTATTGTCAATGCATGCGTCAACCCTACCAGGGAAATTAGTATTGTGTAAAATACTTAACCTCACTTTTATTCTCGGTAGATTAAATAACTCCTTGCCTCTACAGGTCGTAGGTGGAACTGCCGGAAAGGGAGGGGTCCAGGACCAAAACCCCAAATCCGAAAAGAGTGTAGTGCAGACCAGACTGCCACTCCCTCAGGAAGGGGAAAAGAGCAAAGTGCTCTGGCGAAGAAATTCCTGGGATGAACCAAGGCCACCAGGAAACAGAAACCCCACTCTCTCCTTGCTTTTCTCTCTGTCTCACTGGAACCAAAGAACCAGGAGGGTTGATGTGTGGGGTAAAATGTAGCCCCTGAATGCCAGAAATAAAGAGGCCAGAGTAATTTGTGGAGTCCCATTCAAGTCTAGGGCCAGCACAGAAATGCTGATGTCAGACATGAGGCCTATTGAACTAAAAACAGGCCTAAATCTCAAATGAAGGAAAGGGAGCCATGAAAACTTCAAAAGTGCTGGATGGGCCCAATGCATGGCAAAAGTCATATGTGGCTGACAATGTTGTTTTACTAAATCTATAGAAAGCAACACTTTCTACTTAAAGAGACAGATAGCAGTGTGTACATTATCTACAAGCAATACCAGATTGTGATCCTGAAATCTCAAGTGAAACCAAGCTTGTTGCAATTATAGGGAAAAAAAACGTCCGTTTTCCTCATCCTAAATGACAGTATACAAAGAGAAGTGCTTACTTGGTTCCAAGGTGAACATGGTTTTCTCACATAAACTGCCATGTGTATGGACAATCCAGAAGTGATACTCATGTCTTATGCAACAGTGAGATTAAAGTAATACATTACACATGGATATAAGGCCCAGATGCCTTATAGAATGCTTCATGTAAAATGCATTGTGTGTGAGTTCAAAGCCATTTCTTGCAGAATTGTACATGCAGCTGGGCATTTCCACTGAAGTGACACTTTAACCCCAAAGATGTTTCCTCTGCTGATACCGGAGCGGGAGGTCTGGTTGTCAACAATCAATCAGGTCCATTGCTTAAAAATACCAAGAAATACACTTCCGTTGATGGAAATCACAGTGGAAGTAGATAAAGCCCTACCTATTTTCTCAGCAGAAGGGACCTTGAGGTCACAACTCCCATAAAATGTGCATCAGAGCTATAGCCAGGACCATTGGGCAGCCAAGGAGAGATAGGCTAAGATAAACATGAGCCAGCATCTGGCTGGTCATATGTTCAGGGTAATGAAACTTAGGAAAAGAAAGTGGCGGCTAGAATGAGTGAGGCATGTGAGGCTGGGGTTTAATTAATAGAAAATACATTGTATTGCATAAAAAGGGCAGCGTATATGACACACCGCTCGTTCCAGACTTTGATTAAAGGTGACAGTAATCTCCTGTAAACCATGTTTGTGTGATAAACATAACAGAAGTTATTAAGGAAATTTTGATTTGGGCCTTCCCATGATTCTGAGTAATTTGAAAGTTGGTGTGAGGGTGAAGGACAAGATTAACATGGGAACTATGAGTGGCATATTTTTCACTGATGCAGCTCCTGACTAAATGAGGAAAAACTGCATATCTGCATAGGAAGGGCCTGCAAACTTCAAATTAGTATCATCTGATTTGCCTTAAAATGTAGTTCTTAAAAATATATCCATACATGTAAAGATTCAAAAAATTAGAGTTCTTGCCATGTTGATAGATTTTCAGAGCTTAAACATGCCACACTCACATGTCAGTTTGGGATGACAAATCTTTCTCTACCCCCAGCTTTCCTAACTCACACCCCTCAACTCCTTGTCCTATTAGCACACAGGTCAGAGGTGGGTGGAGAGAACCAACCAATCATCTCCTCAGGAATCATGACAAGTTTGTGATGTCAGTTGCCCTATAAGTAGATCAGTTTGCATCAGAGCTTGGATTTTGTAGTTTATTCCCGGGGGTAACCTGATACTGAACTCTTGCGAAAAACACCAAAGCATAGAGGCCCCAAATCTTTCACTGGAGGCAGGAACAAGGAGACATAGAAGCTGACTGTGGCCCTTGAAGGAGCCAGAAGGGACTATCTTTGACTGACTTCATTGCTGTCCCAGAGGTACCCTGCTGTTCCCTGATGCTCACCACAAGGCCTCTCCTGTAAGTAAAACACTCTAAAAGCCAGACTGTGAAGGCCCTGCATTTTCAAGTAATGTTCTAGTTATTTCCCCATAGCATACCCTGTTTTTCTGTGTAGATCCCTAGCATATTAAATTAAAGTAAATTAATTAAATCCCCTATAGAAATCACGGGATGTGTCTTGTTAGCATTCAAAACTAACAAGCTCCTCCCAGTGTGTTTCAAGCCGGTATACACATAAAGATTTGATTGACTATTTGTAAGTAAACCCCTGACTTTGGTACAGAAAGGGGGATCCTGAATCCAAATGAATTAATCCACGAAACCCTGTTTCCAAGTGAGTGTGCAGGGTGCAAATGAAATTCCCCATTGATCCCGTTCATTTTAAATTAGAAGTGTGAAGCATTGTATTTGCTTTGCATGTGTGGGAAAAAAAGAAATTGCCTTTGTTCCCATTGTGCTTTGACCCAAACCACAAAACCCTGCTGTTCTTTTTAGGTGTGGCAAAACAAATGTTCTCATTGCTTCTCTTTCCCTCATATTGCATCTGTAGTAATAAGTGCAAAATGGTTTTCCCCTTGAATTCCTTTTTTCCAAAGAGTGCATTTTTCGGTCAGAACCCAAAATGATTTTCCCATTGTGTTCCCACTCCCTGCCACTGGCCTTCAATTCAGAGGGGTCAAGTCTAATTGATGTTTGGAGGGTGGGGGTTGCTGGGAGAAAAAAGTATTAAAACCAAATCAGCAATCATTGAGCGCCTTGAATTGTTATTTTTCTGTATTGGTGGGTGATTTGAAAAGAAAGCTGCAGGATATTCTTAGTATTATCTCTGTGTTTGTGCCATTATGGAAGTCCTTTTTGTTCTTGTGTTGCCACAGCATTGGTGGCTGATGTTATTCTGTATGTCAAATTTGGTTTAAGTAAATTAATTAATATATATTCTTACTACACACCAGCCTGGTTCCTAGTTCATTCCGACACAGGGTATTTGTTCGGGTTGGGTGCGAGACGGTTTGGAGGCCTTACCAAATTGAACCTTAAGAAAATAATAGAGCTATGTTGTGCGCCACCTTGATTGGGGGGAAAGGGACTCCCTGAGTTGAGTGTGACTGCGTAATAAACTGCGACACCGTTTGGCATGCGATAAACAAGTAGCTATTAAAATGGGTAGCCTGCAGGAGAGATGAGACATGAGAACTGTGCATTATTATGCATGTGGTTATAAATTGCTGTCAAGTGCTGGGTTGCCACTTGGATGCAGGACCTGGGTTAGTTTAGGAAAATTACCTGGAAAGTTACTGCGGGTGGTTCGCCGATAGGCTGCCCCATGGGTATGGCTGCGGTCAGTTTGCCATGTTGGGCATATGCTGTGTGGCGTTGGCGATCAAATAAATGCAGAGAACAATTGACCTGTATATAAAGTTTGGAACTTGTAAAACTGAAAAATACATGGACTACTAATGTTAATTTTGATTTGAGTATTCCAAAGCGTACCTCCTGTTGAACGGAGCTCGGCCTCGCTAGGAACCTCAGCCCCATACACACAGACTGCTACAGGCCTAGACTGATAAATTGCTAATGCGGTACCAAGTGTTACATTCCCCATATCTCTTCAGAAGTTTATAATTGCTCCATTGGCCTGTGTGAATTTTAGGTTGGAATTAATTTAATCTACAGTAAACAATTGTAATTTTTTGAAACACCATATTACTCACATTTGCTCAGGTCACTAATCGGTTCACCAGATTGCTATAACAAAGGTGAATCAAATAATGCAATTTTCATCTTGCCAAGTCATGTGATGTGTGTTTTATCAAACATTGTCATTTTCTCTCTGATACTTTACACAATAATTCCATTCCCAGCTCAGAATAACAAACTTGCCAGCATGAGTGCTAGGATATAGGCATCACTGGCATGTGCTGTTTCTGTGATAAATTTACACATTCACCTAATTTGCATAATTCATATGATATTAAAGATATCGTTTTTCATTCAGATGATAGAGCTTTTCACCCTGAAAATTTTTTTTTAAATAAATTCTATGACATTTCGTTCATAAAGTATTTACAAAACTGCAATTTCATGTGTAAAATTTAAAAAGTAGGCTTTTAAAAAAAAATGTAACACAAAATTAAATGGTGTCTCCAGTTCCTCTGCCTGGTAACAGAACATCTGTTATCAGACACTGTTGATTTCGTTGAAGCTGAGAGCTGGCCATTTATGACTGCTGAGAGTGCTGGTTGTCAAATTCTTTAAGGTTTTGTTTATCATAGCCACATCTTTATATAGCGCTGCCTCCTTGAGTGATTACAGCTACTTTTTAATACTTAAGCCAGACTCCAAGGGCCTGATTCACAGAAACCTTTTATAATGTCTTAATCCCATTGAAATATGCTCTGTGGAGCAGGCCCTAAATCTCAGAAGGTGCAAATCTCCTTCTCCCTGCAAGAATTAGCTGATGTGAAAATCAGATGATTTCAAGATCAGACCACAGCAGTGAATAAATTCTGTGTATTTATAAGGTAGTTGTCTTCCTCTTCAAGAACCTACGACCGATGGAAGTGGTAAATGGAAAGCCTTTGTTTTTATTACCTAGGCATAACACTGAAAATTAGGATTCAAGCAAAACATTTGGTTCTTTTGATTCAGGCAGCAGCATGAGATTTTATGATTGCATTTCTATGTCAGTGTTCCCACTTTCCCCATGGGAACACAAGCTGTTCCCTTAAGTTGCTGTGTTGCTATGGCTCTGGGGTAGGAATGCCATTTGGCTGTCCAGGCCCAAAGCCAGCTACATTCACAAATGCATCTTTAACAGTCATCTTCCCTATTGCTTTTACATTTCCCCAAAACACGGCAACATTATACCATTTCTTAGCAATCTAACCCTTGTAAACATTTTACGTAGTTGTATATATGTAGGTTTTATAATGCAAATTATTAATCCTGTAAGAACATGAGCAGAAGACTGCAGGCCCATATTTGATTTTTGGTCTCCTATGAAAGTATGTGATTTTTATCCCAGATTGGACTGTTTTTCTATTTAACAAAAGGTTGCTGGATAATTTCTGGTAACTGGAAACAATTATTTGTGGGCCTTATCAGTTCATTGGGCAAGTACTTTTGTTGTAGATAGACTGCTAACATTGAATATTTCCTTGCACGTGTATTATTCAGAAACTGTGCGCAGGCTCCAGCTCACATGTTGATTTTTAAATGTAAAGTTTTGCTGTGCATCCTTTTATTTAGCCTAGATTTTCCTACATTACTACACAAATCCTTGCATCATTTCACAAACTGAGTGTTTGGGCTGTGCTTACCAAAACAGATGTGCCATTAACTTGTTGTTCGGCCCCCAAAGCTATATACAAATAAGTTATTAGATTGTACAAGTAAAAGTTCATGAACTGACAGCAATCTTTCCCAAACAGCTAGTGATCTTAATACAAGAAAACCATCGGCTTTTGTGGTCGATGAAATGATTAGAATCTATTTATGGATCTGTCAAGTGAGTAATCAATGGCTGGGAAGATCTATGATGCTGCAGGCATAGGAATGGCATTTTAAAGTGTATGCTTCCCATTTCTCATCTACAAAGACCAGTACAAACTCAAAGCTAAATATCTAGTTCTCAGTTGATTCTAAGACTCAGAGAACACTTGTATATATATGCCATTAACAGGAACACTAAGGAGACTCTTGAGCCCAGCTATTAGTGCATTCCAGTTACAAAGAAGCCATGTCTTAACAAGGGAATCGTTTTTTTTTATTGCACTTAGTATTTTGAATTGTTCGTAAATCTTCAGGAATAATTGTTATGAAAATAATGAATGCAAATGTGTAAAAAGAAGATTGACACTAGGATGATATACATTTGAAGTACAATTGAACATATCTCTGTGTGTACAGATGATTTGGAAAAAGACAGTTCCCAGAGGTGTCAGAAAACCAAATTCTTGCCTAGTCCAACCTCTAATGTTCCTAATAACATTATGCCAGTTACAAAGCTGTAAAGCTTTTTAAAGCAGTTGTATTAGGCATGATATGTATTTGAAAACAATTCTACTTTGTATGGTGTCACTGCCTATGAGAAGGGTTCAATGGGATGGGCAAGGTGACCATGTGGACATTTCCCCAGAGAGAGAGAGAGGGTTGCAGTCTGAAAGGGACACTCCATTACAAACAATTCCCACACTCCTATCAAATCGTGCATTAGGCATGCAGCTCCCAATGTGTCATAGAGAAG
Organism: Ambystoma mexicanum; assembly: GCF_040938575.1. Lineage (NCBI taxonomy): Eukaryota > Metazoa > Chordata > Amphibia > Caudata > Ambystomatidae > Ambystoma > Ambystoma mexicanum. The sequence continues at coordinate 218,831,244 of NC_090927.1, read as the reverse complement.
CAAATACCTATCGCGATATTGAGCTAATTACAACTGCCACAGAAGGGGAGTGGTGAAAAAAAAAATATATATATAACACCGTCCGCAGGTAGCGGCGTGTAGTTATGGTTAAGTTGCTAAATTCATAGGAAGAGCACTTTTTCGGCAGCCTATAACTTTGCTCCCCCTGGAGGAATACTCACCAAACTTTGCAAAGAAAGTATATGGCCGGCTCTGAATTTTTCGCAGAGTTGGGTGAGGTTTTGTGCAGGGTGGGCAAAGTTATAGGTGGATCCCAAAACCTTTTTTTTCCATAGACTGAATGGGCAAAAACTTTGCGCACGGCTACAGCCCGAACGGCTGCAAAGATTTTCATCAAATTTGCGGCAGGGGCTTGGGTCAAAAAGTGTGCTTTTGTGTGTTTGGTGGGAATCCGACCAGTAATTTTGTTGCAAAGGACTGAAATTTACGTCCCAAAAAATTAGGGCTATCTGGGTCCGCTCCACGGACCCATTTCCCTGTTCGCTCTGCGGATCGAAGTGTCATTGGCCTGCTGGAGTGAAGCGTGCTGTGCATCAAAATTTTTGGGAACCACTGCCATGGTGTATCGGAGGACAGTGCGGCGCTGAAAGGGACTGGAAAATATACCGTTCGCCATGTGTTGGTGGCCAGAAGGGATGGAAACGGTGGGGGAGTGAGAAGTGGTCCATGTGACACATGTAATGAGGTGGAAGAAGGCGGAAGTGCGCCTGCAGTATTCGTGCGTATAGCGCCAATTGGTGGGTACCTCGACAGGTGACTGCCTTGTGTGGTGAATGGAGGCAGCATTTGTAAAGTGCTGATAGCTTGTGCGGCGACCTGTTTGCTGTGACCTCTTTCTGTGGTGAGTTGCCAAACCAACAGATTTAGGAAGTAGGCTAATGCTCTTTAAGCAGTGCTACTGCCTACAGATTTCGGTGACAGATAGTACTGCTTTTTACAGTGGCAGGTGATTTATGTGACTCTACGGTAGGTAGCAGGACAAAGCATTGAACACATAAAGTAGTCTGTCTGTACAGTGGCCTGGTAGGTGATTACATTGATTGGGCTCAGACTAATCCACTGACCTGACAGCTATGTGACCCCTTTAGGTGAACCACTAGTGAAGGCAAGTGGCAGAGCATACCACAATCACACAACATATGCCTATCAGACTGAGGGGGGTATCAGTCTCCATGTCATTCAGTGCTGAGGTTGCACTGCAGCAATACATATGTATTGGGCAGACTGCTGCTACAGAGCAGTGGCAAAGGTTGCCTACCAGCTCTTTGTGATTACCTTCTGTGAAGTTAGGTAATTTAATTTGGTGTTAACCTATCATGCAGAAATGTACATGTGTAACATTTGACCATCATTTAATGTGCTGTTTAATGGGTTGTAAATTTTAGAATGCTTCAATGATGCCAATGCTGTATGTTTTGTATTTTCCTGTGATGTCATTGTTATGCAAATTTCATTTTAAAACGTGAAAACACCTATATCTTTTTGGTCACGGAATGTTGGTAAGTATGGCAGTGGTGGCAGGTGATTTTGAGAAGGGGAGTGAATTGCACATGACATAGGTTGGGTGGGAGCGCGGGTGGCTGTGCTATGTGGGTGGATTGCGATAGTAGGGCACATGGTGGCATGCATGATTGCATTACGTTGTGGTGGGTGTGTTGAAGGACTAGACTATTGGGTGCATGGCCGAAGGCTGTAGGCTGTAGGCCATGCACTCAAGAGTCTAGGGCTTCAGCACACCCACTGCAGCAATGCATGTTTGACTCTGCATTAGGTAGAGGGTGGTGCTTGCATAGTCTGGTGTGTGCACATTGGTGGTAGAAGGGCCAATGTTGTGAACATTATCTGGTTAGGTTGGGAGTGACACAATAGTTTGTGAATGGAAGTGGGTAAGACCATAGTAGGTGAAGGAAGGTGCATAGGGTTGCAGAGACAGTGCTTTGTTTGTAGATTATGGTAACTGTTGCATTTTTCGCTGCATGGCTCCATTGCAGTGCACAGTTTGGGTAGGAGTGCTGATGGCAGTGGTGTGTATGTGGATTGTGGCAGTTGCTGGCATTCTGACGTGCATGGTGGCATTATGTTGCGGTGGGTGTGTTCAAGGCTTAGACTATTTGGTGAGTTACCGAAGGCCATGGGCCGTAGTCCATGCACTCAAGAGCCTAGGGATTGAGCTCACCCACTGCAGTAATGCCTTTTTGACTCTGCATCAGTTAGAGGGTGGTGATCTTTGGAGAATGGTTGTGGAGCACATTGTGCACGTTCAACAGCAACAGAAGTGAGTAAAAAAACGTGCATTGTTAGTTCCATGGTTGACGTGATAGTTAGAATATGCTACAGTATTTGGTCTACGGCTGGAGATGATGCAGTGAGAAGTTGTGCAGTGTGGCCACAGGGTGAAGTGTTTGTATAATGTGAGAATGGAAGAGGGTATGGGTGAAGTGCAGCTTATATGTGCTTGATTATTGTGATATGTGCAGATTTGTTGTAGTACGCCCATGTTGTGAAGATGGTGTGGGTAGGCTGGCAGTGACACAATAGTTTGTGAATAGCAGGGGGTAGGGGTGGCGGAAGATGTGGTATGTTTGTGGATTCTGCTCACCGTGATACGTTTGGTGCATGGTTGTGTTATGGTGTGGGGGAGTTGGGTGGAAGTGCCGCTGCATATATTATGTTTGTGGATAATGTTAGCTGCACACATGGTTGCATGCATGGATCCATAGTGCTGTGCTGGGTGTGGGCAAGGCCTAGACTGATGTGTGCATGGCCAAAGGTGTGCTGGGTGCCGCTCACGATCTTTGTGGATGCTTAAATCATGGATGGTTTAGCAGAAGGGTCTGGTGGAGGTGCTTTGGAAGCAAACGCGATGTGTATTGACAGTGTTGAAGGGTAAATATGGAATGGTGTACAGAAATGCTACTGTGCAATGCAGAGCTTTTGTACGTGGTTGGCGCATGCGTGTGTGAAACCTTCACTACTCCCAATGAGGGAGTGGTGGAAAAATGCCGGCGGAAAGGGAAAAAGTATTGTGTCTCATTTACTGGGGCGTGGCCCTCGCTGTAGCTGGGAAAGCGAACGTGCCACATCCTGCCATTATGAGAATGGTAGGCATGGAAATGGAACTGTGGGAATTAGGCAATCAGGTGTTTAGGGTGTGGTTGATAGGAAGAGGTGGTATCTTTGTTGGCCACTACTTTGTCCTGAGCATGGTAGAGATGGAGAGATGCACAGTGCTTATCGTTATTGATACCTTTGTGCGCATTTGCACAGGTGTTGTGTGCAAAGTGGCGTTGCTGGTAATTTTGGGCTGGAAGGAGTGCACGCTCTCAGGGGCTGTCAGTATGATTGCAGTTTCGGCATATTGGTTCGCCTTTGCAGATATGTGGCCTCCGTCACGAATGTTGATTTTGTCGTGGTGCACTATGGAAGTCTACATTTGGGTTACATGTCATGTGGACGTTTAATCCGTTACCTGAAGAGGTTGCTGAACACAGCAATGCAGATTTTTCCTACTGCCAAGGTCATCTACTCATGCATAACACCACAAGGAGTATGGAACAATGCTGGTGTAAATTGTCCACAGCCACAGGTCGGAAGGTGTGTTGTAAAGAGAAGAATGTGTAAATGTATGTAGACTGCTGAGAGGTTTGCCACCCACTATGAGATCACAAGTTTGCAAAATATCCAATGGTTTCGTAGAAATGGCATTTATTTGAGCATGATTGACAATGCCGTTTTCTTTTACACTGTGCAAGAAGCGTTGAGCAGAATTTGGTAAAAATGTGAGGAGAGGCAAACAGAAAAATGTGAGGAGAGGCAAACAGAAACGGTTAAAAAGAGAAAAATAAATTGATAACAAAAAAATAAAAAACACATTTGCACAGCCATACTGGAAGATCCAATCCCCTATCCTGCTTGAAATTGCTTCCCATGCATCCCTGCCCCTACCCCTCAATATCAAGTAAAGGTAGCAGTAGCGGATTTCGCGGTACTGTGAGGATTACACGTGCCACATTGTGGGTGGGCATGTGGAGGTATGCGGATGGAAAAATTGTGCATACTTTTACTGAACTTATAAATGTATAACGGTACAAGTGAAGTGTTGTACGGGAGTGACACGGTTGCATGATGGCGGCTTGGATGCGATTGGTTGATGCGTGTGTCACTGTTGAATAGTAGCCAATGAGGTAGTGGTGGAGCAACTGTGGTGTAAAGGGAAAACGGACTACCCCTGCGTTGCTGGGGCGGGGCGCGGCCGTAGCGGTTTTTGGGAAAGCGCACATGCCACATTTTGCTCTTCTCATGAAGCTGTCCAATTGGAATTGGAATGTGGGATTTGTCCAATCAGGTGCTCGGGATGTGCATCACAGGAAAGGGCAGCAATATTATTTCCATTACTCTGTGCAGTGAGGGTGGCGGGCAGAGATGGACAGACGCATTGTGTTGGTAGTCGGTGATGAGTTTGTGAAAGATACATTCTAGTATGATGTAGAAAAAGGCTTTCATTGTGATTTCGACTTGGAAGCAGTGGACACTTGGTGGTGCTCTGGCGATGTGCGCAATTTTGGCAGTCTCATTGGAGAATGTTGACGAGTGGGCACTTTCGCAACTGTGCATGCTGTGGTCGTGCATTGTGGAGCATTCCATTTGGGTTCCATGCCTTGTTCCCGTGTGTACGGTGAACTCAAGAAGTTGATGAAAGCAGTGAATCACATTTTTCCCACTGCCAAGGTGCTTTTCTCACCTATCCCACCACGAATAGTATGGGACTATTCCAATGATTGTTGTCACCAACCAGATGTCGGAAGGGTTCTAATTAACCGAAGCATGTGCAACTTCTTGAGTGCTGCTAGGAAGTTCGCCTGTGATTGTGACAACATTGGTTCTCAATATGTACACCTGTTCATTGCTAATGGAATTTCTTTGTTGACCAGTGGCAATCATATTTTGTTTTCCAATATACAGGCTGCACTGAAGACCTTACTGTAAGCATGTGAGCTAAAGTACAAAACAGAAAAATACTTATAAAAATCACACAAATTGGTGTTTCTAAGGAAGAACCTTTATTTTAAAAAAAGAACAAAAAAAGGCTCTTTTCAGAGCCGCCACTACTGATGAGGGAGCATACCCTGGTTGAAATGTATTTCCCCTACTTCCTCGCGCGCACAGCTCGAAATGTCAGCAGACTTTGCAGCAGTTGCAGGGTTGTACGTGTGACATACACCCCTTTTGCAGATGGCAGCCATAGCATTGGGCCTGTGGAGGACACAGGATTGGTCAATAAGGTTTCTGGGTGTGGATGGCACGCACAGACTGTGGTACACAGTGTATTTGTCGAGCAAAATTCATAGGGTGCACTTATGGGGCCACAGGGTATGCTTTGTGGGGCAGTTGTAAATACATTGATTAACAATGAATGGAAGACAATGTGTAGTGGCAGGTCATTGTGGATTGTATATTGTGGATTTGTACTCATATGGAGTATCTACAATGAAGTGATTGATTTTGGTTTGTCTGTGTGACACTTTGGTGATGTGCAATCACGACCATATTATTGTTCTTCATTGTAGAGGGAAAATTGCAGAACATGTAACACGATTTTCAATGCCGTTTGCACTGAAAGAGGCTCTTGGCAAGGTCATGTGTCTGTTTGCGATCTCCTGCATACATTTTTATGGCACTATGCAGAAACCATTGTCACCGCGTTATTTTTCATTTGGTCAGGAAATGGAGAAAGCGTGGTACACTGCGAAGAAGTGTATTTGTGCCTTTTTACAACTTGTGCCAATGTCGTACTTTACAAATGGGAATCTGACGTTTCTCAGCACGAAGATTTTTCCCCACAAATAGCGTTCCTCTTAACATTACTGCATTTCCGAATTTGCACGCCCTACATAAATTGCATTGCTGACCTTTTTGGAAGTATAGGAAAACATTTTGTGGTAGGTGTTGCTCACTTCAGGTTTTGAAAATGCACTGTCACACGCACAACAATCTCTTTTAACTTTGAGGCATTTGTACCAGATTGCATTGCAGCGTTTTCCACTGTACCCCGGCTCCTTTTATTTAGCGCACAATCTGTGGAGGGTATACGATGCAGGGCGCCTTGCCTCCTTTCATTGCCACTTACATTGTTGAACTGAAAGGAGCTTTGTTTACTTACCTTTTTTCCTTTTCTGGTGCATTTCTCTTTCTTTTGGTCTTGTAACACACACCACAGAAGGAACGAAAGGTAAGGGCCGGAATGGAAGGGCCAGCACCTACAGGGATACCATATGGGACATGCAGAGAGAGGAATATTTTGGGTGGCCCTCACTTCATTAGAAACCACTCATTGACATGCTCCCGGACGGAGTATCCCCAAGCACTTCAAAGTAATTTCCCTCTGTAGAGTACCGCCTAGCAGTAGATGCACAGTACAATGCCCTTTGGCAGGTAAGGGTCCTTAGCGCAAAATATGGTCTACAAGGGTGTTGTAAAGCTCTGGCGCCATACAGGAGTGTCCCTATTGTGGGCCACAGCATATGTGGAGAAATTATGTACATGAAATAACCCTACTGCATTTTTGGCAGGGTAGTACCCTGCCCACTGGTCTCTTATGCTTGCATTGCTGTTCTCGTCACATGGGGTATGGATACTTCATGGTACGCCATTAGCTGTAGGACTAGGATGAACGACATGACTGATTTATGAAATAGAAGAATGCTTACAACAAGGAGAAAAGCAGCTTCAACACGTACAGAAGGAAGGTAATTTTTAAGCGCGACCATTAAGAAACAGTAATATGGTTTGCTCTCCGAAGAATGTGCTGTTTAGGTACTTCTGTTACAAACATGCACTACTATGTTGGTGACCAAGCCGCAAAAGCTTTGCCATTTTGCAGACTCACTACAAACTGTCACACCTGCAGTTAAACGTTATCTCCAACTGTATGACCCACAGGCAAACCCTTCACACTCTCTGGCACAGTGCTCAGTGCAGAAACAGTGTGTCTGTTTCATGGCTCATGGAAAGGCAAGCAGCACATCAATCAAACTATTGTGACATTTTGCACGCCCAGTATACACTTGAGGTTGCTCTTACTTGTTTTCAAGTGGGACTCATACAGGCAGGCATGCTGCTGGGACAAATTGGTAAGTTTGCAGAGCAACCCATGTAGTTGTGTGGAGTACTTGAAAAGCGGTTGTACTCAGAGACCCCAAGCCGGCCCATAGAGCCAAGGTTTGCTCAGAAGTACTTTAGGATGAGATAGCGGCACCCTTGAGATGGATGGGGTTCAGATTCATTACTCCAACACCAATCAATAAGGACAACTCCATGGTTTGGCAAAGGGAGTATGTTTAATGACAAGTACAAAAAATGGGGAGCCATGGATATCAGCAGTGATGTCATTGTGCTTCTTGCTTCAACTCCAACGAACTTCATACAAGTTGTAACATTTATACTCAAAACTCATCATAATTGACGTGTAACACTCAAAAGTTAACATGCAATTCTATTGGTTAGGAATGGGTAACTTTACTATAGGTACTATATCTGTATATGGTAACGGAGTGAGTGGATTGGGTAAACACTGTCAGGTGGGCATCTAACCCTTCCTTCAAAAATGACTACTGTAGACGTCACTAAAAGCACGATGTCTCATTGGTTCAACTAACTATAGGACCCTAGATTATTTGGTACATTGTGATTGGGTTGGCACCAACCCCATGCATACTTTTCCACTTCCCTTAGCAGCACTCAGAATGGTCGGCCAGGTGCGGGGTGCCCTTTAGCTACCCGTCCTTCCTCCGATTATGGTTACAATCAATCATCACTTTAGTAGCCATGTGTCAATTAGTTCACTGTGGTTGGCCTCAAAACTGCATCTTCTGTCTCGAAACGTTCTGTTATCTCTGCCTGGTCCAGTGCCAAGCGTAGGTGTGAACCCTTTCTTCTTCTTGCTCGGCTGGTCACGTGCTTCCCACACCGTGAATTTGTCTTGTTTCTCTCAATTCGTGAATTTGATTCTTATTTAGCCGCCATCTGCCTACGTCTTCTTATCTCAACCTTTCAGAGGCAGGATATTCTGTTCTTAGTTTAAATTAAATGTAGCTACTGTTCGCCTCATCTATTGGTATGACCTTGGCTTCCCTGGCAAAAGTTGCTTCTGCCGAGTTTCGATTCAGCCGTCTCTTCTCGTTTTGCTAAATATGAATCTCTGCTCATTTGGCCTTTAGTAACCTGGTTTGATTCTGCTTCGTTTGCAAAGTGGAAATATACTTATAATAAAGTACTTTGTTTGAGGTAGATTTATGTATAATGGCGCTTGCCGCACTACTCTTCTACTTAGCATAGCAAGCCGCACTGTTTCCTTAGCTTTCTTGCGGTTCCATGCATATTTACAGTTGTAAACTGGTCGAATATCTTCATCTTGTTTACAACTTGAACTTCTTTGCATTTCAACATCATTCTTCCACTTTAGGTTCACGATATCCTTATTCATGGTGTTTCGTCTCTTTGTGTCATTCTCGGATCATCAATTCTTCTATCTGTGAGCCTGTCCGGTTCCTCGTGACGTCCCCATTTGTCTACCATTAAGACCTTTTTGGTTTCTTTCGGACAGTACTTAGGCAATCTTCATTTCATTTCATTTGCTGGTAGGGTTGTCTTAATGGATACCTTACTGTCCATGGCTTTCTGGGTATCGGTACTTTAATAGGCGTTGCTCTTTTGATAGGCACTGGGCAGAGCTCCACTGTGGCTCTCTGCTGGTTTATTTGCTCATCATATCACATATTTTGGTGTGAACGTTCCTGGTACTCCAAAATGGGTGACTGGAGTCCAGGTTTTATTTGGGACCTCCTCTACATTCCCCCCTCTGGGCGATTCATCGACCACTTTCACCTCCATCTTTGGATTAATCTTATTTTGTTCTTCTGTATTCATCTTCACTCCATCGTCTGGGTTCACTCCTTCTTCGTCCTCCGGATGTGTACATGATGGTTTGAAGAAGTGTCTCTTTGGAGTCCAGATTTTTACTACTCCTTTCTGGCTTCCTGCTGTCCTTACATTGTCGTCTTTATTCCATGTCATCAATTGACATTGTCCATTTGGGCTGCAGTAAACCCATCTTCCCACACAGCTTCGATGTTTCCTGGGGTAGAGTCACTTTGTTCCAACTGGTGCGTGAAGGCTAGCCTTCACAAAGTCTCTTATTTCTTCATCAGTCAGTCTTTGGGCTTCCATCCTGGCTTGACATCAATCATGATCTTCATCCCTATTGCTTTTTTCGCAGTCTTCTGGCACTGGGAGATTATTATCTTGTTAACACAAAATCCTAGTAATATCATCACTAGCAGGGCTTCTAAGAACTTGAATGCATCTGCCATCCGCTGTGGGACCCATGAAAACATTGATCCAAACCAGCTGTCATCTTCAACTTCGTCAGCTTCCTCGATCATCTGGTTCTGCAGATTTGTTAGCATACTTATAGCTTCTGTTTAAGATCCATTTTCCTCATCGTGAAAAGGTATGAATGTGCAACATGATTCTCCGATTTTTGCACAAACTCCTCCATCCATAGCTGTGATCATGTCAAGGACATATCTGTTCTGGGAAGTCATCAGTCGGATGGCTCTTAGCTCTTCCTTGATTGTATTGAATCCTTTTATGGTCATGTTGATGCTCTGCAGTAAATCCCACCTGATTATCTGTAACCATTTAGTATTTGCTCCAACTTGGATTCTCGGCACAAAAATCATTCTGAACACTGATGAGGTGAGGCTGAACAGCCTGTGTTCATATGGGATTGCATGAAAGGCTTCTTCTTATTTAGCAGAGAAGTAATTCTCTCTCTTCATTCGAGTTAGCAGTTCCACAGATCTCTTCTTCCTCAGGTGAGCATCTGCTTTCGGGAAACTGTCAATATTCAGGTCACTTTTTGGGATCACTAATGCTGTAACGTGGACATTCACTATTGTGCATATACCTCCCCAGTCTCTTGGCAGTCTGATGTATGCTTTGGATCCACATGCCCAATAATGATCGATAATTACGGCAGTCCCATGAACCATTCCTGGAGCGTCAAAAACTCATCCACAGTTCAGATTCTCTCCCATTTTCCTTGTGCCATTATTCCTGAAGCAGAATTTTGGGCTTTCCATTGGCACTATCTGCAAGCGTCCTCCTCTGTCTTCGACCCATGTCAAATGTTTTGCACGCTTTGGCCATAATGGCTTGCATCCATTCTGTATGATGTTGATGGTACCTTGGTAACGACCAGTGACCATCCAGGCTCTACAGATTACTTCTCCTTTCTCCCATCCGTCTGGTGAAAGCACTGTTCCCCAAATCTGCATTTGGCCTCTGTTCTTCCAACTTCGAGCCTCTTCTGGAGTTTTTCCTTGGACATTTAGCTTTGGGTTCACTTCCCATCTTATTTCTGCTCCCTTAACTCCAGACTTCTCGTACCGGATTACATGGTTCCTAGTATGAGCTCTGCTTCTTGTCTTAATGTCTTGAACATAATCATCTTTGTCGGGATAAGCTGTTTCAGTTGCCCATATTAGCGAAGCGTCACTTCCCATAAAGTGGCCTCTAGTATTACACATGGCTACATGTGAAAGACAGTGTGCTGTCTGGACATCGATTCCTACCGCTACGAAGATCTTGGACTTCCCTATGCTGTATGGTAGGAGTGCACAAACAAGACATTCCCCTTCTGAACTTCGTCTTCCATCTTCTTTCATGTGCTGGTACCAAATGTTGTTTCCCAGATGTGCTGTGCTATCCAGGTAGTTGTTTAGTTCGTTGTCATCTCCATGCATGCATCTCTTAGTGTTTTCCTGTAATTGGCTATAACTACATCCCTAAATGCATCTGTATGGCTCCTTCTTGCTGGAGGATTCTCAGGTATCCTGGTCCATGGTGCAGGCTTCCTCATCTGAGCCATTTGAGTAGACCAAATTCTGGCAGTTATTTCCTGGTCCTCATACAGCTCTTTCTTTCAGCTAGGAATGTTCGTATCCATACTGACACTGGCAGGGGTATGGTTCCACTGTGGAACTTGTACTTGTTCCTTTCATTGGAACATATATGTTTGTTACTGCTGTCTCTGGGTGTTTATTCTTCAGCTCATCTAGTCTTTTCCTTTCTCTAGCTAATGACGGCCATGCTGCGTCTATTAGTTGTGCTTGTGAGATCTTCTTTGAGTTTGTCTTTGTCTCCATCAGTGTTGTCTCAGGGGTGTTCATCATTATCATTTCTGTTGGTTTCTTCTGCAATTCCTCTTGTCATTCCACAATGTCTGTTGTGGAGTTTCTTATAGTATGCAGTCTTTTCTTCTCTAATACTTTGGATTGTGGTTCTGCAGTCATTGACACCATGCCCGTTGTGTGTGCATTCAGTGTTTGCATGCACGTGGCTGTCAGTAACCTTTCATCATTTATTCCTTGCTGACCCTGTCTCCGTATTTTCTTTTTGTTTGTTACCACAAGTGTGTGTGTATCATTGCTAATCACATCCATTTCAAGCTCATTCATTCCACCATCAGATCTTCTAGGGACCGGAATGACTATGTAAGGTCTGGGTGCCTTTATGGGTTTCCTGCGTGCATCATTAAGTGGGTGCAATGGAATTGGAACGCTTTGTGCACCAATAAAAAATGAAGTTCTGATTGTTAATGACAGTAAAACAATGATGTATATGATACACAAATACATTATGCCCCTGTAGGTCAGGCGGCCGCATTTACTTCCAGAGAAACGTGGACTTCTTTCCTCCTGTGGGAGGACAAGAGTGCTACTCTGGATCTCCATCTCGATCATTCGCCAAATGTCTACCTTTTACTATACTTCTTTAAACAATATTGTCTGTCGGGTTCTGTGTTTAAGAGGTTCAGGTGTCCTACAAGTGTCCCCCCTCTTGCGGGCAGTGAATTGTCTCTTATCTCAGGATACAGTTCCTTTGTTAAACTATGGGAAAAATCAAATCAAATAACACTTCAGCAAGTCCTTTTACTGTGCATGTTCAAAGTAGGTCAGCTCCCAGTCCACGCCTCGGATTTGCTTCAGTCCCGAAGACATGTTGTATCCTGGTCAGTATGAAGAATAGAGACAAAATAACAACAAATGGAATAATGTGAAACCATTGACACTGCTTCCCGGATCTGTCCCTCGGTGGAAAGCTTTCAGAATCTCCTCAGATAGTTCTGTTGATGGTTAGAGAGTTCTGCTTGTAGTACGATTCCATGCAAGAGCATGCCCATCTGTGCAACATTAGCTGGATCTCTGATGAATGTGAGGACGTCAACATCGATTGGACTCCCCATTAGCTCTGGAAAGTCATTGACTAGACGAAAGAGGACGTTGTGGGCCAACCTGCTGTCTTCTGGTGACAGGGACATTTGTCCCGTTTTGCTAATGTTCAGGACTGTATGCTTTCACTTCAATGGAAACAATTTCTGCGCTGTCCGTTGGCGTGGAGTGCAACTAAGATCACAATTTTATTAAGGAGTTGGCTTAGATGTTCTGTATTTGCTGGGTCTCCAAGAAACATAAGTGTGTCTGTCGTTCTTCCAACAAGATTTGGACAGTCTTCTATTATGCGAAATTAATAATGTATTGACAAGCTCATTGATTTCCTTCTCTGCTTGAGACATTTGGTTTCTCCTCACTGTACTCAGGAAGTAAGAGGAATTGTTCGGCAATTACAGTAAGCAATCTTCTTATTGTCTTTTCAATTTCAGGATTTTGAAGAAAGTCAGTGACAATGGTTAGCCCTCCCACCAATGACGAGTATGATCTTAGCACTACATTAAAGTATATTACCACAACTTTGGTGATGTCGCTACTGCGGGACACCATAAGTGATTCCGAATAGGGTCTCGGTTTGGAATGAGTCTGGATACTGTATTTTCTTCCAATGTATGTGTCCTCGATCAAAATTTGGCATATTCTTTTTTTATCAAGGCTTTAAGTGTGCCTCAGTCCAAGGTTCAAAGTCAACAGACTATGTTGTGGCTTATATGTGCAATTTTCTTCTTCACCCTGCAAATAGGATTCACAGATTGTCCGTTTGTATGTCCTTATCTGCTTTTTTGCTTAGAGGAAGTTTCCAATTTAAGCCACAATTTACAAAAAATTATTTATCTTTGTCTGGCTGGCCATGCGTCCTTCTTCCTCATTGTGGATCTCGTCTGTACGGGCTGTGGTTCTTCCCAGTCGCTCGTAGACTCCTCGCATTGGGATGCAGGCAGGGGGCCTTCTCTGATGTAGGGTTTGATATCACCCAGGAAAATCCAAGCTCTCCTGTCTTGTAGTTTTACTGCGACGGAGTGCAGTCCTCCACTGTGAAGGGACTGTTAAATCTTGGCTCATCCCACTTTCTCCTCGTAGGGTTCCTTACAAGCACAGTGTCTCCAGGGAATACGGATGGTACACAAACTGTGTGTCGGTAGTAGTATCTCCTACTGTGTTCCGTGCTGCCCTGCACCCCTTTCATCATCGCTGCTGGTCTGAAATTACAGTAAGGCAAGATGTCATGCAATTCAGGTAATTGTGCATTTCAGACCCTAAATTTCTCCTATTGACTGGGCATTACATCTAGCTCTATCTCAGGGTGTCAGAGGAGTATGCATTCTTGTTCCTGTGGCTATCTCGTGTGGCGTAAGATGATGGTCGGAACCGGGTTGGTTCCTAAGTGCATACAGTGCCAAAGAAAGGCACTGCATCCATCCCTTTCTAAGAGTAAGCTTCAACTTGGCTATCCTTTCCTTTAATAAGCCTTTGAGCTTCTCACAGATTCCGTTACCTTGCGGATGATACGCTGATGAATACTTGTGCTTTATACCAAGAAGCAAGCTAATCTGTTTGAATGTCTCATTTACAAAGTGAGCTCTGTTATCTGATCTCATGACCTCGCACAACCCCCATCTGGGGAACACTTCTCTCACAAAAAATGTGGCCGCACAGGTAGAGTCTGGGTGTGTATAGGGACCTGCCTAAATCCATCTAGAGAATGGACACACCACAACAATTAAGTATCTGTACCCGTTACATACTTGAATCATGTCAACGTAATCGACATGCAAGTGCTGAAAAGGGACATTTGGCCTGGGGATGACTCCTCTCATTACTTTTAATGTGTGCCCAGCTGTGAATTGTTGGCAGATTATACAGTTTACTATTAAAAATGCAACATGCTTGGTTAAATTCGGTATGAACCAGTCTTCTGCAAGTGTTTTTGCTAAATTCTCTTTTGTCATGTGTGCCCGATAATGTAACTGCTCCAACACTATTTTTAATAGGGCTACAGGCATTACTGGTTTACCAGTGCTGTCTTGTCACCATAGGATGTCAGAGGGGTTTAATGAACACCCTTGTTGTTTCCAAAGATTCTTCTCTTCCTGTGGTGCCTCCCCTTGGAGTTTCATCAATTGTGTTTGCCCAAGATTGTTATAGCCTTCAGGTGTCGTTTGTGCAACCATCATTCTCTCAATGGTATGGATGACTTCCACTTCCATGATCGTCTCAGTTTTGGATGTCATACGCTTGGCTTCCATGTCTGCTGCTTGATTTCTGCGTAAGATAAAGTCTGTCCCTCTTGTGTGGGCAGCGCATTTCACGACCGATATGTCCACTTGGAGCTGTAATGCCTTAATCAGCCTGTCCAATAAGGCTGCGTGCTGCACTGGCGTGCCGTCTGCTAGGAGGTAGCCACTCCTTTTCCAGTGCGCTAAGCCTGCATGCACTGTCGACGTCACATAGGCGGAGTCACTGTACACCGTTACTTCCTGGTCTGCGTGGTTCTCAATAGCGAGTATCAACACCAATAATTCTACAGCCTGTGCTGAATAATGAGATGGTATTCACACACTAATAAGTACTCTGAATTCTTCATTTGCCGTGTGCTTCATCACAGCAACGCCTGTATATCTTTGCCCATCATTTTGATCGATTCTCAAAGAGCCGTCAATAAAGACACTTTCTCCTTCTGCCAAGGCATTTTCTTTCACCCTGGGAATTTCGTCATAGAATTCTTCATAGTTTGCACAGTTATGTATTGGCTCTCCTTCAGTGACTGGCTCTGTTATAAATATAGCTGGGTTCACTATCTTACATCAGACTACCTTAATCGATGGATTTCATATGATCACTTCATAAGCAGAAGCTCTATGAGATGTCAATGTGCCCTTCGGTTTCTCTAGAATGGCAAAAAGCGAGTGCTCGACATACAACATCATTGAGCAACCCATTACAATGGTTGTAGCCTTCTCTATGGCAAATGCTGTGGCAGCTAAACTTTGTTCGAATGGGAAATGACCTCTCATTACTGGGTCTAAATTTCCACAATAGTATGCCAGGGGCTTGTACCCTAATGTAGTTCTCTGTGTGAGCACTGCCGTCATAACGCTGCCATTCTTGTGTGAAAACAGGTAAAATTCCTCGGCATAATTGGGAATCCCTAGAACTGGTGTTGTGCAAATAGCTCTTTTGAGTTCAGCAAATCTTTCCTCCATGGTCTCAGACCATTGAATCTTTTCTTTCGTCGCTAGGGCCTTCTTTAGGGCCTGAAGTAAAGGCTTAGTGTAGGAGCTATAGTCGATGAGCCATGCTCTAACATAATTGGATAGGCCTAAAAAGCTCTGCATCTCTTTTATCGTGTGTGGCTTAGCCATGTTCAGTATGGCTTCAGCCCTTTCTGGGGTCACTCTCTTTCCCTCATGTGAAATCAACTGGCCTATGTACAGCACTTCTTGTTGACAATATTGTAGCTTTTCCTTGTCAACCTTATATCCTTTCTCAGCCAGTATAGTCAATAGCTGAACAGAATCGTGCCTGCATTGCTCTTCTGTCATGCTGCAAATTAAGATGTCATCCACATATTGCACGACAACACTTTTTAATGCAATATTGCTTAAGTCCATCTGCAGGACTGTATTAAAAATAGAAGGAAACTCACAGTACACCCTGGGTTAGCCTCGTGCTTTTCAGATGCATCTGTCTGAACGAGAATGATGTCAGATCGTGTGAGTCACGGTGCAACGGGATTGAGAAAAATGCATTTTTCAAGTCAATTAACATGAAATATTTTGCCTCAACAGATATATTACATAGGATTGTAGCCTGGTTAGGAACTAAAGGGAACTCAGCCTCAACAATATCATTTATTGGCCTCAGATCTTGAATTAGCCCCAAAGACCCTCCCTTTGATTTCTTGATCGGATCAACCGCGGTATTGCATGACGACTCGGATGTCACTAAAATGCCCTTCTCCATCATTACCGAAATTGTCTTAAAAATCCCCTCATCTGCCTCTCTGGACATGGGATATTGTCTGGCTTTTTGTAGAATTGCTCCTGGTTTCAGTTTAATTTTCACTTCTCCAACCCCTTTTAAGAGGCCTACGTCATAGGGTCCTGTAGTCCATACTGAGACAGGCACCTGGGTCATGTCGTCATCAAAATATATTCAGGACGGTTCCGTGCCAACATCATTCTTTGAGGCACTTCTCTTTTGATCATTTTGACCCAAAAGGTGAGACTCACTTCCACCATTGTCCCTCCCATATCTGCTTGTTCTTCAAACAGGCCGTCATCATTGACGTCAGTCAATAGATATCCTTCTTCAATGGCGATTACTGCGCGTCATTGTCGGCCTTCATCGTCATAACCATCAATCAAGGGCATTCTCCCTCATACTACAACTGTGTGTATCATCAAGGGAAATACTTGTCCCCTCTGCTCGTGCATCAGTATTCTTGGTCTAAATAGGAACTCATCTGGGGTTCTCATGATTCTGTCTGCAAGGCCTGGCAGCCCTGCCATTAGTATGCGCATACCATACGTGAATATTTCTGGCTCTAATGGTATAGCCCTCATAGCTGTGTGTCCTGCGTATGCTCTGATCATTTCGCATACATTTGAATAGTGCATTCCTGGAGTTGAACGTACTATGCCCTTCTCCGTGAATGAGATTGACATGTTTAACTTTGTCATTAAATCTCGACCCAAAATGTTTACTGGAGTCTGACGTGAATATAATAAAGGCACATTCATTTCACATTCTCCTATAGAGACTGGAAGTGCATTTGTGAAGGGAACACGACTTGTAGCTCCTGTGAAACTCTGAGTATTTATAGCCTCGCCGGACAAGGAAAACTTGCCTTCATGTATGCACAAGCGTGTTGCACCCGTGTCAACTAAGAAGGAATATTATTTATCCCCTATAACAACATCCACCCTAGGTTCCCGGTGAGGGTCTGGTGTCACTGATGGAATAGAACACATCAGGGTTCTCAGTGAGCTGTCCTAATCCATATACAATTTTGGCCCACTGTTTGCTGGTGGATTTCCCCCATTCCCATTGTTACTTCCCATTCCAGGGTTCATGGTCTGTCCTGTGCTCACTGTCTGTGATAGTTGCATCGGTGCCTGTTGGGATTGTCCTTGTGGAAAACTCTCCATATTCTCAGGTTGCCCGCCTTGTTGCGTTCCTGTTGCTTGTTGTTGCATCGTGTGATTCTGTGCAACACCTTGTTGTATGAATGCTGGTGGATTCAACCTACCTGCTCCTATACCTTGGCCATTTTGCATCATGCCTTGGTTTCTGCATGTGCACGCTAAATGCCCTGTCGTTCCACATAACCAACATACTAGTGGTGGTCACACCATTTGCCCATTTGATATATCTTGATTACCATGTTGCATATTCTGAAAGCCTCCTTGATAATTTTGGAAACCTCCCTGATTGCTCTTCCATCCTCTTCCTCTAAATCCTCTTCCTTTGGGGTAAAACCCAGTATTGCTCTGATTATTCTGCTGTGGATTAGTCACCTGTTGCATGCTCGATTCAGCTGTGCTAGTTATCATGGCTCCCTCAAGAGCATATTTTGACAATTGTTTCTTCACCAATTTCGCTTCCTCACCCTTTTGTGCAGCTTCCTTTTTGCAATTCTGTTCTTGCAGCAATCTGCAATAGTGTGCGATGGTCAACTGTATTTCTGACCAAGGTTTGGCTTCGAATCCTACCAATTTCTTGAGCTGTTTCTGCACCGGTTCTGGCAGCCCTTGGCACAATATATGGTCAAATACAGGTATAGATTTCTCCCAAGATTCATGAGTTTCGAGTACCCAAGCGTCTTGGAAATTCTGGATATAAGGCAATGGATCCTCAGACTCCTTCATATTTCGTGTCATTATAGCTCCCATATCGGAACTTTCTGGGTAAAGCACTCATAGTGCTTTCCATACTGAGGCTCTGCAGTTGGTAAATGGAGCTCCGTCATGTGCATTGTTGATTGTGGTCACATCAGGGTAACCTGCCTATGTCCACACATCGTCTGCTCTCTCACCAAGTATGGATCCCCTATGGCTAACATGTTTCCTCCTGTCATTTTTCATAACTCGTGTATCCACATTCCGGCTCCCCATGTCAGCATTGGAAGCTTGTTTTTCAAATTTTCTCGATCCATGTGTGGCCATGGAATATATTGTTGTCTTGTTCCCCCTTTTTTGAGTAACGGAAATTGGGATGTATAGCTCTTGCTCTCTTCCCTCGTTCTTCTTTTATCTATTGCACGGGTAATGTTCCCACATGGCCGCCTGCCTGTCAGTGACCTAAGTCTGCCTACATGTGGCAGTAGAGACACCCCCCTCTGACCGTGAGATACTTCTTCATGTCGGTCTGACTGCGTGGCTAGTTCTGATGCTCTTGGTACAGACTCGCTAGTGTCTGACCATCTTCTTCCTTTCTCTTTTGGGAGTCGTCTTTCGCTCCGTCTCTCTTCCTCATTTTCCTCGCATTCCTCCCTCTCTGTGTCTGACATTGTCTGTCCCCAATCTGTGCATCTTCTTGTGTCCTCTTGGTTCCTACTTATTTCTAATCTATCCAGGGATAGTTCCCTGTTCCCACTACTTCGGGAAACATCCTCAGTGTCGTAAAGTTGAGCGCTCTCCAGGCGCTCGTCTTCCCCCTCCCCTTGGGGTGTTTGTTCTAGCCCCATTTCATCATATATTCTATCAATCGTTTCTCCGATACTTCTGGTGTCGAAGTCATCTTCCATATTTGTCCTAGACGTGCCTGGTACTGAATCGTATGCAGGAAAGAATTCTTCAATGTCTTCCCAATCTACTACTGGAGCGGGTTTTTTAACCTCTCTCCCCAGATATTCAAGATCGTGTGCTCTCTGTCTTCGCTTACGTTCTACATCGCCATCAAATTCTTTGCGCTTCCTCGCCTCTTCTTTGACCCTATCTTCTTCCTTTTTCTTTTCATTTCTACGTTCAGCTGCCCTTCGGATTTCCTCATCCCTTCAACTCTTTATTCTCTTCTATCATATTCTTTGCTCTTCCTCTGACCTTTGCTGCTTCTGTCTGTCTTGATCGTTGGCTGCTCTCTGTTTGCCTTTCTTTCTCTTCGCGATATAGCTGTTCTCGTTTTTGTCTGTCTTTCTTTCTTATCCTTTCATCTCTCAATACCTTCTCTTTTCCCCTTTCTCTGTACCTCGTCTAGCCTCTCTCTTTGTTTCACATCAATGCCTTTGCCATTGAGTTTCAATAGAATTTGCCCTCCATACATTCATTTTTTGCGAATGCTATCTCATCAGTTCTATCTTCCTTTCCCTTGCATCTTTTTCCTTCTCTCTCTTTGTCGAGAGATGCACTTGTCTGTGCCTGATCCCTTCTTTCATCATCGCGTCTCTCCCTGTCCCTTGGGATCATGGAGGCAACATCCTTATCCTTATCTTTCCCTTGATTTTCGTCACTACTTTGCGTCGGTGACTCATATGCCGGGTTGGTATACCCTGTGGCTGCCTTTAGTTCTGTCAGCGGGTACAGTCGACCTTTGTTTCGGATGGATGGGGCGGGTGGCGCAGTAGGCGTCTCACCCCCCTCTGAGCATATATTAAGTATCCAATCTATTGGCGTCTCCTCTCCCTTTTTCTTGTTTATACATCTTCCAAAGCTCTAAAATAGCTAGGCATTTGTCTACTTTTTGCCCGTGTATGTGGCGTGCAAATATGTCATCATGTGTTGCCAGTCAGCTTTAGATAAGGACCCGCCATGTGGCCATGTCATAAACATTTTGTGGGCAGTTCCTTTTTAACCCACTCTGTACTATATTTCTTCAGTTTGGATGCATGTTTCGGCAACTGTTTGCATAGGTGTGTTAATGGAGTTGTGTCTTCCATGTTTGAATCTGTTCCCTTTCTCCTTACATAACACTTGTCAAAGCTTTATGTGACTTAAACAGTTCTAACAATATGAGCGAGCACCAAACACTGCAAACACTGCAAGCTCCAATTCCGTTTTTTCACAAAATTGTATATCTTCTATTTTACTCAAAAACATCAATTTGCGTGCGATATTATCTGGGCTATTCAATCGCGTAAAATTGAAATCACTTTTTTTGACATCACAACAAACAACGGGTAAGACAGACGTTTAACAGACTAGACGAACACCAGCTGGTCACATTATCTCTGCCTCTAAATATTACCCGACATAGAGTTTAAACTTATCCCTTTCACGGCGTCTTTAAGCGATGTGGTAGTCTATTTGTTCCCCTTTAGTTGGGACTATAGATACACGTTTCTTCTTGCCGCTTATATTAAAAGTGTAGGAATAAGGCGAATCCTCTCACTTCTCGGTGTCCTCCCCGGTAATCTCTCTCTTCTCGGGTGTTCATCCCGGTATCTTCTCTCTATTTGCTTAATTATTCTCAAGTCATTATTCCCTTACCCTTAGATATATACATTCTTCTCTACTTCTAACTATATTTTGTTGTTCTTTTTTCACCTCCCTCCATTACCTTTTCCCTTTACTTGTTCTAAAGCATGCACTTTTGCCAAAACACTCAGTCTTTTTCACTCACCGTTCGCATTTTTCCTCTCTGGACCCTCGGGATCACCGTCTTTGTTACCGTCTTCTTCGGCTTTTCGCCCGCTCAGCTGCCCGTAGGAATGGGAAGGGGTTAGGTGGGTAACACGGGTTCCTTCAAACCCTGGTCTGCAGATTTCTCTTACACTACCACTGTCCACGGGGAGCTTCACAGTCTACTCAGTCGAATGGCAAAGGATTCATGATATTGCCAAAGACCTAGAGTTACTTTATGTCGACGGTCAATAGGTGTCTTATTCTGATCGATAATCGATAACCATCAATCTCTGCTACCAAGTGTACTCCGAGACCCCCGGCCGGCCCATAGAGCCGAGGTTCGCTCAAAAGTACTTTAAAACGAGATAGCTGCTCCCTTGATTCGGATGGGGGTGCAGATTCATTACTCCAACACCAATCAATAAGGACAACTCAATGGTTTGGCAGAGGGGGTTTGTTTAATGTCAAGTACAAAAAACGAGGAGTCATGGATATCAGCAGTGATGCGATCATCCTTCACACTTCAACTCCAACAAACTTCATACAAGTTGTAACATTTATACTCAAAACTCATCATAATTTACGTGTAACACTCAAAAGTTAACATGCAATTCTATTGGTTAGGAAAAGTTAACTTTACTACAGGTACTATATATGTATATGGTAATGGAGTGAGGGGATTGGGTAAACACTATCAGGTGGGCGTCTAAGCCCTTCCTTCAAAAATGACTACTGTAGCCATCACTAAAAGTATGACGTCTCATTGGTTCTACTAACTATAGGACCCTAGATTATTTGGTCCATTGTGATTGGGTTGGAAGCAACCCCCTGCATACTTTTCCACTTTACTTAGCAGCACGTAGAATGGTCGGCCAGGTGCAGGGTGCCCCTTGGTTACCCGGCCTTGCTCCGACTATGGTTACAATCAATCATCACTTTAGTAGCCATGTGTCAATTAGTTCACTGTGGCTGGCCTCAAAACTGCATCTTCTCTCTGGAAAAGTTCTGTTATCTCTGCCTGGTCCGGTGCCAAGCATAGGTGTGAACCCTTGCTTCTTCTTGCTCGGCTGGTCACATGCTTTCCACACCGTGAATTTATCTAGTTTCTCTCAATTTGTGTATTTGATTCTTATTTAGCCCGCCACCTCCCTACGTCTTCTTATCTCGACCTTTCAGAGGCAGGATATTCTGTTCTTAGTTTAAATTAAATGTAGCTACTGTTCGCCTCATCTATTTGTATGACCTTGGCTTCACTGGCACAAGTTGCTTCTGCCGAGTTTCGATTCAGCCGTCTCTTCTCGTTTTGCTAAATATGAATCTCAGCTCGTTTGGCCTTTAGTAACCTGGGTTGATTCTGCTTCGTTTGCAAAGTGGAAACATACTTATAATAAAGTACTTTGTTTGAGGTAGAATTATGTATAATGGCGCTTGCCGCACTACTCTTCTACTTAGCATAGCAAGCCGCACTGTTTGCTTAGCTTTCTTGCAGTTCCAAGCCTATTTACAGGTGTAAACTGGTTGAATATATTCATCTTGCTTACAGCTTGAACTTCTTTGCATTTCAACAATGTTCTTCCACTTAAGGTTCACGATATCCTTATTCATGGTGTTTCGTCTCTTTGTGTCATTCTCGTATCATCATTTCTTCTATCTGTGAGCCTGTCCGGGTCCTCGTGATATCACCATTCGTCTTCCATTAAGACCTTTTTGGTTTCTTCCGGGACTTTACTTAGGCAATCTTCATTTTGTTTAATTTGCTGGTAGTGTTTCCTTAATGGATACCTTACTGTCCATGGTGTTCTGGGTATCGGTACTTCAATAGGGATTGCTTTTCTGATAGGCACTGTGGAGCCCCCACTGCGGCTCTCTGCTGGTTTATTTGCTCATCATATGTCAGATATTTTTGTGTGAACGTTCCTGGTACTCCAAAATAGGCGACTGGAGTGCAGGTTTTATTTGGGACCTCCTCTACATGGTAGCCCACCGTATGAATCAGTAGGGCTGCCAACATGGGCGTTCTTACCAGCACACAGAGGATGCCCTAGGCATGGACATAGTTGTACAACGGATAGACGTGTGCGCTCCCACAAACAATTGAAAGTGCTACCGCACTTGCGGCCATGCGGCCAGTACTGCAGTCCTACGGATACCTGCATTGTGATTCCAGATAAGCCGGCCAGGTGCAGTCTGCATAGGAAACTGCCACGTTGCTTACCTGCAGCTATCTCAGCTACTAATTTGCGACACAGAATCACCATGCTATGTAAACAGAAAAAGAAACACCACGCACAATTTCACCAACACTTAACATGCACTCCTTTCATTTGTCAGATACACTGACACTAGTAGTCAAGGGAAGGGGTAGCACAAATGGATACATTCACTGGGGAATTTGGGCTTTCCACAAGTTTATGAGGATAGAAGACAGGCATTCACTGACAAAAAATTCTTAAGGGGACGTTATGGTGAAGGTGAGGTACTGCAAACATATTACCTTTACTGCAACACTATGCTAAAGCAATGTTCCTGTTACTGTACTCTTCTAAAAACCAATGAAATTCACCAATAAAAAACATTGTTAAAGGGACGTTATGGTTAAGTTGTGCTACTAAAAACCTATCAAATTCAGTGAAAAAAACATTGTTAAAGGGACGTTATGGTTACAAGTAAAACTGAAAAACCTCTGAAATTCGCCTGCTAGGCTAAGCAACCATAACTCGCGCCACCCCCGTGCACTGCTAGGACTAAGACCCATGACATCAAAGAGGACATCACAAATGTCAATCATGACATCACTGCTGACATCACATGTGCATTTACTTTTTATGCAAAGCCTCTCCAAGGGATTGTCATTATAATGTCAAAAAATCATTGGAAGAAGTATCATGCGCCAAATAGTTTGTTGGTTGACGCTTTGCTATAAACACCTTTGTGGTACTGGCTTCATTCCAGCACATGAACAAACTCCTATACAAATGTAGTCATTCTCTGCAGCATGCGCCATCGAGCTGCAATATTCAAAACCTCACTATGCTGGATAGTAAAATGATTAATCCTTTCATTTGGGAGTTTTGTGCACTGTGACACATGTAATAAGTACCTAACAATGCTTCCCTTACTTCATAATTGTACTACTACACACAAGAGATCACAATGCATACAAATATGAGCATATACAGGGAAAGTAAAGTAAGCAAAAAACCAGCAGCATTACCAGAAAGTGTTCGTAACCTAAGTACTTTAGTTCATGCACAGACACGATTGTCTCAAGGCTGCTTCTTCCCCAATCTATATGGATTGTATGATGTGAAGTGGATTCTAAGGAGAGTAGTGTAAGTACATATGAGAAGAGTAAGGTGTACAAACATAGTACCTTTGCGATGTTTACTTCCGGACTGTCACTGGAGAAAACCACCTGCCCTAGATATGTTAGTGAATTACAAAGAAAGGGTAGCCAGACATGTGATGTCATGAAGTCATCTTTGATGTCCTGGGTGTTAGTCTTTGCAGTGCACAGTGGTGGCGCGAGTTATGGTTGCTTAGCTTACCATAAACGGCTAATTTCAGGGGGGGTTCCGTTTTACTTGTAACCATAACGTCCCTTTAACAATGTTTTTTGTTAGTGAATATATATATATATATATTTATCTGCTCAGAGCCTATTGCAAGTAAAGAGCCAGCCAGGATTGCAGAAAATAAGATTGTATAGTATTCCACACAGAAAGAGAGAAAAGAGAGCATATCTGCTGGAGAGGCCAAGATGCCTTTACTGAGGCCTCAATGTATGTT
Source organism: Ambystoma mexicanum (assembly GCF_040938575.1). Classification (NCBI taxonomy): domain Eukaryota; kingdom Metazoa; phylum Chordata; class Amphibia; order Caudata; family Ambystomatidae; genus Ambystoma; species Ambystoma mexicanum. Next base: position 218,806,580 of record NC_090927.1, on the reverse strand, counting down.
GTAATACGAACAGGGACAATTCAGTGCTTGGGAGTGGAGCCATGGTGCATAAAAGAGGATTTGGTTCATAATATCCTGCTTATGTCCCAGAGAGAGGAGAGAGATTTTCCTGAGCAATTTACAAAGACAGACCCGTCTGCGCGGAGCACTCCTGTCTTGTATCCATGGTCAATTGTGTTCTTTAGATAGATAAAGGCAGGGAGACTGTTTAGTTTCTGTTAAAAATCTATTGAGGGTTTGGATTTGCCAACAGTGTTCCAGGTGTAATCACCTGTGAATTACCTCATTTTATGTGTTGCATACAAATAAATATTACATATAATAATTTAAATCAATATATTATTATTGTGTTTCGTGTCCCAACGATGGGGAGTGGGAGTCGCAGTATTATACCCTGAGGCCATTAGATTGGGGGGGTGTGGGGGGGCAATGTGCAATTCAAGCACCAGAGAGCAAGTAGTGGGATTATGGAGGAGAGGTCAGAGCGGTGAGCAGTGGTTAAGAATTAGAAATATGTGTATGAGAGCGTTTTCAGTGGAGTGTTTCCTCGTCACGGAGTGACGGAGTGTGCGGCCCTTGAGGCAGTTGACATTGCAGCTAGAGGCAGCTCTCGCGAGGGTTTTGGAGTCGCAGAGAGACACGACTATAAAAAGAGAGATGGGTGGGCTCTGCAGTGGGTTTCTTTGGAATCAATACTACTGTGGCTATTTTGGAGGAAGTGGTGAACATGCCTTACGGGAGGGTGAGGCGGAAGAGCGAGGAGTGCTGAGGCGAGGTGTAAAGTAAATCATGATCTGTTCTGTGAAGGGAAAATGGGAGCCAACGGTGGGTTGCATGCGTAGAGAACGAGTATAGGTTCAGTGGGGGTTGGGGGGGAGAGACACACACACACACACAGACACACGTGGGCTCGTGAAGAAATGGTGGGCTTGGGGAGGAAGCGCTTGCCTTTTTGCTGTTCAGCCAAATAGGTTGGTGGTGACTAACAGTGGCGGCCAGTAGGCCTCGTGCTGAGGTTTGAGGCAGGCGGGAGGCAGGCGGGGTCACCGCTTGTGGTGAGCAGGTAGCTGTAGTTGGGTCCAGGGAGTGGTTATTTGGACTGCCTTGTAGGGAAGGCACGCGGGTTGAGTCAGTGTGTATAGATATTTTAGATATGAAGATAGGTTGTTTGCGGTTCATTGCCCGGGGTGATATTACAATCCTTTTGTTATAGAGCGCCTTATTCCAGGTTCCTCCCGCTTCCAGGAGCTGCAGTAACTGATGCAATGACCCAATTCTAAGCCACGTGACGTGCCCCCCTTGGAAATGCAAAGGGCTGCGTCTGTGTTGCTGTGGGGTTGGAGCTTCCCAGTCCGCCGATCTGAGAGCAACACTTAACTCGGGAGCTATTATCCGCTGTGTTGTGCCTTAGCAGCAGCAGCAGCTCCACTGCACATGGAGCAGTCATGCTCTGGCCTGGGCACTACCACATGGGCGACCGGGCACAACGCCGGCGTGCCATCTCACATGCTCCCAGCTCACCGGCAATCTGAAATGGTGACCGACAAATAGTACATGTATTTCATTGTTATTTTCTCTCGCCCTTCAATATAGTCAGGTAAGCGCCTTGAAGCCACTTTCGGCCAGATGTGCTGCTTGCACCGCGCCCTATGCGTGCACGGACGTATTTACATCGCAGTCAGAGCCCTAATGCGTTTGTTTGGATTGCGTGAGCCATTTTGAATCAATTACATTCGTTTTATGGTGCAGAGTTTTTCGTTTACAGTCTATTATAAAAACTATTTAAAAAAAAAAAAAAAAACTCACTGGCCTGGGGCCGTTTCCTGCACGTCTCGGTTGCTCCCCACGGCTCCCACACACACCTTTTACTACAACGTTGGAGAGGTGCACACTTCGAAGTATGCGGAGTCCAAAATAAAAGGCGCGCATCTTTTATTCTGCATCTATTATCCCCTCAGGCCTCTGCCTCCTTAAATTAAATCTGCTGGTCGTTGCACTGCTTTGCAGTTAATCACCGGCCTGTTACTATCACTTGGGGAGTAGAAATGGGCTACGGTTCCCTGTATGGGAGCGAGCACTGTATTAGGTAGGGTACGAGGCTTCGTCGCGGCAGAGGCGAAGAGGGGAAGGTCATTGTGTTCGTTTCTCTGCAGAAGCACAAGCGCGGTCTACGTGATTCGGCTTTATGGGTTTTTAATATGGACACGTGTGCGTGCACTTGGGACAATTTCAAGAAAAAAAAAGCCAAGCCCGGAAATGATTTCTAAAGCAGATCCTTGGAAACATGAAACCTTTACAAAGCGACACTAATGGGTGTCTTTTTTGTTCGTGTACGTCTGTGAATCTTGTCTGTGTACGTATGTTTGCCTGTTCTGTGTACGTGTTAGTGGTTGGTGTGTTTGTTTTTTGGCACATGTTAAATGTTAAATGTCCTAGTTGTTCGTATGTGTGTGAGACTGTGTTCTTTTTGTGTTCATTTGTGTGAGAGAATTTTTGTTGCGTGTGTGTGAGTTCATGTACAATGTTTTGTACGCACATCACTCTATTTCGTTTTTTGTATATTTATTTGCGCGAGAACGTGCTCGGCTTGTGTTTGTGTGTTAGTGGGTGATCGTTTTTTTTAGACATTTTTAGTGAGTATTCCGGTTTGTTGTACACACGCGTTCTCATCACTACATAATAAAGTGTGTGTGTGTGATGGTGCCGGTGTTATGTAATATTTGCTATCCCGTATATTTCCGGATCCCCTGCCTTGGCTGTCTTTTAGGTCATCGCTGATGAACCCACAAAACCACACACTGCAGGGAAACAAGAATAAATAATATATATATTTTTAATTTCTTTTTCTCTCGGTTGTGTATCTGTATTTCAATTGTTGCTGTTCCTGCTTGATTCTAATGTTCTGTATATGTTTCTATAAAGTGTTAATGGATTGAATTTGTTTTTTTATGTATCTTCCTTAAATTGAATGTTTGTGTAAAGTTGCATAATTATATCCACAATGAAAAATAAAAAATTGTTAATAATAAAAAAAAATCATAAGGCATACAAGAAGGAAAGGAAAAGGTAGAAGGGGTGCAATTAGCGGGGGGGAAGGGGGGGGTCACAGCGGGGCAGTCCGCGAACGTGAAAGGCGCCGCAGCATGCACAGGCAGCACGGACGCCGTGCCCACGCAGCGCCAGGCGCGCACAGACTGCAGCCGCTGCCTCCCTAATTACTGTCATCAGGACCGGATTCACAACGCGTTTTTCAATGGAGTTGCGCCATTGTAAACCTCTTGTGTAAATCAGGCCCGTTCACTGGACCGATTTCGGAAATTCCAGATCCTTTGCCAGATGCGGCTTCCTGATTCATGCATTATTTGCGCCGAAAAAAACGGGATTTGTGCACCATTCTGCCCGCAAATCGCTGTTTAACAAATGGGGTTTTGCAGGCAGAATGGCGCAAAATCCCGTTTTTTTCGGCGCAAATAATCCATGAATCAGTATTCCCTGCTTCCCGGGGGAGGACATGCCGGCCAAACCGAGCTCCAACCCAAACAACCACGCAGTGTTTCTTATTGGTGCGCAAGTGTAGCAGCAGTACACGTGTCTCTACTGGATCCAGTTAAACACTGAGGGGTTTGGCATACAGAACCGTGTAAAGCCAGCAAGGCAGGCTGGGGGCACGGGGTTGAATACAACTGATTTGTTTGTTTGTTTGTTTATTATTTGTACAGCGCACCACACCCTGAGGTATCTGGGCGCTTTTCAAGGCAACTTAGAATACATACATACATACATAATCAAGGGTACTGATACAGGTTGGTCGTGTGTTTCTACTGGTCCGGTTATCCACTAAGGGGTTTTGCACACTGAACCGCGCAAAACCAGGTGGGAGTGGGCGGGGGCGTGCAGATATACAACTAGTCATGGTGGGGGAATACCACTGGTCATTCTTGTGGAAAAATAAAAAACACGCGCTGTGAAATCAGCCGTCGGTCCAGGATGACTCTGGAATCAGCTGGACTTCTCGCAGCAGCTGTGCGTGAGCTGCCTATGCGCAGAAACTGGATCCAGTAGAAAGCACGCTAAAGAAAGCACTGCTAAAGAAAGCACTGCTAAAGAAAGCACGTTAACCTAGAACGCAACCAGGGAGAACAGAACCGCGTTTTAATAGTATGCTTGTGTCCTTTTTTTTTTTAATTTGAAATCGCAGTTTCCTTGAATTATATGTAAGGCTTCCATTTTTCCGCTTTTTACTGATTTTTACAGATAAATACAGACGGGAATCAATCTGTTTTCTGTCTGTATTTATTAAAATGGAAAAACAATTGTAAAACAGGTCTTTCAATCTGGTTCGCTATGTTGTCACTCATACATCTGTAATGCGATTTGCCTGCAATTGGGAGCACGGAGAATGAAAAAGTTGCATCAAAATAGCATTAAAGTTCCTCGAATCGCTGACAGCATATGGCAGCAAAAGTCACAGGAGCAACCATTGCTTACTATGGAAAACTTCATGTGAGCGTTAATAAATGCATTTTTTCATGAGAATACATGCCAAAAAATACTGGTTACGAATTCTCTTCTTATGTGACAACGAATAATGTGGATAAATAGAGAAAAAAGGGCAACACAATATTATGGTTAAATACAGACAGCAATGTTGGAAACACGACCACCATGAAACCGGAAGCCTTAACTATATAGAATCGAATTGTTTTTTGAGAGTTGGATTCTTTTTCCAACAGTCCCTGGACATTGTGCCCCGCCGTGACCCTACGCTGCGGTACCCCGGCCAGCTCGAAGCCTTGTGCCACAGCGAGAACCCAATACAACTCCGTGGCCCAAAAAAAAAAAACTCCTTCTGATTTTCGATATTTGATATCATTTTATTGCTTATTAACAGGCTTACATGAAAATCACCCAACCGGTCTCTTTCTTAATCCCAAATGTTTATGCGTAAACAATCCATAAAAACGGCGCAAACAGGAACGCATCCTGCATAGCGCCTTTTACTAAAGCGCACTGTGCGGCGCCTGCGGTGCACGCGTCTCGGAAGCTCCGCCCGTGGCGCCGGGCAGCCCGGGCGACTTTGCTCCGTTTCCCCCTCACGGCCCATGCAGCACATGTTCAGAGTCCCGGAACAGCATCCCTTTCCCCGGCGCCTTTTAGTGTATCCGTGTCTGTATTAATTCATCAAATCCATCCCTGACATCTTTTCCTGGGAAAAACAAAACTCGAAGGGATACGCAAATGTTTCCAAAAGTATCATGAAATGGGTAATATTGTTATCCGTATTGAAGTCGTTTCAAAAGAAAAGGGAGCGCACATATATGTGTTTGCGCGTGTCCCCCCACACCCACCTCTACCGCCCCCCATACACACACACATGCCATCCTAATGCGTGGTTTGCGGAGGGTGTGGGCTGAGGGGAAGTCGCCGCACCCATCTCCTGAAATCATGATTTATTTCTGATCATGTTATCGCAGGCTTGGGGGGAGGGGGGTGGGCCGCGTTGGTTTCCCTCCCGTTCAATCGAACAGCGGAGACGGCTTCTGCCGAAAATGGGGCGTCTCGAAATGGAAATAGGGCGCAGAAATCCGAATGCAGCGGGAGTGTGAAGATCGCTCCGCTCACACACACACACGCGCGCGCTCATATAAATGACTAGACGCACTGTAAGTGCGTGAACTCCCCGCGTCATTACCCTGCAATTTGCAGAGAAGTCGACGACCGCCCGTCAATGTCACGATGGGCCTGGGGTCTTAGTCGACTGATACACATACATTAAAAATGACTATTCCCTTTACGTTTCTTTGCTGTTTGAATTCCTCCTCTCTTTACTTTTTAATTGTTAGTAAATTAAGTAGAAGTACGGCCACGAGTGTTCAGAATGCCCTGCTGATGACTGAACAGCGGCTCCGAAAATCCTTACCATACATGCGAAGTACACGCGAAAGGAAACGTGTGCAAAGTGCAAGTGCAAAGTGCAGGGCGCCTTCTGCGCGGGCCTTCGGATAAAGCGCCCCCGCCGTCCTCGGATTACTGCTATTCGCTCATCAGGCGCTACTGGGGAAAGGTTCGCAACGGCGCACAGCGCCACGCGGACCTGACAAAGCGCCTCGAAGTATAGCCAGAGGCCAAACAAGGCTCTCTCCTTCTTTAACGAAATATTACATACTACTGTTTAGTTTAGTTTACTTACCTAGTATTATTAGTAGTCGTGTCAACTACTCCTACCACTACACGTTAATACGTGTGCAAGAACATTATTGCCATAAGCCATGAAAGCCAGGGCTTCTAAATAACAAAACACCAGACGATAAAGACGCCTCCCAAGTAGCATCCATTTTGGAATTGGTAGCCCGCATGTCCGTTACTTTTTTTTACATGTTCTGTCATTAATCTTTCCGATGTTCATGTATTTAATTTCGTTACATTGCATATTAACAGGTTTAAAGATACATCGCCCAATCATTCCTTTTTTTTAAATCTCTCTTTTAAAACAAATCTAAAATGTTTGTTTAAACACCTGTGTACGAGCGCGATATACATAAAATATCATTTCATTCACCCATGGAAAAACTATACACATACGGTGCCATCATCCCATGTATGCCTGTAACAAATTAAGATTGCTTCAGCGCCACGATGCCCCTGGGCAGATGGGCGCTATACAAATCCAAATAAATAAATAAAATAAAAATAAATCCCGAATAACTCCATGTAATAAAGCGCGCTGGGCCTGCGGTGCCGGCGTCTCGGGAATGACGCCCGAGGTCACAAGGTACAGCTTTGCAACATTAAGCATTCAGGCGGGCAGCAATAATACTAACGTGTGCCTGACGTCACTTCGTAGACACAGACGCTTCCACGCCTGGCAGAAATGGGCCCGTGGCGATGAGTTCACTAGCCCAGGCCACTCCAGTACATATAACTGCCTTATCAATAGCGCAAGGCGTTCTACCCCGGATCCCATCTCTACCTGCAAAGGCAACATAACAGGGGGACAAGCAGGCTATTAGCTCACATCGAGCACGGAACAAAAAGGCGCTAGAGCTGGGAACTAATGTGGGGGCGAACAACCAAAAACGTGGCCTATTCGGCCAAGTTTGGGCCTGATGTACGAAACGCTTTGCAATGGTATTGTCCCATTGAAAAACGCGCCGTAAACCAGCACCCAGTACACGCTAGTCGGTGAAATAGCCAAAGTAAACTCTGGCTTCCATCCGAGTTTATCAGACGACAACCGGCTCAGCATTTCATCCCCCAATCAGAAGAATAATAAACACCCTTCTGAAGGGTTTATGGGTGTACGCGCGACCCGCTCTTACGGTTCGAATCCCGGCTGCACAATTCTGCCCGGCAGCAGAACAGGACCTTGCCCGCCCGAAAAGACCACATTTTCACTAAAAGCAAGGGCCGCGACGCGCATGCTTTCTGCGCATGCTTTCTGCATCTGGGGGGACCCGCTGCCTGATTGTAGTCTTCTGTGGGGAGGGCCTGTGCAGGCTCTCTGTCGCTCCCCGCTATGAAGGACAGTACTAAACAGGGGCCGCTGTTGGGGCAGAGTCGGCTACTTCTAAGTGTGTGGTAACTGCATCCTCAGTCCGTGTTGTCGTCCAGGAAATTATTGTATTTGCCGGAAGCTGTTGTGCACCTTTTATAAACCAACGAATGAAACAATCCCAAGCGATGGGTGCTGTGTTGGGTGTTTTGCTATCAAACACGTCCGTGATAACCCATACACCCCCCCACCTCCGCCCCTCTCCAGAGTGAGCCCAAAACGCTCCATTCTGATCGCACACTTTTTCCACCGCGCCATGGGAAGACGGGGAGCTGTACCCCCTCTTTCCTCTCTGCTGGCAAAATGTACTAAACAATTAGTTTTACAGCGCCGAATGCGCACTTCATTATCTCCAGGCGCTCGCACAAACTGGATTATATTACTGAAAGCCACGGCGCACATTTCACGAATGAAAATGTCGTCGACAGTCATCCCGCATTTTGAGCCCTGACCCAGCACGGTCTTGGAGAGCGCTGAACCCTCTGAGCTATCTTGCGCGCGCATACGCGCTGGCTCTAGGCGGGGGTCACGAGGGTTATTGTTACCACCCGGCTGAAATGCACCTATTTGATCCATCTAAGAATAACGGATGAAAGGCGGACAGCTTGAAGGGATTCGCACCTGTTGCAAAGTGAGCGCATAGAGTCACCAAGCCATCCTAGCGCCCAACAGCAGGCTCTAGGCGCTTCCCCTCCCGCCTTTTGACAGTGAAGTCGAGTGCAAGTCTAAAGAGGATCGTATTGAATAACCGAACTCGTGCCCCAGCTTCGGGTGAAAACAAGTAACCCTGCCCCAGGGCAACGCGCGACTTACCCCGCTTGCCACCCCGAGGCCTCCACTGTTCCCCCCAGAAGGGTGTATCATGAAAAGCTCGCCTCACGGAACCTGCGGACGCGCTGCAGATGGACGGGGGACCGGGCGCTCTGTCTCGCGCAGCCCGCCGTCTGCTCCAAGGCTTTCCTTAGGAATTTGATAACAGGGGAACACAGATAAGCGGAGTGCTTCATTAATTTAACAAGTACTTTTACTCTGCAGCCGAGGAGCGCAGGGTCCCGGGAGGGCGGGAAGCGCCTGCAAGGGAACGCAGGCCGCACCATGGAAGGCCCGCGTGTTACAGAGTCTGAAACACGCACCTCTGTCACTTCATACCTACCAACAACCAACCTGACACCATGAAAAGCAATAACGGGCCGGCTTTTGCTTTTTTTGTTGGCAACCGCCCCTGCACCCACAGTTTCCCCCTTCCAGAGTGCTCCAAGTAAAATATTTCACCCTTACTGAATTAAAAGGTCTCAATCTACACACACGATGAAAGTCGGAGTCATTGTTAAAAAGGGTGCCATGAAGGCTGGTTACAGACCCCATCAGCATGTGTACAACCCACTGAGCTATTCGACCGGAAACGAAAGCCTCTAAATCACAGAGGGAAAGGGTCTTTGAACCAAACATCCTCATTGTTTAAAATTATGAAAGCTATACCCTTTGTGTTAGTTATCTTAAAAGTCTTGTGCGGCACCTGCAAACACGTGGCCAAGCGGAGCCCATCTCCCCCGAACTGCACATAGTCAGCACTGGGCTTTCTTTCCACAAAACCCTGCTCCCAGTCGCTTCGGTGCAGTTTCCTCGGCTGCAGGGAGCCCAGGCTACACGTCACAGAATTCATTAGCGTGTAAAATGCAAACACAGGACTGGGAATTATTTTTTTTTTAAATAAAAATGTATTTGTGTTTTGGTTAATTCAAGCCGTACACAAAATGTACAACACACCCATCAAGCAATGACATTTAAGATATATAAATAATATTCCTAAATCAATTCATCAACATATCAAAAGGCAAAATCAATCAAACTAATCGATCTTAAACATTTCACAACCGCAATTGTTTGGGTAACCATGATCCCACTATACAAATTTAAGACACACATCTTCCAGCGAGGTGCCCGCTCCCTGGCAGGCGGCATTAACCTGGCTAGTCTTGAAGGGGCATCATCAAAAGGGCCTCATCAAAGGGGACACCAACTTCCCTCTCTGGGCTTTGTGCAGGGTGAAGTCCTAAACATTAAAGTAGGGGGACTCATCAACAAACAGAATGAGATGTGACGTCGCTAGAAATTAGCATAAGAAGGTGAAATAGGCACATTTCATTAAATTGGGTTTGCATAACCACCAACCTGCACAGGACGAATGGCATTTGCCTTTCATAAAACCAACACACACACAAACACACACACAAAACCAAGAGAGGATATTTTCTTCTAATAGTGTTTTTGAAATCGTTTACAGGTGTGCATGTTTTAAACTCCAAGAACCAATACAAATGTTTTCCCTGTGACTTGCAATACCAAAATGGCACATTTCACCTATAGTTGTGTGTTATTCCTCATCAGGTTATATAGTGCAGTGGTGAAGTGTCCGGCCTACAAACCTGAGGACTGTGGTTCGATCTTCGAGGTTGGCTTTAATTTCTGCATTTTAAAGAGGACATTCAATGTTTCTCATTTTAGCTGGGGGGGGGGGACTGAGTCCACCCTCTGATTAAAGTGGGTGGACTCCATCCCCCTCGTGTACTCTCGACTTGAGCCCTGGCCTTGTGTATTTAGGCATCAGCATGGAGGACCAACCTGCCCACGAAGCCCCTTACAAGGTAATCCCCTACTGGGCTTCAGCCAGCATTTTCAGAGCGCTTGCTCCTTCCATCATGGCTGCCGCAGCTTCATCCAGACTAGACAGACATCTCCACCAGAATGCTCGCCTCCGCAGTGTCACGGTTTTTAGAACACAGTACACTCCAGCCAGGGACTCCTTCCCATGACAATGAACGTGGCGCACAATAAAAACGCTTATTTTAATAAACCATGGTTTTGTTTTGAGTAGGCCTCCAACCCGTCTCGCACCCACCTTTGCAAACGCCCTGTGTCACAATGGACTAGGAAGCAGGCCGGTGTGCATCAATAAGATATATATTAATTTATAATTAAGTGAACAAAAGCACAATCAAACAATTTGACACCAGCCACCAATGTTGTGGCACACAATGCAATGTTTCCTGCAGAACAATTGCTTCATAAATCCTACACAATTCACATGAATCTTAATGGAGAATAATCAGATTTGTAATACAGCCCCTAACCCCAAGATGGGAACTCAGAAAAGGGAAATGAAAACCCGATTTAGGAGCAAAATGGCAGAATCGGATTTGCTTGTTACTCGCACAGCAGCTCCCGAGTCGGTGGGACAGCTAGTAAGGAAATACGTGTTGCTACATTTAAGGTGATAAGGAAGACTATAGAATACTAATCCGCACACAGAACAACGTGGAATCAAGGTAGGAAGATCAATTTTTGAGAAGAAAGCAGGGCTAAAGAAAAACACACACAGCAATGGAATTTCATTTGTACACAGATTTGTGATGACAGATAGCTTAAGAAAAGGGATTAACTGTCAAAATCGGTTTCAAGAGCAGGGACAAAGGCACACATCAAGTACAATGCTAGGCACAATGGATTGGTCTCAATGGGACCAATCCATTGTTCAAGGTTTTTCAATGTGACAGATGCAAGTTAAGAGTTTATGGGGTAAGCACTAAAAACATGGGCAAATTCGGTTTTCAGTGACAAAGAGACTACTTCTTAGAGACTATATTTTAAAGACTATTGTTATTAAAGAAAGACACTAAGCGCAAGGGGGTTAATTTGAATTTCAACCAGCTTAAACCGTGAATTTCCTTATAGGGGAATTGATTTACTTCCAAATAATGCTAAGGATCTATACAGACAACTGCAAAATTTATCAAAGGAATGCACTGACATACACAGGCTAATACAGCTAATGAATTATACTGGCAATTTGGACTTTCAATGGGATTTTCAATAGGATTTTCTATGAGATTTCTGTCACAGAAGAGAGAGGGATGCAATTGGGGACTGGGGTTATTTGCTACTTACAAAGTAAGCTTTGACTTGGGATTCTGGACAGCTAGCGGGATCTCAGGTCTCTCTGGACAGCGAGGGAAAGGGATCCAGTCACTGCGCTCTCCTCAATGGGATCAGCTGGGCAGCTAGGCAAGGTATCCAGTCACTGCGCTCTCCTGGATGGGATCAGCTGGGCAGTTAGACAAGGTGTTGGTCTCCACACTCTGTTGGATGGGATCAGCTGCCCTGTCCTCTTTCTCCTGTCTCCCTGGATTCTTGTGTGTGTGTCTGATCCTGTGTCTAGTACAGTCCACTCTTATATAGCCCAAATGAAATCATTTATTTTACAATCTGGGGGAAGTGTTCTAGAATTACCCCTACCCCAGGATTGAACAGCCTACCATTCTTCTCCCCGCACCTGGCATCAGTGGTTCCAGGGGAGGGATCACCATTTGTCTCTTTGAAATTTATGACAGTTCTTTGTTTCTCAGGTTCACTTTTTGGCAAAACTGAGTTAAGCATCATAACTTCAAATTTATACTAGTCACCACCATAAGAAGTAGATAGGTGGTTTCAGTGGGATGCAGGGAATTAGACAATCCAATTTCCAACTCTGTGCGAGGTAGCATAGCCCTTTGGCACTTTTTTGCCCTTTTCATGAAATACATAACAGTTACAATTCTGCAAATAATTGAACATGTTCAGAATATACATCTCCATCTTTCCACCGACAGTCAAATTTGTCCCATTTTAAAATCAGCCAGAAACGAGTCTTGACTGGCCATTTCAGTTCACATATTCATAGAAACATGCATTTAGTCTCTAAAAACCTGCCTTAAAATCACATGGGAAAATATCATAAAACCACATTATTGCTTATTTTTGGTGCTGGGAAAACATGTCTAAAATGCATAACTCCTTCAATGTCAATTTTGAGGAACTGTCACAAATGGGAGGCTTATGCTTCACCCCCCCAGCCACATGTCTCCCCCATGCTAAGCCTTCAACAAAGGACTTTTATCAAACCCTTTGAAGTTTGTCAGTTTGTCCATGGAAGTGGATTCAAACGGAACTTGCACTTCTTGGTCCAGCACTGGCCACACTTGCTCTCTTTGTCTTTTCGGCCATGGCTGCCTTCTAGTCCGGTAGAACAGAGGATCATCACACCCTCTGCCACATCACATGTCATTGCGGAATGATTCACTTAATAATGTGACTTCCAGTGAGAGGCCAGGCTTTCAATTTAGCCCCAAACTGGTTTTACTGGTCTGCTGGACCCTAAGGTGATTGAAGTCTTGTGGGGGAGAACAAATGTACATATGTAGCCAAACCCCAACCCACACTGACATTTCTTGTGCAAGCACAAATCCCCCGTGTTACGTTGGGTTTTAAACATCATTTTTTTGTTTATGTTCATTCACACGTGTTGCAAGCCGTATTTCATTTAATGTTTAAAAGTGGTTCTATAAGTCATAGGATTAATTTAATGTGTCCTTTTGAGTGGATCTGCATTGACCGTTGATCTATGGACACAGAGGTGTAAACCTACTGCATAGGGCTTTTTGATTTAACACAGGATGAAAAATAAAACCAATACGTTTTTCATTCAATTGCAGTGTTTCAAAGTGCTTCCGTCCACATAAAAGGGACAACAAAGCTGCATCAGTTGTAATGTGAAATCCTTGCCCCTCATTTGAATGAACAGTAAGACAGGGCTGTTTTTGGAATGTATTGCCTAACATTTTGGCATTCAGATGGAATAAAGTACACGCAGGGCATTTCGAATGCAGTCATGACTTCTTATTATTCAGATAAAAGAAAAGTAATTGTGGAGCCGTTCCTCAAATTCGGATCTTTCAAAATGGAATAAAACAATTGCTGAGCCATTCTTTGGGTTGCAATGTTTAATGCTTGCCACACATGTGCCAGGGAACAAGAACCCAGGCGTTTTTTGTGGCACATTTTTAAATGTAGTTTTTAGGTGAAGGGGATTTCTGTTAGGGCCTGTAAATGCACCCCATAGATTCCACTCCCTGCTCTTCCATTACTTTTTGTTGGGGAAGAGTAGGGCAGAGTGGGGTTTCCTCCAGCTGAATTCCCCTTCATCAGGGAGCAGCACTCCAGGATCCCCTTCTGTCTTTAGGTGGTGCAGCACCCTGTTTCCTTCCTTCCCTTCCAGGTCCTCAGGGCATTCCTCTCCAGGCTGGAATGTAAGGATTTTAATTCTCTAATAGAAGATAGAAAAAAAATGTTTTTGTACTTTTACTGAGAATTTTCCCAGAAGATTTACAACAAGGGAAAAACGACAACAATACTTACAATTTTTATTTGGCATTTTTCTTAATTTTTATGATAACACCATTTTACTTTTACTTTTTATTTTTATAATAACATCAAGAAAATGGCTCCCTGTTACATCTATATAACTATGATTTTCTTCCATCCTGGTTCCAGTTCCTTTCCTGTATCCTTGTGAGGATTCCTGGGCACCACCCTTATTGGGCCCTTCAATCAGCCACAAGTCCCGCTCTCTTAATTTTTATGGGGATGGTGAATGGTCGGGGCAGTCCTGGAATGGTGACTTCTTCTCCAATTTTGAACTTCAACTGTCTACCGTAGCAATGGAGCTGACCGGACGGCTTTTTCCAGGATCATCAAAGCCCCTGGGGTTTCCCACAGTCGGGACCAGGCTTTGCAATGAATGAGGTCCATCTTAATTGTGAATTGTTTGTGAATGTTACTGCCTAAGTAGAAGACAGAGGGGACACCTCACATGACCCAACAATTATGTTCTATGCTTTTACCAGAAATAGAACTTTTTAGCTTAGAACGGCTAAGCAAGAGATGTTTGGAATATAGAATTTCCAGGCCCCATACCCACTGATAAACCAACTAAACAGTGGGAAGGGTCTGGTCTTTTGGGAGTTTCCTGAATAACGCTTTGCTGATGAAGCTTTCCTCACTATTCAGGCCTAATCTGGCGAGAACAGGCTCCCCCCTCATTTACCTGAATGGGGTGGAACAGCAACAGCGACTCACGCTTTTTCTGAATATAATCAAGCTTTGAGCTGTTTTTTCATCACTTTTTATCATGGGACTTGGGTTTAAAAATTGTGGATTTGTATAACATTTCATGGTATGTTCTTCCAGTGTGGAATGCCACTTGAAAATGGAAGGAAGGTTGATTTTCAGGAATGGAGAGGAGTTCTCATCACCATTTTCTTGTCCTATAGAAATTACACTAATGTCGGGTACTTGATTGTTCTGAAAATGGAACTCAATTTTGGCAGATCACTGCTCAACCATGTGGCATGTGCCAGTTAGACTGACACAGTTGGTGCTCTGTTTTATTGGCCGGTTCGCCTGCGTCCAGAGACCCTTGTTCACACAGTCTTTTAGTGGAGACAACCTCCAAAGTAGGTAATTGCCTAAGAGACAGAGGTTCCCCTCTGGAGTAACAACTGTAACTGGGTGTTTCCCCTTGTGTCGCCCAATTTTGATCTCCAGATCCACAGTCCCCTTGACGGGAATGCCATTCCCGTTGAAGTTCTGGAGTTGTCCAGGAAGAGGTGTGAGAGGAATTTGGTGGCTCTTCCCCCTTCCTGAATTAAGTTGCTCAAAGGCCCTTTTGGACAGAACAGTGGCTTGGGATTCGGTGTGCACCAGCGCTGAAATTGCATACTGCCCTTGCACCTGGATGGGGGCATAAAACCTACCTTCTTTCTCCTCCAAGGGGCAAAGGAAATGGGAATTTTGGGCAAGCTGGGCAGTTAGTTTCTTTATTTTGGACTCTGACACTGTGGGATTTTGGACAGTTTTCTGTGTCGGATTTCGGGAATCTGTAAATAAAATTTAGCATCCAGAAATAGATGGGATTTTGGAATCCCCTTTTTCCCTTAGCTCTGTGCTGTCCCCTTTCCCTGGAGACAATCACTAGAACTGGTTTGTGGGGAGGATCCCTCAGGGATCGTTATGTTCTCTGGAGGACAATTCTGGGGTTAAGGGATGGGCGATTCTGAATCAGTTCCCACAACTACCCAGTCTGGATTATGGTCTCATGGGACCCATTTTTCTTTGGGCGGAATTCCCCCATTCTTGAAGGAGAAGACCTTTTTCCCAGAACCCTCCAAAGATTCTTCTCCTTCAAACTGACTTCCTCCACAAAATGGGCCTTTTTGTTCTTTGTTTCTCCTACCCACCCTCGGTTCCCTGGGTTGCAGATTTTCGGGGGCAGGAGATTTAAGTTCCCATTGCAGGCTGCCTAGGGGCTATTCATTGATGAGGAAGGAAACTTCCTCTAGGATCCTCTGCATCCCCCCTTCCTCCTGTGCCTCCTCCTCTGGAGCCGGTTGGTTATCTGGGTTCTCTCCCTGTCATTGTTCCGAGTTGCAGACCCTTGGTTTGAGTTATTCTGCGCCACCATGTTCATCTGAGGGTTCTGATGTGCCCTCAACATGTGACTGGGCTCCAGTTGGGACACCCGCTCTGGCTGGTACAGGGTCTTGAATCCGCTCTGGTGGCTCTTGGGAAGGGTAACTATCCCTTCTCCCGGAGTAACCTGGGTACTGGGGGTTTCCCTGGTAGCCCTACACCCTTGGCCTCCCCTCTCCCGGATTTGGTGGTCTGGAATCCTGAAAACAGGGAGAGTAAGGAGGTTTGTCCAGGGTTTTGGGGTTTTGAGGGTACCTAGGGAAAACACTTAAACCAGAATTTGGGAGATTACTTTCCTCCTGAGGAAAGTTAGGAGGGAAGTTCCCTGTGGCCGTACTCACCTGATTGAATCCCTCCCTTGGGCCAGGGGAGTCCACATTTGGACAGAGTTAGGGAGCACATTTGTGGGGTACCCTACCTGACTACCACCTGTTTGTGATTGGTCAGAGGGTCTTCTCTGCCTCTGATTGGGTTGGTTCTGGGAAGGTGTATTTTTAGGCCCCCTCCATTTCTAGGTCCAAAATGGGGCGACGGTCACCTCCGCCACCTTGGCAGCAGCAGGGGTGTTGGTTGGTTTGAGGTTTTTGTTTGGATTGTTGTTTTCTACAGGCTTTTGGACCTCGTAGTTCTGGGTAGCTTGTTCTATTACCCAGTCCAGGATCCTGCCATCATGGAAATCTCATTCCAGCTGTTTCATGATATATTTTGGGAGTGCATGCAAATAGGTATTGATAAATTCCCTACTATTCGTGCGCACCCACCTAGTAGGTGGTAAGCGCAAATGCCCGCTTCAGCTCCTGAACAAATACTCTTGGGGCCTGATCCTCTCCACACTGCAGATTGTAGGTCACCTTGCGGGCCTCCTGGGGGTTTTGGCATGTGGAGAAGTACTTCAAGATGGCCGCCTTGTAGGTGGACCACTTTGAATGGTTCTGGTTTTCCAGTCCAGCAAAGTACTCTGGAGAGAACGTCCATTTTGCAAATTCTATAGAATTCTGGTTATTTTTAATGTCAAAGAGGTCATCAACTTTTCATATAGCTCCAGATGCTCACAGACAGAATATTTGGCATTCTTGTGGTACAAAGTCATGAAACTTCCAATAGCTTTAATCTGTTTAATGGGGTCTTTTACCAGAGTCCTCTTTTGCTTGTTACCCTACTTTTGCTGCTGCACCACGCCCTCAGACTCAGAGCTGCTGCTATTTGAGGTCCCCTCATTATCCTCTAGGCGCTCCCTAATTCTTTGAGCTTGTGAATGTCTCCCAGAATGATGGGGCCTAGTCTCATCTCCCCTGTTGTGCCTTGGTCACTCCCCTTAGACACCCTCTTTCACATAGGAGAGTAGTCTTCTGACTCCCCCCTGCTTCCAGGGTTGGTAGAGAACCCCCCACGCCCACATCCCTGATTGGGTGGAGGTTTTCAGGATACTCTTTGGGGCCTCAATTCGGACTCCCTTTTCTCTGGAAAGCGAATTAAGTGGTTCTTTTGTAAGTGATGTTTTTGCAGGACTAGCTCGCTGATTTTCTCCTCATAGGAGCTTTCCTGGACAGATCCATCAGCCATGACATTTTTGAATCTGAACATGGGCACCCGGCCATCAGTCTCTGATGGATGCTGACCTGCCAGCACAATCATGCTAGGCTTATTTAAGTCTAGTTACTCATGGTGTTCGGTTCATGTGAACCTGTAGACATGAAGACAGCAGTGCCTCGTGCATATGAGGTGGTAAATGGGGTTGAGGCCCTTGGTACAGAGGGCATCACACTGTGATCAGGGGTTGCCCTGCCACTCTCTACCTGTTCGGGGTCCCTCAAGTTTTGATTCAACCTAGCACATTCTTTTTGTAACTTCCCAAGTTTCTCCTTCTCAGCCGCTACCTCTTCATAGTAAGCAAAGGCCTGAGACCTTTGCTCTGCTATCAGGGATTGACCTGCCTCTATTACCTTCCCTTGGGCTGCTACCTGGCTATGGAGTCCCCTGTTCCCATCACAGAGGGCCTCATTGTCTTTTTGTGCTTCTTGCATTGCCTGGAAACACTGAGACTATTTTTGTTGAGGAGATACATATCCTGACTCTGCACAATTGTTTGGCTTGGGTGGTCTCTTCTAGAGCCCCTTCTACTTGTCTCATGCGTCCCATTACATTATTTTCATATTACGTTTTTAGGTCAGTCAGTTCCAGAAGGTCTGACTCTCTTTTCTGTAGGTCTGTTTTTAATTTGCACACTTCCTGGTGTAGGGCCTCCTTTTCCTGATACAAGGTTCTAATCTGTACAGTCAGTTCATCTCTTTCTTGTTTTACAGCTCCTAACTTTTGGCGTTCATGGTCAAATTCGGTTGTGGAATGGAATTCCTTAATGATCAACTCATTACTCCCCTCTTCCAATTTCTCAATCTGTTTTTGTAACGTGTTTATCTGCTTTGAGCAGACTCTATTATATTTGATTTGTTGGTTTAATTTTAGTTGACTCTCTTTCAGGGAATCAACCTTTCCCTGACACGCTTCTTTTAATGTAGCTGATGGGGCCTCTTGTTCTGAGTTGGTTTGTTGCTGTACTGCCAACTCCTCTTTTCACTGTTTGATGCGGTTTTGAAATTCTACCTCTGAATTTTGGCTCATTTGCAATTTTTCTTCTACCTGTTTTAATTTACTCTGGGTTTGGTTTAAGAGCTCAGACTGGTTTTGCGCAAGGGTAATACTTTCTTGTGATTTTTTTTCCACTCCATAACCACCATGTGGAGGTATATGTAGGCAGTGAGTCACACCATTTTAAGCTGCTCCTCTTTAATATTCTGAGTAATGTAAAACTTAGTCGATGCTTGATGTAACAGGCCACTGTCCTGCCACATATCCATGTTTGTGGAGGTGACCTATTGCATCATGTTGGATAGGCAGGCTCCCTGCTCCTGCTCTGCCCATTCCACTCTAAAAATAGTTTGGAGAGGGGATGCTGCCTAACTATATTAATCTCTACGGTGCTCATTATGAACAGTGTTCTTCCTTTATTTATCTGTGCAAGAACAAATTTGCACTCTGCTTTTGTCTAGCTTAGGGTTAAGTTTACTTTATTTTTACACACAGGCCTGATATCTAGGGTATATGTTTTGGGTTGGCGCTTTTACAGTGTAACACAGTTTTCTAACCAGTAAAAGTATCACTACCATTGCTGAGTTAGCCTGCTGTGTTAAGCTGTCATGGGTGGAAACACTTACTTCAAGGCACACAATAAAAAACACATTTTTATTTGTATTTGAACCCTGGGTTCTTTCTTGAGAAGGCACTCAACCCGTCTCACACCCACCTTAAAAATACCCTGTGTCGCAATGGACCATGAACCAGGCCGGTGTGTAACAATGAAATATTTCTTTCTTTTTAGAATTCAAATGACAAATAAGAGCAAAACAAAATTTAGTACCGCAGCCACCACGGTGTGGCACTACAAATGCTAAACCTTATAACACAGTTAATTCAACTTTTAACACAATATACATACACCTTTAAGAGAAATGGAAAGACAATCACTTCTCTTCACAATCACAGATGGTACATAGGTTATGCACTCCCCCTGCAACACTTCCCGCAAACACCTGCTGACTAAAATTCTGTGTGGATGGAAAGCAGTGGAAAGGAGTCAGAAAGAAGAGGGAAAAAAACGATTTTTAAATTCAACCTACCACCCCAGAATGGGAGGCCAAAAACAAAAAATTAAAACCCTCAAAATGAGCAAAATGACATACTCGGATTTTACTTGTTACTTATAAATCAGTTTAAACTTGGGGTAGGATAGCTAGGACAGAAAGTCGTGTGGCTGCACTACAGAGACAACGAAGCATACAGGCTTCTGAGCAGGGCACTAAAGCAACGGAAACACAGGTGAGAACATCGATTTTGGGAGGAAAACGATGCACAGGGTACACGTGGCAGGATTGCAATTTCTTATTTCACACAGGCTTTAAACAGGCAAACAGCTAAGAAAACGGGCTTGGCAGTTAAAATCAGAAATTGGTTTTTGGGATGAGGAACGGATGACGGTATGGGGTTTTCTATAGGAAATGCAAATCTTTTTTAAAATAAAAGCAAAATACACGGGCAAATTCGGTTTTGTTAGCACAATCAATAATTCTACTGATGCTATATTTTAATGACTATATTCTTAAGGAAAGACACTGAGCACAAGGGGTTACTTTAGAATTTTAACCAGCTTGCATTACGTACCTCCTTATAGGGGAATTAATTAATTTATCTCAAAATGGTACTAAGGACTTACACAGATAACTCAAATAATTATAAAAGAAATGCACTAACAGATATGGACCAACACAGATTATTCTAAGGAAAGGGTAAACCGAGGATACTGGCAATTTGAAATATGAGTGCGAGTTTAATGGGATGGTTGTAGGTTTTGAATAGGACGCAAGGGTAAAAGAGCAGTATATGCAGTTTTTGGGTACGGGGTGATCGGATACTTACAAGGTACACTTCAGTTTGGTAATTTGGACAGCCAGCAGGGTCTCTGGACAGCAGGACCAAGGATCTGATCACTGGGCAGCGGGGTCAAGATATCTGGTTACTGTGTCAGCTGATCTCTCTGGAATGGGAACAGCTGGGCAAGGTCTGGTCACTGTGGACAGTGGGATGGGTCAGCTGGGCAAAGGGTCTGGTCACTGGATTCTCCTAAAGGGGATCAGTGGCCTCTCTTCTTATCTCCGTGGATTATTGGCTATACTTGGATCTAGATGGGTGGTTCTGCCTGGATCTAGATGATCCTGCCTGGTTGGACTCAACTACCTCTGGATCTGGTTTCAAAGTCTTGGAATCTTGAATGTTGAATATTGCATCTCCCTGGTGTCTCCCTGTCTCCTGCTTATATAGCTAGAGTGACATCATAGAATTTTACAATATGCAGGAAGTACTCTGGACTTACCCCTCGAATGGGATAGGCCAGGCTACTGAAGTCCCCTCCTCCCTCTGGGCTGATTGGTTCAGCAGAAGTGACCTCATTTTATGTGTGTGCATTTTAGGACTCCCTTTGTCTCACAAGCCTATTTTTTTTTTACAAAAATGAGTTATAGAACAACACTTTATATTTACACTAGTCATCATCCTAAAAGCATATATTCAGATCACATATTTCACAAGGAATTGGCCAGTCCGAATGCCAATTCTGTGTGATGTTGCATCGCCCTTTGGCACAATTTCGCCATTTTCAGGAGAAACATAATATCTAAAATTCTTCATATGGCTACACATGTGCATATTAGTATTTGGCATATTTTCCCCAAGTTTAATGTCTGTGGCATTTATGCTTCACCCACAAAATACTAGCATAATATTGCATGTTTGCTTATTTAGGGTTCTGGCCAAGATGTCTTGATGTACAACAGTTTTTAATCAATGGGCTAGTTTAGTCCCGTGTGTGGGCAGTTCTTCCTCTTCCCCAACCACATTATCTCCCCATGGTTCAGACTGACCAAAGGGGTTCCATGACTCCCATTTGAAGCCCTGCCAGTGGGTGCCGGGAATGAATTTGGAAGAAATCACACCTCCGAGGCAAAACGCATTGCTTCCCCCTTACTTTGTCCTTGGGATCAGTTCTGCCTGGCAGTCTGGTAGAACCTGTAATTATCACAGTCCCATAGGAACAGAGCACATGCCCTTGCAGCATCAGTTCACTGGTAGGTGCGAAATTAGCCTTTCTAGCAAACAGGTTTGACAGGAATTCCTAGGCCTCAGCCAGGCTGATTGGTCTTTTTTGGGGGGAAAGAGCATAGTATACATAGCTTTGCAGCCCTTCTACCCACATATACAATTGTGTTTCTGTGCGAGCCACAGTATTATTTCACACTTAGTTTTCAAAATGTCATTTTCCTGCTTTGCAAAAGCAGATTTACACGTGTTCTTTTTCTCTCATGTTCATTTCACAAAATGCGGTTTCTGCTGCACACAGTTTCTTTTGCATCAACTTTCTGCAAGGCCTTTAAGATATGGTCAGTTTCTGGACACAGAGATATGCTGCAAATAGCTTCTTGGTAATTGACACGAGGCAAGAGAGAGAGAGCCATGCTATAGCTTTCATTTGAACCAATTTCTGTGTGCTGGTTAATTTTGAAAGTAAATCCTAGCCGTGCGCACTGAAAGAGAATTCTTTGCTCTTTATGGACTTTCTCAATGAAAACAATGTCATTCTGTGAGGGATTGCCTTTTTTTCTGACAATCAAATGATATACACATGCAGGGCTGTGTTTTAATGGAGTAAAACTGTGTGATGTTTAAAATGAAAGGAGGCACACATGCAATGCTGTTTTGAATGCAGGTCATTTTCTTGTGCAGCCTTGGGTCTTTAAATTTCAGAACATCAATCTAGAGCAATTCTGAATTTAGGTTATTTTCTCTGGATTCACGTGAAGGAAAACAAAATGCTGCCATTCTTGGGGTAGCTGTGTTCAAATCTCGCCCCACATGTGCTCAGCAGGCAAAAGCACAGCTGTTTGTGGGTGAATGCTGAAATGAAGTTTTGTAATGAAGGGAATTTCTGCTGGGGCTGGTATATATACCCCACATATCTCTTCATCAGTCAAGTCAGTCAGTCTGTGTCCTTCTACTGCCATGACTGCTGTTCTCCAGGCCTATCCTGAGTCATCAGTCCCATGTAATATTACCCTCTCATCCCTTACTATAGCTGCCTTGAGATCCAGTGGGAACACCTGCACATCCTTCTCATCTAAGGGGTCCTCTGGCCTAAATAGAAACTCGTAAGTTATTAGTTGTCATTTACCTTGTATCCCTGGAAACCATGCTAGTAGTACTTCCACTCCATATTGAAATAACCCTAGGTTCACTGGCACCCGCCTCTGCACATTCTGCCTGCAAAAGTCTTGAACAAATTCCTGTGCATTAATGTAGTGAATTCCTGAGGGGAAGCACACTATCCATTGTTCTGTGAATGAAATGGTCATGTTGAGTCGGCTCATCATGTCTCTCCCCATTATGTTAACTGGTGTCTGTCGGGAATATAAGAGTGGCATGGTAAGGTCATGTTCTCCTATAGAAATCAGGAGTTTGCTGGTGAAAGGAACCAAGTCTGTAGCCCAAGAGAATCCCTGTGCATTCATGGCAATGCCTGACATTGGTTATATCCCCTTCCTATTATAGGCTCAAGTCACCCTCATATCCATGAGAAAGGAGAATGTCTTGTCACATCTGGTCACCCCCACATGTGTTTTTTCGGTCCGGTTGGGTTTAACAAATAGGTTTGAACACATCAGGTCTGTCTGTGGGCTGTCCTATTGTAAATACATGGTCATCCTGTTCCCATGAAAGGATTGCCTCCTATCACAGTCACTCCCCCTTGCCGCCACACATGAGAATGCAGTGTAGAGTCTGTGCGGTCTTGTGGCTTTGACATTTTTCTCTACTTGTGCCTGCTGAGCTGTCTGCAATGACGGTGTATATCTCATGTGCTTTTGTTGTTGTCCCGATGGCTGCTGTGCTGGAGCCATTTGCGGTCGATATTTCTGCATCTGCGTGTGATCTTGGGCATAATAGTCGGGCTGTTCAGTATGGTAAGTCAATGGGTATGTCGCCCCTCCATTCTGCTGTATTCTGCCTCCACTCCTGCACGGTCTCGCTCTGTGACCTACTCTACCGTAAATCCAGTAGTGTGGTCTACCCCCATAGGTCGCAGCTGTCCCCCATTGAATTTGTCTCCACCCTGCTGCATTGAATATCCGAACCATCTTCCCCGGGGTGTCCCTTTTCCGCGTGGCCATTGGCTGATAGCTCCCCTTCCCGGAAAACCTCCTCCTGCCATCTGTGGTCAATTCTGTGTATTTTGAGTAGCTACTCCCTTTCCACTCGTCAACATAGCCCCTTCTATGGTGTATTTTGATAGCTTCTTCTGTACTAATTTTGCCTTTTTGTGTTTACTTTCCCAGCGTTTCTTTCTTGCATTCTCCTGCATTAGTTGGCAATAATGTACTATAGTCAACGGAATTTCTGACCATGGCCCGCTTCCATTCCCACTAACTTCTTTAATTGCTTCTGTACTTGATCTGGAAGCCAGTGGCTCAATATATGTTAAAATAACCCCACTGTTTTGTCCCACGGGTCCCTCATCTCAAGACACCAATGCTCTTGTATCTCCAGAATATACTGAAGTGGATTTTCATCCTGAAGCATTTTGAGTGCCATAATCACGCTTATTTCCGATGTGTCTGGATACTGTACTCTCAGAGCCTGCCATACGGCTGCTCTGCAGTTGTTAAATGGTGTGCCATCGAGCACCTTATCGTGTGCTGTCACTCCAGGATACCCTGCCCATTTCCACACATCGTCAGCTACCTCCCCAAGAATGGCTGAGAGTAAGCTCTTCATGTCAACCACTGCTAGTGTCATCCCTGCTGTCAGTCTTTCTAACTTGTATATCCATTGCCCTGCTCCTGCAGTCATTGAGGGCACCTTGCATCTTAAATTATCCTTATCCATCTGATGCCACAGTATATATTGTGGTCGTCCGCCACCCTTCTCTAACAGTGGAAATTGTGTCAGTTCTACTTTCCTATTGTGCTTCCCTATGTCTGTGGTGGCAGTAAATGCCCTTGTCATACTCGCTCTTTTTCATCCCGGTAAGGCTGTTAGCCGCTGTGCATATGGTGTAAATTTGTCTGCACTATGTGATCTATCTTTGGAACGCTCAAGGCACCCATCAGATCCTATTTTATTCTTCCTGATGTTTTCCTCTCCACCCCATAATGTCTCCTGCTCAGGGCTTATCTCGCTGGATAGGTGGCATGGCCTTCTCGCTTTGTCATCGTCATTTGCTCCTACGTCCTCATCCGATCACATTGTTCCCCCACTATCAGCGCTGTCCTCTTCTCCTTCATCTTCAAAGTTAAGTCTCTTTAACAGGTATTTCTCCTGTTGTTTTTGTCTTATGCGCTGTTGTCCCCCCTCAATTGAGGCCCTGCTATACTACTGCTTAGCTTTGGGGCAGAGGCATTTCCCCCCCTACTCCTATACAGTTTACCTATTCTCCTCTGTATACCCTCTTCCTCATCATCATTTAACCGTGTTGGTCCTGTCATAATGTCTGCTACCTCCTTCAGGTGTATTTCTCTGCTTTTCTCCTGTTCCACTCTTCTGTCCCTTTCTTCTAATTCTATATGCTGACCCTCCATGACAAGCCTTTCAATTTCTAACCTCCCTTTCTCCTCAATCATCTGTAATTGTCTCTCCTTTTCCTCTTCTGTCTTTCCCTTCACTTCTTCCTCTTTCTATCTCTTCCTTTCTCCGTCCACACTTTCCTTCTCCTTCGCTTTCACCTTTACCCTTCTCAGTCTCTTTTCTTCCTCTCTCTCTTACCTTTCTCTTATTTCTACTTCCTCTATTATCTCTGCCCATTCTCTATCTTCTACTTCCATCCTATGCATCTCTGAGCTTCCTCTTCTGTGCTTGTATGCTCGCTTGTGTTAGTTCCATCTAATTTGACCAATATCTGTCCTCCAATCCAGCCATTTGTAGACACAATCACTTTGCTAGATCCACTGTTTTCTGATGGCTGTCTATTGCTCTTTGTCAACATTGCTTGTAGTTTGCTGCGCTCCTTGCGCTCATCGATTATAGCATCTTATGGGGGTGCATTTAAAGGCCCCAAACAGAAGTCCCTTGCAAATGAATGGCAGGATTTTAAACACTGAAACAAAAATGGCCTGGCCTTTGTTTTTGTTTTTCAAGTAAAGTTAAAGATCCATGTGGAAAGGTGCGTACCTGTCATTACCAAGGGACAAGCATCACTTTAATTTACAAAAGAAGGAGGAACCAAAGATCCCTGTCACTTGGAAAACAAGATTTTTAAACATTGAAAACAAAAACGGCCTGAACATGTGTGTGCAAATAAAAACGGTTTTAATAAAAAGTTAAAGTGAAATAAATATCACTGCTCACAGAAAAATGTCAGGAAAATAAAACATGATGTGCGGGTTGACCAAAAGCAATGTATATTACGTTTCACCTACCAAAACTCCAGTGACATTTGAAGAGCCACTTTGTCTTCCTAGAAAATGTCAGCCCAAGGCAGACCCTTTTGCTGGCTGTGGGCAAAACATCACCAGGACATCTCCCACTTTCAGCCTGGATGTCACATCACCCATCTAATGAACAATCACAATAGAAATGTCCTGATAAAAGCATAGAAATTCAGTGTTCTCCTGATCCTCAGACTTTGAAAGCATGGACTTCAAGAAGAGTCACCCTTGGTTGGTGCACGACAAATATGTGTGAAAATGGGGCGCCCACTTCAAAGAGCAAGCGTCCTACACAAAGGAGATTGATAAAGGCACAGGCTGACCCAGCGAAAACAAATGGCCGGAAGCAGGAGCAGGACCATTTGTCACACATGAAGATTTACAATTTATTTAAAAGGACTATTATCATTTAGGCCTTTTTCTCGGCCATCATAAGGCAAATGGATTTTATCTATGTACCATTTTTATGTAATTTCCTGGTGATTTTGGGGATATAAAACGCATCTTCCTGTGACCCTGGTAACTGTAAGGGCCAGTAAACTAGGTTTCTGGCTGATCTGAACATATTCCAAATGTGAGAGTTGGTGAGCGGGTGGACATTGAAATCAGGGATATGCTAATAACTTTCATATTCATAACTGTTGTGCTTATTATGGAAATGGAAGAAAGGTGCCACATGGCTGTGCTCCATGATACAGATTTGGTGGTCGGCTTATCTAATTCCCCATGATTAGCAGAGATAGAAAATATGTTTAGCATGGTAGTTGCTAGTAAAATTATGATGCTGTGATACCTAACTCGTTTTTGCCAAAATGTTGAAAGGAGAACAAAGGATGATGACCAATGGTGATTGCCATATGTTGCTCCAGAGCCCTAAGCCAATCCTGACTTGGAAGCCGGGTTTTGGAGGACAGAGAAGGGTAACTGTCCTATCCTAGTGCATGAATTATTGAAGGGTACCTCCCCAAGATAGTAAAATTGGTGGTGTCATTGCTGCTTTATAAGGGGGGCTGCACTAGGACATGAGAAAGAAAAAGGAGAAAGACAGGAGGACTGAGAGAAGAGACAGACCATCAGGAAGGCTCCTGAAATTTACCATCCAACAGCTGTAAGGAGACACCAGAGGAGATTGCTGAGAGTGGATCTGGGTAGAGCTGTCTATCTCTAGAAAGGCCTCAAAGCTGACTGGGTCCTATGGTGGAGAGCAGGAGGCCATCTTTGAGAGTGAGGTGATCAGACCCCTGCCCTATCTTTCCAGAGTGTCCTGAGATGCAGCTGGCTTACCTTGAACCTTAAACAGAGGTTTACTATGTAAGTAGAATAGAGCCCTGGGAAACCAAAAGGTGGGGGTGTCTGCTTGCCTTGAATCATTTCCCTTTATAGTGGGTAGGAGGCAGAACTGTGTAGATCCTTGGCCTATGTAACCAAACATATTAATTTAATTAATTCCGCATTTGGAAGAACGCTAAGAGGGGAATTTTGTTAAAATTTGAAAATTAACAAAGCTCACTTCCCTGTGTATGCTGAAAACTGTAGTCTATAATTTAATTGGGTAATCCTTGTTGTCCAGCTGACCCTGACCTCTTTAAGGAAGAGGGGTGTCTTTGTTCTTAAATCAGTCCAACCTTTTTATCTAGCTTCCCCAACATAGGCCTTTCAGTAAGGGGGGAGGTCTGAAATCCACAATTCCCAAATCATTCAAATTTTTCTGTCTGACTTCCTAACCTAGCCCAAAGTAAGGGGGGTCTGAAAAACAAAGCGATAAATCACCCTGTGTTTATTTTAAACCGAAAGTGTGGGCAAAACCTTAATTGCCATATGTATTTTTACCAATCTTGAAATCCTACTGCTACCCTTTTAAGCCTGAAGGAAAATAAAAATCGCACCACATTACCTAAGTGCCTTTGTTATTGATCAGTATAATTATTTCGTGAAGTGAAATTTGCAGAAAGTTAAGAATTGTGATTATGTTCTTTTTAACCTCACTTTTGTGATTTATTTATGCTGAGAGAAGTTGATTGTGTTATCCCATGGATAAAGTGGTTTTATAGCCACCAGCTTTTTGGCACCTGTAACTGGGGATGGCTAGGAGGCATGTGTAGGCAGATCGGGTAGGTCTATTGAATTGGGCCTTGGAGATTTGTCTGGCTAGATAGGTCGGGACTCTATCTGATAGACATTTGTGGGTGTGAAATAAGGTATTGAATGTGATGAGTTCCCGGACGGGGAGCCAATGGATATTGCATCTGGGTGATGAAAAGTGATCTTTTTTAGGGATATTGAGTGCATTTCTTACACCGTTGTTCTGGCTTATTTGTAATTTGTTAATGCTGCATGAGTTAGATCCTGCAAAGAGGGAGTTACAGTAGTCAATCCTAGACATTATAAGGGCTCTGGAGAGGGTGATACAGTTGTCAGAGCTCAGGAATGGTCTGCTGGCGTTGATCAATTTGGTGGTGTAAGCTGCTGCTGAGGCTATAGCGTTTATCTGCCTAGTTAGGGAGAGCGAGGAGTCTAGATATACTCCTATGGTTTAAACCTCTTTGGAAACGGTAATAAAGTTTCTGTCAATGGTGAAGGATTTATAAGAGTCAGGGAGGTTATTCAGCTAGGAGTGGGAGCCAATGAGGAGTAGTTCTGTTTTCTCGTCATTCAGGCATGTTGCAGCGCATATCTGGAAAGACTGCCCTCTCTGGACCATGGCTTTGCCATTTTGCCCTCTATATTTGCGCTCTATATTGCAAGCCCTTTCGATGTTACACTTGCGTATGTTGTCTTGATTTCGCAAGAGGAACTTGCACAAATGCTGAAGGTGTGTATTCCCCATGATGGCTTGTTACCTTCTGAACGCTGATACCCACTTGACCTCATGTGGGAAGTTTCTGACACAGTTCAACACATTACCAATTTGTACATTTCACAATTACCATCAATGTTAAATCAGCCCCATCAAAGCCACAATAAATCTCCACAAAACCTCCAACATCCTCTCTGGCTCATGACCATCAACAAGAGCGTGCTCCATGCACAGCCCATACTGTTTTCTCCACCCTTAAAGGACAACCTGCAATTCTTTCATGCGCTGCTCGAGCCTCGCTCAAAAGGGTACAATCTTCTATGACAACTCAAGCATCATCTCACAATGTTACAAACCATCACCCTTTTTTTTTCTTTTGAACTCTGCTATCGCTACCTCTATGTCCCACCACGGGTCTTTACTTCCAGAAGAACTCTCTGTGTCCCATTTTTGAAACCTATATATGATGTCACAAATCTAAGGGAAAGGTCTTGATACTTCCAAACACACCCTGAAAAGTCTTAAAAAACTTCAAAACACAACAATACGAACAGCATAACATTTATACGGCTGTCTGCTTGTCTTCAATCAGTGATTTCCAACAAATACGCGGTTCTTCATCTATACCACTGTATAAGATAACATCTCCGTGAGGAAAACTAAGAAACTACCTTTCTGCGACCTAAGGGAGCTACGTTTCCACCTAGACACATGATTTCCACATGTAGGTCTTCGGTAACTAAGCTCTCTGCACGGAACATGTATTTTTTTTGTCTTTCCTTATTTTTCATCCATAAACCAAGTGAGTTCCTAGAGTACAGGTATTATTTTCTTTTTCCTATGTTTCTCTTTTTTCATCCGTAACCTTAATCTAAATGCCTAGAAACAGGGTTTCTTCACAATAACACACAACAATCAACAAACAATAACTTTCCCTTCCCAATGTTTGCAGTATGGCTGAGTCTATGCTTACACTCCATTGATCTGCTGAAGTCCTCGGACACCGTCTTTCCCTCTAATCTGCCACTCTGCTGTCTGGTTTGCTTAGCGTCCCACAGGGAGCAGGCGGCTCATGATGACCTCTCAATATTCACAAGTGGTCTTTTGGTCTGGTCCTCGTGGTTCACGATGCAGCTCTTTGGGTACGCAGTGGGATACGGTTTTCTTATTGCTGAGGGGTCTTAGCAACCATCCTCTCGCTACCACCTGTAAAAGTGGTCAGGGGACAATTATCAGCTTTCCGATGTACAGGCAAGAGGAACTAGGCCCTGGAAATCCCCTGTACCAAGAATGGAAGACCCAGCCATAGACCAAAGTTCAACTGTCTTTATTACGCATTCCAATGGCAGCGATTGCAGCATGAACAACGTAACATTCTCCACACACACTTCCATTGTTTAGGTGGTTGTCAGCTGGTTCTCTTCACTAGTGACATCACAAAATGCAGTTACATCCCATAAAACCTAACATGAGATGGCATAGGTTACTGAATTGAGCCACATAAACCTTTCAATAGGTTGTTACTGCACCCATTGAGCAACCATATCTGGTGGCTCCTCCTGTGACCACCTCCAAAAGTATCAAAGAAAAAGTTACAGGTTAGCGGAATGGTGGTTGGCGAGTGCAATGTTGGTTAAACTAATCAGAGTAGGTGAATAGGGATTGGACTGACAGAGTCTTCTCAGCCTTGGAGGCTTAGACAGGTAGCAGGCCAAGTGCAACACTCAAGGCAGTGGGAACGTGCTGCGTGTTCTCAATAAGTCACCATCCCCGTTCTTCTGTACCATGAGACAGAACATTTGTCTTTGAACCTGTGCTACATTTGTATCTCCCTTTATTCAGTCTGGTGGGAAGAGCAATCTCTACCTAGCTCAATTGAATAGGCATTGTCCACCATGTTCAGTTCACATGTGTAAGGACCACGAAATGTCTCTCTTCTGTCTGTAATTATGAGGATTTTATGCTTTGGCTTCTTGCAGGTTCCCTAATGTTTCTGCTTATCTGGGCACTTTCCTTCCCCCTGTGTCCTTGGTCATCGGTTCACAGTGACTGTGCTGGAAGCCTGCTCTGTCAGCTTCAGCTATATCAGTCTATCAGCTTTCTCTGTGTCTCGAATTCTCAAAGCTTCTCCCATTCACTCCAATTTACCTATGTCGTCCATGTTTATTTGCATGGCTGTCCATGTTCGTTGCATTAATCTACATCAGGCTGTCCATAAGTATTCTTATTCCTCTTGTGGTTTTTTGCTTAGCGAAAGTATATGTGTGTTTGTCTTCTAACTATGTGGGCTAAAAGCACATCCTTCGTGTCTATCAGCAATAAACTAAAATGTCTGCATAGCTTCATCCAGGAATGCATAAGTGCTTCATGTCTAACGCATCTATGTCATGATGTCAGTCGTGGCGACATTGGCTCTATGTGGGTGCGGTCAGTTGACTGGCTTTATAGATTACAGGCTCATCTCTACTGTAACATCATCAGGATATGCTATGAATGACTGTCTAAGTGAGCAGCATCCCTCACACCTGTGATTCATCATTGATGAAGCGGAGGAGGGGGACACACGTGATGTGCATCTCTCGTTTCTTTGTCAGTGGGCTGAGAGTGGGATAGGTAAGGCAAGGGTGATGTTTTGGTCCCCCTCTTCATTAGCTTTTAGCAATATTGCACCATTGGGTTGCTGGACTCTCCACTAACTCACATGCTTGAAGTCACAGTAATTTCGGTATTCAAAATTACTTTTAGAATTACTTCCACTCATACTCGAGTGATTTGTACTGGGTAAACGCCTGTCTCGAGCACGCAAGCGGCCTCGGAGCGCTCTGGGGTCACTGTCAGCTTGAGAACTTACCTTGTAAGGCGTGTGCCTCCGATTCCCTCGCTGCTTGGATATGTTCTGCTGCAGTGGCTCCTCGTGACCCGACAAACTGATAATCCAGGTCCACTGTCACCGGAGCCACTTGGAAAAGGAGCTTCCTTTGTTCCGGAGGCTCTCTGGTGCTCGCCAGCTATGAAAGACAGTCTCTTGGCGAGGAAAGATTCCTTGCTTTCACTTCTTGCCGCACAGCCTCTGCACTTTAGGCTTTTGGAGGCACAAACCCTCCCAGGACTGGCTATTCTTCTATGCTTAACAGTGGTCCCAGCGGCTTCTACCTCCTCAGGTTTCTGCGTTGGCTACATGCACAGCTCACACTGCTCCTCCTGCTCGCTCCGCTTGTTCTGCTCACCAATAGCATGCACTTGAGGGGCACTTTTAAGCCTCCCATTTTCCCTCAGGTGTGGGACATTTCTATTAACAACCTGACCACTCCTGCAGCACTGTTCCTCTTTAGCCCTCTTCTTCGTCCCAGTACTTCAGGAATTATGGGAATTGGCGTCCCAAATGATAAAGTTAGGTTTTCTGGCTTGATGTTCATTCTTAAACTTATTTCTGTTCCCTAAAATTTCCTTTAAAGAAATATCATAAGGATCGGGCAACCAAACTTGATTGTAAAGAGGAATAAAGGTCTTTAGGGTTTACATTATTTTTCACAGACTTCCTTTCATTGTACCTCTGGGAGTTAGGGGAGATTTTAACTTTATAAGCCTCCAGGGTTTTGGTGGGGTTTGTATTTCTCTGAATGTCTAGGGATGTATGATTGTTTTTACCCACATTTAGATCTTTATCTTGCGGAACAAAAATATTGTTATGACATCAAGCCCTCACATATTTTGGCATTGAGGAGATGTCTTCCTTAGAGGAAGATAAATACTGCGTCTCACCCTATGGAGGGCTCTCATTCTCCTGGGCCCTTCCTCCTCCCAGGTGATCCTCCCACAGAACCCCACCCCAAGGTCAGGATCAGAAAGCGTCTGCCTTCCGCTGGCCACCCGGGAGGAGACTTTAGACAGGCGTTTATTGATGTTCCCGTTGGATTCCTCACAGCACCTATCCTAATTTTATCTTTTGCTTATCTGCATACCTGATGCAGCCTCCCATACTAGGAGGCGCGGCTTTGCCAGACTGCGCAACTACCCTAATTTTGTCTTTTGCTTATCTGCCTACCTGATGTAGACCCCGGTACCATGTGACGTGGCTGTGCCAGATTATGACCTCAAGAACCGCTCGCATGATGTGACCTTTATGCATGGTCTTGCATTTTGTACAATGTCACTTCACACTTGCTGTAACCAGCTCCTAGATGCCTGAGGGTTACTGCGCTGCTATACATTTAAACATAAAATAAAATAAAAGATGTGAATGGCTGGACTGACAGGGTCTGAACAAAGACAGGCCTGCCCCCTTTTTTATGATATTTAATATTGAAGTAGACCATATTAGCACATTTTGTATTCAAAGGATTAATTGTTCAAGTTTTATGGTGGCATTTTCCACGTTACTGGAATCAAACCTGTTCATTATACAGTGAAATATGCAAATAAAGGTGACATGACAGACCTCTTTGTATATACCTAGGATGCTAATCAACCTGTAACTAAGTTGCCTCCGGGCTGTTTGTACTCTTTATAAATGCAAATAAATAAATAAATAAATAAATACCTAGCCATTCATGTTTATTTTCTTACATGTTTCATCATTGATAGTTCGCAAACGACAATTGTCCCAAAATTCGTAATTCGCTGTCATGGCTCCATCCTTCAGAATGGGTGATTTGCAACCATTGGGAAGCCTACATGTTTGTACATGAAATAAAGGCACACATTCACAATGGCAATCATTTCGATGGATGCATATGCCAGGAGCTGGCATCCTATGACCTGATCCTCAGAATTGTCTGGCTATTGCATTCATACTCTAGCATTGCAACAATTTGCTCCGGCACTTATAGCCCATGGCAGGTATTGCTATTACAAACCCGGCATTGCAATCAAAGCCACGGGTACTCACAACATTGCCATCCACTGTCCGCTGTAAAGGGTGTGTCCCCATGCACAGTTAGCACAGCAGTCCCGAACGTGCTCAATTGGCATAGGAGCCCCCAATTCAATATGCACAATGTTTGTATACTAGTTCCAGATTCCAATGAGCCTTGTTAGCCTAGCAGTGCTAGATGCCATTCTCCACAATTAGAATAGCAGTGCCAGATTCTAATGTTCCAAAATAGCTATTAAATTCAAAGATTATAACGGTTTATCAGTAGAGCACTGCCAGGTCCCCATTTGCCCACCTAGCACAGTAAGGCCTGATCCCACCATCCACAGTTAGTATGATAAGGCCACAGTTTGGTATAAAAGGTTAGTACAGTGGTGCTAGATTCAATTATGCTGTGTTAGAAACGCGTGACCAGATTCCACCTTGCCCAATCAGTACAGTGGTGCCAGATTATAGTATGTCCAATTAGCAAAAAAAGGCCATATATTATTATTCTCAGTTAGGAAAACAGTGCTAGGCCCTTTATTGCCCAATTAGCAAGGCCCTACCAACCAGGTTCTCAGATGGCCAATCAGCACATCATGATTAGAGACTATCTGGCAACATCAGCATGTCCCGGGTAATACAACAGTGCTGAATTCCCTTATGCCATGTTACCACAGTGAGGTCACACTCTGGCATGCTTCATTAGTACAGCGATGCTACACTCTTTGATGCACTAGATCGCACTAAACTCCAATCCCCCTATGCCTCCTTAGTACAGTAATGTCAGACTCCACAGGGCATGGCGACAGTTTCACAGGAACCCAGTAATCACAGATTCTATTGTGCCCAATCAGCACAGTACAATTACGAATACAGAATACTTTTCGTAAAGCAAGGCTTGTAAAATAATTATAAAAAGCATGACAAACGAGACATAGATATCGCTCTGCTGTCACATTATCTACATATAAATTAGGATACACCATATTCAAGGGAGCTTAAAAACCCACCACAAATAAGACCAGCACAGTCATATTTTATATTCTGAGATTAAATGTCTGGTCTCGGAAAATCCTCAGTCTAATGACTTAGCTTGTAACAATCAGACCCTCATACTAATGAAGACAGACAAAAGACTGTGTTAT
Source organism: Ambystoma mexicanum (assembly GCF_040938575.1). Taxonomy (NCBI): domain Eukaryota; kingdom Metazoa; phylum Chordata; class Amphibia; order Caudata; family Ambystomatidae; genus Ambystoma; species Ambystoma mexicanum. Next base: position 218,771,863 of record NC_090927.1, on the reverse strand, counting down.
TCATTTCCTCAGCCCCTCCCCCATCCTGTTGCTATAGAAATGGCAGGTGCACATTACTCATGGTCTCTGACTCACCACCACTATACTGCAGGTGCAAGAGATGCTACTCACGGAGGTAAAATATCCTGGATCAATCGAAAAATCACTAAACCTGCAGGCTATCGAGGACATGAATGAGCTGTGAACAGAGGAGATAATAGCACAGTGCATGATGTCACTGCCGAATGCTGACACATGTAGGTGCATTAGACACGAAGCACATCTGCATCCATCACAAAGACCCTAGAACAATAGGTCGAAGTGCACTTAGCCTTAAAGAACATGCTTGCATCCATTAGGTTAGAAAAAAAATCCTCTTTCTCTATGCTGAAATGCAAGACGCACAAGAACACACATAATGCTTGCTTAATGCAGAACGCAACTAAAATGAGTGTTCATGTAAAACGAGATGGACGATGCAGCCACATGAGAATGAATAGGAGGCGGGGAGAAGCTTTGAGGTTGTATGGGGACATAGCCCACTGAGGTAGCAGAAAACCCAAGCTGAACAGTTCAGACAACAAAGAGCATGCAATTGCATTTCAATTGCCAAGGCTACACAGGAAATAAAGGCCTGAATCAGCACCCAAAGGTACAGACAATACCAATTCCCAGACATGAGACACAGTCTTGCTAGATCAGTAAAGACACAAGTTATATTGGAAAGTCAGATTCCGACAACTCAGACTTAATATTGGGAGAAATGTTGATTGAACAAGTCTCTAGAGGCCAAGGGAGGTAATGCCACCCACAGTAAATAGGACTAAAATCCTAATAAATGCTGAGCAGAATAATGCAAAATGTGGTCTCTGCACATTTGAATCACAGTTGAAGGATAATGCCTATTCATTAGGACGAGACACAGACAGACAGAGACATTTGTTCCCATCCAGTTCTCAAAACAAATGAGACAAGGTAGTGCAATGTTGAATTCTAAATGTCCTGGTCTGTGGCCTAGAGAATCTGAAATGGTAACTTTATTGGGACAAGTAGCACCTTGGAGTCATTTTCGCCCCCCCCCACATCCCTATTTTCCTCCTCTGCTGGTAACCTTCTAAATGTCAAGGATGAGAAAGCTGCCATTGATCAATTACTATCTCCAGTCCATGTTCTTCTACACACTGTTGCATCAGCCAATTTTGGGATATTCTGTGTTATGCTACATCACTTTGCTGCATTGATGTAAGAAACAGCAAAATAGCTGCGCTGACTCCTGTGCGTGCCAAGATCTCTAATCTGCATTTTTGCAACAACCAGAAAATGGCTGCGCCACCCTGCCACACACATTTCAGGTGGGGTGGAAGAGAGTACTCACTGCAGGAATGTGCCAATGTCCACTGCAACATTTAACATGGAGTGAAGTGAAAGAGGCAGCATTACCTTGCTGAAAAGCCAAAATGCCTCTTTAAAATGAGACCATTTTCAACCTTAAAAGTGCTGTTTGGCGCTAAATCCATCAATTTACCATGAACCACTGTGATTAAAAAGGCCCTGCAATGTCTAGGATCATTCATTAGGCCTCAGAGGAACCAGGCTTCATTTGAATGACAGCTCCTGTCAAAAGTATCTTTAAAGAATCAACCAGGGGCTTTGTTTTCATTTTACACAGGAAACGTGTCTATTTTCTTTGCAAGAGTATCAAGAATAAGCTGTTCAGAGAAAGACCCTAAATAGATGACTGTTAAATTTATCCATGCTGCAAAACAACTCCAGCACTCCAGAAAAGAACTATAGCTGCAGAAAGTGTGTATTTGCTGGAGATGAAAACCGAATTTAAAGAAATAGTAAAATGTGCTTTTTCTGACTGAAGAGAGAAAATCACCTATTTAAACGTACATTGTTGTGGAAAGGCCTGCTTATTTAGAAATGTAAATGGATTTGTTGCTGGTAAAAGTACATCTATAAACTGTTCTGATTCCATAGGTTTAAATCAAAATGTTAAAACTTATAGGCTAAGTTGTCAAACTACATTAAAAAAAAGAAACTTGCTTGGCCAGTTGCTAGCCCTGAGAAAGGGTGACACCTCATAAACCTCTGGCACAGGAAAGCGCTAATTGCTAGCTTGGAGGAATTTGAATGCACCAGGACAAAGGGACTTCCCCAGCTCATCAGATATTCGGCGTTGCTCCAGGCTGGGACAATAGCAGGCTGAGACTCTCACCTGTCAAGTGTGGGGGGCAATAAAAACTTCAATCAAGAGAGAGGCCCCTCATCCTGCTTCAAGGGAATTGACAGCCGCTTGCAGTTGAGGGAAAGGAAAAAAAAACTGATGAAGTGACATTTGGCTTTAAAGGTTATTTTGTAACTGAACTTTAAAAGACATTTAGCTTTGCAGCAAGAATGAGGAAAAATATGAAAAGTGCGTAGTTCTAAATCTAATTTTATGCTCTTTCTGTGAAAACCTGGTAGAACTCACTACTGCCTAAGGAACAGAAGTTGTAAAGAATGGCAGATTATGGGGAATTTTAGGCCAAATCTTTCATGGTTAAAATTGCCAAAAGGTAGCAGAAAGGCAAAACCAGGTCCCACAGACTTGAGGTTTGGATTGAAATATGACACACAAAATATGCAACCTGTGCATCTGATTCTCTCAGAGGTTATAACTGCATAAATATGTATTTGTGGCAAAATTTGATTTTGGTTCCAGTAGTTAGGGGAGGTTTCTAGATATTGTAAAAGTAACCCCATAAACATGACATCCTGTTTCTGTGTTCCAATCAGATGTGGGCAAGGTGGAAACTATGCTCTTGCCCAATCCTAGCATTATGGGTGTGGGTAGTAAGCCTGCCCCTAACATATACTGTAGTGATGTCATCTTGCAGGATAAATAATGACACCTTGACAGCACACAGGGTACACACTGATTCCTGACTTTCTTCCTGATTTCTGGCATGGCATCCTGTTCCTGATTTCTAAATCCCGGTTGTTCCCGATTCTAGATTTGCATTGCAAAGCCAAGGCCTATGCATTGCTGAACCCCTTTTTAGCTAGGCCTCAAATTCTAAAAATCCCAAAAATCCAAGGGACGCATCCTGATCTCGCCTGGCTTGAAGCTTGGTAGCAACTAGATGCATGCCTACTCCAAACTTGGCCTCCCACTGATCTGTAGTATCCGGTAACCCGAAGGGTCAGTCCAGTGTAGTCCAGTGACCAGAATGGCCCAGATGATCCAGTTCTGCCAGATTTGTCCAGCTGTCCTTGGTTAGACCTGATCCGTGTGATGACCATAATCCTTGGTGGTCCAAAATCCTAAATTAAAGTGGACTGTAAGTATTAATAGGAATCATAGAAAACCATAGTATACCTTGCCTTGCCTTGTCCTATCCTAATCTCTAAACCATCCTATCCGTACCTTAATAACTTGTAACATTGTCATAACCCCTATTGCAATCCTGTTTTTGATTTATCTTGCTAAGGGCCATAGTATAGATTAAAACTATAGTAAATATTTTCTTGTCCAAAATGAGTTTCTTTTCTGTTTTCACTACCCGATTTTTCTAAAAACGCCTCTCACTCTACATTGCGTATCTCCCTCAGTTTAATAACTAGAGACCTCATTTCAATTCCAGTGTGTACCTAAGACCTATAGCTACACCCCAACCCAAAAACCACACTCAAAATCATTATTAAAAATGGTTTGGTTAAATTTAGGCGGGAATCAACATTTTTGCAAAGTTTTACATGTGTGATTTTCATTCTAAATTATTTTCAAACTTCCATTCAAATTTGAAGTGTTTATCTTTGCTGAAACTATTGCTGATGATTGCTAGTATCTTTCCAATGTTGCTCCCATAGAAACTTGTACTGATTTAAGGATTTTTGCACATTTTCAGTGTTTTATTCGGCCTTTTCCAAAAAGTCATTTTAAACAGTAGGGGTTCAGATCTGTTTTTCTCTCTTGTTTGGGGAGGGAAGGTTGTATTCAAATTATGTTTATTATTCATTATTCCTGATTACCTGCTGCTTCCTTACATCTATTTAGAATTGCTTATTTGTGGGTTGAGGAATATTGCAGGGGGAAATCCTAACTTAAGTGCTATCATTCCAAACAAGCCAAAAGTGTTCTTTTCTCTGGTGTTTTCTATTTTGTATTGCTAAAAAGTGAATTTAAGTGCATTATATACCTTCTTATTTGTTATTGTCACCACATTGATGATTGCTGCTCCCTATTAAAAAGTATATGTTTGATTTGAATTTTAAATACATAAATATATATTACCTTTACCAACCAGCCTGATTCCTGGTCCATCGTGACCTGGGGTGTTTGGAAAGGTGTGTGATATGAGTGGTGCATCACTCAAAATATTGATCCTATACATATATATATATATATTAAAATAAGCATTTTGGTTGTGTGCTGCATACTAGGCTGAGACCAGGGTACATCGCCTGCTTGAAATACTTAACATAATGGCACATTGTAGAGATGACATGTCTTCACCTGTAGCAATTTAGGAGATGGTCTCAGACAGGGCCATCAGATAGACAGTAGCCAATAATCACACTAACTCTTATATAATGTGTATATAGTTGATTACCCTAACCAATCCCTTCCCTTTTTAGTGTTTTGTAAAACAAAACATAAATCGTGATGTCACACCTGTTTTTAATATCGTGTCAAGCCTGTAAGCTGACGAGAGCCACAGAGATTTGCCTAATGTTCATGTTGTCCCTGTTTTATATGGGCATTGTTAAATAAAACATGTGTTTGTTACATCTTTGGTCTCTTCCCTTTTTTTGGGCGTGGGAGTTCTTATCCACAGGGGTCTTCCTCCCCATTTTGACATGTGCTAGCATGGGTTATGGAAGGGAACACTGAAACTCCAAGACTGAGTATTGAGTTTTGAGATACGAAAAAATATTTAAAAAACAGAGAAATACATGGGTTACCATATGCCCAGAGGCACAGAAAAGTCATTTCCACCCTGTGAGGTGAGTATTTAAGAGAAGATAGTTAACTTGTCACAGTTGAGGCAGGAATATTTTCTATGCCGGTTCCCTTGTCGAGGTTAGACAGGAAGATGTCTGTGTGGCTTTTTGGGGTATTTTGATGTTTTGAGAGTGCACTCACATGCACTACATGTATAGAGGTTACTGGAGACAGTGAAAAGCGGTGAGGACAAGGGGCGGAATGGATGTCTGCCCATAGGAGGTGGTGAATAGGATTTGGAGGAGTGGGAAAAGTTTTGTTTTTCTGGGATTATGGGCATGAAGTTTGTGGAGAAGTGGCAGAAAGTGTTTGGTGAGGCGAGAGGTAATAGCTGGAAGGTGAGAAGTTGGCTCGAGTTGGTGAAAAGAAGCTACATTAATAATAGGTTCTAAGAACATGTGGAGTTTTGATTTGGCCTCAAAGGGTGGAGTTTGGTATGTGGGTGATGTTTTGTGGTGTACGTCACAATTGGTGTTGGTGAAGCCAGAGAGGCTTCCGAAGAGTGTTGAAACTTTGAGAAAATTGATTTTATTATTGATAAGAAATTGTGAAAATAAAGTGTAACCTTGTGTACAAAACCCTTGGTTTCAGGTCAAGTAAATATTGGCAGTCAGGCGAGTGGTGTGCCATCATAGGCAACACTCCCCTCATGCATTTGTGCAAGTCCCTTCCACGGTATAAGACTAAGATTAGTAAATATAGCGCAGAATGGACTCGCAAAACAGCAGGGAAGATGGTCAAAGTCAGGCCCCGAAGGGCAGTCCTTTGCAATCTGTGCTGCAACACATGACCACATATCCCTTTCAAGGGGAGGCTGACCACAATACATACCATGGTCACAAATGTACAAAGACAACTTGAGATGTAAATTACTATCGTTAACAGCAAGGGCAGAAAAATGGATTTACAAATTCGAAAGGATGACATCAGGGATGATGTTAGCAGTGGGTGACATAAAGACCCTGCTCGCTGCCATTCTTGGGGAGAGATATGACGACATTTAGACACAACAGGCTACCCTGGCCGACAGCACAAACACAGCTCATGACGGGGCCCCATTCAATAGTTGTAGAGCAGCCATAGGGAAAGCCCTCAGGGTACAGTATCCCAACACATCAGATATGAGCACGATCATTTCCCCAAAAATGCAGGAAGACAAAGACCCCACTGCATACAATCAGGAGATTCAGGAGCATTGGTGCCTTGAGACTTGTGAGCCATGAGACAAGACAGTAGCAATGTATTATCACATTCCATGTCAGCGACTACCCGAGCCAGTGCAGCGAGAGCTGAGGAAATTAGTAGGAATGGAAGCAAAGCCATGGCCAGATGTTCAGTTAATTATAGTACATAATTGTTGATTGTTGCAAGAGAATGCTAGGAAGAAACATGAGGAAAGGAAGCAGGAAGAAACTAAATGAGTTCAGAAGAAATTATAAAAGTATTCAATGGAAGGGGCTATGTTGACAAGTGCAGAGGGTTTGGTTATGCAAGACGTGCAGCCCAGTCAGCCAATGGCTGGAGGGAGCTTTGTAGGAAGGGATGAATACAACAACTGGCCCCAGGGAAGAGGGAGCGTGCCTAGAGGGAGAGGGTCTGGATTTCAAGCTCCGCAAGGATGAGGAGGGTTTAATGTGTGACCACCCAGGCCTAAGGGGCCGCCCCAACAATGTTGGGTGTGTGGGAAAATGGGACACATCGCTCACATGTGTAGAAGAAGGGGGGACTGCAATAGAATTGGCTGGACCCAAGAGGGGGGCAACCTATCCACCAGCATACAGTGCAGAACAACCCATATACTATGCCAAAAATAACACACAGTATCAGGCATATGCACCACCATTGCAACCAGCACAACAAGCACCAATGTACGGACAACAGCCAATGTCAGAAGCACAGCAGGCACCCATACAGACACACCAACCACAGGCACCACCACAAGTCCCACTACAGTAGAATACCATGACCACGTGGAACCCAAGCACTGAAGTGCAGACACCCACACCCAGGAAAGGGGGTGTGACTGTAGTGGGAGGGAATCCCTTCACTGGGACAGGGATGAACCTATACCCACAATACGACAGCCCACAGATTGACTTGATGTTTTCAATCCTATCGCTTACACCTGACTCACAAGAGGAGCCACGGGTCGGCGTGACCATAGGTGACAAAACATACATTTTTCTCAAAGATACAGTGGTGACCAGATCCTGTGTTAGGGAGGGGAGATGCCCAATGTCAGGCATTGCAATGAATGCACAAGGATTTTCTGGGGCCACACATTTGGTTCCATTCACTGACAAATTACCCATCACTCTTGGGGAACATGACCTTTCCCTGCCATTATTCTATTCTCGCCAGACACCAGTCAACATAATAGGAAGGGACATGATGAGTAAGCTCAACATGACCATCTCATTTACTGACAAGGGAATAGTGTGTTTCACGCCGGGGATTCATTACATGAACACAGAGGAGTTCATACTAGCATTTTGTGGCCAGACAGCACATGTAGGGAACCCCTGGTCCTGAGGTGTTACAATATGGGGTAAATCTTATACTACCATGGCTCACTGGGATACAGGGCAAAACACTGTAACTAACTGCAGAGATTTTGTTTAGACCAGATATTTCCATAGATGAGGAGGAAGAACATGTATTTGCACTAGAACTGGAAGCAGTTATACTCAGGGAAGAGAGAATAATGCTCAATGTGACTCACAACAAGGGAAACGCATGGCGGGTGGTAATTGCCTTAGATGTGGGGGCACAGACTGACAGACCTGACTGATGAAGAGCTATTCCAAGACGATGAAGAAGACGTTGAAGTGGTTTTTTATATTAGCATAATTTACTGGATGAGGATTGCGAAAAAGGGAAGTGCAACAGGGAATGGCCATGGTAAAACAGATGTCATAATTCCATGAAAAAGACTTAGCACAGGTACTGAGTGATTAATGGACAAATAGTCCCTATGCTGTTCGTCTATTGAAGGGAGTAGGGATAGTAAAAGTAAAATGGAAATCAGGAGCAGTCTTGCCACAAGTAAAACTATGTCCTATGTACAAAGAAGTAGATGAGGGTATTTTTGAGACAATCTCTGCATCAGTGCAGCAGGGAGTCTTAGTACCCTCAGAGTCCCCATGTAACATGGCTGTGTACCGATTGGAAAATGCTACAGGAGATCATGGAGATTTACTCAGGATTTGAACCGACGAAACAATATTGTTCAGGCAGAAATACTGTTGGTTTCCAACCCAGCAAGAATATTGTGTAAAATCCCATCCAAAGCCACACGTTTCACAGTGATTGATCTAAATAACACATTCTTTTTGATCCCTCTCCATGAGGAGTTACAAGACTTGAACTTGTTTTCATATAGAAATAAAAAGTGGAAATATACATAAATACCTCAAGGGTACTGTAAGTCCCCTTATATTTTTAACAGGGTCCTTCAGATTGACTTAGGGAATGTATACCTTGACATTACAATCATTTGGCATGATGATGAATTTTGGTGTGCAGAGAGACAGAACAGCAGTGCAGAAAGGACTCAATACAACTGATGACAGTTTTGGCAGACAAGGGGTATAAGGTGGACAAGGCCAAATCACAGTATTGTCAGGAAGAGATTCTATACATTGGTCTTTCAATCTCACAGGAAGGCAGGAAGGTGACCCCAGAAAGGGCAGAAGCTATCACGAAAATGCCACAGCCAAAGACAGTGAGGGAGATGCAGCAACATTTTGGTCTTTGCAACTATTGTAAGGCATGGGTCTATCATTATAGCACATGCACTAGGCCCGTGCTAGTGGGACTTAAAGAGGCTCAGAAAGATGACAGCAAGAGGGCCTGGACAAGTGAAATGATAGAAGCCTTTGACAAATTGAAAAGAGCAATTCCACAGCACATGTTTTGGGAATTCCTGATTACAGTGAGGACATGAATCTATTTTCACACTCGAATGGGGTGGTGATGACAGCAATGCTCACACAGAAGACTACCCCGGGACACAAACCATGGACATATTACAGTGGGTTCTTGGACCAAGTAATGAAGGGCCATTATCCCTGTGAACAAGCACTGGCTGCAGCAGCTTTTGCAATTGAGAAGTCGGCAAATATCACATTGGGCTGTGGAATAACACTGTATGTGGAGCATGCCCTATTTGCCATTCTTGAGAAATCCAAGAGTACACTGGCAACACAGAGAGCATCTGGGTAAGAAGTGATCATTTCAAACCCAGCAGTCAAAACAGAGGTGCAGAGTAGCAAACCCAGCAACATTCATTACAGATCCAGTGGAAGAAGAAGATTATGTGCACGACTCCACTAAATACACAGAATATTATGACAATGCATCCCATGTTGGATAAAATGCCCTTAGGAGGGAGGGTTCTCTTTATTGACTGTCATTCGACAATTGGCCACAGTTCGGGGGAGAGAGACACACACAGGGAAGGCAGACTAGGATTTTTGAGGTAGTGGCAAATGCAAGATTGCCATCTCATTTATCATAGCAAGCAGCAGAGTTAGTAGCACTTATTGTAACACTCGAGACACATGAGGATGACGAGAACACATTCTACTATGACTCTGCCTACGTGACATCACCAGTACATGCAAGATTTTCACGTTGGAAAAGGCGGGGTTTATTAAGTGCTGATGGCATGCCAATGCACCACGCACCCCTATTGGACGGGCTTATAGATGCACTATATTTCTCAGCAGCCATAGCAGTAGTGAAGTGTGTAGCCCACAAAAGGGGGGTGGACAGAATCTCCTGCAGCACCTGAAGCCGCAGACACAGAAGCCAAAACAGCAACATATTTTTCAGAAATCACAGAATTTGACACACCGCCCAATAAATACATGCCAGCACGCAACATGGTATTGAAAGAAGGCTTTAACTCCCTGACCATTACACAGATCATAGAGCTATAGGGGAGGGCACCACCAGAAGAACAGGAATTCTGGAAGAGGAGGTGTGTTCAGTATCACAGACTAATGCAATGTAGCAGCAGGATAGCACTGGGAAACCAGTTAGCAGCTCCATTTCCCTACCCATACAAGCAAAGAGAGTCTTGCAGCGCAGATTGCAGAAGATTGGTTCACCCCAAACTTGGCAAAACATATTGCTGCCTTCATTTGTGGTTACATTGTCTGTCAGAAGTACGCCACTGGGCACACCTTATGAGTAGTGAGACAATCAATAGCTCGTCCTTCTGGACCCTTCCAACATTTGCACATAGACTAGTGGACATGACCCAAACGTGTAATGGTGTGTAATGGCTAGCTGTATGCCCCTTTTCTCGATGGATCGAAGCCGCTCCATGCACTTACCCTGATGCCAACTGTGCTGCCAAATTTCTCGCAAGAGAGGTGTTCCCACAATGGGGGTGCATGAAGTTCTCAGATATGACAACGGACCACATTTTGTGAATGAAGTATTTCAGCACATCACAATTCTACTGGGGATGATTGAGCATACATTTTCCTGTACTTATCACCCACAAGCAAATGGAATTTGTGAACACCTCAATGAACTGCTCATAGAAAAAATAGCCATATTGAAAATATTCCTGAAAAAGGGATGGCTCCATTGCCTGCCCTTAGCCCTATTTGCAGTACAAAACCAACCGGGCTCAAATCACCACCTGACTCCCCATTAGTTGGTGACAGGATGTTGTATGAGTATACCTCTTGCTCCTCACACTAGAATATTGACTGATGCCCAGAATGCCTCTGTTGTTTTAGGAGCTGAAATCCATGAGTATCTTGCAGCGATGATGGCTAGTGTTTCTTTTATTTCCCAACAGATCAAAGCGTGGCAAGGGAGGTCAAAGAAGAATTATGAAGATGACACACCAATAAACCTGCAAGATCTTCGCAAACCTCCTCACCTCTATCCAGGCAACTTGGTACTTATAACATTTTTTACTACGACGTGGCACAAGACACGCTTCAAGGGCCCATATATTGTAGAAGGTATAAACCCCCAGCAGTGAAAGTGATAGGAAGGAAAGCCTGGTTACATATTGGTAATGTGAAAACCTGCAAAGGTGAGACCCTCCTGCCCCAAGTCCCAGAAGACGCAGCCCAAGAAGAAGAAGTATACACTGGAGTGCAAACTCATGCATTGACGAGGAACAGACAGCAGTCCACCGAAAGTTACCAAATGCATATAGGCACACTACCCTTTTTACACAGAAAAGGAATCTGCTCTCACGAACTGTGGTCGTAAAGAGACTTTTACCTGCAGTGTAAAAGACAAAAAGTACTTTTGATAAGCAAGGAAAAGTCACTAGATGTTGCCTTTTCAAGCATTCATTTATGCCATTCTCTCATTTGTAGTAAGCAGATATAGCATATTCAAGAAAAGTAGAGCATCAATTCTTACTTTGCTGACAAACGTAAAGACACAGTTAATGTTTGAATGGATCTTTCTCACAGTTTTGATATAGTTCTTTTTGTGAGCATAAGAGGTTCTGAAATCAATGTATGAGTATCATAAGGTTAATATGATGATGAAATTAGTAGAGTCTGTTAAGCACAGCCTTCAGGCCCAAGGACACCACAATACGCCTGTACAGCTGCAGCATTTGGATCCAACAGCGAAAACCATTGTAGCAATGTTTTTTGCATTCTTCTGTCTCCACCTGTTTACCCTCCTAGCATTACAGAAAGCAGCTCTTTATCATACACACACTCAATGTAGTCGAGTGTCACCCCGTTCCCCTAGTAACAGAAGTAGTGACCTAGCCCTTCACCAGTAACACTCAAGAAATAAAATGGCTCAAAAGGAGTGTCAACAACAATTTTGAGCACATTCTTATATATAAGACTAATTCGGCTCACGTGACTTAATATATTTGGTACCAGCACCTGACCTGTGTGGGGAGAGAGACATCAAGGGTGAGCTGCTACGTGTGTTTTCTCATTCCATATGCCATGGCAGCCTCCAAGACATTCATGGCCACTGAAATCCCAGCAACTAAAGCATTGTGCCTACTGCATCTGACGCTTTGCACAAGTAGGGGTCAGTTCCAAGAGAAATGGGGAACTTTACGGTGGATGTCACTAAAAACATTTCCTTTCAAGGATAGTGATTTAAAAATGAAAGCAATGATAGAGGACTACTGGAGCAGTATACAATGATACAATATAATCTGTTAAGTATTTCAATCCGGCGATACGCCCTGGTCTCTGCCTGGTATGCAGCACACAACTGAAATGTTTATTTTGTTATATATGTAGGTTCAATATTTGAGAGCTACACCAGTCATATCACACCCCTTTTTCAAATACCCATGGTGACGGTGGACCAGCAACCAGGCTGGTTGGTAAAGGTAATATTTATTTATTTATTTATTTCAAATTCAAGAAAATCCTACACTTTTTAATATATGGGGCAGCAATCACCAATGTGGTGACAGTAACAATAGGAATGTAGGCAATGCACTTAAATGAACCCTTTAGCAACACAGATAGAAAACACCAGAGAATAGAGACACTTTTGAATTTTTAGAAAGATAGCACAGCAGTTAGGATTTCTCCCTACAATATTCGTCAACCCACAAATAGTCAATTCCAAATAGATATAAGGAAGCAGCAGGTCATCAGGAATGAGGAATAATAAACAAAATTCGAATCCAACCTTCCCTCCCCAAACAAGAGAGAAAAACGGATTTGAAACCCTTGCAATGTTAAAATGACACTCGGAAATGGCTGAATAAAACAATGAATGTGTGCAAAAATCCTTAACTAAGTACAATTCTCTACGGGAGCAACCCTGGAAAGTTATAAGCAATCATAAGCAATAGATTGAGCAAAAGCATACAATTTGAAAATGAATGGAAGGTTTAAAACAATTGATAGTAAAAATAACACGTGTAAAACTCTGCAAAAATGCTCATTCCCGCCTGAAATTAACCAAACGGTTTTTGATAAAAATGCGTGGAATTCACTGATTTGGAGTGAGAGAGTGGAGAGGGATAGGCAATGTAGAATAGGAGGTATTTTTAGAAAAAATTGGCTAGTGAAAACAGAAAAGAAATTCAGTTTGGACAAGAACAGTTTTACTCTATACTAGAGCATTCAGGCTAGAATACCAAAGAGGGAACCAGTAAGCTCCAGGGTTGATTCATGAGTTCAACCCTAGTTTCCCAGCGCCTGCCCTGGCGGAACCAGTCCGATCACTCGAAAGAGGATTGATAGCTTAGGATTTAAATAAAAAGAATAACTAAATAGATAGTGCTTGCACTGGAAATCAATGAAAGGGTTGCAATAAGGATTCTGACAATGTTACAAGTTATTAAGGTAAGTATAGAATGTTTTAGAGATTGGGATAAGACAAGGCAAGGCAAGGTATGCTATGGTTTTCTATGGTTCCTATTGGTACTTACAGTCCACTTTTAGTTTGGATTTTGGACAGTCAGCGCTCTGTATCACCACAACGATTTGGTCTAACACAGGACAGCTGGACAAAATCAGCGGGCATGGACGGGTAGCACTTCTGGTTACTGGATACTACAGATCAGCTGGATGGCAGGTTTGCATTTAGTGAGCAGCAAGCCAGGTTAAATACAGGATGCTTTCCCAAAACACCACAGCTTCCCTTTGGTTATTGGGATAATTAAAAATTGAGGCCTAGCTGAAGCAGGATCAGCAAGGTTTGGCCTTGCGGTTGGGATCTGGATTCTAGATGGATAATTGATTGATAATTGATGGATAATTGCAAGAAGACAGAACAGACAGGACGCCAGGCAGGAAATCAGGAATCCGTGAGGAATCAGTGTGTTGAGTTTGTTGTCAGGCACCCTTTACATAGAGCATAGTGACATCATTGACTATATGGCTGGGCTGGTTTAGCTAAGCACGCCTTTAAACAACTGGATTGGGCAATCAATGTTAGCAGCCTCACCTGGGCGGTACCCAGTTTAGGAGGTTGTATTTAATGAGGTAAAAAGACTTCCCACAGACCTTTTTGCAAAAATCTGTCATATCAGTATTTAAGCATTTGTACAATGGTAGCACCTTAATAAATTGCATAATCAGGTCACATATTGTATGTAAAGTACAGCCGTCCAATCCTTATTTTGGGCGGTTACTACTTTTTCATCATTTTAGGCATGAAAAGTTCAGCCTGAAATTCCATGATTTTATACATATGTGGGTACTGTCATGAGGGATGTATGTACACAGATTTATGTTTGCAACATTTATACTTTACTTTAAATCCTCAATATTTCACCATTTCTGTCCTGAGTGTGTCAAGACAGTCTACCAAGTTTCAAAATAAAGCACACACGATCAATTTTAAACTGGGAAGTTTTCACAATGTTTCAAAGTCTTGATGCAGAGATAGAAGTATTTAAAGTATCTTCATGAAATAATCTTTAAAAGCAAATGGCAGCTGGACCATTTTTTTTCTTGTCAGCTGACACCAACTGGAATTTCCTTCAAAGCATGATGGTGGGTTTCAGCTTGATTGTAGATTTTATTGCCCTTTCACACTTCCAACTTCCTTGCCCTGGGAGCTTCATTGTCCTTGGGCTCAATAGAGACAACAGATTTGCCAGGAGCTGCTGAGAGAGAGAGCCCTCCTCCAAGCAGAAAGCCTGTTTTTCAACTTGCAACTCCAGCGCCCTGGTTTTAAAAATCCTTCATTTATGCTCTTAAATCCAGAATGAAAACAAGCCTATTGCATTCAATAATCCATGTTACATAGTCTCAACAGCAATAAACCTTTCCCATTGATAGGTAATGCAAGCTTTCATTCAGTAATTTGCTTTTAAAACAGACCATTTTTTTTCTGTAGTTTTCCAAAGGTCTGTTTTTTTACATGTGGTGCAGCCAATATTTCTTTCTTTAATTCAACTTTTCATCTCTGGCAGATTCACACACTGCTATGCAGCTATAGTTATTGTTTTGCATGCTGGAGTTGTTCTGCAGCATGGATACTTTGAAACAGGTATTGCTCAGGTATTTAGAGTCTTTCTCTGAACAGCTGAGTTTTAGATACTTTTGCAAAAGAAATTAAAGCGTTTCCAGTGTCAAATGAAAACAAAGCCCCTGGTTGATTTTTTGCAGAGTTAGTTTGACAGGGCTTGTCAATTCAGAATTAGGCCTGGTTTGGCAGAGCACACGGACTTCTCCTGGGCCTGGTAGGGTTTCTTAATCACAGTGGTTTCAAAATGAATGAATGGAATTAGTGTCAACGCAGCTTTTACAAATGTTAAAGATAGCATCACTAGGGCGCTGCGTACCTGTTCGTCCGGTTGAGGGCCTTGAAGATGATGCCAGGCTGTCAAGAGTCCTGTAGAGATGTGGTGGATGATGCGGGGAACCAGCCCAGCTCCCGCCCGAATGGGGACCGGGTTGGAGGTGAACCAGCTCCCAACGCCACGAGTGCGTTCTCCCCTGATTAGCGTAGCGTCAGGACAGTGCAAGCACTGACAGGGAGAGCCTCTGTAGTAGACTGTTCGTAATCCACTGAAGACAACTGGATCCGGATGGTGGAAGGACCGAAGATCAGATGGTAATAGTAGTTGGTACCCCAAGGCAAGGTATCAAGGCAGTATGGAGGCAGAGCAGGCAAGAAGGCAAGGGACAGTAAGATGGATCCGATTACCCAAACCAACTAAGTGGAGAACAGAGGGGAACCACCCCAGAACAGGAATGGGATTCTGGGACAGGGCAGGAAGAAGGAGGGGGACCCCTTCCCCAGGACAAGGAGGAAGGAAGGTCAGGACAGCACAACCAACAAGAGGTTCCAGGGAACAAGGAAAAACGGAAATCAGGCAACAAGTAAGTGGAACGTAAGGAACCAGCGTGGAACAATGATCCAAATCAAACCACGTTGAGACGCAGTTTGAATGCGTGGCCGGGCTCCTTATATATGGCTACCAACACCTGGGCGGCTTGGAACGCAAGCTGTGCTGTCTCCCAGGCGCTGGTATGCCCAAAGAGAGGCTTGGACCACAGGTCCGTCCAAACCGAGTGCCCTGTGCACCGCGCATGCACAGAGAGTGGGACACGCCCGCCCGCGCATGCGCAGATCAGCGCTTCCCAAGAACCCGGAAGCGCCCGAGACCCAAGACGACCCCGGACCCCCCAGACGGAAGCGCGGGTACATCCTCCAGGATAGGGCACCCCGCTTCAGGTAATGGGGCCCCAAAGCAGGCGGCGTGACACTATGCCCCCTCCCAGAAAGACCCGGGGCCCCAGGCTTCCAAGGATAACAAAGGAAAAAGTCACGGACAAGATGGGGTGCATGCACATGACAGCGCGGCTCCCAAGTGCGATCACAAGCAGGGTATAATTTCCAATAAACCAGAAATTGGAGCACACCCCGACGAATCTGTGAGTCACATATCTCCTGTACTTCAAACTCAGGGACCCCCCGCACCTGCACAGAGAATGGACGTGGACTGGAGTGCCCAGGGACATCCTTCACAAAGGGTTTCAAAAGGGGGACATGAAACACAGGATGCACTCGCCAGTATTGGGGCAACACTAGCCGAAAAGCCACTGAGGACAAGCGTTTGGAAACCCTGAAAGGCCCATAGAATCGGGGTGCTAACTTAGTGGGCAAATTGCATACTGGCAGGTTCTTGGATGATAATCAAACCAAATCACCCACTTGGAAATCAGGTTCTGCGGTCCGACCCTTATCCGCTTGCCTTCTCATGCGCTCGCGTGCCTCCGCCAGGGTACTCCGGGCCAAGTCGTATTGCTTCTGGATGTTGAAGACCAACTGATCTGCAGATGGAACAGCGCTGGGTAGTACAGGAAAAAAGGAACCAGCTTGGGATGTTGTCCGGCCGAGCAAAAAAAAGGGCTGACTCCGGTGGCAGCATGAGATGCGTTGTTATAAGACACTTCAGACAGATCCAGATACTTCATCCAGTTGGATTGAGTGGCATTGGCATAGCAACGTAGGTACTGTTCCAGTGTTTGATTAGTTCTCTCTGTCTGACCGTTAGTGTGTGGATGATAACCAGAACTCAAAACTCTGCGGATACCAAGATGATTGCACAACTGATGCCAAAATGAAGAGAGAAACTGTGATCCACGATCAGAGATGATCTTCTTCGGCAATCCATGTAACCGGTAGATGTTGTGTAAAAACGCCAAAGCCATCTGGGAGGAGATAGGGATTTTAAGAAAAGGAATGAAGTGCGCATACTTTGTGAAACAGTTCACTACAACCATAATGCAAGTGTAGCCGTCAGAAGGCGGAAGCTCGACAATAAAGTCTGTGGCAATGGTATGCCATGGGTAGGGCGGTGTTTCGGTAGGTCAAAGCAGACCCAAAGGCTTTCTCCTGGGCGTCTTGGTCTGAGCGCAGATAGGACAACTCTCCACATACTGTTTAACCTCCTTGGCCCAACCTGGCCACCAGAATTGTCTAGAAACCAGTTCCTGGGTAGCCTTGATGCCACGATGGCCACCTACTTGCGAATCATGGAACCCATGCAGTATGTCCAAACGAAGTGAACTTGTTGGTATGTACAATCAATTCAAAAGGAACAGGAAACCATCGCGTTCTGTGACTTGTGGTTGTTTCAGAAGGTTAACTCGATCCGGGGCAACCAGGGTTTCTTGCAAGATCCTCTACAGGTGAGGAGAAATCGTCAGAAGAAATGCTTGGGGGAAATCAATGGGGTGTTCAAACCAGTATCTTCCTCTTCTTTCTCCAGAGAGCGACATAAGGCATCAGCCTTCAGGTTCTGAGCACTGGGAATGTAAGTAATGCTGAAGTCGTAGTGGGAAAAGCCCATCAGGCTTGACGGGCGGTACGACACTGCAAAGATCGCAAAAACTGCAAGTTGCGATGATCTGTATGGACTTCAACGGGAAAACGACCACCAAGCAAATGATGCCTCCACTCCTCAAACGCTTTCTTGATGGCCAGAAGCTCCCTTTCTATGACGGCGTAGTTCTGTTCACTAGGAGTACGTTTTCGTGAGAAATAGGCCACAGGGTGTTCTTCACCAGAAATAGGATGCTTCTGCAAGAGAACCGCACCAACAGCGAAGTTGGAAGCATCAGCCTCAACGATGTAGGGCATCTCATCGTTGGGATGACGTAGAATGGGAGCTGTACTGAACGCCGTCTTTAAACAGTCAAAAGCAGCTGACGCCTCCAGATCCCAAAGGAATGGTATCTTGACACTTGTCAAACGCGTCAATGGAGCTGTGACACGTGAAAAATGTGGAATGAAGCGCCAATAAAAATTGGTGAATCCCAAGAACCGCTGAAGAGACTTCAAGTCGTGAGCTTGTTTCCAGTTTTGGATTGCTTGTACTTTATCGGAATCCATGTGTATCCCTGCATTGCTGATCACGTATTCCAGGAACTCCATATCCTTTCGATGGAACGAACATTTTTCAGCCTTGGCAAACAATTGATTTTGTAACAGACGTTGAAGTACTTCTCTGACATGGGAGACATGTTGCTCCAGATTGTCGGAGAAGACCAGGATATCATCCAGATATACCCAGACCAAGATGCCAATCAAGTCGCTGAAGATGTAGTCCATAAACCGTTGGAAGACGGCCGGGGCATTACACAACCCGAAGGGCATTACCCTGTATTTGTAATGCACAAACGGAGTCTTAAAGGCCGTCTTCCACTCATCGCCCTCTTTAATTCTGACCAAATAGTAGGCTCCGCTGAGGTCTAATTTGGTGAAGACTTTGGCTGATCGTAAGGACTCCATGATGTTCCGAATCAAAGGTAATCGATATCTCTCCTTAAGGGTGATGTCGTTCAGTTGGCGATAATCGATACATGGCTGTAAGGTGCCTTCCTTCTTCTTCACAAAAAACTGTGGGAAACCCAAGGGGGATTTGGAAGGTACGATGTATCCTTTCTTGACACAATCGTC